>NC_134211.1:74481602-75081602 GCF_965140235.1 Caretta caretta
GGGAGAGGGACTTGGGGGAGTTCAGTGCCACACAGGGGAGGGGCTCGGGAGATCTCCATGCCATGCGGGCAGGGGAAAGGGACTGAGAGCAACTCCACGCTGGGGAGGGGCGGGGAGGGGGAAAGGGGCTCAGAGTAGGGGAAAGGAGGGAAGAAGGGAGAGTGGCTCTCTCCAGCCCCGTACGGGGGGCCCCTCGCTCCAGCACTGTGCTGGGTGGGGGTGGGGGTCCCTCGGTCAAATGCTGTGCTGGGTGGGAGGGGTCCTCAATCCAGTGCTGCGCTGGGTAGGGGCGCCCTTCATGTGGCCAGCTCAGCTTGGGGCTTGGGCAAGCAGCACTCAGCCAGCTCTGCTTGGGGGCAGGGGGAATTGCTCACCACCTCCACACAGGCTTCTCTGAGATGGAGGCAGGGCCTCAGGGGGAAGAGGAGGAGTGGGGAGGGGGAGAGAGGAGGAGCAGGGGTTGTGGCTAGTGTTCTGGTGCTCCTGTAGGGCCTCACAATTGGTCGGAGCCTCTGGGCACAGGCCCCATTGGACCATAAAGCAATCCGTCACTGGGTGGGAGAGGATCAGGATTCATCTTAGGGATAGGTTGAAAAAAGCCAACCCTTAATATTGATTATGTGGCATGAAGGCTTGGAAAGATAATAAAGTTGTGGTCCCACACTTTAAATCTCTCTGTGTCTGTGACTCAGTCTTCTGCCAAACAAAGGTGATAGGTGTGTGTGACATACTAGGGTACAATCCAGACTAATGAGTGGCTGTGTCACCCCTACACTAACCTGGGGTGCCCTTTACAATGCTTTACTGTTGTAACCTCCAGTCTGGACTGCTCACAAACAGCATCCAGCATGCAAGTCACTCCCAGCTATGTCTGTGTGTGTGCTGCAGCCAGCCAGCCAGCCACACGTTGGCTCTTACCAGCCTTGGTTATACTGCAGCGTGACCCCAACACACTCCCAGCCTTAGACCTTCCCCAAGAAATGTATGTCCATTGTATGCCCAACCCTCTTCTGGACAATACAAGTTTATATTAAGTCTGTTGTTGCTTCAGAAGAAATAATATGCACATAACTTGCCACCGCAAATGGAGTTCCCCAAACAGTTCAGTTTAAACACACTGGATTAGATAAAACAATAAAACAAGTTTATTAACTACAAAGAGAGATTTTAAGTGAGTACAAGTAATGAGGCATAAAAGTCAGAAATGGTTACAAGAAAAATAAAGATAAAACGCAACTAGTGCCTAACTTAACAAACTATGTTAAGTTCAAAGCAAAGTTTTATCACCAGATGCTCTCAGCAGTCTTACTGTCCAAACTTCTTAGGTCAGAACCTCTTCTCCAGTCCAGTGAATGTTTCCTTTGTTGCTTCTAGTGCCATGGATGTGATGGGTAGGGAGAAAGAGAGGGATGCTGTGTGGTGTTTGTCTCTCCTTTTTTTAGTGTCAGTCCTCCTCTTGAAAAAACATTTCCAGCTGAGATTCAGGAGACAAAGAGTCCATAGGAAAGGATGCTCCCTGATGCTTTTCCTCACATGTTGGAGCTTTGTTTGTTTCTCTTGTTGCTTGGTGACTCTGTTTACTGTTTAAGTGCAAATTAAGCAGAGAGGACATTGCTTTGTTTGAGACAGACCAGTTTGCCAACCTCAGTTTGGAACATGTGGTAATAATACCATACAGTGGAATCTTACCACTTCACATACAATGTTGCCACACAAATTTTATCAGGACAATAATAACCAGCAAATTATGAGTTTTCAAATGATATCTCACAAAGCATACTTTGTACAAAGACTATTACAGTAATGTGTAGGGTGTGCACCTGGGTACATTCTGTCGCAGTGTGGTGTAAGTGTGTATATAGAATAAAGTAGAACTAATATTTTACTTCACAAGGGCAGTATATATATATTGTTTTGCCTGTATGAAGAGTAGTGACTTGCTTAATTACAAATGTTGGTACTCTGGGTTATTAATAAAATGTAATGTGTTGCAGACTCAAATATACACCAGACAGCTCTGTGCAGCAAGTCATACATTGTGCATATCCAAACCTTTATCCTGATAGCTATCAATACACTATATACAAATGAAAAAAAAGACATCAAAGACCTTCCACGTATAATACACTACATTGTCTTTCTTTTGTGCTGTTTAATAATTTCCTGTAACTTATGATTCCATACCTGAAGCACTGTTTATCCATTTCCACAGCTGAAATGAGGTAAATTGATTCAGTAACATATGAAAATATATCATTGTCATGCACAATAATACAGGCAATGCAGGACCGAAAAAGTAGTGGCTTTGTTGAGTGAAAATCTTTTAACATGGTAGAACTATATATTCATGAAACAACATACATTATGTACGAAATGCACTGAGCATGTGTATATTCCATGGTTTTATATTTGGTATAAAAGATATGGAATGGCTATATACTTCATGGCCTGTTACACAGGAGGTGAGACTAAATAAACTAAAGGTCCTGTCTAGCTTTAAAACCTGTGAATTTTAAAATGTGTGAATTTATTAAATTTTCAGGCAATTACAATGTTTGTTTATATAATTACTTGAATTATTAGAGAATTGTAACACCTGTCAGTTTTTCCCACTGCAGGGTCTCAGTAATGCCAATTGGTAGAAGTTATCGGTGTCCTGTGGTGGGAAAATCAGGTCCCTGATTATTATACTCGTTGGATTTTTATGATCAATGACTCTGCAACTAATACATTGTGGATCCTACTCCACAAGGCCACATAAATTAATAAAATGGGATTATATTCCTTTTAAAATGATTTGGTGATTTTCTTCACTCATTTAAAACTACTTTCATCATAGGTCTTTTGACATTGTTTTCACTCCCAAGTTAACCTTTTAATTAATATATTTAATTTATTCCTAGGATAACGGTATTAATCTTGTGGATTATGTTGTCATATATTACTTACGACACTTGGACAAGGTAAATGATTCATTTGCTGCATTAACTACTGTATCAGTATATTACTTAGAGAGATTGTGTTGACAAAGAGATTAGAGAAAGACTTGAATTTATTACTAATTTTTCTTGTCTGAATAAAATAGTTCGAACAGGGAAAATAAAATTTATAAAATTGAATACTAAGACCAAGACTAAATATTGTCTACTTTCAATGTTATACTTTGTTAGCATTTTCACCAAACAATACTTGTAATTGTATAATTTCCTAGAACCTGGAAGGCATGAACAATCAAGCCCTATTTGATATGCAGTTATACAGACAATTCGCAGCATGTTGTTTTTCAGAAAGCTACACAATTTTAATGGCAGCCTTGTTTCTGCATGTTCGCTACCAGTGTTTGTTATTGGAAATGGCTATACTATATGTTAGGACTCTTGCTATCGCATAACACCATAGCCTGGCTGTTTGTTGGAACTTGGCTGTCTCTGCTGGCGAACTGAACACTGCTATGATTTCCATCAGTTTTAAATTTCTCTCAAAAAATATTCAGTTAAAATAAAAACAAAAATTGTTCATTATTCACACTGTGGAAGCAGGAAGCAAATAGCTGCAAAGCCCATCTGTTTCAGTAAGGGCACTGATGGAAGGCTGAAGCATGCATAGGCAGAATTTCTGTTGATGAGAGAATACAGTGGTAGGATGTTGTTTGAAGCTGCATTGGTTCTGCTGACAGGTGATTAAACTAGAGTTTGTACTTGGGGGAAGAAGTTCTGCTGCTTTGGATAACTTACATTTTTAAAACTCCTATGGTAATATTATTTTTAATGTACTGTTATGAGCTGGATGAAACCTTGTGATGGGTTGAGTTAAAACTGCATTGACACTGATAGGTATGAAGTCACCATTCAATTAGCATAGCTAGAAGCATAACCCCCAAGTAGGGCAGGAGCTTTTGGCTGAATATTCTTTTGGGTCGGCGTGTGTGCGTGTGTTTGGGAAGAGAGATGACAAGTATACTGATAAGAGACAAAAACCGAGAGAGATATAAATATATAAATTTTGTCCATCTTTCCTGGATTTGTTTCTAAAGCTTTTTGTATCTTTATAATCATATAACTTTGAACTTTTCCTAAATGTTCACAACTTTTCCGAAATGTTCACAACCTTGGAGTTGTCCTTCGTTAAAGACTGAGATTTGAGAAGCAGAAAAAATTTTAAACTCAATAGTGTATGCTTGTAAAATGGTTTGTCATTAAAATACCTCCTACACAACACCTTTGCATCGTTAGTATTTCCTTTGAGAAGAAGCTTTGAATCTTGTAGGGTTTTTTGTTTCTGATTTGTTTCATTGTCATTCCAGAGACAAGGTACATGCTTAGGGTTGCATATGTAAACGATAACCCATGTGATTTATTTCTGCACATAAACTCTCAACTATGTATTTTTATTTGTACAAAATACTATATTCTAGCTAGTGCATAAATACTGATGACAAATTAGGGTCATACAGTATGAATTGGTAAGATTATACCTGCAAACAGTTGGCATAAGCTTGCTTGTTCCAGTAAAACATACGTTCATGTTGTCATCTAATTTTAAGAAATGTTTAATCCCATATCAAAACCTTTATTGGTATAAAATGAACTGAAATTGTGAGGTCTTAGTTTTGTCTGCTAGTTTAGGTTGATATTCTCCATTAGAATTTGATTGTACCATAATACTATAGAAAAAGATTACATTACTATTATCCTTTTGACATAAAGATGGAAATGAAGGGTGACATCCTGGTCCCATTGAAGTTAATGGCAAAACTCCCACTGACTTCAGTAAGGTCAGGATTTCACCCAAAACATGTGTCCCAGTGAATAACTATTTTCAATGTCATATTTCTGCAGTTTTATAACACTAATTCATAGTTAAAATTTCAAGAAAAATATTTTGTTTCAATATGAATTTTTCTTTTTCATAATTGCCTGTTATTTATTTGTTTGTTATTTATTTTAGGACGCAGGAACAGACAAGAGTATTTTTCCTCTACCAGAACCACAAGATTTCTTCCAAGCCTCCCAAGTTAAGTTTGAAGACCTAGTAAAAGACTTAAGAAAACTGAAGAGAGATCTAGAAGGTAACTGGGAACTTTTACATTGTTATGCTAACAACTGAGTGCCCTTTAAAAAGTGAACTTTATGAGTTTTGTTTATTACTAATTAGGTTTATAGTGTTGTTCACTCTAGGTATTTACACCCTGGCACAAATTACAAACACAAAATAAAAATAAATGTACATCATGACTTTTTTAAAAAATGAAAGCAAAACCAGCTAAAAGTAATTTTCTATAATCCCTTTTAAATTCAAAGGGACTCAAAAGAAATCTCTTGGAAATTTGCTTTAATTATGTAAGAATTTTCCTCTGGCTTCTCCAGGATTCTGTGTTTAACTGTAGATACCTCTTAGTCCAATAACATAAATACTCGCCACAGTCCTTGTATAACAATTTAACAGCTACAAGAAAGAATCTGAATACTATTAATGTAAAAATAAAACACTACTTGCCAAGACACAGCAAAGGGAAATGGAGAGCTTCATCTCAAAATATTCTTTACCCTTGGACATAAAATAAACATTTTAAAATGTTTATTATAAAAAGGGGCTCAGAAAGGCAAGTCTTCTATCAATCAAAGCACTGAGTTAGAAATAAAATAGGAATGGGTTGCTCTCTAAGTATTCTAGACAGTTTCATTTTTACCTCATGCTTTGTAAGACTTTCTTAAATAAACACAGCAAATGATGATTGAATATTTCTAGCTTCTCACTTTTGTTAGGGAAAAGTAATACTAAAGCTGTTTTGTATAAAAATTGGATTTCAAGAAAAGAATTCTATATAAAAGAATATACAAAATATTCTGCTTAAATTTAAATAATATATTAACTTCTCGGGGGGGGGGGGTTCCGAACAAAACGTTAATTTTAGCATCAGAATTGAGGAAGATGACTGTATTCTGTTCAGTGTAAGGCAATAAAAAACATTACAAAATAATTTATTCTTCCAGTTAGAAATGGCTGAATTAGGTTATAGCCACCTTAAGGAGGGTTTCAAAGGTCAGCAGTGGTAGGAAGGTATCAGTTGTTGTTTATTCAACCCGGGCATAGGCAAGTGCTCTATCTCCTCTCATCTCTTGGCCCTGTAAAACCCTTGGCCTGCCCTCTCTCGTGCTAGTTTGTGCAGAAACATGATCTGTGTTTGATGTTCTTCTACTTCAGCATGTAGTTCTGCTGCCATGCATTTCACTGTTACAGGCTGCACTGTAAGCCTTTGACAGTCACATGATTTTAGTGCTAAATTGCAAAGAAAATAAAGAGAGAAAGAAAAAGGAGGGGTAGTGAAAAACACGATAGTTCAGGCTTCCCTATTTTTATTAGATTTATATTTTTGTTGTGATCTTTTGTTTTTGTGCTTCAAGATGTATATTTTGTCAGACTATTATAAGGAAAGGTAGAAGCTTTTATATGACCCCAGATGGGGGAAAGGAAAGAAGATGATGATGATGATGATGCTTTATAGGAAAATAATATAAATATAGCGCTGAGTTTGCATTTATTATATTACTGTATAAAAACATATTTGAAACTTGACAACGTCAAACAATGGATGAAAGTAATGACTTTGACATACAGCAAACGTTTCCAAACAAAAAACATTCTTGTAATCTTTTGATGTGCCAGTGTATTTAACACTTAAAAGGCACCCAGAAATTTTTGGAGGAATGCTAATACATTTCTCTAATGAATTTCTCTTACATTCAAACAAAAAAATAGTCGTACTAGGAACATTGTGCATGATAGTAGTAATAGGAGTGGTGTAGGTAAATATGCCTTTTTTTAAACATTCCCTTTCGAATTTCTCTTATTAGATAACACTGTAGTTTAGTTCACATCAAATGTTTTAATTGAAGAGGATATAATTTTAACACATACAACAAACATTTGATGAGTCTCTGTAGTTTATTGTAGCTGTTAAAAAGTTGTGGCTGCTGCCAGAATACCAGTGAAAGTCTAAAGCTGAAACAGATGTGATTAGCAGAAACCGTCTAGAGAAGCGTCAGGCCCAGCCATCCAGACAGGCGCGGCCCTTCAGATGTAAATAATTTGAACAATATTAACTGCAGTTGCCTGTATTATAGGGTACATTAGATTTATTTTATGGTTTGGTTGGCAAAGGTAGCTTGCGTGTCCAGTCAAAGCAAACCTTCATGGAAGTGTGAGGAGACAAGAGCAATAAACGGGGGGTTTTCTCATGTACTACTAGGGGAAAAAACTACTGCTCTGTGCAGTGTTAGTGTTATTTTTCACAAACCTATTTTCTCAGACAATACAATAGCACAAAAATGATGACAAAAAGCCACAGTAAATTTAAATACCACCCAGTGTATCTGAAATAACACGTTCAAGGTAAATGCTTGTTTCTTCAATGAAAGTAGATTGTTACTATTACACAAATTATTTGCTGACCACTTTATCAAGGCATTCATTTATCTGTATATCATAGATGTTAAAATAGGAAGGATTGAGTTGTCATGCTAGAGAGAGATGTCTTAGTGGTCTAAGCCTTGGGTTTGAAATACCTAGACTCCATGGAACCAAGAGTTCAAATCCAGACAGGGGCCATTCAGCCTTTCATCCTTCTGAGGCAAACAGATTGAGTTCCTTGCAATTTAATGGACAGACATTCTTAAAGGGACAGTTTCAACTAAAAATTGGCTCAAAAATATTTTTTTTAAAAAAACAACAAGCTTTTGCAAAACAAATAGAAATGTTTCAATTACTTTTTTTAAAAACTTTGAGTCAAAACAATTTCTAACACACATTCTGCCCATGCTTTGCAGCCTTGAGAACTTTAAAGTTAAAAAGACTATACACATAAGTTAGATTTAACTGAATATCATTTTTCAGGCTGAGAAAAATACAGAAAGTAGACAGTATAACTAGTGAAATAGAAATAAGAGGTGAAATCCTGGCTCCCATTGACTTCAGTAATGCCAGGATTTCAACTAAGGTTTTTATAGTTCTTTCATTTTCAATAATTTGAAATATTTCTAGTAACATAAGCAAAGATATTAATTTTATAAGATGGGATGTTTAAGTTAACACTGTTCTTTTAAAAACAAAGTTTCCCTTTGCTTTGCATGGGTTTTAAAAATCATATTACCCCTTTTGCTTGGTCTATGGCAAAAATTTCCATTTCCCTTCCCTTCACCCCTGAAACTATTCCTTTCTTATCATTGTGCAGTATGTTGTTTGGTTGCTGCTCCAGAAAGGTAGTTTCATGTCAGTGGTTATGTATAAATGTATAAAATACATAATTCTTTTGAGTTGAAAGCTGATGTACCTGATCCATTTTTCTATATCAGGCATTATTTTACATACCCTTATCATGTTCCCTCTCATTCATCTCCTGTTATGAATAAACAATCTCAATATTTTCAATTTCTATTTATATGAGAGGTTTTCTGTGCCCTTGGTCTCTCTTGTTGCCTTTACTTGTTCTGCAATATTATTTTTGAAATGAGGTGATCAGTACTGCACACAGTATTCCCGATGAGGCAGTACCATTGATTTACATAAAGGCATTATAAAAAAATTTGTATTATTCACCATCCCATTCCTTATGAATCCTAGCACTTGCTTTTTTTTTTGACTGCAGATACATACTGGTGTGTGTATATGGGGGGTGGCGAGGTGTCTTTGTTGAGTGGTCTACAGTGGTAGAAGGGTAAGGCCAACACTAAGCACTTTTGACATCCCACTCTTATTGTATAAGGGTAGGATTTACAAAAGTGCCTGCGTGAGTCAGAAGCATATGTCCCATTGAAAGGCCACAGGATTTGTGCTCATAGGACAGTTCGTTGCTTTTGTAAATTCCACCTTTTATCATGTGCCTATGTAGTTATATATGAGGATGCTGGCCACCATTTCTATGCTAGCAAATTATGGGTGCAACTGAAATAATTAAAATGTTTATATTACAAGCTCAGTCAAGTACATATATGACTAAGTGGCAATACATTTCCCCTCAAATAATGCAGATGCAAAGTTAGAGGATTGATGAAGCTTGGGCTCAAAATTTATTTATGTATCTGTTTGTTTATTGTGTAGAAAATTGTGCTCTGGGTAAGTAGTAGTATCCATATGATAAATCACTCAATCGTGTGATATATGTAGGATTCACCTTTAGTAGTCTCACCTGTCCCCTACCCACTAATCCATCTCCACCATGACTTATTCTGCATGTCATCCCCATGAGCACCTTCTCCTCATAAATATGTTGTTTAATATTTATTATATTCACTATGGTAGTCTCTAGGGACTGACTGAGAACAGGACTCCGTTATATTAGACCCTGCAAGTAGAAAAAAACTGTGACAGGGTAGTATGCGCTTATGGGTAGCAGTGCTTACTGGTCAGCCCAACCCCAGTCACATGGCATGGGCCTTCAAAATTATAGAAAGTTTTTGTTTGTTTGTTTGTTTATTCAAAGATCTAGGAAATAAGAGGTATTGGTGAAGAGGAAGCAGTCCTGGGAATAAGTAGTGCTTGGGAGAAAGGCAATCGTTGTTTCTTTAAGGGCCTTGCAAGGCGGGTGGGGCAAATCTCCCCTCTCACCCAGGCAGTTGGGAATGAGCTGGGAAAAGGAGACTAGCATATATACTGCCTTCTCCCTCATAGCAAGGCAGACATCATCAGGAGAAGCTGCCTCCGAACTGGAGGACTAATTGGGAAAGAGTGCTCAGCTCAGCTGAAAGTAAAGCTGTCTAAAGCCCTGCAGCTGGCCTAAACCACTACCCCAGCTCCATTGAGGAGGGCTGATCAGGAAGCTCCCGTCTGAAGCGGGAGTTACTGTCTGTTCTAACGCTAGAGGCAGAGAAACTGCCTGAAATACAACCCCAGCCCCAGAAAGAGGGCTGAGGGGGATTCCTATCTGGGGGAGGGAGATACTGTGACTGGGCTTAAGGCGAGAGACAGAGGGATTGCTCACAATACAGCCCAGCTGCTTCAGAGAAGGGCTGGAAGTGGCTTCAAGGAAACCACTTCATAGCTGGATAAGAAGAATCTGTCAAAAGCCACAAATCCAAGGTGGGGCTAGCAGAGCCACAGATGTGGAGGAGCCACTGACAAGCAGGGAGAAGGTAGGAGCATCCCAGGGAAATAGTGGAGGTATTGAAGGAAGAGTCCTTAAACAGGGTCCCTGGACTGGGACCCAGAGGAGAAGGTGGACCTGTAGGTTCCCCCAATTCTCCCTCGGAACAAGAGGGGAAGTACAGACATCAAAAGTAAAAAAGGCCAAGAACCGTGAGTTCCAGACAGAAGCTGAGGGGCAGGCTTAGAGGCCATTAGATGTGGAGCTTTTTTATTTTGGAGTTTTTCTATTAATCCAAGAAAGGGAACAAATTGAGGTGTCCTGGCCAAAGGGCTGGGCCATGGAAACAGCAGGCTAGTGTAGAACCGGACAGATAATGTGACTGCTAGAGTGAAAGAACTGCTCTGACAGTGCATCCTGATACTTGGATACACTCCTGAGATAAGAGGCTCAACTACAAACTCAAATAGGCAAGACAGACAAAGGGTGGGGAAAGAGGTATGACATGCTGTAATGTTTTGGGATCCAACTCAGACCAGTGAGAGATTGTGTCACCACTTGTCCTGTAACTCTGAGTGCCTTAAAATGTTCTGCTGCTGTAGCTCCCTGTCTGGATGCTCCAAGCCAGCATACAAGCATGCACTGTGTCTGTCTGTCTGTCTATTGAGCTGCCCTAGTTCAGAAACTCTGAATCCAGTAGCCTGCTTGTTACACCTCAACCACACTCTGGTCTCCCCAGCCATGATTACTACTAGCCAAGTGACCCCAACACACCTCAAGTCCCAAATTCCCCAAAGCTGTCTGCCCTGAAATGTCCAGCTGCCTCCTGGACCATTGAGAGAAGTTGTAAGGTCTGTTGCCCTTTTAAAGAGACAAAAGCACAGCAGCTTGTTGCTTTAAATGGAGTTAATAATCACTGCAAGTCAAACAACACTGGGTTGATTTAGAATAAAAGTAAAACAAATTTAGTTAAAGTGTAAGGGATAAAGTCAGAAATGGTTGCAGACAAATAAAAATGTGGGGGAAACACTTTCTAGTGACTAAGACTTAACAAAACTACAATCTTGGTTAAAGGTAAGAGTCTTACCACCTTCCAGCAAGATGGCTGACCATCCCTTTGGTCAAGTTTTCCCCCAAAGTCCAAAGTACTTGGTTCCTTTGTCTTCTTAGGTAAGTGTAAACTTGGGATTCTTTGCCCCTCTCTTTTATAGTCAAGAGAACTTTTGAAATGTATCCTTAAAGTTCAGTGCCACTGCTGTGAGGAAACGTGCCATGGAGTCTGATGGAGAAGGTTTGATGCTAGTTTCTTCCACGCTGGTGCTCCTACAATGCAAATTGATCAGTCCCTGTGGCCTCTGATGTGCCATGAATGGCTCCTTGATTGTGATCTCCAATTGACTGTGACTGCACCTGGATAGAGGCATTGGCCTTTCCTTTATCTGGAAAAACAAATGTTTACCCACTCCCCAGATTTGTCTGGTTCATTCACATTTCAGTCCCATATTTCCTTCATATTTTTATAATCCATTGGGTGTTTACATATATATACCATGAAAGAATATTAAAGATCAGTGTGTTATTGGTTTTTTAATGATATCTCACATGACACCAATTAGATACAAATTATGACATAAGTGACTTGAGGTACCCTGAATTGGTCAGGCCAGCTGAAAATTGCTGCCTGATACTAGTGAGTCCCTTGCCCTCTGGCACTGGGATGCTTTTAGGGTCATACATACAAGCAGAGTGAACAATGTGATGGCAGACAAACACAATGTTAGTGCCACAATTTTAAAAAATGCTTTTGGAGTAGGGCTATGTTAGGTGCAGAGTGGTTAGTTAAATGGAAAAACAATGGAAGAATGAGTGGACTTTGAAATGGGTGGCTGAGGGTAACAAGGGAGGAGGGTAGCACAGAGGGTAGGTGGAATGAGGCTGAGGGGAAGAGACTGTCAGAGATGGAGTGCAAGGGGGTTGGAGGTAACAGCCAGTCAGCACGGGGGTAAGAATGCAAATATGCAGTCAAAACTATAGAAAGTTAAGGATAGTTAAGTGCTGAAATAGGCTAGTTCAGGGGTCTTAAACTCCTGGCCCATGGGCCATCTGCAGCCTGAGAACCTCCCCAATGTGGCCTGCGGGGCTCCAGCAATTCTGGGGCCGGGTCTCTCCTTTAGCCCCACCTGCATCCCCGGGTGCTCACCCATCCTACGCGTCCCCTGGGTGATTTACAATGGCTCAGGGCCCTGCCCACCACAAGCAGCGCAGCAGAGCTGAGCAACAACTGCCTGCTTGCTCCACGTGTCTGCCGGTTCCTCCCTGCGGCATGAGCCAAAAGAAAAGGAAATATTTGTCCAGAAGATTGGCCTTTGTCCTGTATTATCAATTGTATATAGAAATAGAATTCTTTATGTAGTGCTTTTCTTACTCAAGATATCACAGAACATTTTACAGAGTAACTAGCTCTGTTTTGGTACTTCAGTGACTGAATAGGCAAATGCAATAGAGTATGTTCTCATCAAAATCTCATACTCAACCATGGTCTGTTTTTTTGTTTGTTTTTAAAGAAATTAACTCAGCCCACTGTGCGTGGGTGGGTGTCAATAAATTATTTAAAGTAATAGAAAATTAGTTAGCTGATATTAAACAAAATCTGAAGAGACTCAGCCCCATGGTAATCTCTAAAGTGATTACTCCAGCATTAACCCTTGGGCTAATGTTTGAGTACATATATTGGTGTTACCGCATGGTACGAAGCTCATCAGCCTTGAGCTGTTTTTGATCAAATGGGGATGTGAATTTCACAGTTGAAGTCCCTCCAATGACAATGCCCTGCCACCAGAAATTCTAATTTAAAGAAGGGATGATATGACTTTTTTTGAGTAGCTAAGGTCAAGACCCTGAAATTACTATCCACACCTTGAATTATACCTAGAAACAGTAAGGAGCCAGTGACTTTTTATTGGGAATTGGTTAATTTGAGAAAAGGAATATTGGCTAAGACTCATGAATCTGCATTTTTTTGGTTCTAGCTTCTAACAATTTTGAATGCTGACTTTCTTTCTAAATACTCCTTACTAATTCTCTGCATAATTTACTTAATATGTGCCCGTAAATGGTTATGAGTGGAAGATGACTGTTACGTGATAACAATGGATAAAATTTTCAAAAGGACATAAGTGATTTAAGAGTCTAAATCCCATTTTCAAAAGTGATTTAGGCACTTAGAAGCCAGTGGGTACATCTACATCAGAGCTGGTGGTGTAATTTCCAGCTCTAGTAGATGTATGCATGCTAGCTTTGATGGAATTAGCATACTAAAAATAGCAGCATAGCTGCAGCTGTGTAGATGGTAGAATGGGCTAGTCACCCTGCCTTAAGTCTCATCCAGCCCGCTATGTACATACTTGATTGGTTAATCCATCCTGCCACCCATGCCCCTGTGGCTACACTGCTACTTTTAGTGCGCTAGCTGAGCTGGAAACCACACCTCCCCGGGCATAGATGGACTTAAGTCTCATTGAAATTCAAGTGCCTAAGTCACTTGAAAGTGAGACTTAGGAGCCTAAGTCACTTAGAGAGTTTTGAACATTTTATCCAGAATCAGTAGATATGCTATATTGTTCTTTTCAGGGCAGGGTCAGATCAAATAATTTCTTATTATTAATTAAAATAGTTTAAAATTAAATTTTTGAGAAGCAGGTACAGGATAGATGGTGAGGAACAAAAACTCTTGTATGTATGTGGTGTTTAATTAGAAGTTATTGTAAGTGAAACAAATTGTGATACCTATAGGTAAGATTTTCCTACTGTTTTCACTGTCAAGCGTCATTTTCAGATGCTTATTATTTTGCCAAACATTTACATTTTTGATCTGCAAGCCAATGTTGGAGGAAAGTTAGAGCAGGGAAGATTTTGTTTTCAAGAGTAAAAAATGTCAGTATTTTCTGATTCAAAAAAAAGAAAAAGAAAAAAAA
Source organism: Caretta caretta (assembly GCF_965140235.1). Classification (NCBI taxonomy): domain Eukaryota; kingdom Metazoa; phylum Chordata; order Testudines; family Cheloniidae; genus Caretta; species Caretta caretta. The sequence continues at coordinate 74,495,655 of NC_134211.1, forward strand.
AAGCTTGTGACCTTTATGGGAATAGCTTTCAAGCCTCAGTGGGAGGTGACGGAAACTAGGTCATAGATGTGCCTTTCAGCAGTCCAGTTAAAAACAGTTTTAACTTGAAAGCTTGTCTCTTTCACCCATAAAACTTGGTCCAATAAAAGATATTACTTCACCCACCTCTTCTCTCTAATATCCTGGGACCAGCCTTGCTACTACAACACATCAAACAACGGTTTTGATTTGGCAGGTACAAGATAGGGGTTTAAAAATAAACTTTGTGCGTGTGCACTGTGTTTTCTTACACAATAAAACTAAAAGTCTGCTAGCGTTCCAGTGGTACTATGCGTGTGTGTAAACTTACAATGACTGGAAATTTCCATTAATGGATGATCTCTCAGTATTCCATTAGATGTTCGCATGTCTGCATAAGATAGTTGAATGAATTTTCACTTTAATATGTAGAAGACTCAACATCTGTAGAGTTTGGATAGTGTGAAGTGAATGAGGCATGGGTAAGCAGTAAGTGAGGCTGTGTATTGTATTGTGGGCTAAGCATTGCTAGAAGCTGAAGTTAGACAAATATAGACTAGAAATAAGGTTCAAACTTTTAATAGTGATGGTAATTAATCATTAGAATAACTTACCAATGGATGTAGTTGATGTCTTATCACTTGAAGCCTTTAAAATCAGGAATATATGTCTTTCTAAAAGATGTATGTTTTAGCTCAACCAGAAGTTATGGGTTTGGTGGAAGAATTACTGGTATTATGCAGGAGGTCAGAGATCCCACACTACAGAAATAAATTGGAGATCAGCTTTTTTAACATACACTGTCACAGTCCACAAACACACCTTATTAAAATTTTTCTGAGACCCCCTGTACCTGATTCATTGTACATGGTTGTTATATGTGGTCTAAATTAGGCAGACAGTACAGTTCAGTTCCATAATACTAATTTCCTGTACTGCTCAGACACATCGGACAAGACTGAGGGTGTGATCATTTATTGGGTTCTGCTAGCACAGACCCCTGCACCTGTGTGAAATCCTAATGAAGTTAATAGTCTATACTTACAGGACCTGACTGGAAAAATGATGGGGTTTTGCTTTGCCTAGTTGTTACATTAATTTATATGAACTATTCTTTCCCTTGCAGTATGTTTGTCATGGTGTTTAGATTTAGTAAACTACAGTTTTAGAGTGAATACAGTAACCAGAGTCTTAGATGTGTTGCTATGGTATGAAAAAATATTTAGTTTTACTAGCAACCTTTTTTTTGTTTGATTTTTGCTTGGGAAACAATCTCAACACAAGGGATTTAAGATAGTAAATACAACAATAATAGATGTAAGATGTTGGTTTGCTTTGTCTGTCTCTTAAAGCAAAACAGGGTATTCTTTTATTTTTAGTTTATTTTGATTTAATAAATGTATGATCTAATCTCTGAGCACATCATTACATACAAGATAATCACAAGCCATTATAAAATCTAAAATACTTCCCATCAGTTGTAAATCTAAAAAACAAACCAAAATAGAATGTCTAATAAACCTTCTGACAGCCATCAAAATTACTTTGTGAAGATTTCCATTACATAATTCCCCATTCAAGGCACCATTCTTTCACTGAAGTGCCTGAGAGAACAGGTGTATCTTATAGGGCAGTGGTTCTCAAACTTCAGAATGATAGAAGATTAGGGTTGGAAGAGACCTCAGGAGGTCATCTAGTCCAACCCCCTACTCAAAGCGGGACCAACCACAACTAAATCATCCCAACCAGGGCTTTGTCAAGCCAGGCCTTGAAAACCTCTAAGGATGGAGATTCCACCACCTCCCTAGGTAACCCGGTCCAGTGTTTCACCACCCTCCTAGTGAAAAAGTTTTTCCTAATATCCAACCTAAACCTCCCCCACTGCAACTTGAGACCATTGCTCCTTGTTCTGTCATCTGCCACCACTGAGAACAGCCAAGCTCCATCCTCCTTGGAACCCCGCTTCAGGTAGTTGAAGGTTGCTATCAAATGCCCCCTCACTCTTCTTTTCTGCAGACTACATAAGCCCAAATCCCTCAGCCTCTCCTCATAAATCATGTGCCCCAGCCCCGTAATCATTTTCATTGCCCTCCACTGGACTATCTCCAATTTGTCCATAAACTTTCTGTAGTGGGGGGCTCAAACTGGATGCAATACTCCAGGTGGGCCTCACCAGTGCCAAATAGAGGGGAATAATCACTTCCCTTGATCTGCTGGCAATGCTCCTACTAATGCAGCGCAAGATGCTGGTAGCCTTCTTGGCAACATGGGTACACTGTTGACTCATATCCAGCTTCTCATCCACTGTAATCCCCAGGTCCTTTTCTGAAGAACTGCCACTTAGCCAGTGGGTCCCCAACCTGTAGCAGTGCATGGGATTCTTCTGTCCTAAGTGCAGGACTCTGCACTTGTCCTTATTGAACCTTATCAGATTTCTTTTGGCCCAATCCTCCAATTTGTCTAGGTCACTCTGGACCCTATCCCTATCCTCCAGCATACCTACCTCTACCCCCAGTTTAGTGTCATCCGTGAACTTGCTGAGGGTGCAATCCATCCGATCATCCAGGTCATTAATGAAAATGTTGAACAAAACCGGCCCCAGGACTGATCCCTGGGATGCTCCGCTTGATACCGGCTGCCAACTAGACATCGAGCCGTTGATCACTACCCGTTCAGCCCAATGATCTAGCCGGCATTCTATCTTTATAGTCCAATCCGTACTTCTTTAAGTTGCTGGCAAGAATGCTGTGGGAGACCGTATCAAAAGCTTTGCTAAAGTCAAGGTATATCACGTTCACCGCTTTCCCATATTCGCAGAGCCAGTTATCTCATCATAGCAGGCAATCAGGTTGGTCAGGCATGGCTTGCCCTTGGTGAATCCATGTTGACTGTTCCTGATCACCATCCTCTCCTCCAAGTGCTTCAAAATAGATTCCTTGAGGACCTGCTCCATGATTTTTCCAGGGACTGAGGTGAGACTGACCGGACTGTAGTTCCCCGGATTCTTCTTCTTCACAAGGTTACAACTTTAGCAATCCGAGGACCCCCATTTTGATTTTAAAATTTTTGCAGACCTCTAAGCCCCCTGCTCATCCCCAGGCCTCACCTACACTCCATCCCTTTCCCCAAGGCCCCACCTCCACTTCATCTTTTTCCCAAGCGCACCCCATCTCTGCTCCTCCCCTCCCTCCCAGCACCTTTTGCACGCTGCTGAACAGCTGTTCCCCAGCGTGCAGGAGGCGCTGGGAGGGAAGAGGAGGAGTTGATCAGCGGTGCCTGCAAACACCCTGGAGGTCTGCGGACCCCAGTTTGAGAAACACTGTTATTGGGTGTTCTGGAAGTCACCAAATCCAATTTCTGCCAACCAAGGCACTATCGAGAGGACAGGACCTTTCATCAAGAACCGCCTTGACAATAGCGCTCTCTCTGGGAACTAAGATCTTGAGCACCTCAAATGGTGGTGGTTGAAGAATCACATGGGGAAAATGCTCTGTAGCAGACAAGACTCTATCTATTTAGGATTTTGTTTGGTGGCTAACGGTCAAGTCCTTTCCCCGTTGAACAGTCTATGAAAGCAAATTAACAGTATAGTAGCAAGGAAAATAATTATGCATAAGAGCATAGATCTTCTACTAATTGAGAACTTTGTACAGTCTCATTGTTCTTATCAGAGCCTTGTAAATCATTTATAGGTAAGACATCCCAAATGTGAATGGCAAATTTAACTTGAGGTGTGTCTATTCTTTTTGCCCTTTAAACTGCCCTTCATGTAAGACACAGATGTTTACTGAAATGCTTCTGAGAGGTTCTGTTAATACCCTCAACGTCTGTTGCCTTCAGCTATGGACCCTCCCCTATACATTCCCAAAGTCTCTGTGTCTCATAGATAAATGCATAAATGCATCTTCATTCAGACCTCCCACCCCTGATTTAATATTGAGATTATTTGGCAAGTTATTTACATGCAAGACACGGGTCACAAACTTCACCTTGAGGAAGTTATAAAACATTTATACAAAATCAAAATAATTCAACATCATTATTAATATTCTGATATCACATTAAAGGAAAATGCAGCTAAAGTCTGTCTATCACCATTCTGATCCTCACAGAGACATGGACCTTATGGTACAGAAGTGGATCCTTTTAGTTTTGTTCTGCTAAACTTGGTTTTTAGGATATAACTTAAAGGCTCCTTGGTATAAAAGAAAGGGTGATTCTAAAAGTCAGTCCAGGGAAGATGGCCAAATAGAACAATAATTCTCCTGCCAAAAATAAGCCTGCCTTATAATGCGAAAAAGAAAGCAGCACGTCTTTAACAATCCCACAATAATATAACCTACCAGGCTCTGAGCAGACATTGGGATATATAAACAGTGGTGGGTGCTAGCAGCTTTCACTGTGACATAACTCAAGAGGGATAGTATCAGTGACAGGTTTACAGGAATCCATGGCGTTAAATACTTGGGTTCACTGTCAGGATGATTCTCATAAGTGCTACTGGTGGGTCCTGGTAAGTAAATGTTCTGCTATTCAGTGTTATCAACACTGAACTATTTCTGGTTTTGCATTTACTTTAAAAATGATGCTTAAAAAATACCAACTCCTGCCCGATTGACATTGCAGTGCTCTTTACGTGAAAGTTTGTTTATAGGCAATGATTCTTCTGACAGATTTACAGTGTCTGTGGAGGTTTAAAAGACTATTGCCCAATAGGCATTAAGTGAGAGGCATTCAGCTTTATAAATATTTTAGCTTATATTGGGGATTTTTTAAGAACTTTCTGAGCCAAATACTGCATTAAAACTGAAGACAGTGGCAAACTAATAATCAGCAGTTTCCAGCTTTGTTCTAATGTTTTGCTAATGGTTTCCATTTCCATGGCCAAGATTTGGAGTGTGAAGCACAATGTACATCCAACAGTTTGTAATTTTAGGGTTTTCAAATAACATTTATTCTTACATTACACACATACTTTCTTTTTGCAATAGTTCATCTAGAAATAAACAGTTTTCAAAGTAGCCTATTACAGTTAATGTGACTAACACACAAAGTGTATCAAGAAAACGTCCCAAAAGTTTATTAGCACAGTCGACAGCTTACATCTGTTTGCACTGAGTAATGCTAAACAGGTTGTTTATCTTAACACACTTGTGTCTTTGCTTGGATCATCACTTTGGAATTGGCTAGTGAGGGAGGAAATGTACATTTGGTATGTTTTGGTAACTCTTCCATTAGCCTCCTTGGAATCTTAAAGGTTGCTCTGTTGCCTTTTAAGATTTGTACATGTCTCCCTCATAATCAATCTGATCTGCTTATCCCATTATGGTCATTTATGATTAAAGCTTGCTGAAATAATTTTTACTTTGGAGAGGATGTGCTTTCTATTGAAACACCCTCTGTATAAGAGAGGCATTATTTAAAAATCAGGAATGGATTTGCATTGCAAGCTCTTTTTTTTTTTGTACTGTAGAGAATTAAGATAAATGATAAAACATCACATTTCATTTGTAATTTCTTTATAATGTGTTTGACTTAACTGAGCAGAGTTTTTTTTAAAAAAGCGTTAACATCCTTTGAAATAAAAGAAACATTACATAAACATGTAAGTACTTTTGGAACTACAAATGGTGTTTCTAAAGGACATTGAATGAAAACTGCCTACCATAGATCAAAGTCCACTCTTAAAAATTAGGGTTTTTAAGTTACTATTTTTCTTTGTGTTCTCTATGGATAAAAATCATACCAAATATAGAGCATAATGTGAGGCACAGAGAGATTGTGACTTCTCTAATGTCAGATACGGAATTCGGAAATTTAACTTTTAATTTATATAAAAGATTATATTCAGGGGTAAGGGAAGATTACTGTCAGGATTTGAGTATTATATGGGAAGAGAATAAAAAAATGCACTACATTAAAATCCATGAACTAAATGAAGAGAGCAAAGAGGGGGGAAAAAAGAAGCATTAAGGAGGGAAATACAGAAAGGAGAGAGAAAGGTGTGTGTTCAACAATTTAAACTTACAAAAGAAATATGTAGGAACACAGGAATTGTCATACTAGGTCAGACCCGTGGTCCATCTAGTTTTGTATCCTTTAGCCAACACCATGTGCTTCAGAAAAAGGTGCAAGATGCCTCACAGTTGGCAAATGTGGAGTAATTAATCTCATTGAGGCTCCTAATCCCTGATAAAGATTGAGCTAAAATATGAAACATGAGGTTTTATCTCCTTAGCAATTAATGAGGCAAGCATTTCACATCTGCCTTGAGAGTCAGAAGGATCCAGTCGTTAGGGCATGTCTTATATCCAGCTTGAAGAAGTAAACAAAAATCCTTATCCCTTCTTTCAATATAATTAACTAGAATCCAAGCTCAGATGCACCTATTTTTGGCTAGAACAAGTAATTTTTTTCTTCATAGACTAAAGCTACAGAATGTTGAGTACCATGTAACCTAAATTCTAAATCAGTTAAATAATTGAATGCAGGGGCTTAATGAGGATGTAGGCAACATTGTGCATGTATTTGGGACAATCAATGGCCTCTCCTTGCAAATATTTCTTATACTTTAAAGCAAACTGGCATGTCGTTAAAAGCTCCCATTACTTTTGCTTAAATTTAAAAATAAAATAAAATAGCATATGGATTCAGTACAGCAGCTGATAATCACCTTCCTTCATCTTTTGTTGACCAAAGCAATTTAGGATTGCACCCCTTGTTGACAGATGCTGACTTCATCATTAGTGCCCACGCCCTTGCTAACTCAAAACTAGAATTCTGCAACAGGCTGTATTTGGGGCTACTCTTGGTGCTCTTCTCAGAAGCTTCACTAAGTGTAAACGTCTGTGTTCCATAATCCACATTGGCTGCCAGTGAATTTCTACATGCAAATCCATGTGCATCTAAATATTTATCTGTGAAGTCTTAAATAGTTTAGTCTATGGTTATCTGACAGACAACCTCTCCCTCTATGACCTGGCCTGATAGCTGCTGTCTGAAGGAGAGTTTCAGTTTTCTGTCTTAAGGGTGAAGCTCATGTGAGCTCTAAGTACAGACAGTGTATTAGAAATGGCAAGACTTTCTGCTGGACTCTTATTCCATTATATATAGGCTTGGCAGAATTCAATTTTTTATATTTTTTTTTATAATTTTGACTGATAATATTGATGTTTATTTTTAAGCACTTTGTCTCACATTTCTCAGTTTAAGTAATCACAGTTGCAGGAAATTATGCAGGGGGGGCTAAGAATCAAAGGAGGTCGAACAATTTATGACAGTATACATTGAGATTCAAAAAGTTAAACTTATAACTGCAAAAACTCAAATTGTCAATATCACATGTCAAAATATACGAAGTAAATCTCCTTAAATCAAGCTCTAATAATATCTCAAGCAGCATTTTTGTTTTTGCCTCTGTACATTTCAATTATTAGTGGGAATAGTCTTTGTATGTACAGTGAAATCAATATTTACTGACATTTACTGATAAAAATCTAATCCTTTCAAGCCTTATTATATGTGAGCACAATATTGGTCACTTTTAGAGAGAATATTTTTCAGGCTTTCCACTAACTCCAGGCCTTGGAATATGCTGGCATTTGGTCTAACTGTTGCTTGTTCTTTATGCTCCTCTCAATCTGGTTGTTACAGGGTGACTGAGTATATGCACGCTTTGACTTCAGCAGAAAACTGGTCATCTCAACATTCTAGTCTTCATTAACAATGGCTTTGTCTAACCCCAGCTGTCTGGTCTGCTCTGCCCCATATACTACTGCTTTCACTTAGCCACATCCTCCTTCACTTCTGTCACCTGATTTATTTACATTTTTTTAGTCTTCCCCATAAAAGTCACTTTTAAAAAAATAATGTAAATTGAAAAAAAAATTAAAGTAATATACCCCAATTTTGGTCATTTAAAAATTACATATGACACACCTAACATTATATTTGAAAACCTTACCGGGGGTTCCATTTTTGTAGGAAACCTCTTGTTAGTGAGGCACCTTGCATATTTTTGGGTGTTCAAAAATGATAAATAATAATGTATGCTACCTGTTTTGGGGGAGGTGGTGTTTGATTCCATTCTAGCCTATGTAAAATGGGCCCTGATGCCACCTAATAAAAAATACTTGTAATAATAATGTTTTTCTTGTTTGCCTCAAAATAATTTCCTTTAATGCAAATGCTCTTTGTCCAAGCCTTAAAAATTATGCCGCATCTCAGCTCAAGAACTTGAAATATGTACTTCCCATGTCACATTTTTGTCATTTCATATTTGCCTGGAATGATTTCTAAGTCTTATTTTATGTGGCATTTTTCTCTTTAGACTTTTCTTTTAAACACACAGGAAAAGTAGCCACAAAATTGTGGCTTCTAATTTCTGCCAATCTTTAATAAGAGAACTTTTAAAAAGTTTTTAGAATCATTTTGTTTATAGAGTATTTTTTTTTCAGTTTTCCTCTGTGTTCTACAAATAAAATATCACAATTTGTGTGAGTTACTTTGGGACCCTCGTTCTGCTTATATAAGTTGAAAACATTGTGTGTGAATATGTTTCATTCAGTATATTTCTACAATCATATAGTTCAAGTTTTTAATGGCAAGAAGCTTATGTTGTGAAGAAAATAATCATACTGTATCTATATCTCTTTTTCTGATTTGTTTTTTGTTTTTGTTTTTTCTTGTTCTGAAGGCATGTATATAGATGGGCAGACAAGAAGAATCTTTATTTAACAAGATATGTTATGAACAAATTAAAACCCCAGTCTTAACAAGTAGATGTGCACAAGCAAATTCCCATTGACTTCAGTGGGACTGTTTATATGTGCAGGAATGTTTCTGCATGCCACAAGTTGCAAGATTTGGGGTTAAAGCAGGGCTGGCTTTACCATGAGGTGAACTGAGGCGGCCGCCTCGGGTGCCAGACTGTGGGCGGCCACCACTAGGACCCAGAGTGTAGAAAATTGTGGCTGCTGCTGGTGCATATGTATTCTCTCTGCTCTAGATGCACAGAGATGGTGGAGTGCTGTGCTGGAGGAAGGAGGGCACAAGACACATAACAGGCAGGCAGGAGGAAAGGTGAGAGGGAATAACAGAAAGCAGCAGGAGCTGCAGGGAGAGAGGGGAGGAGGAGGAGCCTCTTATGTGCCTCTCTAGCACCCCCAGGAGCCTGGACTCCAGCTAACAGCTTCTCAGGGAACTTCCTGTTTCCTGCTGCTTCCCTGAACCCACTTGAGGAGAACAGGCAGTCAACTGAAGTAGTAGGAGCCAGTTAGGACCTTAAGACGCTGATATCTTCCCTCTCTCCGGCCCTGCTACCAGCCTGCTTATTTGTCCCCTTCAATTAATGTTGAGAGCCACTATAGCTGGCGCAGAACAGCAGGCATGAGTGAAAGAAGAGAATGCCCCTCCTGGGCAGCATTCAGAAAAAGAAAGAAAGCAAAGGAAGCTTTTCTATCTAAGCAGGAAGGAGCTGTCCTGAGATACATAGACACAAATGTCCATGGTGAGCCTTCCGGCCCCAGTGAGGATGTGAGTGGTGAGGAGATGCCTGATCTTCCAGTTAGTCAGAGTGCAGATGACGTGGCAGCTACTGCAACATCCATATCTCCATCTCAGATGGATGTAACCATGCACATTCCTGAAGAAAAGTGTAGCTCAGAGAAGAGTGTGGTAGAGGTGCAAGGAACAGCTGCTGCTGAGTTTAGTTCCTTAAGTCTAGATGATCCAGGACTGTGGACCCACTTGAGCAGTAGCCTGGGGGACTTCCTTGTACTGCATAGGCCACAGCAAGTGAAAAATTTCATGTTCCCCAAAGACAATGAAAATAGAAGTTTCCATCCAACACATTACTGGTGACAAAGTGGAGAGGCCATGGCTTATGTACTCAAAAACCCAGAATGCTGTATACTGTTTTTGTTGCAAACTCTTCCAGTCTAATGTTCCAGCCACACTGGCTTCTACAGGAACAAAGGACTGGAAAAATCTGGCTAGAAATCTGGCATGTCATGAGAAGGCAGCAAATCACCAGAGAGCATTCCATAGGTGGAAAGTGCTTGAGATGAGACTAAGGTTAAAGGCCACCATAGATGATCAGCATCAAGAGAAGATTGCAACAGAGTCTCTTTACTGGCAAAATGTTCTGGAAAGGCTCATTGCCATTGTGAGAATGCTTGCTACCCAAAACCTAGCACTGCGTGGCACTTCAGATCAGCTGTATGTGCCAAGCAATGGAAAATTCCTTAAAATTCTGGAGCTGATGGCTGAGTTTGATGCTGTACTCCAGGAGCATCTAAGAGGAGACACCACCCAAGAAATGTACACACACAACTACCTGAGAAAAACAATTCAAAATGAGATCATACAATTACTGGCAACAAAAGTCAAACAGAAGATTGTGGCAGATCTGAAGTCAGCAAGATACTACTCTGTTATTCTGGACTGCACACCTGACATCAGCCATACGGAACAAATGACTTTAATGGTGTGTTTTGTAACAACTACAGAACCTAGTGAAAATGTCCCTGCAATGGTGACTGTCGGAGAGCATTTTCTAGAATTTATTGACATTGATGATACTACAGGAGCTGGTATGACAAATGTGCTTCTTAAAAAGCTGGAAGATTCGGGAATTGCGATAGCTGACATGAGAGGTCAGGGATACAATAATGGTGCCAACATGAGAGGAAAGAACAGAGGAGTGCAGACACGGATCCGAGAGCTAAACCTTCGAGCTTTTTTTGTCCCATGCAGTTCTCATTCATTGAACTTTGTGGTCAGTGATGGAGCATCAGCTTCTAATGAGGCTGCTGAATTTTTTAATGTCATTCAAAGCATCTGTGTATTTTTCTCTGCATCAACTCATCGATGGCAAATTTTGAAGCAACATCTGGGAACATCCTCTCTGACACTGAAACCACTGAGTGCCACACGATGGGAAAGTCGAGTGGAGGCTATAAAGCCTATCAAACACCAAATTGGGAAGATAGATGATGCCATAGTTGCCATTATGGAGAATAATGCTATGACAGGAACTGTTCGTGGGAAAACAGTGGCAGAGGGAAATGGAATCACCAGAAACGTACAAAACTTCAAATTTCTGTGTGGCTTAGTGTTGTGGTATGACATGCTGTTTGAAATAAATGTTGTAAGCAAGAGACTCCAAGGTGTTGACCTTGATATGTCTGGAGCAATGGAACAACTGGACAAAGCAAAGTCATACCTACAGTCTTATCGGTCAGATAAGGGATTTCAAAACATTCTGAAGAGTGCACAGAAGTTGGCAGAGGAACTTCACACTGAAGCTATTTTCCCACCCATTCAAGAATACAAGAGTCACCAAAGAAGAAGACATTTTCATTATGAGGCACGGGATAAACCCATAAGAGATCCCAAACAACAATTCAAAGTTAAATTCTTTCACCAGGTGCTAGATTGTGCAATACAGTCAGTTGAAGAACATTTCATGCAGCTCAAGGAACACAGCAGTATATTTGGGATGTTGTATGATATTCCAAAACTCCTCACTATACCTGAAGAAGACCTACACCAGCAATGCAGGGCACTAGAGACAGTGTTGACACATGATGACATGCGCAATATTGATGCGAGTGATTTAGGTGATGAACTGAAAGCCCTTTCAAGATACATTTCAGCAGGATCAACTTCAAAGGCTGTTCTGGAATATATGTGCACAAATAAGATGACCACCCTCTTTCCAAATGCTTTTGTTGCTCTGCGCATACTTCTAACACTTCCTGTAACAGTTGCCAGTGAAGAACACAGCTTCTCCAACCTGAAGTTAATAAAAACACATCTACGCTCCCCAATGACACAGGAGAGGCTGGTCGACCTTGCAGCCAGCTCAATAGAGCATTAGCTGGCCCAGGCTGTGGACCTTCAGGAAGCAGTTCAAATCTTTGCAACCAAGAAGGCACAGAAAGCACCACTTTTATTATTCAAACAGATAAAAATGCCAGTGTTTACTATGCAGAAAAGAAAAGTTACATTTGCTGTTCAGGCGTTTGAAAGTTAAGTGTTACTTAACATTTTTGAACAAGGCATTTTAAGTTGTTAGTTCTCCTTTATTGGGGTAGGTAGCAGAGCAGTACCATGAGAGGAGTAGAACAGGAACAAGGCAGAATTGAGACCTTTCAAAGTTTTGGCCCAAGCAAGGAGGAATGGGGGCATCATTTGAGCTCCCTGTCTCAGGTGCCAAAGTGTTGTGGGCCAGCCCTGGGTTAAAGATAAATGTATAATATAGTTCATAAAAATAAAGACTGTGGTTTATATAGGTAGGACCTCCTCAGCTATAGATGAATTTTTGATAACTTCATATTCTAGTTTTATATAGCTGAGCTATGGAAGAATGTTTAATTATCGTACAACACTTTTAAAAGGAAGCAGATATCTTTTCAATATATTTCTGCAGCAACAAATGTCAAGAAGAGATTTCTGGCCATGTTAGATTTTTCTTTTTAACATAGACTATATTGGGGTGCGGGTTTCAACAAAAACTCAAACAGATGCTTTGTGTGGTTTCTTTGTTAAGGCAGTCTTGGTGGTCCAAATGTATTATATGCTGTACTACTGGTTGTATAATAAAATGCATACATGTATTCTCAACCTTCTGCTGACTTCTTTCCCTGCACTGCAAACCTCAAATGTGTGACATCTATTAACAGGATAGTTTTATTGTTAATTATACACTCTTCCCTTCCTCCTCCCCATTTTTGGGGGCATTCTAACTTTACTGGAATAAAGTGAATTATTAACTGGAGTGAAGCTGGCTGGCTTGCCATTTAAATGTGTATATGTTTCATGCAACCAAACTGTAACCCTTTGGTTTAGTTGTGAAATAAATTTCCATTCCAATTAAACACATAGGAACTATATTTTTTAGAGGTGAGAAGAAGAAAACAATTTCCTGCTTGCACTGGTTCAATGGGTAATTGCAAAATTTTAAAGTATTGGTTTCTGACAGTCTCATTTCACCTTTAGTATAATCTGGAATCTCAGAATTCTGAGAAATATAGTAGGACTTCCTAGGGCAATGCCTAAATTCTGTGACAGTTAACCTGGCTTCTATCGGAAATGACATGGCATCAGGACCTCAATTAGTTGATAAATTAGGCAATGGGCTGGACGCATCATAATTAGGTGGAAGTTCACTTTGCTTCTACCAGGCTATAACTCGACCTGCTAAATTCAAGTTGAATGGGTGACCATGAACCTACACTAAGAAAAGTGTTTGAGTTTTGATGAAAGTTGGCTAGCTTGTATTAGCAAAATCTAATCTAAACTCAACCTTTTTTTCTAGTCATAACAAGGTCCTCAGAGAGGCAGTGAGCTGGCATGGGATTTGATGCCTGAAATATGTTGATGACAACCAGTTTTAGTTCTTTATATCATCAGATGCAGTGAGAGCAGTTTACCAGTTCACCCAGCATCTTGCTGGGGTTGGTATATTGATGCGGGCAAGCCAGTCGACACAGTCCCAATAAGACTAAAGTCATGCTCATGCTTTTGGAGGAAATAAACTAAGAAAATGGCAGAGATCACATCTTCCCTTGATTGGTGGAGTTTGCCTGCGTTTTGTTACTAATTTGGCAACCCAGGTAGTCCCGTTGGATCTGCAGCTATATTGGGATGTCGAGGAAGCAATGGTAGCCAAGAGATGCTTTTATCACTTAGATTTGACCTGAAGGTTGCATTCTCTTCTTCTGGAAGTGAACCTCACCACAGTGATCCATACCTTTGTTACCTTCGTGTTAGATTGCTGTATTGCATGCTTCATGGGACTATTCCTTCATGCAACTCAGACATCAGTTGGGGCAGATTTTGGTGGCCTATTTGTGAGGCAGTGGTGCTCCTTCCAAACGTTAATGAATTCTTCATGATCTATACTGGTTTCAATTTAGTTTCCAACCCACTCCCATTACAAGCAGTCATTACAAAAGCTGAATTCTACTGCATATAACCTATATTTAAAAAAAGATTGTCTAGTTCTTCAGCAATTCTGGCTGAGGCGACTTGACTTTAATGCAGTTATTAGATTCAGCAAGGCAGATGCAGTATGAAATATGTATTGCTTGATAAAGTTTGAATGGTATATGAGTAGGCATATAATTATGGAAATAATAGGGTTATTTAAGAGTTGTCAGTTAAATATTCAGTTTTAAAGTATCTAACTCTGCACTTTTATTTCTAGCCTGTGAAAAGCAGATGAGAGTCGTTTGCAAAGAATCTTCAGAACAGCATCTCCATCCCTTCAAGGAGAAATTGGAAGAGTTTATTCAGACAGGCAAGCACATTTTTTTTTAAACCTTTTTGTTCATATTTTAGTCTTCGGAGAGTTTGCTGTACATATATTAATATGTTATCTTAAATAACCAATGCCGAAAAACTGGAAGCTAAATAATATCAGTTATGGGTCTTAAGTACCAATAATTGCACAGATCTTTAAACCTCAGGCATCACTTGCCAGTGACCAGTAATGTTACCATAGTCTCACTAGGTCTCCATTTCTTTGAGGTTTTTTTCATCATTAAATCACTAGGTGCAATAAAACTGGGCTTTAGGTTAGACTGTTACTTAGTAAATTGAGTCTGAATCTTCCAGTCTATGGAAAAGTGACATGAAAAATGTCCTAATCCTGTATTCATATTAAGTCAAAGATTCGAGATTAAAAACTAAGTCCATGAAAGTAAGACAGCCGAGGGGCCTCAGGAAAATGACCCTGTGGCATGGAGTCAGTAGTGAGAGGATCTTGGTAGACCCTAAATAGTTGTGCAGCTGAGACACTGTAAGTCTGGAAGTTTATGTCTACACTTAAAATGCTACAGCAGCATGTAGCTGTGCCTGTCACAACTGGAACAAGGGCAGTCAGACTAGTGGTTGGAGCAGGAGTTAGGCCAAGTCAGATACCAGGAGCTCAAAGTCCAAGAGGGCAAACCAAGAGTAAGGCATCAGGAGGCAGGCAGGGTCAGATTACCAGGAGATCAGGGTCAGGCACCAGGTTACAGACAGCAATTGAAGAGAAAAGCCAAGGACAAACAAGAGTTGGAAGCCAGAGTCTAGGGTCTATCACAAGCAGGGTCTGGAGCAGAGACAGACAGGCAGTCTGCATTGTTGCTCAGACAGTTTTCCATCATTGGGCTACCAGAGGCTGCCACTCAGGCCCTGTTGGGTGGTGCTTCCTGCCAAGCCCACCCTCACAAGGTCCTCATGTGGGAGCCCAGCCTAAACATCCCATGATGATGTAATGGCATCAGCAGCACAGAACCCCCTTGGCCCCAGGTTCCAGCGATGCACGTTCTCACAGCCCCACTGTAGCGCTTCTGTGTAGACACTATCTATGCCGACATGAGGGGTTCTCTCATCAGCATAGGTAATCCACCCCACCCCCACCCCCACGAAGTAGTAGTTAGGTGGATGGAAGAATTCTTCAGTCAACCTAACACTGTCTAGACTGCGTGTTAGGTCAGTATAGCTATGCCTCTCAGAGGTGTGGATTTTTCACACCACTTAGATGAAGCAATACCAGTGTAAGTTCCTAGTGTAGACCAGGCCTGAGTTTCTGGCACAGAAATCTGACATTTTAGATAAGTCATGTGGATAAATGTAAAGTAATACACATTGGAAAAAATAAGCCCAATTATACATACAATATGATGGGGGCTAATTTAGTTACAACTAATCAGGAGAAAGATCTTGGAGTCATCGTGGATAGTTCTCTAAAGACGTCCACGCAGTATGCAGCAGCAGTCAAAAAAGCAGACAGGATGTTAGGAATCATTTTAAAAGGGATAGAGAATAAGAATATTATTGCTCTTATAGAAAAACATGGTACGCCCTCATCTTGAATATTGCATATAGATGTGGTCCCCTCATCTCAAAAAAGATATATTGGCATTAGAAAAGGTTCAGAAAAGGACAACTAAAATTATTAGGGGTTTGGAACAGGTCTCATATGAGGAGAGATTAAAGAGGCTAGGACTTTTCAGCTTGGAAAAGAGGAGACTAAGGGGGGATATGATAGAGGTATATAAAATCACGAGTGGTATGGAGAAAGTGAATAAGGAAAAGTTATTTACTTGTTCCCATAATATAAGAAGTAGGGGCCATGAAATGAAATTAATGGGCAGCAGGTTTAAAAGAAATAAAAGCAAGTTCTTCTTCACTCAGCGCACAGTCAACCTGTGGAACTCCTTGCCTGAGGAGGTTGTGAAGGCTAGGACTATAACAGGGTTTAAAAGAGAACTGGATAAATTCATGGAGGTTAAGTCCATTAATGGCTATTAGCCAGGTTGGGTAAGGAGTGGTGTCCCTAGCCTGTTTGTCAGAGGGTGGAGATGGATGGCAGGAGAGAGATCACTTGATCGTTACCTGTTAGGTTCACTCCCTCTGGGGCACCTGGCATTAGCCACTGTCAGTAGACAGGATACTTGGCTGGATGGACCTTTGGTCTGACCCAGTATGGCCATTCTTTGGTAGAACCTTGCTGAGTCCAGTGAAACTGCAAGTATTGGGAAAGGAAAGACTCACGTTCAGCAAGCAGGGCCGTCCCTAGAGGGGTGTGGGGCCTGGGACAAATCAGTCTGTATGGGCCCCCCTTAACATTTTATACAGGTGAAATCTGGTGTGGGGAGGGGACACCAGTGCTGGGTGGCAAGGGATGATGGAGTGTCATAGGGTGGCCCCTGTGCTGGGGGGTCCCGGAAAAGGGGAGAGGTCTGGGGTGGAAGTGCAGTGGATGGGGTCAGCCTGGCGCTGGCGTGTTCCGGCAGCGCTAGGACACTGGCACTCGATGCAGTGGTGCACGATGCCGGGAACCAGCGGAGCGGGGCAGGCTGGGGTCGCCACTGCCAGAGACTGAGCCTGAGCCCCGTGATGCCGAATAAGAAAAAGAAATACAACGTGTGCTTCCCGCTGATGAGTGCAGGCGTGACCTCCACTGCCAGTGCCAGGCCCCCTCCCCGCTAATCCCCCGAGCTGGCCTGGCCCCCTGAACCTCTAACCCAAGCCCCTGGGCCAGAATGGCCCCCTGAATCCCTAACCCCACCCCCCCAGGCCAGCCTAGCACCCCCTGCATGACACATACACACTGAAGCACAGGGGCCTCCAAAGCGCAGAGCCCAGAGCAGTCGCCCCGATTCGCCATACCCAAGGGACAGCTCTGGCAGCAAGAGCTAAGTTATTTGAAAGGGCATTTGGATCCCTAGATGCAAAGAGTCGCCAATATGGTGAAGAAACAAAAGGAGATAGAACTGTTCACAGAGAAGAATCTTTCCGATAGATATGTGGAGAAGACCAGCCGCATTGATGTGGAGGCCTGAGAGGATGAGACAAAGTCTCTGTTCTTGACCAGAGCTTCAGAGGAAGATAGAGAGCAAAGAGTGGAGCTGGAGAAATTGAAGCATGGTTTGGAGCAGCTGGAACAGAACAGTAACAGCTCCCCATGTTTATAGCTGGTAGGGAAAATTTGGAGATGGCCTAAAGGTCTGGAGAACCAAGTCTGGAAGACCAGATTCATTCTACGAATAAAAGGTAAGGTGAAGCCATCAAAGGGCTCCACCATCTGCAGACCCAGGTAAAAGAGTGTATGCAGGAGCTGGATGAGATGCGCTGTTCAAAAGAAAAGGTTGTGACATAGACCTTGAAGAAAAAGGATTTAATCTGGCTAATGGCAGAGATGGAGAGCAGCAGCTGCTGCTGGAGGAGAAGCTGAATGAGCTTCCCACTGAGGTGGAGACCCTTCTGGCAGAGTAACGCCAAGACCAATGAAGGCTTGAACTGCATCACAGAGGAGGAGTTGTAATCACCAGAGGAGAGAGGCAAAGTTGGCTGCACATCTCAGAACACAATCCAGAAAATAGTGGGGGTGGAAGAGGAAAACAAACACTTGATCATCTGGGTGTTGCAGGCAAAGATTCATGGACCTTGATGGTTGTAAGAATCTCAAAAGGAGCTGACTCTTTATAGAATTTTCTCAATGGTGAATGATATAATTGTATCCATATCCATGAAGAGTGCTCTAGACAGACTCTGAGTCAGCCCTTTGCCAATTCCACCCAGGTAAAGGCCAGTTTTGGCTGCTCCACCATAGCCACAAGAGGACTGGACATTTAAACACAGTGGCACTCAGCATAAACCTTCATTTGCAACACTCAAGAATATGTGCATGACATTGGTTGTACAGGCTGAGTTGAAAACTATGGCCATACCACTTCATTCTTCAAGCAGCACAAATTTCTTGTTAGCCTTCCTTGTTGAGGTTAAAAAGGAAATGTCATCCTGGCTGGGCGATGTAGATAAGGCTCTAACAATTTATGGAGAGCCTTCCCCTGGAGATAGAAAAGGGGGACTGGGATAATGTGTAACTGTCCTTTAAGAGGAGGTGTGGGTCCAGCTCAGGAGACCATCTAGTCAAAGATCAAGGTAATCTACCAAAGAGAGGTGGGGGGAAATGGAGGCAGCCACTACACCAAATCCTCATGACAATGTTACATGTGATATATTTCTACAAATGTGGCATTATGTAGGAAATAAAAGAAAAATGTTTGCTCGGTGAACAGTAATAGGTAATCCTCATGAAAGTGGGTATTTCAAAAGTATTCCTATGCAATGTAATTGATTAAAACACAAAATATTTTTGGAGTGCTGATTCTAGAATGCACCAGTAATTGTGATTGTAATAGTTCTGCAGCATAAAAAAAATCACATTAGTTACAAGAAGCTTCATTCGAGGGGAGTTTTGATGATTATTCTGCTGAAGTTGTACTCTACTTTTTTCTGCATATTTGGGTATCATGCATCACAGTTAGAAACCCAGAATCTGGTATTGTCACAGCAGTTATATGAGGCACTCCTAAAGGTTATCAGAACCAGTTGTAATCATTATGGTGACTATACAAGGAAGTTAGTATTCCCAAATGAGCAATATCACTCGCAAAGTCTGAAGCAATTTAGCATTTAATGTCTGAAAAGTCTCAAGAACTGTGACTCAGTTGGTTCCTGAAAGGACTCATATTTACAAAAACTGTGATCACTGAGACAGTCATAACCATTTAATTTTTCTTCCATAAGCTATAACTTCTTGTCACGCTTGAAAGAAAGTGGTCTCTGAATTTAGCTTCATCTTCTTTTTTTATAAAGGTCCTCCTAACATCAGGGAATCTTTAAATAACTTTACTTTATGAAGCTACAGTACTAAAATAATATAATTGCCTAAGTAAAAACTGTTTTTGAACAACAGCACTTATTAAATTGTACTGTTAAATACTTCTGACATTTTTCAGTATAACACTTCTCCTTCTCAAGGTTATTGTACTTAATCTAATTTGCTTGAGTTTTTAAATCATAAATTTGTGTGGCTGTTACGGAGGCTACAAGTTTCTTATCACAGTTCTTAATGATTCTAACAAGTTCTTAATGATATGTTTCCAGAAAATGTAATACATGTATTTAAGTTTCTCATAAAGTTAGCAGGGACCCTGTAAAAGAAGGAATCCACAGGTATGGCTGTTGTAGGTTGTCTTTTCATCTAATTTAACTGGCAGTTTGTATTTACAGCTTTAGCAGTAAGTGCTTGGGGTGAGAGAGTGTGCTGTTTGTGTGCACATTAACACTAGCATTCTCCCACATGCTGTTTTATCTTGCCTTCCTTTAAGCCTATGCCTCGCTACTGTTGGAACTAACCAGCTTTATTTACACAACCCAGATATACATAAGTAAATAAACCTTAATTGCTAGCATTTCCCCATCAGAATTTAAAAATCAAACACTTCTTTTTAAAGATCATTGTGTTGGTGTTTTTTGTAGATTACTTGATCCTTAGTGCCATAGGAACTGCCATATTGAAGCTGCTCAAAGGTCCATATTGTCCTTTATCCTGTCCTCAGCAGTGGCCAAGGCCATATATTTTACAGGAAAGACATCAATTGCTTTTAATTGTACAATATTATATTATGTGGAAAATGTTATTCCTGACATCAGCTGATCAGTGTACATGGAATTTGTATTTTCTTAATTTTATCCCCGCCAATGTAAGTGAAGAGTATATTCTTATTCCTATAGATGTCTTAACTTTAAATAAGATATTTGCTTTAATAGTGTCCTGTGACAGTGAATTCTGTGAGCTAATTATATGCTGAGTAAACAATATTTCCTTTTATTAATAGAACATATTGGCTTTTAATTTTGTTGCATGCCTTCTTGGTCTGTGGCGTGGTTGTTGTCAAGGTTCCTCCCCCACTCTGAACTCTAGGGTACAGATGTGGGGACCTGCATGAAAAAACCTCCTAAGCTTATCTTTACCAGCTTAGGTCAAAACTTCCCCAAGGTACAAAATATTCCCCCCGTTGTCCTTGGACTGGCCGCTACCACCACCAAACTAATACTGGTTACTGGGGAAGAGCTGTTTGGACGCGTCTTTCCCCCCAAAATACTTCCCAAAACCCTGCACCCCACTTCCTGGACAAGGTTTGGTAAAAAGCCTCACCAATTTGCCTAGGTGACTACAGACCCAGACCCTTGGATCTTAAGAACAATGAACAATCCTCCCAACACTTGCACCCCCCCTTTCCTGAGAAATGTTGGATAAAAAGCCTCACCAATTTGCATAGGTGACCACAGACCCAAACCCTTGGATCTGAGAACAATGAAAAAGCATTCAGTTTTTTACAAGAAGACTTTTAATAAAAAATAGAAGTAAATAGAAACAAAGAAATCCCCCCTGTAAAATCAGGATGGTAGATATCTTACAGGGTAATTAGATTCCAAAACATAGAGAACCCCTCTAGGCAAAACCTTAAGTTACAAAAAAGATACACAGACAGAAATAGTTATTCTATTCAGCACAATGCTTTTCTCAGCCATTTAAAGAAATCATAATCTAACACATACCTAGCTAGATTACTTACTAAAAGTTCTAAGACTCCATTTCTGGTCTATCCCCGGCCAAGACGACTACAGACAGACACAGACCCTTTGTTTCTCTCCCTCCTCCCAGCTTTTGAAAGTATCTTGTCTCCTCATTGGTCATTTTGGTCAGGTGCCAGCGAGGTTACCTTTAGCTTCTTAACCCTTTACAGGTGAGAGGAGCTTTCCCCTGGCCAGGAGGGATTTCAAAGGGGTTTACCCTTCCCTTTATATTTGACAGTTGTGTTTCTTTGTTCTTTAATACTCTAGGAAAGAGTAAATAAGAGCACTTGGCTGGCATCCACTATATTCTATTTACGTATATTTGTCTCTCGATGTCTTCTTTTTTGCCTAAATAGTTATAGTCATTCTAATTTCACCACGTATGGAAGCCCCCATTCCTGCTTATCATTGTACTGTTCTTGTTTCAGCTTTTTTTTTTATGTTCTGTCTGTAATTATACATAGTATTTAAGGTGATGAGTAAGGATATGCCATCAGTTTACAAAATGGCATCACAATATTTTCCATTCTATGATTCTCTTTCCCTTTCTTACACTTGTGCACTGAGTAAACATTCTTGTTGAGCTTTGATGGCTAGAACTTTTCCTAGTTAGGGTAGTTCCTAACTCAGAACCTGTTAGAGCGTACCACTGTTTCTTCCACTTGTCTTTACTGAGTTTGAGCTGCTGTCATGGTGTCTTTCTAGAGTCTATTGTTAACTAATCCTAATATTAATGTTTTCTGAAAATTTTGACACCTTTCTACTTACCTCTTGTAGTTGATATGTTGATAACTATAATAATAACAAAGTTCTTGGACTTGTACCCCTCATGTGGTATCAAATTGTTTTACAAACTGTGTAACCATTATCTCTAGTCTAGTCTATGTGGATTCTTAATCGTGGGGGGAATACTGTGCCAAAAAATTTAAGTCTGCACCAAAAAAATAAAAATTATAGATACAATATTTTAAAATTCTGCAAAATTCTGCAAATTTAATTTATCAAAATAACACTATGTAATCACGTGAGATTTAATTACTTTGGTAATTTATTTCAAAATACCTGTCAGCAAGTATGTCTGTAACAATACAGGCACACAAAATTTCCCCCCGGAGTAGAGAGTTAAAGAAACCCCTATGACAACCCAGTTTCTGTTTCTCTGCCCCCTCCCCCATCCCAGAGCCCAGCTGGAGGGGCCAGACACTCACAATCCCTCCCCTTGAAAGCCCAGTCATGGGGTCCTCCCTAGCTCAGATACCCATGTCCCCTCCCCACAGAGTCCAGCCGTGTCCCACCCAGCCTAGACACCCCCTCCTCATTAGAGCCTAGGGATCCAGAAGGAGAAACAACCTGTTGCTGGGTCCCTGGCATGTGTGGAATTTCCTGCATGCTTCCATCTCCTTCCCTCAGGGCATGCAGGGAACTGCAGCTTCCAGGAACTCTTCACTCTCTCCCGCTTCCCCTGGCAGTGTCTTCTGTGTGTGAGCTGGTCTCTACTGGGTCCAGTGGCCCCTAGTGGCAGCCATCATCACTGCAGCCCATTTCTTTGGGGGAGAGGAAATTCTGCACACAAAACATAAATTTCTGCAAAATTCTGCATTGCACAGTGGTGCAGAATTCCCCCAGGAGTAGGTTCTGATACCATACTCATCACTATTCTAGCTGAGCACCTTCAGTGATGTGTTAAGCAACCCAACTAAACATCTGTCACATTTCTTCTCTTCTTCTTGCCCCAGGGGGAGAAGTGGGTGCAATAGAGTGGGTTTTGTTTTGGAATTTTTTGATAATATATGCACATGTTGCTATGTGTGTATTAGCAGGAGGGAGAGGGAGACTATTTATATCTCATTCCCTCCATAGAGAATGCTCTGTCACCACAGACCAGCAGCACGCACCCTCCCACGGAATCAGAGTAGGACTGTGTTTTTATGATCTGCTATGGGCATTACACTAGTTTCACTTTCTTCTTTCAGGGCTAGGAAGGAATTTTTCCCTCATTGCCAGATTGGCTGGGGAGGGTATGTTTCATCACCTTCCCAAAAGGGGTCGGGGCCCAATCGGGTAGGTAAGGAGGTACGGCCAAGTGGTTGCAACTTAGCAGGTGGCAAGTGTCCTGTTCAGATACTCATTGCGTAGGGCATATGGTTACTTGATAAACCAAAGTTGGAAGTGGACTTAGGAGGAATGTATCCTCTAAGGAAGCTGGGGCAGGAAGGTTGCTGCTCCTAATGTCTGGTACAGTGGGATACAGCCCCCTTTTACTTATATATGAGGGGAGGATGGCACAGTTGCAGTGATGGGCAGGAACCAGGGAAGGGGCAGGGCTGACAGCAGCCCTCCCAGATAGGTGGGAACAATCAAGGAAAAGACAGTGAACTGTATCTTTGTATGCTGGGTATTTCCCAGTTGAGTTAATAAAGATGTGGCCTAATTAAACCACATTCCTTGCATCTTGTCTTTCTTGCTTTATGGTTGGGACACACCACAGGCACAGAGGATAAGTGACTTGCTGAAGGTAACATAGTAAACTGGTGGCACAGTCAAAGATGGCACCCTGGTCTCCTGGCTCCCATGCTGCTGATATATTTACTTGACTCTTTTGCTTCAGTTTTGAACTAAATGTAAATGGATTACTGTATCATATACATACATAACAAAATGCACAAACCCTAATACTGAACTCCATGTCACCCTAATATTAATCCCTTTCCCTAGTAGTTACTGGTCATTTTTTCCTATTGTTTATTTACTATCTCTTAAATAGTTTTTAATCCAAGACAAGGTTTCATCTTTCATCCAGTGGTAACTTAGTTCCCATCCAGCAATAAATGGAACTGAAGAAAAGCTCATTGTTTTATAATCCTTGGGATTAAATAACACTTTTTAAAAAGTTTACTACCTCGATGTCCTCTTCTACTGTAGCTTTTTATTTTCAAGGTTAGCTAAGCTAGCCATCTTGAAGTCTTGAATGATCCTGGTGATATACTGCAGATTAATTATTTTAATGGTTTCATCACTTTATTTCTTTCTGGACATCTCTAAGACTGTGTAGGTTTCTTTTCCTTTAAAATTTCTCATCATTGTTACCAGCAGTGTAGCCCCATTGTTGGTGCCCACAGTGGGACAGTGGAGCATATTGGCAAAAAAGCATTTTTATCACTGTCATTCAGGCCGGATCTAAATTTGTGACAGAGGTAAAAATAACAGCAGCTGATGTACACTATCACTCCCATCATTGCTTGCATTGGTGGAGATAGTCTAGTGGTGTGATGATTCAGTAGTCTGAACAAGTGTCTGGGATTAGGTTAAAATCAACAAATTCATTTCACCTCTGCATACACCATGTTTGATCCCATGAAAGGTTCTAACCAAATTGCTAATTCTGTTTTCTCATTTTAGAGGTTTCATTCAAAGTTGCTGCCACCAGGAACTCAAAACCAGTATGCTCATTTAGTCCAGGTCTCTTTGCTGAGGCTTGACAAGTGATCTGGATGCTTGTCCATTTGTAAGGATACTGAGATTTAAACCATTCATTTCACACAGGCCTGTGAACATCTGTCAGACTGTAACAAATTATAGGTACTATGAATCTGGGTCTAATTTGAACCAGTGACCAAGAAATAAAAGACTTCATGTCCCATTACTGATCCCCTGAGTCATCCCATTCCCCAGATGATAGGCTTCTCCATATATGGAAGAAATGGGACTCCCTTCTTCAAATGTGACTTGATGAAAAAACAGTACTGGCTAGAGGACTGAATCTTGCTGGAGGAGCTTTGAGCACATACTGTATCTCACCACCGTCTGCTGCTGTCATTGCTTCCTCTACTTATTCCCCCTCACATCCTCTCCTCTCACTACTGCTGGATGCTTCCCTGCTTGTATGCAGTAGGGCATGCATGGCAGAGCTACCAAATGTGTGATATTGATGAGACATGAGTGATACTTGGCACCCCTGGTCTTACCATTAATTGGCACAGATGGTCCTGAAGGGCTAAACCTGGTGTGAACCTGTTTGTAACAAAATCTGAAAGAGGTGAGTTTTGTATGGCCTCAAGTTACATTGGAAACATTTAACGCAGTTCTAGCCAGGATGGTGTGAATTTTAGTGTGCATCCTTGAAATTATTACCAAGGACGTTTACACCATTTATGTATGAGTTTACGGCCAGGCAATAAAGATATGAGAGATGGGAGTCACATGTGGGAATGGTACATGTATTACTGGAAATCTAGGCTTCAATACTTCAGCACAACTTGTGCTGAACACTGGAGATTTAATCTTGATTCCAAACTTTGTCGCTTTCTGTGATTTCAAATTTCAGGCCCTTAATGTTGCTTGGATATAGTTTTTGTGCTTTTGTAATTTTCAAATGCTTCCCAGCTCATCTCAATCCAGCACAATTCTCCTTAACATAGACATCAAAAATAGATGAGCTACCCTGTGTACTACAAATGTAAATTTACCACACCTGAATGTATATGAGTGAAATGAATAAACCGCTATTGCTCAAGTCCTTTAAATCCACAAATTCACTATAGACATTGTTTCTGAAGGCAAGTTCCAGAAGACTGGGAAAATGTTAATGTTTTGCCAATATTAAGAAAGGGTAAATGGATGACCCAAGTAATTATAGGCCTGTCAGCCTGATATTAACCCTGGGCAAGATAATAGAGTAGCTGATACGGAACTCAGTTAATAAAGGATTAAAGGAGGGGGAGATAATTAATACCAATCAACATGGGTTTATGAAAAATAGATCCCGTCAAACTAACTTTTGTTGATGAGACTACAAGTTTGGTTGATAAAGGTAATAGTGTTGATGGAATATACTTAGACTTCTGTAAGGCATTGACTTGGTATCACAAAACTTTTTGATTAAAAAAACTTGTGACACCCTGGTACTGCTGCTTCCAGTGAACCCATTTCTTCTATTTTGAACTTGAGTAATTCATGGTCACTGGGTACTATGCTTCTGTATTATTCTTTCATTCTAATCAGTTGCCTTTTTGTGTTGGTAATAAGATGATAATTATGGTGGCTTCTTCCTCGAGTGATAGTCTCTATTGTATTCCACTAAGGATTATGCACAGTAATGTCCATTAGGCTGTAGATGTGCCCTTGCACTGCCTCGTGGTTTCACCGTTGACAATAAAGGGTGGGGCAGGCTGACCATGTCTTCAATTCCCTCTCACTGCCTCATGGTCCAAGTTGGAGCTTCTGCTGTCGTCTTGTCCTCGGTGACACATTTTCCAAAATTTTTCAAAAAACTACTTGTTTTTGTACATAGTCAGGATTCTTGCGGTTTTGTAATAGTTTCTAGAAGTTTTGTAGGTTTAAGGCCTGGGGATGCTTCTTTGGTGGTTTCCCACCAACCAGTCCCCAAGCCTCCCCCCGCATTCATCACAGCACCCAAGACTGTCAAGATTTTTCCTGATTTTGTAGTAATTTTCTTGTTTCTGAAAGTTCATGTAGAATTAAGGACTTGGGACACCATTTTCGTGGTTTCCCACCAAACAATCCCCAACTCCCACCCCCACCCCAGCACCTGGGTCTGGGTACTAGATTATGCCGAAGAGACCAGAATTCGAAGCCCTCGCTTCCTGCCATCACCTGTTTTCCCTCAGTGATGAACACTAACGTTGTCTATACTGTTTAGGGGAAACCCACGCTACGTCCTCGTACACAGGAAGGCAGAGCCTTCTGACTTAAGAAACACTTCATGAAGATCACCATGATCTTGCAGTCGGATCCTGGCTAGGGAACCCATTGGCCTGAGCAGTCCAAGAGTGCATCTCCTACCATGGAACCTCAGTCTGGTTCCGCCAGTACCAGTGCTATGCCCCAGTTCCATCTATAGATTGGGTGCTAACTCCAGCGAGACTCGGAAGTACTCCTGGGCCTCATGAACTGTTCGCCCTGGAACAGATGAGGTCTCCATGTGTTCCGGTACTCTCACCTACTAAGCGACCCTCATCCAGCATCTCGGATCTGCCACCTTTTGGGCATCTTCTTACAACACACCCAGTTCCACTGGCACTGCCATTTGTACAGGACTCCAGTTGCTCTGAATATGAGGACCTGGATATTATGCATGGTCCAGCACTTCAGTTCCGAAGACATGACTATCAGAGGGTTCCGATAGCACCATGGCAATACCCTCCCGTACCTCAGCCCAGGAGTCACTGGTACTCAACTCCTTTGACACTACCGGTGCAACAGCAGGATCAAGCAGGTTAGTCATATTGGAACTCATGGCCCCAATATTCACCTTCGGGACTCTCTCATTCAGTGCAGGACGACTCCCCTGTTTCACTGCCCCATCCTTTGTCAAGTAGACATTCGGATCCAAGGCTAGACTATGCGCCAATCAGCCGAGCCCCAACCTATCAGAAGATGTTTCCCTCATCATCTCCAGACACATCTGTGTCATCAATGCCATTCTGTCTCCCTTGCAAGTCATCAATTGCAAGAGCTGCTATGGAGGATAAGCTAATGTTCTTCAGGTCCCATTGGAAGAGGTGCAGGACAGTCAGCACGAACTACTAGACATTTTCCATGCATTGGTACCAGCCAGGCTGGCCCTACTTATCAATGATGCCATTCTCCAACCAGAATGCACTAGGTGGAATACCCTGACCACGTGTGCCCCCACCCCGAAAGGGGCAGAAAAGAAACATTATATCCCCCAAAAAGGGTCTGAGTTTCTGTTCTCACATCTTCCGCCCAATTCCTTGGTGATTCAGACTGCTATGGAGCAGGCTAAACAACAGCATCCATGCTCCACCCATGCTGGTAAGTAGGGCAAGAGGTTAGACCTTGTGGGTTGAAAAGTCTTCTCCCCAGCCAGTCTCCAGTTCTGGATCTCAAACTATCTGTCACTGATTGCCAAATATGATTTTGTAAACTATGGATAGATGACGGATTTTGTGAATAAGCTACATCAACATGATTGTGCCTGATTCCAAACTATTTTAGAGGAAGGCAAGCTGATTGCTAAGTCCACACTTCAGGCTGTGGTTGATTCAGCAGACACGTCTCCATGCATGTTGGGGACTGGAATTGTCATGAGGAGGGAATCCTGATTACATTCCTCAGGTTTCCCTAGGGAGGTACAGAACACAGTTGAGAACCTCCCGAGCCATCTTGCGTTCCTTAGGCATATATATGCCAGGGTCAAAGTGAAAATTGTACCGTCCACCACCAATGCAATGCTATAGGAGTCCCCAGTTCTATCACCTAGGAACCTCCACAGAAATGCCCAAAGGTCCACAGATCGCATATGCCTGTTCCAGTGGTGCAGTCCTCCATGCAACACACTCAATCGTCTCATAATCAGTATTTCTTAGTGCATCTAGAGAGCCATCAGCTACTTTGCACCCCAATGCTATTCCCAGCCACACTTTTTGGGGACCATCACAAACTCTTTCTACAAGCATGGAGAGTGATAACAACAGACAAGTGGATTCTGGATGTCATTCAACATGGCTATACCATCTAGTTTGTGATGCTACCTCCTCCACATCCCCCACCCCATCACTCTCATGACAATATGCCTACTCTAGAGGTGGACTCCCTCCTGCAGAGAGGAGCAGTGGAGTCAGTCTCTGCAGCTTATCAGGACACGGTTCTATTCCAACTATTTCTGGTATCCAAGAAGAAGGGAGCATGGAGACCAATCTTGGATCTCTGACATCTCAGCCATTCCGATTGCAAGCCGAAGTTATTGATGGTCACACTTGCAGCTATCATTCCCTCACTAGAAAAAGGCATGTGATTCATGGCTCTTGATATGCAAAATTCATACTTCCATATAGACATCCACATGACTGACAGACGATTCCTAAGAATGAATTGGTCCTCAGCACTTCCAATACAGGGTTCTCCCATTCGGACTTACCACTGCCCCACGGGTCTTCAAAAAGGTTTTCTCTGTGGTAGTGGCTCATCTCCAATGACAGAGTCCTGGTCTTCCCTTACCTAGACGACTAGCTGCTGGTGGCACGATCCAGAAAGGAAGCTCAAGAGTCAACGTCCCAGCTCTTTCTACTCCTCTCCTCCCTAGGAGTGACCGGCAATATCAAAAAATTAACTTTTCACCCTACACAGTCACTGGAATTCATAGGCGCATCATGTGCTTATCTACCAAAAGACAGGTTCCAGAGTTTACTGGGCCTGATCACTCTGGTGACTTCCAGTCCCTCAGTCCCAGCCAGAACATGCCTTTCCCTCCTCAGTCACATGGCACTGTGCACGTATGTCACAGCCTTTGCTTGCCTGTGCTTCCACACACTACAGCTCTGGCTGCAGAGTGTACTTCCACATGCACACCATTCTTACCATTCCACCAGAAATCATCTCTTCCCTTCAATGGTGGACAGACCCACTCCAAGTTTGCTCCAGAATGCTCTTCCTTCCATCCTCCCTGAGCATGATGGTCATAACAGGAACATCACTTGACATCTGGGGCATCCACATGGGAGATTGCATGACACACGGCACTTGGACGACTCGGGGAGCCAGGATGCACATCAACACCCTGGGACTTCAGGCGATTCACAAGGTATGCAGTGCATTTTTATCAGCTGTCCTTTCTCGTCATGTCCTTGTCATCTCAGACCAACACCATGACAGTTTACTACATATGTACACAATGGACACAAGGTCCCCAAACCTATGTGTGGAAGTGGTATGCTTCTGGAAAGGGAGGGTGCATTG
Source organism: Caretta caretta (assembly GCF_965140235.1). Taxonomy (NCBI): domain Eukaryota; kingdom Metazoa; phylum Chordata; order Testudines; family Cheloniidae; genus Caretta; species Caretta caretta. The sequence goes on from NC_134211.1 coordinate 74,525,316, forward strand.
CACATCATAACCTTTTGTTGCCAGCCTACCTGCCAGGAACACAGAACGTGATTGCCCATGCTCTCAGAGGGAATTTTGCAACCGACCACGAATGAGAGTTGCACAACATGGTAATCATGGACATTTTTGGTTGCTGGGGAACTCCAATCAAGGACCTCTTTGCATCTCACACCAAGTTCATTCAGTACTGTTCAAAGGGATGACTTGATGCCCATTCACAAGGCAACGCCCTGGTCATCGACTGGTTGGACCAAATCAACTATGCCTTCCCTACACTACCACTCTTGCCACACATCCTTTGCAAACTCTGACAGGAGAGGGCAACAGTCATCTTGATCGCTCCATTCTGACCTCGCCAGTTCTGCTTTTCCCTTCTTCTCCACACGTCGAAGCATCCTCCTCTCCTGCTCCTGATGTTTCCAGAATTGCTCAGACAACACAATGGCAGACTCCAGTACCCCGGTCTATGGATGCCTCACCTGACAGTTTGGTTTTTGGATGGACGCCTCCACTAGCATGGGAGTGTTTGTCAGCAGTACGAGATGTCCTGTCCAATAGCAGGAAGGACTCCATGAGACAATCCTACCAAGCCAAATGGGTGCATTTCACTTCATGGGCCCAACAGAAAGGTCTTGTCCCTGAGGTTGTGGGCATCCCAATACTCTTAGATTATTTCCTCCACCTGAAAGCCTTGGGGTTCACTCTTAGCTCCATCAAGGTGCATGGAGTGGCTATTTCCACTTTCCACCGTCTGGTGGATGGACATTTGGTTTTTACTTATCCTTTGACAATCTGATTCTGGAAGGGCTTTGTACATAAATACCTGCCCATTCACCTATTGCTCCCCAGTGAGACCTCAGCCTAGTCCTTACATCATTAATGAACTCTCACTTGGAATCTCTAGCCTCCCGCTCTCTTTCCCTTCTTTCCATGAAAGTCACCTTCCTGGTTGCTATTACCTTTGCAAGGTTGGTTGGCAAACTAGGGGCCATGATGGCAACCCCTCCTTTCGCCGTGCTCCATAAGGATGAAGTTTCACTGTGTCTGCATTCTAAATTTCTTCCAAAAGTGCTTTCCCTCTTCAACTTCAACCAACCCATACATCTACCCCCTTTTTTTCCTAAATCGTGCACCTCAAATGAGAAATGGAGGCTCCACTCCCTCAATGTACAGAAGGACCTGATCTTTTACCTGCAAAGGATGAAGCCATTGTGAAAGTCTCCCAGACTGTTTGTCACCGTAGCGGAGAGAATAAAAGGGCAGGCCATCTCCACCCAGAGAATCTCCCATGTGGGTCTAAGGGTACCTATGCTCTGCTACTAATTGTCAGGACAGTCCCCATCAGGTGGGATATGGGCCCATTCCATGAGAGTGCAAGCATCAACTACTGCCACGCTCCATGACATGCCCCTTGTGGACATATGCAAGGTGGCCACATGAAGTTCAATACACATCTTTTCTTCTAATTATGCTCTAGTGCATGATTCTGCAATGGATGCCTTGTTCACCACAGTGGTTCTCCATTCCATGGTTCAGTCATGTTCTTCATACCCTCCTCCTATCTAGGTACTGCTTGTGAATCACTCTCAGTGGAGTACAATAGGGACCATCACTTGAAGAAGAAGGGGAGAATCATAGAATCATAGAATATCAGGGTTGGAAGGGACCTTAGGAGGTCATCTAGTCCAACCCTCTGCTCAAAGCAGAACCAATCCCCAACTAAATCATCCCAGCCAGGGCTTTGTCAAGCCTGACCTTAAAAACTTCTAAGGAAGAAGATTCCACCACTTCCCTAGGTAACACATTCCAGTGTTTCACCACTATCCTAGTGAAAAAGTTTTTCCTAATATCCAACCTAAACCTCCCCCACTGCAACTTGAGACCATTACTCCTTGTTCTGTCATCTGCTACCACTTGAGAACAGTCTAGATCCATCCTCTTTGGAACCCCCTTTCAGGTAGTTGAAAGCAGCTATCAAATCCCCCCTCAGTCTTCTCTTCCGCAGACTAAACAATCCCAGTTCCCTCAGCCTTTCCTCATAAGTCATATGTTCCAGTCCCCTAATCATTTTTGTTGCCCTCCGCTGGATGTTTTCCAATTTTTCTACATCCTCCTTGTAGTGTGGGGCCCAAAACTGGACACACAGTACTCCAGATGAGGCGTCACCAATGTTGAATAGAGGGGAACGATCACGTCCCTCGATCTGCTGGCAATGCCCCTACTTATACAGCCCAAAATGTCGTTAGCCTTCTTGGCAACATGGGCACACTGTTGACTCAATTCTGGAAATTCTTCAAGATGTGTGGTCCCTATCTGTATTCCAATCTCACCTTCCTCCTCCTCTGCTACGGATCTGGAAGATCTGCAGTGGAGAAGGAACCAAGGATGTGGTTGGTCTGCCCCGCCCTTTATCACCTCCAGTAAAACCAGGAGGCAGTGCAAGGACGCATGCATGAACCGACAGACTTTGAAAATGCTTCGTCTCTGAGTGCCTGGCACATGTGCATAACCCTCAGTGAAATACAGATAAGGATCACATATCTCAGAGAACTTCCTGTTACATGTAAGTAACCATCCTTTAATCTGTATTTTCTGGACCATAAAGTTGTTTTCTAAGTAATTTAAAACCTTGTTGGTGCATATTTGGCTATATTTTTCCCCCAAAAATGTTTGTTTAGTTAGGGTCTACCATGATTTCATGTACCTAGAGTTTTTCCAGAAATTTTAAAAATTCTTGCTTTATTCCATTCCTAGGAGCCTGTAACAGATGCTTTTTGATATTTCTCCTTTGTTTTTCTTTCCTAAAATCTTTACTCAAAGAATTTCACCACCATATTATTCATTATCAAATTATAGATACTTTTGCCTAGTTACACTCCTTTCCTTTTCCTTTCTATCTGTACAGAATGTACCTACCTATTACGATATTCCTGATATGAAATTCATCCCACCAAGTTTCCATTGTTTACTACACCATAATATATTTCAACTTGTATCGTTTTTGCTTCTTGTTGCTTATTTATTATATTATATATCTGTAAACTAATGCTCCTTTTCTTAATAGATTTCTTATGCTGCCTAACATCATTATCTCCTGCCTTACCCTGATGCCTGGAAGTACATGTGGTGCTTTGCTGAGAAAAGCACCTTTTCTTATTTAGTTTAAAGCCCACCTAAAAGCCTGCTAGTTTTAGACACAGAAGGATGATGGTACACTTGGGTATGTCTAACCTCTCTTCACTCAAAACATTCTAATAATGTCACAAGTTGAAGTAGTACATAAACCATTAAGTAGGCTACCAACAGTGTTCTATGTTCGATTAGAAGTCAGGCATACTCAAAGGCATTAACCCCTTTGACAGTGCTTAATATTATTTTATACATCTCTTCTGCTACTAATGTTAACTGAACAAATTTTCACAAAATGTAATTCTATCAAACACTAGAAAGAAACTAATTTTGATGCTACTCTTTTTAAAAGCCTTTTAGCTATATTGTTGCTTTTTTAAAACATACAAATATTGAAACTGTATTTTAGATTACTGTTTACAGGAGCTGTATAAAACTTGGCCTATATTGACTTCTAAAAATATGTTGGAGCTGTCTGATAATGTTTGCTTAAATCTCTTTTCCTTCTCTGCAGAGACATCACAGTCAAAAATATAGCCTCCCCAACAATGAAGAATTTACAAAATGAATGTTAAAGAATCGTTAAGAAAATGAATATTTTAAACAAATTGATTCTAAATCAATATAATGAGACTAACAAGCACCCTTTATTTTTCCTAGATTTCCATTCCCTGTCGTTCAACTGTATATTGTCCTTGAGGATATAATCTCCTCCAGGCAGGGAGCTTGTCTCCTTTTTAGTTTGTAAAGCTTCAGCACCTTTGGGTGCTATATAAAGTGGACTAGAAAAAGAATTCCAAAAAAGCCTGACTGTGATCATATGATTACATTTAAAATGTCATATGTAAAGTACAGCATAGTAATAATATAAAGATAAAAGAATTAACTGTTTAGAATTCTCCTTGATTTTGTAAGTACCCTCTGTGATCTTGAAGCTTCTTCTTCAACTGGAAGACATTTCTCTGTAAAGACAGCCAGTTATCCAAGACACCAACTGCTGTGGATCTGGACTATTGAGTCTGCATATCAAATACTGATTCTGCATTTTGTGAATAGATCATACAAGTATGATGACTTTTCAACTTCAAAGCTTTACGTTTGCCATTCTAACTCATCACAACTCTTTTCTCCGCCCTCCCCTTTCATTTGTTTTCACTGAGATGTTTTATTAGCTCTGCTGCACATGTGAAGTTCTCACATTAAACAGTGTAGCAGGATATTTATGTCCATTGTCAAACATGAAAAATATGTCAGGCTTCCTTGCAATGACGATAATGTTTGCTTAAAACTTTATATCCTTTCCAGCAATGATATTTCAGACTTTACAAAGTTTGTGTTTAGATGTGGAACAAAGTTTTATATGCCAGCAGCAGAATTACTTTAATCTTTCAAACTGTTTGTGACAGTCATAACTGTTTTCATCACTCAAGGATCCTTGTATTTAAACAGATGAAAGCATGATTTACATGAATTGGCATGAGCCTGCAAAGTAGATCCTTATTGCCTTGGTAAGCTGCGGTTTTATAGTTAGACAATAGCCTCAGTCCGTGAAGACACCAAATAAGGTGTCTTGGAATGTGATTGTGTCCATATGCTTTTAACTAATGCAATATTGACACTGTGAGATGATCCAAAGAACAAGTAGTATGTCCTGGAACAAACAAATTGCCAGCTTGTTTCCTACTACACTACCAGAAGAATCGTCACCATCAAAGTCATGAGATTTGGTCTTAATTAAAATTATGACCCTTTCAGGAAATCTTACCCGGTGTGGGGGAGGAGTGTGTGTGAGTGAGAGAGATACCATTGCTATCAATCAGCTGTAATATAATCAATTGTAGCTATTAAAAATTGAAGAGGCAGAGTCTGTGAAAATGTAGCTACTGTTGTAGATTTAGAAACACTTGAAATTAAAGCTGTTATTGGTTATTTTCAGTTGGTATCTGAGATGACAGTTTGTCACTGACACCTCTTTTTTCAAATATTAGATTTTCTATATTATGCCAAAATATGGTGCCTGCCATAAAATAAATCTTTCCCACTTTATCTTTTCAGGTATGCACATTTGCTGGAGTATTCATAACGTTTCTCATTCTTTATATGAGGAATATTGTGGTAATTTTAATTATTTGTAAAGTAGATATTTGCAAACATTTCACTGGGCAACTGTTATAAAGACATCTAACATTTTAAAAACATGTTTGTACTGATAAGCAAGAAGACATTTAGATATCTTGTTAATTAAGATAATAAAATGTCAAGATCTAGACACTCTAGTATAATCCTTGATCTGGTGCCAGAAATCTGTGAACTATATTACAGTTTATAAAATATCGCCTGAAAATTACCAATGTCTTTTTGACACGATGACTATCATTTTGATTGTTTTAATTCTGCTTGCTTTAGTCAAGTTGGAATCCATCTTTTTCTTAAATTCTCATCAAAGTTTTCCTATTTGTTTATAGTAGTCTCGTCCTCCCCAATGTACATATCTCAGCCCTCTGGTCTGTACAACATGCAGTACTTAGCTCATCTTCTTTGGCTTTCATAGTGACTGCATCATCCACTTCCTTCAGTCCAACTAGCTGCCTCTCATCCACTCCATCACATTCAAGGCCCCACACAATTCCCTACTCTTGTGTCACCTTATCCTTGTCACTCTACAACAATGCCATTTGCTTTTTGCACAACTATCTGTGCTGTTCCTTCCATGCCACTCCCTGAACCGACCGGATCATTTTTGTGCTGATATTCAAATCCTCTGTGCTGACCTCATTTAAATCCCTCCCAATGGTGCACTTCTTCTTTGATAAGAAAATAGTTGATTCAGTAATCTACTTATTATCTTAATGTATGTATCTTACGAGTAAGCTGCCCATGTATATGAAAGAAAGCGGTTGAATGCAAATTGCTGCAAGGAAAGATAACAGAGTAGAGTGGTGGAGGGATCATGTAGTAGAAGAACTTGGTCTGCTTCATTTAAATACTAAAAAAGCCCAAACATACTTTTCCTAATAGACTTCATATGTTTTATCACCATGATCACTTCTTTCTCTGTTGTATCTCTTTATCCCTGCCCTTTGTCTCTTTGTCATTTAGATTGTGTGCTCTTTGCTCTTTGGTCCAGGGAACCATGAATTTGGAAAGACCCTAGCACATTTTTAGTGCTATCATGGTATAAAGGTAGTTTATAATACTGAGGTGCAGCTTAAGCCTTCTCCCTTTTCTGTCACAGGTGTTTGTTAGGCTGTCCCCAATTAACTTGTTGGGGGATGTGCAGCCCATGGTTGTCTTTAGTTCAGTGGAGTGCTTGTCCTGATCACCCCATGCAGAAGCTTATCTCTTGGCTTCAGAAGCGGTTTCTCGTTCCTTCTGTCCCCACCCTTGACTCCACGCATGCTAAGAATAGGGTCAGCGGGCTTGGGCAGCCATCTTGGTTTTAGTCCTTTTGGTAGGCCTCCCTGTTAGCTCAGACTGGAACTCCGTGAGCTGGCAAACTTCAAGTGCAGGTTAAATAAATAATTTATAATAAAGAGGAGGAGTAAGTGCTTCATCTGGTATGCATCTATTATAAACTTCCACTGTCTGTGCAGTTTCTAGCTTTTGATATTCAAGTCATTTTCTCAGCTCCTTTTGGCACCAGTAGAAGTAGCTGGATATCCTGTTTCAATGTTTTTCTAAGCTATCTGTGTAAGTGCATTAGCTGAAAATTTCAGCCAGGGAATTGCAGCTCTCTGAATCTTGATCTATTACAGTGGAAGCTACAATTTCCTTTGCCAGGCAGTAATAGCAAGTAGAATCTGTATGTCTCTTATGGACTATCTACCAGAAAAGAGATGTTTATTTTCTATAGTCAAAGAGGCAACTAAATTTAAGACTGACATCCCTTAACCAGGAGTTACCATACCAATTTATTTAAAACCAAACAAACCACCGCCAAGGTAGCTAGTGGAAGAAGTAAATCTCAAAACTCCATTCTGAAACCAGCTATGAGACAAAGGATGATGGAGCTGATCAACTTTGCCACTGGAGAAGTGCAAATGCAAAAGTGCAGAAATGTCATTTCAAGATATATTCCATATGTGACTGTGTGGAAGTCTGATGGTCTGTGCAGACAAAAGAGTGCAGAGAAGCATGGAAATCTAGGGAACAGACGTGACTATCAGCAAGTCACCAATCAGCAAGCCTGGGATCCTGAAGAATATTGATATTGTAGTTATAGTCATTGGACTTGCAATGAAAGCCTCACCAGGTCTTGCCAAGACACCTAAAATGTTTAGGCACACAGGAACCATAATAATGGTTGCAGGATAGAGAGAAATGACCAGCAGAAATCATGCACATTTGCTTGTAGTTCGTAGAAGTGCTTGGGAAAGGAGCACAGAATGCCACTCTAGTTGGCTTGTAGATGGAGTCAACTTGTAGATGGAGTGAGGCGTTACAAGGAGAACTGGATCAAGCTTTGTGATGACTGACAAAAGAAGGAAAGAATCTGCTGCTCAGATTCAGAGCACTGCTAGTACGTGGGTATGCCCTACCTGTGAATGGGACTGTCACTCATGCATCGGACTCAGCAGCCTTCAAAGAACTCATTGGCACATACACTATGCTACAATGCCATTGACTGATTTGAGTAGAAGTGATTATTAAATATTTTGACGGGACTATAATTTTCAAAACAAAATTTTCATTAACATAAATTGTGGAAAAGCAATCAACATTTTGCTATAAAAATGTATGAAATTAAAGAAATTAGAGCATATTTTGAAGATTAACTTTGAGAATCTTGAATCCTTTTTCTTAACTTTTCTGTGAATACAATGAGACAGAATATTGTCAATAGTCTAATCTTTCTTGGGGCACAGTCACCTGCCAGAAATTGAAATATACTTTGAAATACTAAGCTATTTGGCCTCACCCTAGAAAGAAGGTGTGAGCGAATTCTTACTATCATTGTGATAGATTTTCCCTGATTTCAGTAATTTTGACTTGCTAATAATGCCTAAGCAAACAAATTGCTTATTCCCACTGTAGGGTGCTGAAACAAGTCTCTGTTGTATGAGATACAGTGCTGAGGGGAGTACTCTTCTTCGGGAAATGCCAGCGCTACCCTGTGAATTAGTAAGCAAAGGAAGGAAACTCAGTAGTTTTCCCCTGAACGTGTGTACCTTATTGTTTGTGCTTATATATTCTCTCATGTCATTAATACTTGTCAATCATGCCATGTAAATCAATAAATAATTTCCTCACAGTAGCTAGGGCATAACTTTCATAACTTGTATGGAAACTTTCTTCTTGAAGGTCACTAAATGCTTTACAATACAGAAGTCATTTTGTTTATTACTAAAGTTCTCCCATCTCCAGGAGGGATGGGGGCATCAGTTAGATAAGTAAACAGAGTTCTGGTATTTCAGAACTGGAAATAATTCTTATGAGAAGCAGCAGTTTAGTTTCACTGCCCATGCTTAGAAATATGCAAAAGGTAAGCAGTACAAATGGTAAGGAGAAATTGCTTTATAAAATTATTTGTTTTGGTTGTTTATGGAGTTACCAATGCAGTTCAGTAAATGTTTTTAAATGCGATTTTTATTCTTAATTTTGAGCTCCCAGCTCCCACTGAAGCCAATGGGTAGACTTCTATTGGATTTAGTGGGAGCTGGATCAGGCCCTAAATACTAATAAACTTATTTAGAATGTCACCTTTTTGCTTCAGGGATTTTCTTAAGTACAGTTTCTAGGATAATGAAACTCCACCCTGATTAGTATCTTTAGGCTCTATTGTAATACAAACAATAAATAAAAAAATTTGTCATGTTTATCCTACTTAGAGTTCATAAAGATCATTACAGTGGCATTTTATCACTTGAAATGTTTAAAATCAAATATCTTAATTTCCAGCTAGATGTTTTTTATGTCTGGATATATTTTTAGAAGAAAACATACTGGGCAAAGCCTTGGTTTCCCCATCTTCAAAATGTCAAAGAATTATTCATGTGTTTATAATTATCTTTTTTATTTTTGCTGCGAATGAAGCACATAGTCTTTGCCTTTGAGTTAAAATTTCTTATTTAACTTAAAAACGTTTATTTTCCAAAGACATTTAAAAATTAAATTCCTCCACTGAAAAACATGATATCCAGACAGAATGAATCCTTCATATATTTCACTTCCTTAAGAAAAGATCAATTCCAACATTCTAGACACAAGTACATCCATTTGTTACATGTGTCATTATTTTTAGGTGTGGCAGAATTCAGTTTTTTTTATAATTTTGGATGGATAACCAATGTTTATTTTTAAGCATTTTTTTTAATTTTTATCATTTTAAATGTTCACAGTTGCAGGAAAATTTGTGCGGGTCAGACAATAAGTATTTAATGACAGTGACTTTGACATTCAAAAAGTTAAAGGTTTATAACCATTAAAACACAAATTGTCAAAATATACAAAATAAATAGCCTTAAATCAAACTCTAATAAGTTTTCAAGTGCATTTTTCTTCTTTTGTCTTATCTGTAAATTTCAGTTATTATTAATGGAAATGTTTTTTTCATCAGTTTGTATATGTGTGCAGTGAAATCAACATTTATTGATATTTACTGATAAAAAAACTAATTCTTCCAAGCCTAATTATTTTTAAGCTGTAAACTACTTTTGTAAGCCTCTTGAAGGCACTTATATTTTAATGAAGCAATTGTGATGATACACAAGAGAGTCACATGAAAAGAAAATGAATTCATTTTTACTAGATTGTGACACTACACTGAATTTGGATATGAATAATGTTGATGTGATTTGTGTTGGCTTTCATTCTTACAAATAATGTTTAGATGGCTTAGTTGGTGAGAAACAATGGTTTCAGTCAAACCAGATGTCTTAAACTGATTCATTTGTGTTTATCTGGTCCCTGAACAGACAACAGTCTACCACTAAACACAACTGTGAACAGTTAACAGTCTTGCCTGTGGTTATGGGGGATGGTTTAGAGGCTGACTTCCCTCTATCTATCTTAGGTATTTACATGGTGCCAATCACAGTAGTATCTATGTGCTATACTTAACTCATTAGAGACTGCTGCTTTAATAAGAAGGGTCCTCCTTATATCTTATCTCATTTATAATGGGCCCATCTGTCAAAGTGCAGACAACTATTACATAAGCAAACAAGCATTCTCATGGATTGCATTTGCTGTCCCTTCCTTAGAAATACCTTTGGGGTATTTGAAATTATTTTAATCTACCTTCTATTTCTATTCTTCTATTTTTCCTTTCTGGACTGAGCTGTTCTTAGCTTGCTGTTGGTGAAAGCCATCTCAAGAGATAGAATGTACATCTTGCTCTGAACATAGTAAGATTTATGGCCATCTTGAGGTCTGGTGGAAGAGAGTTCCACTATCATGGGCTTAGCTGCTGAGGGGGCCCAGCCCAGTCTTGTCTCATCTTTGTCACTGTTAACATACTTGTTCCTGTTTACTGTAGCTGTTATTGCAGATCATGGTCATGTAGAGAGGGGAGATCTGTTTGATAGCCACTTAAGGCCTTGAAGATCCCAATCAGTTAGTAATGGACAGAGAACCTTTGGAGCATTGGGATGATGTTTTTCACCACTCTGTGTTGTGCAGGAATAGCCTGCAGAGTATTAGACCATCTGGAGCATCTTCACAATATTTAAGGTGAGCCCCAGGTATGGTGTTTCAGTGACTAAACTCTGAAGCGATGAATGGATCATGGTGGTCAACTCTTTGTTCAGCAGGAAGGGGCACAGTCTCCCAGTCTTTGTAAGATAATCCAAGCCATTTGACAGGGCATAGACTGGGAGCTAAGAGACTTGGGTTCTGTTCCTGGCTGTGTCATTGACTCATTTTGTGACCTTGGGCAAGTAACTTAGTTTCCCTTCAACGAAATGGAGATAACACTGTCCTTGGTAAAGAGCTTTGAGCTGTATGGGTGGAAAAGCAACAAATTTGGGAGTTGAGGAGTAGTAAAGAAACCCAGGCTGGCATACCAATTTGGGTGGTGGAGATGGGTCCTCAACTTAGTGTGGTGTGACAGTTTTGGTTATTTCTTGAGAAGATTTTCCTTTCCCTACTATCACCACTTCTGTCTTGCCAGAATTGAGTTTCGTCTAGTTACTCTTGTGCTTATCTTGTTCAGGCACCAGACAGTTGGGTGATATACTATCTGTGTTTGGAACAAAGGAGTTGCAGAGCTGTGTCATCTGCATAGTGCTAGCATTAAAATCCATACCATCTCATGAATTCCTGTAATGGATTTATATATGTGGAATAAAATGAAGGTGGAGGCAGATTGAATCTGTGAGTATTCTGCAAGAGAGAGCTTTTTTGGGGAAACAGGGGAGGAGGTTGTTGTTGCTGTTGGGTTGTTTTGTTTTTGGGTGCTTTTGCTGCTATATAAGCAACTTAAGAAGTACTGATGAAGAGCTTCTAATTAAGTTGTTCAATTTTTTATTATGAAATATATTCACAACCAGGTGTATATGCAACTCCCATTACTGTGATTGGAGGAGTAAGTACCCTTTATTGATATTCTGTTTGTTTGTTTGTTTGAAGATTCTTCACCTGCCCCTTTTTTAGGATATCCATAGAATGTGGGAGATTTCAGAATAAATTCTCATCGTTCATCACAGTCTGTAGAACACAGTAAACATTTAAAGTAATGTATTTGAATTAAAGGACTCTTTCAATTTGAAATACAGTCAGATTCAAAAGTAAGATAAAGTTAGTTCTATTTATACACCTGCCTTGAGGCCTTCTGCCAGTTTTTGAGGTTTTAAACTCACATTTTTTATAAATAGAAGTATTGTCTCCTTTGTTGCTATGTAAAGACAAACACAGACAGTGGAAAAACTAACTATATACAATGGTGACAGGTTTCAGAGTGGTAGCCGTGTTAGTCTGTATCAGCAAACACAACGAGGAGTCATTGTGGCACCTTACAGACTAACAAATTTATTTGGGCATAAACTTTCGTGGGCTAAAAGCCACTTTATTTTTCGCTCCATGCATCTGATGAAGTGGCTTTTAGCCCACGAAAGTTTATGCCCAAATAAATTTGTTAGTCTGTAAGGTGCCACAAGGACTCCTCGTTATATACAATGGGGAAACAGTGAATCTGACTATTCTCAAGGTGGTATCCATTGCACAAAGTAAGCAAGCAGGAAAAATAGATAACTTTTTTCACTAATCTTACAATTATACTAGTCCTAGGCCAATTCTTTTCTATACAAGTTTGCTTATTGCCTTCATCATAGTAGTATCTGAGCACCTTTCAGCAATGCACCGAGCAACATGACTAACATCTGTCTTGTGTGGTTTGTTCTTTCTCTCATCCTCTCCCCAGATGGAGAATTATGTATACAGTTTACGGTATTGTTTTGTTTGGGGGGTTTTTTATGTGTACTGTGCTGTGTGTGTTGTATTAGAGAAGAAAAGGTTGGAAAAGTGCACCTTGAATTTGGAATGCGACTAGATGTTACTTATAAACATAGCAGGTAAAAAAAAACCCTCAGACAAAGGATAAGTTTTTTTCAATTTGTCATCTCTTCAAACATGGTTTATTTATAGCTGCCATCTTGCTTTGACATATATGTGACTTAGGTGCAATTTCTTTTAGAACATTGTTTCAAACCACAGCATTTTTTCCTTGCAATTAGCCACTTTCTTCCTCTGTTTAAAAATATTTTGTATAAAAGATTTGAAAAATAGATGTTATAAACAAAGATTATAAACAGTGATACTCAGTATTGAATGAAACTATAAACAGTCACAGTTTTTAATAGAAAAGGGATTTATTTTAAGTCTGGAAACAATATTTTAAATATATCATTATAATGATTCTTTCATCAGACTATCTTGGGTATTTCTGATGATATTTTGCTTGACAGAGGTGATTTTACACCATACCATTCTTGGTTGGCAGCCCTTTAAGTAGAAACTATATAAGATGCATAAAAACTTTTGTATATGTACAAAAATGTCCGTATTTAACATACAGGCATTTCTATGGTGAAAGTGAGGTTCAATGAATACGGCACTAGATTCCGAGACAAGAGACAGACCTGGATTCTGGTTAAAACTTTGCCATTGCCTTGCTGTGTGATCTCGGGCAAGTAACTCAGCCTATCTCTTCCTCCCTATCTTGATCAGTAAAATGAGGATTGTTCCACATTTGCAAAGTACATTGATACCTACAGATGAAAGGTATTGTGTAAGTGCTAAGTATTGTTATTACCATAAAAAGAAAAGGAGTACTTGTGGCACCTTAGAGACTAACACATTTATTTGAGCTTAAGCTTTCGTGAGCTACAGCTCACTTCATCGGATGCATTCAGTGGGAAATACAGTGGGGAGATTTATATACATAGAGAACATGAAACAATGGGTGTTCCCATACACACTGTAACCAGAGTGATCACTTAAGGTGAGCTATTACCAGTGGGGGGGCGGGGGGGGAACCTTTTGTAGTGATAATCAAGGTGGGCCATTTCCAGCAGTTGACAAGAATGTCTGAGGAACAGTGGGGGCAGGGGGTAAACATGGGGAAATAGTTTTACTTTGTGTAATGACCCATCCACTCCCAGTCTCTATTCAAGCCTAAGTTAATTGTATCCAGTTTGCAAATTAATTCCAATTCAGCAGTCTCTCGTTGGAGTCTGTTTTTGAAGTTTTTTTGTTGAAGTATTGCCACTTTTAGGTCTGTAATTGAGTGACCAGAGAGATTGAAGTGTTCTCCGACTGGTTTTTGAATGGTTTCAGAGTAACAGCCGTGTTAGTCTGTATTCGCAAAAAGAAAAGGAGTACTTGTGGCACCTTAGAGACTAACCAATTTATTTGAGCATAAGCTTTCGTGAGCTACAGCTCAATTCATCGGATGCATACTGTGGAAACTGCAGAAGAAGTGAGCTGTAGCTCACGAAAGCTTATGCTCAAATAAATTGGTTAGTCTCTAAGGTGCCACAAGTACTCCTTTTGGTTTTTGAATGTTATAATTCTTGACGTCTGATTTGTGTCCATTTATTCTTTTACATAGAGACTGTCCAACTAAAACCTCTCCAACGCATCATCAAGGATCTACAACCTATCCTGAAGGACGACCCATCACTCTCACAGATCTTGGGAGACAGGCCAGTCCTTACTTACAGACAGCCCCCCAACCTGAAGCAAATACTCACCAGCAACCACACACCACCCAACAGAAACACTAACCCAGGAACCTATCCTTGCAATAAAGCCCTTTGCCAACTGTGTCCACATATCTATTCAGGGGACACCATCATAGGGCCTAATCACATCAGCCACACTCTCAGAGGCTCGTTCACCTGCACATCTACCAATGTGATATATGTCATCATGTGCAGCAATGCCCCTCTGCCATGTACATTGGCCAAACTGGACAGTCTCTACATAAAAGAATAAATGGACACAAATCAGACGTCAAGAATTATAACATTCAAAAACCAGTTGGAGAACACTTCAATCTCTCTGGTCACTCGATTACAGACCTAAAAGTGGCAATACTTAAACAAAAAAACTTCAAAAACAGACTCCAACGAGAGACTGCTGAATTGGAATTCATTTGCAAACTGGATACAATTAACTTAGGCTTGAATAGAGACTGGGAGTGGATGGGTCATTACACAAAGTAAAACTATTTCCCCATGTTTATTCCCCACCGCCACCCCCCACTGTTCCTCAGATGTTCTTGTCAACTGCTGGAAATGGCCCACCTTGATTATCACTACAAAAGGTCGCGCCCCTTCCCCCGCTCTTCTGCTGGTAATAGCTCACCTGAAGTGATCACTCTGGTTACAGCGTGTATGGTAACACCCATTTGTTTCATGTTCTCTATGTATATAAATCTCCCCACTGTATTTTCCACTGAATGCATCCGATGAAGTGAGCTGTAACTCACGAAAGCCTATGCTCAAATAAATGTGTTAGTCTCTAAGGTGCCACAAGTACTCCTTTTCTTCTTGCGAATACAGACTAACACAGCTGCTACTCTGAAACCTGTTGTTATCATAGTATCTGAAAAAAGCAAGTTTAAATAATATTGCTTTTTTCCTATTTAAAGAAAGTATTATTTATTTCATGAAATATAAATAAGTTATTTGGACAAAAGAATATTTAGGTGGATTTTTTTTTAATTTATCTTTCTTATGCATATTTCTCAGACTCATTCCTAACACTTCATGGTAGATTTTGACCTTTATAAATAGGAAACCCACAGAATTAAAACCTAATTTACAGTGCAGACTTCTTCTGAAGTAATTTCTGTTTGTCCCCTGTAAAGAATACGAAAGGCTTTTCTTAATAAGAATTCTAGTGTGAGTACAATATTTATCAAAACATTTGACAGTCCCAGCAGAAAGGCTAACAAGTCAAGGAGCATGGAGACAACAGTTGCGGGGGGTGGATTTTGGATATAATATTACAACTTTTTGTTTTATATATTTTTCCATTATCTGATTTTCACATGCTTAATTTTGAGGAATATCTGAACGGTACCAATATCTGCAACTGACACAGTAACACAACTTGTACAGCTAGACATGCTCAGTCTTTTGTGAATTCACAATTGTTTATCTAAATCTGAATTAGCTAAATCTTCTCCAAATCAGAATTTTTCCAAAATTTTTCTGAATTCACTTTAGTCTTGATCAGTTCTGTCATCTCACCTTTAGAGATGATCCCTCTATATCAGCTCTGAGACTTGTAAGCAGGACAATATAGAGACATTTGCAGCATGCCTGTTCTGTGGATATATAGAAGACGTCTACCTCAAAGACTGCCCATTTGGCACATTTCACCAGCACTAGATTAACATTTATAAAAATAAGATTTCACTTAATTGTTGCCTAGTTTTAAATATAACAATGCAATATAAACTCATAGATTCAATTTTATTTTTAAATTGGTTATTTAACTTATCTCATGACCCAATTGCTTACCAAATCCGATGTTACAAATACTTTATGGTGTCACTTGGCAGAACAAAAAGTTGTGGAGGTGGGTATCTGTAAAGCTGCCAAGCAGGAGATTTTCAGAAGGTCAAATGCTTCTTCTCAATAATGTAGTTTTTCCATTCATGCTTTTTATCGACAGTCTTTGTTTCTTAAAGAACCTTCATAGCTTTTTTTTATTTATACAAAAACCTAGCAAAGAAACAGATGTGTCCCATATAAAATATGCAATAAATCTTGTCTCACAAATTCTTTGCTCTGAACTTTCTGACAGAAACTGTCAAATATCCACTTTAATTCTGGTATAAAATGTTCACTTTATGTCATGGCGCCAACCACCATATGCCGGAATAAAGTCAGTAACCAGCAATAAAAAAAGGCAACATAAGCACCTTTGAAACAGTACAAGCAATCAACAGTGAGAAAGGTCTATATAAATCTATGGAGAATTAATCTCAGCTTTGCCACTATCCTGCTGTGCGTTTACAATGAGCCTCTGCTCCCGACCACCAGAAGTGACTTACTTTGCAAAGGGAGTGTGTCCTAATGAGGGGAAAATGCATGAAAAGGAAAGCAGTAGGCTTTTAAACCCCTATCCCTTGGATCACCTAGAAGAGCATGTCCTAGTGTGTTCAAACATGTGGGGCCACTACACATCTAGCATCGCTGTACTTTAGCTGATCATGTGAAACCAATCTTTACTAAGCTCAATCAGCAGAAATGACTTCAGCTTCATAAATCATTGTTATCATCCCACAGGAGGAGGTAACGGTATGGTTTTTCTCTTCTAAAACATTTCAAGCCACTGGTTTCACAAGCTTTTCTGAAATTAGTTTCATTCCATTTGTACAATTACCCATTCTTTACCCACCAGATTGACTTTTGCCTCTGTCTTCCAATTAACTTATTATTTGGGTATTTACATCTACCTTATGTTTTAGAGAAGATCTGTTTCCTATTGATATTAACAATCATTCATCATGCATTTGAATGTATCACCCTTGCTATAAGAATGTGCTGATCCTTAAAGTTTTCACTTATGCTTACAACAGAAGACTGTAGTTATATTAAATCTGCCTGGTTTATTTTCCCAAACAGAGATCAGATTGATTTTAACCTTATTTTGTTTTAAAGGGATTAGAACTAATTTTCCAGGTCTGTAAACTGTTTGGATACACTTAGTCATCTCAAAGAGATAAATCTACATAATCACATTGGAATTAGACCACAGAATTATGTAGCTGATATTTTAAAAAAATTAAATTAAAAGTTGAATATGTTTCTATTATACTTAAGTACTAACAGGCTT
Source organism: Caretta caretta (assembly GCF_965140235.1). Classification (NCBI taxonomy): domain Eukaryota; kingdom Metazoa; phylum Chordata; order Testudines; family Cheloniidae; genus Caretta; species Caretta caretta. The sequence continues at coordinate 74,542,734 of NC_134211.1, forward strand.
TAAAAACTATTTACTTTCTGGAATCACAAGTGGAAGGAGTAGTTGGTTAATGCAGGCTTACTTGCATTTCAACAGAGTGCAGTTTTAACCAATTTAAGTGAAAGAAGAGAGTGCAGAATTTGATTCTGACTCTTACTATACAATTAATTTTAATAGCTGCAGAATATGGGAATAGAGAAATACAGGATTCTTAAACATTAGTCCTGATTTTACAGAAGTGATGATCATTCTGTGTTCAAGTTAACTGAATAAATAGCCTTAACTATATTTAAAAAGATATTTTTTAGAATATCAATACAAGCACCAATTTAAAAACCCCTCTAATTTAAAGAAAAATGTTTTAGACAGGAAGTTGAATAAATACGTTATATAAATTTCTTTCTTTCTTGAGCTAATCTTTTTCAAGAAGGGAGCTATTTATGTTAAGAGATATCAGAATAATGAATGAACATCATAGAATGACTAGCTCAGTAGTTCATGGCTCTAAAGTTCTAGTAAACTGACCTTCAACACTTCTTCCGGCAAATTTATAGACAGCATTATCACGTTTAAAACAAAGCATAATTTCTTAGTTTCTTTTTTATTACCTCTGATAATAAACACTTTCTCTAATGTGTATTGCTTGAATGTGTTCTGCAGTGTATACAGTGGGTATATTGGTGTAATGTATACATGTAACCACTATTCTTTGGTAATATTAAGAATACTGAACAGTTTTATAGTGTTCTGCATGTTCAACAAACATTCATTAGTTCTCACAACACTCTTTTTCTTGTAGCAAGGTAAGTGATATTAATTCCATCATATGGATAGTGAAACTACGTTAGAGAAATTAAAGCAACTTGTCCAAGGTTGTGCAGAGACTGTTAACAAGAGAAAATTTTGTACATCTTTTTTACATCAGGTGTAGTTGCACTTGTTTTTAAAACAGTTTATGGATTAGTGTAGACCAAATTAAACTGTTTTCAAAACCGATTCAGAAAAGCATAGTTTAGACCTCATGGAGGCAAATCTAAAAATAGTTTTGAATTATTTCAGTTTATCTATACTAGCAATAAAACTATTTTGAAGAATGTGTGCGATGTTTTCTATGTAGACAAAGCCAAATAATCAGGCAGAGGGCAGTCAGAATTAGAACCCATGTCCTTCTGCCTACCAGTTGTTTGCCTAATTCATTAGAGTGTGCTTTCTCTCACAAATGGGACATATCAATTGTAACTGTTATTTTATTATTCAAATGTGTTTTTAATCGGTAGAGATTGTAATTATTTGAGAGAGATTTAGATTATTTTAAAAAGCCATTTCAAACCTACAACTAAAGCCAAAGAAGTAGAATTATCTTCAACTGACACACCAAGAGTCACTGAAAATCCAACAGTTCAAAGACCAGAAGAACCCCTGTGACCACCTAGTCTGATGTCCTGTATAACACAGGCCATAGAATTTCCTCAAAATAATACTTGTTTGAACTACAACATGTCTCTTTTTAAAAATAACCAATCTTGATTAACAAGTTGCCAGTGATGGAAAATCCACCACAACCTTTAATAAATTATTTCAAGGATTAATTGCCCTCACAGTTAAAAATCTGTGCCTTATTTCTAGTCTGAATTTGTGTAGCTTCAGCTTCTAGCCGCTAAATCTTCTTATACCTATGTAAAAATAATTGTTTCTTTGTTCACACAGTTTTGCAGATCCAAAATAGTTCTCCCATTTATGTGCAGCATATCATATTTTCCAAAACATCAGGGAGAAATTGTTATTCTCAGTTGCAAATTGATCAATGCTTTCTTGCTCATAAACACAGTAACATTTATTAACATTTATTTCCCACCCCCACCCCCAAGTAGTGTTTAAAAGTCAGCTTTTATTTTCTAAATAAGATGATTCATGACTGGATAACTTTTATTTTTAGCTTACATCACTGAAGAATGATCTGTATATATTAGTCTGATAGTCTAGAATAGATTCAAGACATACAATATAGATTTGATGAACTGATATGCAACTTCATTGCTACCTGTTCTAGTTTGAGTTTAAAAAGTTAGTTCAGATTCAGTAAATTATCCGAAGAGAATTAATCAAATAGTGAGCAGCAGAAAAACAAATATTAAGAACCTGTAAGTAAGTTAATTTCTCATTATTTTTGAAGTATTACATTTGAAGCCATAGGATAGGAACTGTTTGCATAGGAATGGTGAGGGGTTACTACACGAATAATCTATAGCTATCTCAAGTTTAGGTGTGAACTTGTCAAATCTGAAACATTAGACATAGTTGGATCTGGTCAATATCTGAATGGGAACCTCTCAACAAAAAAAAGGAGTTTAAAAAAATCAGGTATTGTAAGTTTTCTCTCATGTTTGTTATATTCACTAGTAGAGTCTAGTATTAACTAAAAAGAAAAGGAGTACTTGTGGCACCTTAGAGACTAACCAATTTATTTGAGCATGAGCTTTCGTGAGCCACAGCTCACTTCATCAGATGTTTACCGTGGAAACTGCAGCAGACTTTATATACACACAGAAATCATGAAACAATACCTCCTCCCACCCCACTGTCCTGCTGGTAATAGCTTATCTAAAGTGATCAACAGGTGGGCCATTTCCAGCACAAATCCAGGTTTTCTCACCCTCCACCCCCCCACACAAATTCACTCTCCTGCTGGTGCTAGCCCATCCAAAGTGACAACTCTTTACATAATCAAGTCGGGCTATTTCCTGCATAGATCAAGGTTTTCTCACATCCCCCCCACCCCCATACACACACAAACTCACTCTCCTGCTGGTAATAGCTCATCTAAACTGACCACTCTCCAGGTTTAAATCCAAGTTAAACCAGAACATCTGGGGGGGGGGGGGGTAGGAAAAAACAAGAGGAAACAGGCTACCTTGCATAATGACTTAGCCACTCCCAGTCTCTATTTAAGCCTAAATTAATAGTATCCAATTTGCAAATGAATTCCAATTCAGCAGTTTCTCGCTGGAGTCTGGATTTGAAGTTTTTTTGTTTTAAGATAGCGACCTTCATGTCTGTGATTGCGTGACCAGAGAGATTGAAGTGTTCTCCGACTGGTTTATGAATGTTATAATTCTTGACATCTGATTTGTGTCCATTTATTCTTTTACGTAGAGACTGTCCAGTTTGACCAATGTACATGGCAGAGGGGCATTGCTGGCACATGATGGCATATATCACATTGGTGGATGTGCAGGTGAACGAGCCTCTGATAGTGCGGCTGATGTTATTAGGCCCTGTGATGGTGTCCCCTGAATAGATATGTGGGCACAATTGGCAACGGGCTTTGTTGCAAGGATAAGTTCCTGGGTTAGTGGTTCTGTTGTGTGGTATGTGGTTGTTGGTGAGTATTTGCTTCAGGTTGCGGGGCTGTCTGTAGGCAAGGACTGGCCTGTCTCCCAAGACTTGTGAGAGTGTTGGGTCATCCTTTAGGATAGGTTGTAGATCCTTAATAATGCGTTGGAGGGGTTTTAGTTGGGGGCTGAAGGTGACCGCTAGTGGCGTTCTGTTATTTTCTTTGTTAGGCCTGTCCTGTAGTAGGTAACTTCTGGGAACTCTTCTGGCTCTATCAATCTGTTTCTTTACTTCTGCAGGTGGGTATTGTAGTTGTAAGAAAGCTTGACAGAGATCTTGTAGGTGTTTGTCTCTGTCTGAGGGGTTGGAGCAAATGCGGTTGGATGGGCTAGCACCAGCAGGAGAGTGAATTTGTGTGGGGGGGTGGAGGGTGAGAAAACCTGGATTTGTGCTGGAAATGGCCCACCTGTTGATCACTTTAGATAAGCTATTACCAGCAGGACAGTGGGGTGGGAGGAGGTATTGTTTCATGATTTCTGTGTGTATATAAAGTCTGCTGCAGTTTCCACGGTAAACATCTGATGAAGTGAGCTGTGGCTCACGAAAGCTCATGCTCAAATAAATTGGTTAGTCTCTAAGGTGCCACAAGTACTCCTTTTCTTTTTGCGAATACAGACTAACACGGCTGTTCCTCTGAAACCTAGTATTAACTAGTAAGCTTTCTAGGGCAGGGATTGTATCTTCCTTTTTGTATAGTACCTAACTCAATGGTACACATAATAAATAATAATAATGAGGGTACTGAAGAAAATCAAGTCTTTACAAAGGCAGCACTAGAAATATGGGTTATCTGTGTTAGTCTGTATCAGCAAAAGCAACAAGGAGTCCTTGTGGCACCTTAGAGACTAACAAATGTATTTGGGCATAAGCTTTCATGGGCTATTACCCACTTCATCAGATACATGGAGTGAAGAACACAGTAGGCAGGTATATAAATATACAGCACAGGAAAAGATGGGAGTGGCTTTACCAAGTGGTGGATCGGTGCTAACGAGGACAATTCAATCAGGGTGGATGTGGCCCATTCCCAACAGTTGACAAGATGGGGTGAATATCAACACAGGCAAAATTACTTTTTGTAGTGACCCAGCCACTCCCAGTCTTTATTCAGGCCTAATTTGATGGTATCGTGTTTGGAAATTAATTCAAGTTCTGCAGTTTCTTGTTGAAGTCTGTTTTTGAAGTTTTTTTGTTAAAAAATGGCCACTTTTAAGTCTGTTATTGAGTGTCCAGGGAGATTGAAGAGCTCTGCTATTGGTTTTTGAATGTTACAATTCTTGATGTCTGTTTCGTGTCCATTCATTCTTTTGCGCGGAGACTGTCTGGTTTGGCCAATGTACATGGCAGAGGGGCATTGCTGGCACATCATGGCATATATCACATTGGTAGATGTGCAGGTGAACGAGCCCCTGATGGTGTGGCTGATGTGGTTAGGTCCTATGATAGTGTCTCTTGAATAGATATGCGGACAGAGTTGACAACAGGGTTTGTTGCAGGGATTGGTTCCTGGGTTAGTGTTTCTGTTGTGTGGTGTGTGGTTGCTGGTGAGTATTTGCTTCAGGTTGGGGGGGTTGTCTGTAAGTGGGGACTGGCCTGTCTCCCAAGGTCTGTGAGAGTGAGGGATCATCCTTCAGGATAGGATGTAGATCCTTGATGATGCACTGGAGAGGTTTTAGTTGGGGGCTGAAGGTGACCGCTAGTGGCGTTCTGTTACTTTCTTTGTTGGGCCTGTCTTGTAGTAGGTGACTTCTGTGTACCTTTCTGGCACTGTCAATCTGTTTCCTCAATTCCCCAGGTGGCTCTTGTAGTTGTAAGAATGCTTGATAGAGATCTGCAGGTGTTTATCTCTGTCTGAGGGATTGGACCAAATGCGGTTGTATCTTAGGGCTTGGCTATAGACAATGGGATCGTGTGATGTGGTCTGGATGAAAGCTGGAGGCATGTAGGTAATTATAACCGTCAATAGGCTTTCGGTGTAGGGCGGTGTTTATGTGACTGTAGCACTGTAGTGTCCAGGAAGTGGATCTCTTGTGTGGACTGGTCCAGGCTGAGATTGATGAAATCCTGCATGTTCTTTTTCTTCCAGTATCTCCTCACAAAAAGCTCTGAATTTTCTGGCACTTGTTAATTTAATTAATATCCTTTAGGTAAATCAGAATGAGTTTACAGTGTGTTGATTTCATTTGACATTTTTGTTTTACTTTTCTGGTGTGAAGTAACAATAATCCTCCTTTTCTGTAACTGATCCCATTGTTATTTCTGAGCACCTTTGTGTCCTATTGTTATTGTACATATTCTAAGTATGGTATATTAAGTACTGTGATCTGTAAAAGAAAAGTAAATGCTTTCTGAAGTTGGATGAATCTCATGTGAAGTATAAAATCTCCCTGTCTCATTAGCAAAACTGGGTTTCTCCGTTTGTAACAATACAATAACATCCACTTCTTTAGTGGGCATCCTATTGATTTATGTCTATTATGCTGAGTTTTTAAAACCCGGTATATTTAAATTTAATGGTATAAAAATGCAAAGATGATATTCTAATTCTCCTTCCTACTTTCTGTTTTTACATCCTACAGCCTTCATATGTGTACTCCTAAAAAATCACTCAATTGCATGTAAAATACTTGTAAATAGTTTTTTAAATAATTGTTTCCCATTCATTAGTTTGAATGCACATTTAAACCAGATTTCAAGAAATTTATATTTTCATAAACATCACACATTTTAATTTGTTGTAGTATCAGAATTGTCAACATCTAGCAGTTGGTATTCACTATATTCATATTGTATTTGTCAACAGTGAAGTAGATTATTAGTAAAGAGGATTAAAGGATCCTACATAAAATTTCATTTAAGAATACACTGCATAAACTTGCCAAGTCACACACAGTTAACTAGCATCAGTTAGTTAATACACACAAAGAGAAAAGGAGTACTTGTGGCACCTTAGATCTCTGTGTGTATATAATGTCTGCTGCAGTTTCCACGGTATGCATCCGATGAAGTGAGCTGTAGCTCACGAAAGCTCATGCTCAAATAAATTGGTTAGTCTCTAAGGTGCCACAAGTACTCCTTTTCTTTTTGCGAATACAGACTAACACGGCTGTTACTCTGAAACCTGTCTTAATACACACAGTATTTGATAGGTTGGTTGAAAACTAGAGATGGTCCATGGAGGTGATGATAAATCAAAGTGGCTGAGTAACTTTGGCTGAAGTAAAAAAGTAACCATGCCACTGAATGCTGACTTACATGGAGTAAAAATAGTAAACCTGCCAAAATAAAAAAAAATCTGATCAAAATTATTAGGATTCATACCATACAATTCATCTATCGATACACTTGTTTAAAATGCCAGAAGGAAGCACAATATAATTAGAATATTCTGTAATCAAAGTGGTTCATTTCTGATTATGGGACTGTGCCCTGAGCATGCAATCCTATTATAATTTCTCCTTCCCTCAGCTCCACCCTCACTCCCCACCAGTACTGACTTCTAGCATTTTTTTCTTAGGGATGGGTTGATCCCGCCAGGCCTGGGGGAAAGGGAAAAGACTTCAGGCAGATCCACAAAGGGACTTAGGTGCCTAATCCCAGTTTTAGGCACCTCAGTTCCAGTTTAAAGCACCACTGCAATCCACAAAACGCCCTCTCAGCTGCCATCTAACCCTGTGGTCCCCGAACTCACATGGGGCCTAAATTTTTGCTTTGCCTAAGTTTCTGCCTCTGGGCACGCACACTGCTGCCTCACTCTAGGGGTATGTCCACACTTATAATGCTACAGCGGTGTCACTGTCGCACTTCAGTGTAGACACTGACTACAGCAATGAGAGGGGTTCTCCCATTGCTGTAGTTAATCCACCTCCCCAAACCGTGGTAGCTAGGTTGATGGAAGAATTCTTCCATCGACCTAGTGCTGTCTACACGAACGGTTAGGTCAGCCTAACATTTTCTCTCAGGGATGTGGATTTTTCACACCCCTAAGAGACATAGCGATGCCAATGTAAGTTTTCAGTGTAGACAAGCTCTAGGTGTTCAGATGCCTGTCTCACATCTAAACCCCAGTGTGATCTACAAATTGGGGAAAGATAGCTGGAGGAGCACCTGTCTTCCCTTTGGGGCCTGGTCCAGTAGGCATGCTCTGAGCCTAACTCCATGCAAAATGGCCTGGGGAAGAGACAGGGGAGGAGGAAGAGGTAGCCTCCTTTGTAACCTTTAGCCCAGTGGTTAGGGTACCTACCCAGGATGTGGCAGTCCTCTGTTCAATTCCTCCCTCTGCCTGATGAGGGGAAGGGATTTCCCATCTCTTGGGTGAGTGCCTTAGCCAATGAACTACAGAATGATTCTCACTCTCTCTGGCCCAATTAACATGCAGTTATTTAATTAAAGTGGAATGCTTCAACAAGAGATATATGGAGTGACCCACATCAGAATATCCCAGCATTCCAATGGCTAGGATACTCTCCTGCCTAAGAGATGGGGACCCCCTGTTTTAATCCCTTCTCATCAAGCAGAGGGGGGAATTGAACTAAGGCCTCCCACATCTCAGGTGAGTTCCCTAACCACTCAGCTAAAGGTTGTAAGAGAGGTATAAAATGTATGGGTGTTTGTCACAGAATTGGTCTCACTATGCTGCAGACTATATGGGACTCTGCAAGTGACTTAAAAGATTAGTTTAGTTTTGTGAAATCATTTTAAAATTGAAATTCTCACTATAAAAATTGTCAAAGAATATTTTCTGAGTTTTCCTTATCAGATAAACACAATGAAATACCGTATAAGTAGAATAATAACTGTTTTGCTTTGTTTTTGTTTTGTTTTTTTAATCTAAGGACATTTTCACTTTAACAGCAGTGGGCGCCTTACTGGCAAAAAATCCCCTCCTTTTTCACCTATGAATTATAGCTGGGCCTTTCTTCACACCCTGGAGTTGTAGGAGGGACTGGTAGCTCTATGGAGAAAGAGATGCTTCTTGGAAGAGGCTGTATCTCCACTTCCATTGTGGAGCAAAAGCAGTAGCTCCCACTGGTAGCAGATACATTAATGGGGGCCTGTTTCCATTTCACTCCTTGTTGCAAGCAACTGCAGGAAGGACCAGCCTTACATCTGGTCTACACTAGCACTTTTGTCGATACGATTTTGTCGCTCAGGGATGTGAAAAAACACATCCCTACCCAACATAAGTTACACCAACAGAAGCGCAGGTGTAGACAGTGATATGTCAGCAGGAAACATTCTCCCCCAGACAGCTACCCCTGCTTATTGGGGTGGTTTAATTATGCCAGTGGAAGAGCCCTCTCCCATCAGCACAGAGCGGCTACATGGGAGACCTTACAGCTGTGTGCTGTAAGGTCTGTAGTGTAGACATAGCTGAAGTCCAGTTTTACATCTTTCTTACTCTTTATTAGCCACCATCCACTTTATTAGTGGATGGTCAGGAGCCAGGAACTATATTGCACTCCTCGTCTCATGGGATAATGGCAATTTTTTTTATTCTTTTTTGTTCACCCTGAGCAAACAAGGAAATGATCTTTCACTTGAAATGTAGCACTTGACACCTATGTCCAGGGTGACAATAGCTGCATTTCAAGAGGAGTACCATGAGACAACCTAGACTGAGGGAACTAAGGGCTTGTCTGCACGTACTTTCAGGGGTTTTTCATCTAGTTTAGTTAACTTGGTGCAGAAGGCTCTGTGAACTCTCACAGACTGCATGGCTTATGTCAATTGCATGGAAACCAGTTCCTAATTGACTAAAACCAATGTAAAATAAGTCTAGTCTAAACCAGAATATGTATCCACACAGCCTTTTGCACTGTCATAAGGCAGGCCTGTCTGGAGCGCTCTCCTACAGCACCACAGGCTCGTCTGCCTCAGTTTCTCTCCTTTAGAATCCCATGAAATAATCCACAGTCTTTCCAAGTATAAATATGGACCTTGTGAGGTTAATTTATTCATAGGCACTGACTCCATGAGTGCTCAGGGGCTGGAGCACCCACAGGGAAAAAATAGTGGGTGCTGAACACCCACCAGCAGCCCAGCCCCCAGCACCTCCCACCCACCAGTGGGCCCCATGGATCAGCACCTCCTCCTCCCTCCCCGCACCTCCCGTCCACCATGAACAGCTGTTTTGCAGCATGCAGGAGGCTGGGGAGGAGCGAGGACACGGCGCGCTCACGGGCAGAACTGGGCAGGAAGAGGCTGGGTGGGGGTAGAGTGGGGCCTAGGGGAAAGGGGTGGAGTGGAGGCAGGGCCTGGGGCAGGGCCAGAGGGCGAGCAACCCTTGGCACTCTGGAAAGTGAGCACCTCTGAATTTATTACAAAAGTTCCATACGCATAAATCATAAGAAGAGTCCCACAACCATGGTCTAGATTTCCTCCAGCATAGTCCAACGGTACATGCAACATACAGTCCCAGCAACTCTGTCCCAGCAGTCAGAGAGGTTTTCCCCAGCCAGTAAGCCAGGTACTTTGAATGTCGACCTCCCTGGAGCGCAACCCTGTTTTTCCCAGTGGCAACCCCCCAGCTTCTCTGCTGGGAGCATCCTAACCAGTGGAGCATCCCTCACTCTCCTTGGCCTCTCACGGTTCCTTTGGGTCCAGCTTCTTGCTCTGTGGATGTCGGGGGTAAGCCCCTCCACTGTTCTCCTGCCTTCAGCCCTCTCTGGCCCTTGGCTCTGGTTCTCCAGCTTAGAACCAGCAGGCAATTCTCCTCTGCTGCCCCTCCAGCCCTGCTCTGGCTTTGGGGTGCCAGCCAGCAAACCCCTCCTGCTGCTTTCCTGAACTTCAGCCTTCTCCCAGGTCCCAAACATACAGTCTCCTATACAATTCCTCCCTCTTCCCAGGGAGGGCCTGCAGCAAGCTTTCTTCTCCACAGCTTTCCCCCAAAGACCTGTGTCAGTTTCCTGGCTGATTCTTACCAGGATTCTCTGACCTTTTATGTCCCCCAGGTGCTGCCCCACCCTCTTATTTGGCCAAATGGGAGCACCTGCTCTGGCACAGAGGCGCTGGTTCTATTGCTTGTACTGGGGCCAGCCATCCTGTGGCACACTATTAACTACATTGGTTCAAAAACCAATTTAAATTAAACCAATCTAACTTTCTTTTGTAGACAAGCCATTAATCAGTTTTAATTCAAACTTTTAGGTTTTTGGATGTACATTTATGTGGACAGATATTTTGGGTTAAGAGTGTCTTATTTTGATTTAGTTTAAATAGTTAAAATCAACTTAAATCCAAATAGGACACATTTAAGCTGAAATAAGAGTGTCTACACACAGACTTGCAGAAGAATAACAAAAGCTGTGAATTAAAACCAGTTTTTGCCTTCTCTGTTTGCAGCAATACACTAGTTTACCTTGTCAGTTTTTAAATGGTTTAGTTAAAATGAGTGCAAACCCCTGTTTGGATATCTTTATTTTAGTTTAAGAATGGTTTAGTTTGGTTCATCTTAAATCAAACTGAATATAAGCAAGTATATCAAATCTATGTAATCCTATTTGAAACCAAAATATAAGCATTCACAATGTTTTTTGCACCTGTTAAACTAAATTGGCTTAAAATCATATTGTAGGGCTGGTCTACACTTAAAATTTATCCAAACCCCTGAGTGCTGTAACTATGGTGACCTAATGCCTGATACAGAGACAGCTAGGTCTACAAAAGAATGCTTTTGTCAACCTAGCTACCATCACTTGGGTGGGGAGATGGAGTTCCTACAGTGACAGAACAACTCTTTCCATTGACGTATTCTGTGTCTACTTTATGGATTTGCAGCGAAATAGGCCAGGTTTACACTACAGAGCTAGAGCAGTGTAACTGCATCACTCGGGGGGGGGGGGGGGGAAATCCACACTCCTGAGCAATATAGTTAGACCAACCTAACCACCCCATGTAGACAGCACCATATAAACAGGGGAGCTTCTCCCGTTGGTATAGCTTCTGCCTCCCAGGGAGGTGGATTCACTATGCCAATGGGAAAAGCTCTCCCATCAGTGTAAGCACTACAGTAGCACAACTGCGCCAATGCAGCCTTTTAAGTGTAGACCTGCTCATAGCTACAGCACCATAGCTATGCTTCAACAGGGCTAGTAGTATAGGCATAGCTTTAAATTAAACCAGTGCAACTTTATTGTGTAGATAATAGCCTTTTTGGTTACTTCAGTTCCAGTTTGTGTGTAAACCACTTGTCTACATAAGAGTGTTGCACTGGTTTAACTTAAATTGGTTTAAAATTTAAAATTGGTGCAAAATCCTTTGTAGACACTCTTATTTTCATTTAAAAGTGGCTTATTTCAGTTTATCTGAACTGGTAAAGAATCAGTTTAAGCTAAATTGATATATACCAGTCATCTCAGCCCGAAATCAGTGTGTACACACCAAGGCATTTTACCTGTTTAATTACATTGGTTTAAAATCAAACCTTTAGTGAAATGGTTGCAAGTCTTTAGTTAAATGGTTGCAAGTTTATGTGTGGACATGGCCTAAGAAAAGTCAAAGTTCATTGTAATGCAAAGAAGGAATTCAGGACTTTTAGTCCACTTCACTATGGCTTTGTCTACACTAAAAGAAAAAATTTATAACCATAGACAGTTGTCAACAGTTGTCAGTGATGCAGTAGCACTAATGTAGGCTCTACTGTAGTGAGGACTCTTTGGACAGAATCAAGACAGAGTTCTTTATCTCTGTGTCATTAAAACTTCTGAGTCCTGTTAACACTAGGACTTATACCAGGCAAGCTGCACTATTGCTGGTATAGGAGTACACATTTTTCTACTGCAGATGTCTCCTGTAGGTGGAATTTTGCTCTATCCAAATTAAACGTAAGTGGGTTCCACCATACATTGAATGTAGAAGAAGCATCCAAGATTTTGAAAAGTGGTTAATGATCTGGGGTGCCTCCATTTTAGAATTTGAGAAACCTTTTCAGAAAGTGCAAAGCCTCCATTTCTGAACATCAGGCTACTTCTAGTGTCTCAAATGGGTATTCAGCAACTGAAGCATCCAAAATCACTTGTTACTTTTAAAAATCTTGGCGATGGTTTCTAAAAAGCAAATATAGAGTGTATATCATAATTTTGGGACATATATTTCCACTTTGCCAGCTTTCTGAACAAAGTGTAGTATTAGTGTGAAATGGATGAAGTTATTAACTACTCTTTAGTGTCTGTCCAGCAAATCCAATGGTACATCCTGTAAGAACAGATTAAGGGCATATCTACACAGCACTTTCATCGTTAAAACTTTTGTCATTCAGGGGTGTGAAAAAAACACACACCCCGAATGACGGAAGTTTTACCGGCAGAATGCGCCGGTGTGGACAGCGCTTCATCAGCAGGAGATGCTGTCCCAGTGATGAAGCTGCTGCCCCTCACTGGGGGTGGTTTTATTTTCTCACTAGGAGAGCTCTCTCCTGTTGACAAAGAGCCGCTACATCATGCACCTTGCAACGACACAGCTGCAGTGGCACAGCTGTGGTGTTCTAAGGTGTGCAGTGTAGACATAACGTTAATCTTACAGGTTTTTGTCTCTAATAATAGAGGAAACTTAGATAAGTGAGTTATTTTTAAAATGGAAATAAAAATAATTTGCATTACATAGGAAGAAGTTGCGATATAATATGCTTAAGGCTATGATTTTGTCATGGATATTTTTAGTCATGAACAGGTCACGGGCAATAAACAAAAAGTCACAGAAGCCCGTGACCTGTCCCTGATTTTTACTAAAAACGTCCCTGACAAAATGGGGAGGGAGGATCCAGCACCCTGCTGCACCTTCCTCCCCCTCTTCCTCCCCCCCCCCAGAGGCTGGGAGCTGCAGGGACCCCATTGCCCAGTGGCTGGGAGGGGTCCCCCACCACCCAGCAGGGCTGAGAGCTGCTGGGGGGGCTCTGCCAGCGGTGGAGTCTGGGGAGCTCTGGGGGCCCCCGGCTGCTGAGCAGCTCTGGGGTCCCTCTGTCACTGCCAGCGTCTGGGAGCCCTCCCTACCCCCAGCCACTGAGCAGCTCCGGGGTCCCTCTGCTGCCCATGGAGGCTGGTCTGCTCTGGGGTCCCCAGTATCATGGAGGTCGCTGGAAATCATGGATTCTGTGACTTTTGCAACCTCTGTGACATAATCTTAGCCCCGCTAACTATTTTAAACATTACTTTCAAAATCTGAGTATTCCCTACTGAAAAACTCACTTATTAAAAATATGGGCCAATGGTTGAAAAATAATGAAATGTTTATTGTTATCTGTATTATGCAAGCCATCAACCCTGAACATAAAAAAATGTGTACTACAAAGAATACTTTAAAACAAAGTACAATAGTCAAATCCGTATTTAAAATACCAATATTTTTCCATTTGCAGCTAAAGAAGAACATAAGACAGAAGAGAGCTGTTTGGAAAATGCACAAAAAAGGTAACTTCTCCAGTCCTTTCAAACAGATATTTGACCAAAATGTAATATGTTATTGATTCTAGGAATTCAACAGGAATGAAATAGGAAAGGCTACTGTAGTTCAAAACAGTACTCAGTGTCATACGTTCTTATGTCATGTTGCGGAATAGGATGTGAACCAAGTGGTTTGAACCAAATAATCTGAGTATGCAGTTTTAATTTTTTTTTCATAAGCGAATTGAATCTTGGTCTCTCAGAATAATTTAATAATTCAGTTTTGTTCAGTGAAAATGTACTGAGGTGCCATTTTCATAGAATCATAGAATATCAGGGTTGGCAGGGACCTCAGGAGGTCATGTAGTCCAACCCCCTGCTCAAAGCAGGACCCATCCCCGACTAAATCATCCCAGCCAGGGCTTTGTCAAGCCTGACCTTAAAAACTGCTAGGGAAGAAGATTCCACCACCTCCCTAGGTAACGCATTCCAGTGTTTCACCACCCTCATAGTGAAAAAGTTTTTCCTAATATCCAACCTGAATCTCCCCCACTGCAACTTGACACCATTACTCCTTGTTCTGTCATCTGCTACCACTGAGAACAGTCTAGAGCCATCCTCTTTGGAACTACCTCTCAGGTAGTTGAAAGCAGCTCTCAAATCCCCCCTCATTCTTCTCTTCTGAAGACTAAACATCCCCAGTTCCCTCAGCCTCTCCTCATAAGTCATGTGTTCCAGTCCCCTAATCATTTTTGTTGCCCTCCGCTGGACTCTTTCCAATTTTTCCACATCCTTCTTGTAGTGTGGGGCCCAAAACTGGACACAGTACTCCAGATGAGGCCTCACCAATGTCGAATAGAGGGGCCTCATTTTACTCATTCATCACCTAGATTGCGAAATAGACCATACTAGAAGCTTGTGAAATTTAAAAAAAATTAATGTAAGAGCATTTATTCATGTCATATTTTGGTAAGGGGAGGCAGGCATAGGGAGGAAAAGTCAGTGAAGTCGATAGTTTTAAAATAGATTACAGATTGTATTACTTGTTAAATTTTGTTCATGTGGAGCTTCTACTTTCCATGTTGCTGTATGCTAGCTGTACAGCTATTTGTAAATGAGCTGAATGAGACAAATTTTAGTTGTTAGCATTTTTAGTAGCTTTATGCTGAAGATATTGCCTGGCTCTTGTACATGAAAAATGTTAGATTTATTCTTATCTGTAAAAACTACAGTTTTGGCTCATCATGTTCTTTGAAGGGTTTTTGCAATATTCAAATAAGATTCAGTAAGCTCTAACTTGTTTAGGAGAATAGTGTTGACACAGGATAAAATATTTACTTTTCTTCAGAAGTTTTGAAGGGCACACATAAAAAACCCAAGTAATAGACCACATCAGACATGACATTGCTAATCCGGAAAAAGTACCGTATATACTCATTCATAAGCCAAATTTTTTTGGTAAAAAAGTGAAGCACCAGAGAGCGGGGGTCAGCTTATCAACGGTCATTATTACAAACAAACAGCAAAGCACAGGTATATTGCAATGCTTCTTGTCTCACTCCCAAGCCAAGAGTTATCTCTTTGGAAAAATGAAGCCAGATCTTCAATGTCCAAATGAGGTTAGGGGCTTGTCTTAACATATTATCTGAAAGACAGATGTAGATTTGTCAGCACAAATTTAGTCCTGATGAGAAATAGTATATTCATCTTTATTGTGGCCTCTGTATGTGTGCATTGCATTATATGCTCATCTTGCAGGCTTGAGATGTATATCTGATATGCAATATTGGAAAATGTAACATTTGAAAACGCTTTCATCTAAAACTGTTCAGAGTTACTGTGTCTCTTTTACTTTTTCTCCATGACTAACTAAAATTTTACATACAAGAATTTTCTGTTTTCCTTCTTAGAATGCAGTCAAATCTACTACTGGTATTATATTCGCTAGCAAATCATTCACTGTTAAAGTGTGTTGTATCTGTGTAGCTCTAAAATAAAAGCCTTGCTACTCTGAGTTTAAAATGATGGATGAGTATTTACTAAAGTTTTCCCATCTGTAGCTGTTAATTATTCTTTTCAATCTCCTAATATTAAGTGTGGAGACTGAAGGTGATTTAAATTAGCAAAGAGATAGTAATTCCCCATTACCAATAGTTCTTGAAAAAGAAAATATAAGTCTGGATACTCAGCTTGCATGAATGAGCATAGCTCTGTTGAAGACAATGGAGATATGTCAGTATACCTCAGCTAAAGGCCTGGCTCAGGGTCTGTAGAATTTAAAAGTACAAAATTAAGATAATAAATTTTATACAGTCTAATTTTATTTGTACTGATCTCTTGCTAGTTATATGACAGGGCAGAGTCCTGAGTGTTTAAGTTGTTTACCTGTGATATATTTTACCCCAAATTACTGTTATGGACTCTCAACCTTAATTCCATTTTAATAGTTTCTTGTTTCAGAGTTTCTTAGCATTTTTTTAACCTATTCAAAATGTCATACATGAACAGTAAACAAACAAACAAACAAAAAACAAAGAAAATCCTACCACGTGATATTTGTAATGATTTGAATCTATACAATATCAGCCTTAAATCATTTAAAAAATCATTTAAACTATTAGCGTGAGATTCTCAGTTACGTTCTAGCTGCTTTGCACCATTCTGGTGCAGAGCAAAGCAACTAGAGGTACTGATAAATTGGCCCTTACTTTGCAATTGGCTGATTGGTTTTAGTTATCTGGGAAACAGGTTTGGTTTTTTTTTATTTTAATTATTTTAAAAATATATAGAAAAATTTGCCAAGTAATCCTCCAGGATATGAAAGGATGTAGTTGAAAGGATCTATTATTCACTTTTAATGGGCAATAGTTATTTATAAAAGCCTGGAGGCAGACTGGGCAGCAGAAGGCACAAGGTGGGCGAGAGCAGGGCTATATAGGAGGGAGGGGTGATAGAGGATGAAATTGGGAAGAGAGGAAGGTGGGGGATTCAGTGGAAATGTTGAGGGTGGTGGATGGTTAGGCCAGGAATTTACTTTGGGACCTGAGGCAGGGGACTGTGTTAGTGCAACTGGTGCTATATAAAGGTGGAAACTTAGAAGGAATTGCCTCCCTCCTATAATGGTTCCTCTTTTTCTCCTGCCTCTGCTCCCCTAGCAGGAGTTGCACAGTTAGGGCAATCAGATTTCCTTAACTCTGCCCTGTAGTGATACCATGTTATCAACTTTTAATTCTGATGAAGGCATTTTAGAATCTGTGATCCTCGATTATGTTAAAGTGATTTTTAAAGATGCATCAGCTAGATATGAATTATTAACCTTAAATCATTTTCTAATTTTTAACTCTTATTCATAGAGTAGCTCTTGCTACTCAATGCCACTCTGGAGAAGCACAAATCGCCAAAGTATACTGACCGGTGCAACTGAATTTCCAGGTGCTTTATTTTGCAAAGCAGCTACAGTATATGCTCTGGCTTCCCCAGAGTAACTGCTGTAATTTTGACAGGTTTCAGAGTAACAGCCGTGTTAGTCTGTATTCGCAAAAAGAAAAGGAGTACTTGTGGCACCTTAGAGACTAACCAGTTTATTTGAGCATTGGTTAGTCTCTAAGGTGCCACAAGTACTCGTTTTCTTTTTGCTGTAATTTTGAGGCATATACTCTGTATTCTTCATACATAGCAAAGTGGTTAAAGCCCTGCTTTAAGTGCAAAACTCAACCTTAACCATGGAATTTCCATATAAACACATGGGGCTAGATACACAAAAAATTTAGGTGTGGCAACACTCAGCATCACCATGCATCCCATGCCTAATTCTTAAAGCCTGGATTAGGCCTCTAGGCTCCCTATACAATGAATAGAGGGAGAAAGGTGCATCAGAATGAAATTGACAAAAGCCAGTATGCTAGGCAGCTCTTTCACCTAAACTAGCCAATGGGAGATGCCAAGACAAGGAGTGAGTGCTAAACCCCATCCTTCTTTTGGAGATAAACATCTAAATCCAAGCTTCAGGGAGGCACTTGGGATTCTCAGTTGCAAACCCTCTATTGGAGTTAGGTGCCTGTGCTGTTACTGCAATAAATCCTGGGGTTGGGGAAGGCTGTTTAGTGTATGCTCACCTATAGCAGCTCAAACTAGTAAATGTGCTCAGAGTTTGCCTACCAGATCGGACCCTGGAAGTGAGTTAGCCAGAGAAACGCCTGTCTTTCCCCAGTTTGTAAATCACTCTGGGACATATGTGTCTGGACACCTGGTATGGAGTTGCTGTGTCATGCTCATGGACAGAAACATATGTGCCCAGGGAAATTTTACTACAAACATATAGGCGCTTTGTGAGTTTAGGCACCTATAGGATTTGGTGGCAGCTGAATGAGGGATTTGTGAATTCCAGTGGGACCTGATTCTGGGATTTAGGTGTCTAAAGTATCAGTTAGGCACCTAAGTTCTTTTTATGACTCTATCCCATAATGTGGATCTGTGTAAATGAATCCGCTAATAAGGGATGAGATATCTGCCCAAAGATGAGTTGAAGGCCATTTGTTGAACTTAAATTTTATTGTTTGTAGGCCATGTACACTTTTTAAAAAACCTTTTGTTTTCAAGTGTTTAGCTTCCTATATTCAAGAATTAAGAACCATCAGTAGATGTTAACAAGCACATTACCTCCCCTTCCCCAAATGTAGTTGGAGTTTCAAGAAAAGTGAATTCTCTTGAAAGATTTTCTTATGTTGCCTTTACTGTTAAGCCATGGCATTGTTTTTAATCATTATCAGCAAAACTACCCTGACAGATATTTCTAATTTGGAAAGAAAACTGATTCAACCTTAACAAAAGCAAAAAGAATTTGTAGATTCTATTGTTTCAGGTTGCACATCTCATAACCATGATCATGGAATCAATTACCTGTTTATCTGTGAAATGTGATACAATAATGGCTCAAATGCATATTGCACAATAACTTAAAATACCACAAAACTATGTTCAACAGGAAAAGAGTCTTTTAGAAATACTCAGATACACTGCAAAAATGCTTTAGCTGTAATATAGAATAGTAACGTATAACAACACTGGCAATAAAACTAGCCTATTATTACTGCTTTTTTCAGCTTACTAGCCCCCTGGGAAGGCATGAATCACTTTGGTTGTGTTATCTCTTTGCAGACTAGCTGTTGGCACTGACTGTTGCATTTGTGCTGCTGCACTGAGCTCCATCACTACCTGAAAGTCTCTAAACTAGAGATCAGGTGACACTTGATTTCCTTTTGGCAGCTAATTATTTCTGGTTTGGCATACAACTCTCCTGTCAGCCTTTAATCAGATAACTCACACCAAAATAGCTCCCCTTTCAGCTTTGCAGAATAAAAATCTTAATAAGTTTAACTTGAAATTCAGGTAAATAAATAATGATTATTAAAAATGAGTGCCTTTTGCTTTGCGTACATGACATACGTCAGTGATGTCTTATGCGCACACACAAAAATTCTCCTCCTAGAGGAAAAAGGTAGGTGTTGGAAGGTTAGTTACACTTGGCATGACTTGCTGCTATGGTTTCCAAAGTTAAGGGGAAGTTATGGTAATTATCAGCCTTGGCTACTGAGTCAGGAACCAGCCCTCAGGGAAACTAAGCTTCCCCAATGGGTTTTACGTGTTGACAGTTTTTTTTTCCCCTGTAGCTTTGAAGAAACAGTGGGATACTTTGGGATAAAGCCAAAGTCTGGTGAGAAGGACATCACACCAAACTACGTTTTCACTGTGTGGTACGAGTTCTGCAGTGACTTCAAGACCATTTGGAAACGAGAGAATAAAAACATTTCCAAAGAAAGGTAAGGTTCTAATAAAGTCATTAATACTATTTCAGATGTCTGGGAAACTGTTCCTTCTCAACCGAACAAATTATACTCCCATATTTCACAGGCGTCATTGTTTTCTTTCAGATCAAATGGACATCAAGGAAAGATTATTCCCTCAGGGTACGCAGGAAAATTCACCAAAGGCATGCTGTCCCCACACAAAGATAAACACATATAATCTGATAAATTACACTTTCTTAACCCCTTCCAATTACTAGCTAGTAAAATGAAAGGGGAGCTATGCTAATTTGTAACAGATTGCTTCTCTGTGTATTTTCATGTTGAACTAGTCTAAATGAGGCGATATTGCTGTCGCAGACAGTACAGACAAATAAAAGTGAATGCTTTTCCAGTTAATATACTGCACTTGCATCAAAGGGAAGCCCCTGAGATTCAGGCCACACTTAGCACAGTGTTGAAGCCCCACACTGAATTTACAGCACCACTTCTGACTGTTGGTATCCTGCTGAGGACATCAAACTGCATGCCGCTAGATCTCACCACAGTCTCCTGATTTTATTAGTTTGAGTAAAAAAATAAAATAAAATAGAAACCCCACAGCTCTGAGCCTGATTTTAAAAAAAGAGAGAGGTTGAATCCTATTTTTAAAAAGAGAGGAAAAAAATCTGTTGTATGCAAATACCCCATGGGGATCACATACTTTTGCATTGAAAAAGTACTGAATGGGTTGTAGTACATTCAGACTTCAGAAAAAAATGGACAACTCACTTTCAGTGCAAAATATAAATCTGGGTGCATATTCCAAATTCAACTCAGTAAAATAAGAAAACATACTTCTGGAGAACATATTAGTGAGAGTAGTAAACGCACTAGCGCTTAGGCTGTTCATTTTGCTCTAAATCAGAGTGAATTGTTGAATTGACTAGTTGGTATTGAACAGGTAAAAGCCAACTTTTAAAGACATGCCAGAAAAATCATAAATTCCCAAATATATTTGAGCCCTATGAATATATTTCAAATCTGGTGTGAATTGCCAATAATACAGTTTTAAAAAACTTAAATAGCATAGCATTCTGGATCATTCATTTAACAGCATAAAAAAATCAATTACAATGTTTACATCATGTAACGTTTACAAGGGTATCTTTTATATTTGCTTGCGCCTGATTTGACATCTGAAACTATATAAAATCAATTGGCATTTAGCAGACTTCCATAGACTTCCACAATACAATAGCTGGATGTATTTTCTGTTGAATCATGTCCTTTTAGTATCATTCCATTGCTAGTCATGAGGAATATAAATTAATGTACCAAAAAAAGATCGAGGCCACACATCCTTTCCTTTTTAATTTATATAGTACCAGGATTCTGATTGCATACCAATAGCCCCTTCAAAGAAACTGGTTTAAATACCCATGTAAAGGCATAAACATAGCATTAGACATCTTAACAGAACTTCTCAACTATCTTTAATATATTATTTACGCTATTTTGGTTTGTAAGTAAAACCATCCACCATCATTTTGCCTGTTTCATTGCTAAGATACTATCAAAATTCTATTTACAAATAAAAAGGTGGTACAGATCTCTGATCCATTCTGCTAATGGGTCTGATGTAATGTTTATTCCTGTTCATGAATATAAAGCTGTAGCCAGTAGAACACAAAGCACAAGGTTTTGAATTCGTAAACAATTCAAATTCACATAGATAATATTTTTTAGTTTGCGTCAAATTATTTTATTAGAATATCATTAACCTTGAAAAGGTTTGTTCGGATTTTTTTTCTTTAAATTTAAAACCTGGGTGATTCATCAAGACAGCGTGCTGCTGAAATGAAGAGCCTCATGAAATAACTAAATTAGAATGATGGAAAAACTGTTTTCATCATCTTGTAAAGTCATGACCCTTTAAAGTTTCTGTTTTACAAAGTGTGAGACTGACACTTCACCAACCGCTGTCCAGGAATAAAAGGTTGAAAGAAATTTAAGTACTGATCACTGTACATTGTGAAGGAAACTTTTTTAGTTTTGTTTTTACTGCAATGGTAAACTTTAATAACCTTAGTATGATAGGAATGGACAGCTGTCTTCTGTAGCTGGGTGAAGCTCAGTAATTTGATGCACGATTTGTTTTGCATTTCTACATGTTTATAATTAAAATGTAAAAAAGAGACGTATTTATCAGTAACAAATTCTTCTTGGATCTAGGGAGGAAATATTGTAGAAGCAGAATAACTAGCTTTAGTCAATATTTTAAAACTTGGGTGTCAACAATTAGACACTTAAATCTTTATTTAGGCACCTAAATAACTGATGCCTTAATAATCTTTGGAGGTAAATTCAATGTGAGCTGCAGATGTTTGGCTTATCTTTTCTCAGAATTATTCCTGTTATGTAGGTGTGTAAATGTGGATTTCATTGTCTAGATTTAGGAACCCAAATGTGAAGACTTTGCTCTGAGTTTTTTTCTGTCATCGTCTAAAAATTTGATGGATTATAATTAGTATAAAAATAAAAAAAGTGCAGTCTAGGTTTCCAATATGAGAAATCTTAAACAACTAAACTAAATATTTTTGGTTTATTAAAAGGACAGCTAAAGATTTCTAAAAGTACAGAAAAAGACGTTAATAGTACCCTTAACTAAGTGATAGACTCAGCTGCAAGATCTTGTTTTGTCTAAAAACTACTTGACCTCTAAATGTAACAAAACTGTAGAAATCTAATTAGATTTCTATCCAACGTTTTTTAGTAGCAGAAACACTTTAACCATGCTACCCTACACTTAACTGACCATGAAAATAAGTTAGCTGCTTGCAAAATATAGTTGAATTATTGTCTCTTTCCTGGACAAAATCTGCACATCGTTTAGGAATCCGAAACAGAGTTATAGATGTAGATATTAAAACTACATGTGTATAATAAATAAATGACTGTAGAGATATATGTAGAATTTTTTCAAAATAAATTCCCTGTATAGGGATACTTTCTCTTTCAGACATACCATTTCCTCCAGTGTTAGTATGTAACTATAATACCGTAAAATCTGCTTTGAAGATCACCTATTTGTAAAGAGAATCTGTCTAGAATGGCCACTTCCCCTTCATCCGCTACATATATTTTCATGTAAATGCACCATAATGCCAACCACATGTTGGGGACATTGAAGACTGTATTTTCCACAAGTCCAGTTATTTTATTGGCAGCTTTTTAATATGTACATCTGAATGTCCAAACTACAAAGTTTCTTCATACAGATCTTTTTCTTCTTTTTTCAAAAATTTCTCATGCTCATTAAATTGAAGAATACATTTTGAGTTACAAAGCAAACAATATTTTGTAATAACAAGCCAGTATCTCTCCAGATTTATTTTATATTTAATTCTATTAAGAAACCCTTTGCACTGTCTTTTCTTGGATTGTTTGTGAGACTGCGACCATGCCCTGGACTGGGAAAATAAGTGGTAGGATGTGGCCCCAGGAGGCAAACTTATCAAGCACCCCAGTGTGCTCCGTTGCTGCCATTGTAGGACCCCTGGGCCGAAGCCTGGTAGACAGGAAGAGTCCAGGCTTCCCCTATAAGCCAGCCACAAGGGTGGCATAACCCCTGACCTTGAGTTAAGGAGAGTGAAGACATTGTAAGCCCTAAAGTAAGGGGGCTTTTTGGGTCCGGAGTTGGGCTGGACACTCCTTTTTTGCAGGACGTTGGACTTCTATATTTTCTTGAACTCTGTTACGCAGAAAAAGGGTGGACTTCAACAACGACCTGGACAGAGGGCCAAGTTACCAGCTACCAAAAGAGGGTGACCCCTGGTAGGGGATGCTAGAGACAGGGGAGAGTTGTAATCTGGGGGGACCTAACCACTAAGTGGTACCACCAGTCAGCCCAATCCTATCACAAGCTCAGCCTAGCAAAAAGAAGGCTGTGAGGTGGTATGATTGCTCTCAATAAATACATCATGGGTAAACACCAGGAAAGATAAAGAGTTATTCAAACTAAAGAACAATGTTGGCATGCACAAGAACAAGTGGGTGTACTCAGGCTGAAAATTAGAAGGTTTCTAACCATCAGAAGAGTGAGGTTCTGGAACAGCTTCCCAATAGTTTTGGGGGAAAAAACACTTAATTCATTTCAAGAGAGCAGGAAAAGTATATGTGTGGGACTGTATGTCAGGGTTGTTTATGGTGGTGTGGGGCAGGGTTGTGGGGCAGCCCTGGTTGTTCTTTCTGGTTTATGTCTTGCATTCTTAAAGCTCATGCGTCAGGGCTTCAGCCAGTCACCTGTAACAGTCAGAAAGGGATACCTCCCCCTTTACCCCCCGCTCGCCCCCCAAAATCTGATTTCCTTTTTTGTCTCCTTCCTCTGAAGCATCAGAGATGGTCACAGCTGGAGATGGGACATTGGACAGGGTGGGCCAGTGCTCTGAGGTGGCACCAAGCACTCTCTCTCCCATGCTAGGCTGGCTGGTTCTTGCTCACATGCTCAGGGTCTAACTGAGTGCCATATGTAGGATTAGGAAGGAATTATCAGGGCTTTTTGCCACCTTCTGTACCATGAAAGTCCGGGGCACTTGCTGGGATTATCTCGTTATAGCTCATTTAATTGTTGCCCCACCATTGCAGGAGGCCTTGATCCCTGGTGCACCTCAGTCCCTTTTATTCTCTACCTGTGGCATATAATAATTTAGTCTTCTGTGGGCTGTAATACTAATTTTGGTTGCTGAGTTAGTGTGGGGGATGTTGGCCACTTGAGATACACAGGATGTCAGATTGGATGATTTGGGGGTCCCTTCTGGCCTTAAACAGTCCAATTCTATGACCAGTTTTGGTTTTCAGTTTCACTCAGAACACTAGTCCTTGTCCTAGCTGAGCATTAGCAAGTTATCTCTTGGAGTTTCACCCATGAAAGCAAGCACAATGGTAGTGTACATATTTTATTTTTAAAAATATTATCTTAACTACAAAAAGATTGCAATTAAAATCCTTTACATGTTTCTCAAAAGTCATTTTTCAAAAAAAAAAAACCAATGAAATTTAATATGATGGTGATCTTACTTCTATATAGAGCCAAAAGCATTTAACAATTTAACTGACTGTACAAACTATTTCTCCTGGACATCCTATCTAATCTGTCCATAATTATCATGACACCCACACAGCACCAGTGGAATGGCATGGGGAAGTTGCTAATTAGCACTGAGCTGTGCTACATATTCATTTAGAACAAGAGCCAGATGAAACTTCAGTGAGAATTTAAGTAGGCTGAAGTTAATTATTCATGTTGTAATTTGCCTGGGAAGCATACCATGTGTAACACCAGACAAAAAAAGCACTAAGATTCTTGTGTTCAGGGCCAAGTGATTAGGACTTCAGGTTTACATCTCATCCAAAGAATCACAAAGCTAGACTCTGCTTAGCTTGTGAGGACTATTGGAATCACAGTGGAAGGTGATATGGCTTTAAGCTGTATGGTATTAATAGTTATTACAGGTTTGTAAAAAATGAATTCTATCTTATGATACTTTTATACTATCATGGTGCTCACAGTAAACTATGGATATCTTATTTATCAGCTTCTGATGGGGAAAACAGTTAAAATTATTATTTTCAATATTATGTGCAGTTTGTAGGCAAGTCATTTCAATGTCACTCACAATGTGTTCATCCCACTGATAGTGCAATCAGGCTTTGATCCTGATTAGAGCGGCTGAACATTACTGAAATACTGCTGGTTGGCATTTTATTAGACCTTCCACGTTGTCAGTGTGTTAATGACAGCATAACACATTGTCTCATGAATGCCACATATAGTTTCACAATATTACTGGAATCTGGCCTCCTTACAGTTTTTAGAAGATTGTACATTGCAAATCACATTTAAACTAAATATTACTATTTCCTCATGAGTTCTTAGGGTTTGAACAGTACGAATACCAGTGTCACTGCCATCTGTTCTACTGTAAAAAAGGGAAAGTGTTAGTGACGCTCTTCTCATTATTGGGGTAACCTTCTCCCTTCCCAGCTTTTCTTCACCTTCCACCCCCCACCCCATATAAGCTTCAGAGATACCGCTTTTTACTTCTGATCTCTTCCATGTTGTTCATACATTATCCAGAACAATGGATGGCAATCAGTGTGAGGTTCTACTTGTTGCTGTCTTTGTGACCGTGGTGACTGTTGTTTGTATTATGGTAGAACCCATTATGCTAGGCACAACACTGATGCACACATGATGGTCTCTGCCCCAAATATCTTATCTAAATATATGATGGGAGGCAACAGGTGGAGACAGAAAATGGGATTATGCTTAGTGTAATGAGCGGCAGCTGAGGTACACCAGTAGTTTAGCCATTGTCAAGTGTTTTATAGGCATCACAACCTAAGTGAGTTTTAAGGAGAGATTTGAAAGATGATAATTAGATTGCTTTGCCGATTTTTTTTTTCAGGGCATTCCCCCCAGACATAAGGAGCAGCCTAGAAAACAGGTGAAGATGCTTGTGGGAAAATTTGACCAAAGGACATTAAAGGCTGGCATCATTCGCAGAGTGAAGTCGGAGTCTGACTGCTCTACATACTTCCCTTCACTCTCAAAGCTCTATCTGGTAGTTTGTGCATGAGTGAAGGGGAAAAAGGGAGCCAAATAGAGGGATGCAAAGAATGTTGTGATGTGGTCAAAGTGTTGAGTTTTGCATTTTTGCAGCAACATTTTGAATGGATTTAAGGGTGTCAAGATGGCATTTGTGTAGACCAGAAAGGAGGCGATTGCCATAGTCAAGATATAAGCTAATGAGGGCTTGTACCAGAATTTTAGCAGGATGAACAGAGGATGGATCTTAGAGATGTTTTGCAGGAAGAGCTGTCGGAGTGGATATGGTTTAGAGTGAGGGACAAGAGAAAGAGGATGCACAGATTACAGGCCTGAGTGGCAGGGAGGATAGTGTTGGTGTCCACAGAATATGAGAAAATGGTGTGTGCTTTCCTTGCAAGGTCCTCCGTCAGAATTCCTGTTCCTGAAAGAAAAAATAGGTATTCTCTGTTGCTCTTCTGCACCTGCTGTTTCCCGGTACATAAAATTATATTTTCTCCTCTTGGCTACAGAGTGAAGTCTGTTGTGTTGTCATATTTAACCCATATTCAGATGAACCGGCAACAGAGGATGTGGAAGTAACAGCATGCCTTCCAGCAGTAGATCCTTAAAGAAATTAAAAATAGGCTATCTGCATCAGCAATTTTAGGATTGGAGACAAACTTCATCGGCCTAGACAGACAAATACTTTTTGACTATATTCTTTTATTGGTTTCATAAAATATAGTATGGACATATTTAAAATTCAGCTTACAGTATATAAAATCTAGATAAATGTTGCAAATATGTCAATTTTCATTATATAAAAACCCATGATATACTGTGAAATGGTCAGTTTTGTAAAATTTAACCAGGTGTAATATACTGTCTAACCCAGTGGTTCTTAACCTGGGGTGCACACATCCCCTGCGGGTGCGAGATGCCCTTTCTGGGGGTGCGAGACATGCCAGATTTTTTTAGAAGGTAAATCATTGAAAACACAAATTAAGCACAGGCACATAAGTACAACTACTTTGTTTCATCAAACCTATGTATTTATTAACATTATACATTTTTAACGATGACTGTAATATACAAACAAAAAAATATATTTAGGTTTAAAGAACTGACCTACTTCAACGATTTTTGATAAGGGGTGCAAGAACATATTTTGAGAACCAAAGGAGTGCAGGCTGCAGTAAAAGTTAAGAATTCTAACCTGTACATTACTTTAAATGTGTGCACTAAATTTTATGAACTTTTGAACAGGAATAGTGTCATCTACTGACTAGTAGCAGCAGTGGAAAGAAGGGAATGCACAGTCCTGTTAATTCACAGTAAGAGTTGTGGAGGGGGAGCAGTGGATTCTGCTCAGAAATTCATGAAGTCCTGAGAGACTGTGGCTATGCCCTGCTCCCCACCCCACCCCGCCCGCTCAATCCTTGAATGCCAGCAGAGCCCTGACAACATGGAGCAGGTGTAGAGAGAATTGCATGGGCTCAGGAAAGAGGAAAACATGCTGTTTGCTTCTATTGTATCTTTGGGTTTTAGAGTCACAGAGGGGAGCATAGGGGTGAGTGGTGATAATAGCAACCTTTATCCTCCCAGCCCTTGTTTGCTCCTGTGGAGATGGAAGTTGTTTTTGTGAGCTTATGGAGAAAACATTTTAAATATGTAAAATACTATGTTTAGTTTTACGTTTGTATTCCCTACAATTACTGAATAACAAATTATGTTTTTAACGAAAAATAAAGGCCAAATTTTACAGCAGTGGCCTCTGATTTTGGTGCCTCAATTATTTGGGCACCTTGGTCTGATTTTCAGAGATGCTGAACACCCAGAACTCCCAACTAGAAGCGCAGGTGTGACTTTATTTCACATTACTTGGGGTAACTCAAAAGAGTTTCAGGTAAAATAATGGAATCATGATTTATCGGTTTAAAAATATGTAGCTCCATTTTTGTCACTTTCATCAGTTTTGTTTTTCAAAGTAATGTGCCAGAGTTTAAAGGATTGTTTAATATTAGTTTTATATGTATATTATATTTATGTATGTTACTAAATATAATATACATTTATAAATATATTATTCCTCCTGTATTCATTAGGATAATTTGATTTCTCTTGCTCAGAGATGACTGATGATAGTTCTTCCTTCGAACAGATTCACATTACAGCTGGTCAGATTTTGTGATTTTAACCAACTTGCATTCCTTAAAGTTTCCTCTTTTCTTAAAACACACAGAAGTATGTTTAATGTCTAGACATGAGCTGTGTCATTCATTGATTAATTCTGCCCAAACATAGAATATGTAAGAAAAGATATTAAACCTTTCATCGTGAAATGTGGTTTTCACAATTCAGTGTTCCAATGTGAAGCCCCAACAAAAACAAATCTTTTTCTGTGGTTTCCACATAGTACTGATTTTTGACTTGCAGATATATGCTTGTGATTGGGTGAATAATAGACTATATGGGCTTCCTGTTAGAATGGCAAAAATAGGACGGGATAAAAAATAAACAGCCAGTTAGTGGAAGAAGCACATTAAAATTAGTTTCACCATGGTTGCTGATCCAAACAGACAGATCTGCTTGGCCTGATGGTGTGTTGTTAAATTACAGGTGCAATTGTCGTAGAATGGTCTGGTATGCTGTAGAAGGGGGGGCAGTTCTACTTCCTGTGAAAGTACTGAAAGGACTGCTATGGACTGCAGTGAGAGCTGGAGAGGAAGGGAAAATACTGAAAGAGAAAAACAGTGAAAAACTCTCATAACTCAGTCCTCTGTGAAGAGGCTCAACTTTCAGACTGTTTTACAATTATTAATGCTTAGTCTTCTGTCCCCCTTGGGTATGTCCACACTGCAATGTAAGACCGGGGTAGTAGAACTCAAGTTAACAGCGTCTGAGATGGTTAATGTGGGGCTTGAGCATCTATACTCATTTATAACCCCAGGTTAGGAATTACTGAATCTTGGGTCCCAAACTGGGGCTTAACTGTCTGCACTGCATCATATAGGCCCAAGTCCAACCACCCATATCCCAAACTGCTAGTGCCTTCCCAAAACATTGGCCGGTCTAGTCCTCTGTTCATGGTGCAGTATGGGAAGACTTGACTGCCCACCAAACTTGACTGTCCAGAGGACAACAAAGGTAGGCCCATGTCATTGTGGGATTCTGTTGCTGGACTCACAGAGCACAAGTCCAGTAGGACTGTGTCTACACAGCAAATCAACAGGGCTTGAACTCTGGGTCCTGTTTGGCTCAGGGTCAGACCTTCCACCTCTGTGGGTCCTGGGACCTTGTGGCCGAGCCCTGGGTTAGCACAATTTGTAGACGAAGGAGGGGGAGGTTAGGCTTGAGCCTGTGTTCAAACCTCTGGCTTGCATTGCAGTGTAGACATATCCCTTGAGACACACAGTCCCCAGACTGTTTATGAAAGGTAAATTATCACTTTTATTGACATGTCATAACAGCAAGAACCCACCCGCAAATCAGAAATACTAAACAAGAAATGCCGCATCCAATTTAACAAAAATGTACAGTGCTGCCCTTGCAAGGTAGCTAAACCTCTCTCTCTTTTTTGTTGGGGACTTCCTGCTTGGGATGGATTGGCAGATCAATACCCCCACATTGCCTCACACGGTGTTAACAGAGAGGTGCCGCTGTGTCCATCAGCAGGGCACCTCTTATGGTGTCTCACTCTCCGTCACGGCTTCTCCACCATTTCTGCTGTCTGTGGACACCCGCATCGCTCCTGGACCACGGCATCCTCTTCAGGGCACGGCCCTCTGGCTGTGCCCCAACTCCATTGTTTCCTGCCTTCTGGGGGAACCAGCAGTCATTCGCCTGGCTTCTCGCCCCAGTGGCAAATTGCAGCCCCTAGTGCCCCTCGCTCAGGGGAAAACGGCAGTCCTTTGCCTGCCCACTTCCTTCGGCGGCCAGTGGAGCAAAGGTGGGGGCCTAGGCCTGCCTCTTGGCCCCAACCCAGGGACCCTATAGCTGGCAGCTGCTCACTGCCTCTCCTTCTCCTCTGCCACTACCTGCTGTTCTTGGGTCACTTCCCCATAGCCCCAGCACCTACTCGGCCCCTGTATCAAGGCCACAGTCTGGGAGCCAGCCAGACTGGAGCTCCACTTGCTCCCCTGACCCTGCCCAGCACTGCTCTGTCCCAGGTACTTCTCTCTACAGGGGCAGCCAGTCCTTCGCCCTCAAGCTGCAAGGAGAGATGCAGCTCATCTCTGCCCTGCAGCCTTTCTTATACAGCCCAGCCTGGCCCTGATTGGCTGCTTCTAAGCCTTCCTCTGATTGGCTGGGTTCTGCACTGCCACTCTAAGTGCTGCTATTAACCCTTTGCCAGCCAGTGAGGGCAGTTGCCCCATCACACCCCATTATCACATCTACCTGGTTATTTTAGTTCATTCATGATTTTCCTACTGCTTAGGGAGTTCTTTGGCTGTCAGATCCTGCCCCGCCCCCCATCTCCAGGTTGATGACTCATTTAACACGACGAACAAGTGAGCTCAAATAACAAGACAAAGTGGGCACCTATTCATTTTATTTATTTATTTGGTAAGCCGCACAACCTGTTCATTCTCCAGTGACTCTCAAGCAGGCTGAGACCCCTTATATTATTAATCTTGTCAAGCCACATTAGTAATGTTTTCTAGAAGTCCTCTTCAGCTGTTTTTCTGGCCATCCTATTGAACAAAAGGGTTATAGACTGCTCCCCTACTCTCAGGAATACCTTTTCCTTTCATCTGATCTCTGTAAAGTGTACAATATTAAACTGACCATCTTCATTAGTACTTAATATCACTGCAGTTACTGTCCGACAAGTAAAAAGGGATATTTAGTGGGATTTATTTGTTTAACTTCCAGTTTGACGTTCTGTTGCCTGACTTTTGTTTTATTGTAAATTGAGAACAAGTAATTGGCAAACAGTTAAAATAAGCAAGGAAGTTTGTACTTTTATAGGAAGGAGTACAGCAATTTAAGTCTATATAAATTCTCATAAACTGCATTTAACTTCTTAAAGGACTTGCTTTATGACACATTAAATAGTTTATTTTACGGTGATTAAAAATAATAGTATGTGGTATGATATCCCTGCAAATCGGTTATTTACATAGTATCTCCACTTAAGACAATGACAGACAATAATTAAGAGTTTATTCCTGTCTATGCAAATGAACTTTATCTCTAGTTTTACTTTTTGTGTATCATACTAATCTCTGAGCCAAATCACACAAGCCATGTACTTCACTTACTACTTATTTGTAGCATTTTAGCTGGAAAGAATTTCAGATACTATTTCATGATCATTACATTCATCATACAAGTGGCAACAACATTTCTGTTCACACCAAGTGAAGAGGGCAGAAAATGGACACAATAAGCGGAGAAAGGGTGGTGCTGCATATTTTATTTATAACATCCGTACAGCTGTAAGCATAACTGGCTAATTAAGCTTGCCTAGTAATCAGTCTGACTTGTGCTTATAGCCACGTATTGTGTGTGTTTATTTGGGTATTCTATTTAAAAAAAAAAAAAAAAAAAGGGTGGTTCCCGTGGTACACACATGCTACTTTGGAGGTTCATACAGCTCCAAAGTGTATTGTAAATATTAGTAATTTTTTCTGGAAAGCTGCCAGAACTTTAAATAGGCAAAGGTGTTTTCCCATTTTCAGATTTATTTTATTTTTTAAAAAGTGGAATATACAAGTGGGACGAGGGATTAGACAATAGCTGCCTTCAGCTAACTCTCTTTTGCATTGTTAGTTTTCACTTCATTTTATTTTAGCCAATTTTAGGCTAGTATTTCAACACACTAGTAGCAGTATCATTTCCAAGAGTAGGTGGGGTCTGCTATTATTTATAAAGCCTCTTCACAGTGTGGTTACTTTACTGATCTAATTACTGAACTAACCACTTTCTTATAACTAGGGCAACTCAATTTAAAAAATAATGAATAGTTAAGTCTGTCTTAAATTTTTTCTTGTGGTGCTGAGACTCCATGCTAATCCTTACCTGTCACACATTCACGAACCTATAGTGCACACCAGCAGGATCTACACAGACCAATGAATGCACAACACATTAGTGTGCTTTAGAAATCATGGCCCCATAGTGCATATTACAGCATCATGTGGACAAGCCCTTTGTTTCATAAAAGTGAGATGGTAAGCAACATATTATTCTGTTTCAACTAGACAATCTTTTCAGTTCTGCACTAATATCAGACAGGTAAGCATTAGCAGGTATAGTAGAACCTCCTTTACAAAAACCTTCGGGAATAGAGGCTGTTTGTAACTCTGAAATGTTCATAAATCAGAACAAAACATTATAGTTGTTCTTTCAAAAGTTTACAGCTGAACGTTGACATAATACAGCTTTGAAACATTACTATGCAGAAGAAAAATGCTGCTTTCAACCATCTTAATTTAATTGAAACAAGCACAGAAACAGTTTCCTTCCATTGTCAAGCCTTTTTTTTTTATGTTCACTTTTTTAGTCGTTTACATTTAGCACAGTTCTGCACTGTATTTGCTTTGTGTGTGTGTGTGTGTGTCTCCTTGCTGCTGTCTGATTGTGTACTTCCTGTTCTAGATGAGGGGTGTGGTTGACCTGTCAGTTAGTAACCCTGGTGTTCCGAACTCTGAGATTCTACTGTAGTCTCAGCACCATAAGTGCATCATTTAAGATGACCTTACTTATTCATGATTTTTTATCTTGAGTTTATCATCTCCAAGATTCTCTGTGGTTAAGGTGTTCGCTCAGTTTTATTTTGTAGTTGTTTGGAAAAAGCCCATAGTGTCAGTACAACAACCATAACTGCAGGGAGGGAGAGAAATTTAGGACTTACCTAAATAGGTGGTCCAAAATGAGGGCGTTCGTAGAATCCTGAACATCCCAGTTTGGTCCTACTGAATCTAAACATAGTAACTGCCTTTAAAAACTGAGGGGCACTTCTTTGCCATTATAACCTTTGCAGTTATGAGATGTGTACTCTCCAATGACTAGCAGTCATCTTGTCATTAAAAAGCAAAGCTCATTTGCGATCTGAGAGTTGTGAAGAGGTGACCTAGGGAGCATGTTAAAAGTTCAATAACTTGTAGACATCCGGACATGCTAATAAAATAAGTATTATAGTTTATAAGAACAAAAGGTATCACTAAAACCGTAAACAAACTTGATATTGTGTAAACCAAACCTCATATCAGTCTAACTTAAGGTGTTTCTATAGCGTCTATCAACACAGAATGTAAGTGGTGTTGGAAGTAAGGCTTCTTAAAAGTAACTTCACTGTTCCCTCATGCTCTTAGGCATTCGCAAGGAAAAAAAGTTCCAAATGCTAACAATTGTCCAACAGAAGCTTCCAAAATACATAGTTCAAACAAGGAATGTTCTGTTTTAAAAATGAATTAGACACCGATAAACACTGCAACATATTTATTAACATATTTTAATCGAAATGTTAGGAATCCCAATTGCTGCTGGAGGAATGCGCTACACAGTGGTACAAGAGGGAAGGAAGTCCATGTCAGTAATTGCAGAACTAATCCACATTACTTCTTGCTTTACATGGAAAATTCTTCCAAAATTTAGTGTGTCAAAGGCAGTTTGAACTGGTTTTGGTATTTTAAATACTTTATTGGCTGGGCACAGAAACAGGAAAAATTAAGTAAAAGGAGAAGGTAAAATTGGTCAGTATGACAGTGCCAAGAACTCTAAAGTTTATAAGAAAAAACCGTTTCGGTGTACGGTAGTGGAAATTGGGTTGTCTTTTTGTAATCAAAATGTACTTGCAATTTCCTTTCCTCTTGGACTTTCCAGACTAAAGTATAAACCAAGTGTCTACACCCTCCGAGCGTTAGTGATATGGAAAGTTGGAAGGGTACAATCTCTGGGATGGGGTGTAGGGGAGGTTAATAGAAAAAAGTGCAGTTTTGTGTAGAGAAAACTGTCTGATTTCACAGGATAACATTAAATTTCAGATTTCATAAGCACATGTTTTAATGGCCAGTATCAGACAAATCGTGCTTGAGGGGGAAAAAAATCCTTCGTGATCTTTCTCCTAAAGTCCCTGTGTGTTCGTTTCCCTTCTCCCTCTGCTGCTCTCAGCAGACTGGCTTGCAACCTTTGTCTGATATCAGACCAGCAGGCTCTAGCCAAGACCCTCTCCTCACTTGCCTTCTGCACTCCCTTCTCTACTTCAGTGAGATTGATCACTTGATAGCATTTCAGACTTTTCCCTGTGTATGTTCAGTAAGGAAAAACCTAGCAGGCCATTTTAATTTCAGTTTTTTCCTACAGAGGTTTCATGTTTATCACAGCAAAAAGTAAGTTTAATATTTTCTGTGACAGCTCTGAAAATAATAGTTATGAGAAGACAGATTAATTTAAAATCCACTTAAGAGGTACCAAAATGTACACAAATGATCAGCCAGCTAGTGTGTGTTTTGTTTTTAGAATAGTGGTATCCTCTTGCCTGTGTGTTATAACTGCTCTACGGTGTGGGGAGGAGTTCTCTAAAACCTGGCTCCTTCTAAGAGAACCACATGGATGAATCCCCCCACCCACACAATGCGCCACTGATTTCGGTGGGGCTCCACGTGAGTGTGGGGGCTTGCCCGTGTGCATTGCATAGCAGGATCAGGGCCTAAGTCCTTCCATTTTTTATTTTCCTCTCTGGTTGAGAATTCATTTACATCTGCTGCTCTAATATTTTAGTAGGTGCAACTGAACAAATTTTAGTTAATAACACTGGCTCATTATTTAGACTAGATGTTGCTGTTCGTCTTTGCCTTGTGTTCCTTTAGACCCATCATTCACTGAGCAATGCTCTTAAAGAAACCAGAGATGGTGGTTGATGCATGTGTAAGTATACCAGTCAGATGTAAAACAGTTTTGTTTTCTTGTGTCTAATAGTATATTTTGTGGTGTATTTTGTTTCAGACTGAAAGAGGCTCAGCAATTCGTAAGCAAGTTAACTGAAGAGAAAAAGGTTGAAACAAAGAAAATCAATCCCATGGCTAGTCTGGTATGATATATTCTTCAGCCATAACCCACTGAGAAACTGTGCTTTGCATTTCTCGTCGAAGTGTTGCTAGTAGCATGCATGTTTAATCAGTGGGAAAGCAGCAAACTGATAATTGGTCCAGGGGGAAAATCTTTAAGGTCTCGCCTACGGTGGTGTAACAACTGAGTTTAGAAATGGGGTTTAAACCTTATTTAAAGCCTCTTGTGGCCAACTCTGGCTGTAACATGGTTTGAACAGCAAAGTATGGAAGAAGCCACTATTCTTGTCTCTTTCTCACAGGTCTCTGTGCCTTTTTCCCTGCCACCCTTTAGAATGCTCTATCCAGACCTATTCAAAAAGCCCCCTCCTTGTTTTGATTCAAACCTCTCCTAAAGGCTCTCTTCTGACATCTCCCCTTGTTAAGTGAGGGGAGAATTTTTTTAAAAATTAACAGCCCAACATCATATCCTTTACCTTTGTCCTTTCTGGCCACTTCTTTGTTTATGACAGGTTTCAAAGTAACAGCCGTGTTAGTCTGTATTCGCAAAAAGAAAAGGAGTACTTGTGGCACCTTAGAGACTAACCAATTTATTTGAGCATGAGCTTTCGTGAGCTACAGCTCACTTCATCGGCTGCATACCGTGCAGCTTCCACAGTATGCATCCGATGAAGTGGGCTGTAGCTCACGAAAGCTCATGCTCAAATAAATTGAATAGTCTCTAAGGTGCCACAAGTACTCCTTTTCTTTGTTTATGAGCCTTATTTTTTGTTGTACCTTGTCAAATTTACACTGTGTTGTCTTTGGGCAGGAACTGAGCGTTATCTGTTTTTTGTGAGGCACTTAGGCTTGAGCAAAATTATCTTAATATGCATAGGCCTAAAGCATACTGGCCAGCGAAACCACAGCTAAGAATCATGTTTGGCCACAATAACCATGCTTAAGAATAGTTTTTAAACTGTGTTGTTACATAGGTCTAAAACTGATCAAGAATATGGGATGTAGTAAATAGGATGAAATTCAATAAGGACAAATGCAAAGTACTCCACTTGGGAAGGAACAATCAGTTGCACACATACAAAATGGGAAATGACTGCCTAGGAAGGAGTACTGCAGAAAGGGATCTGGCGGTCATAATGGATCGCAAGCTAAATATGAGTCAACAGTATAACACAGTTGCAAAAAAAATCAAACATCATTCTGGAATGTATTAGCAGGAGTGTTATAAGCAAGACATGAGAAGGAATTCTTCCACTCTACTCCGTGCTGATTAGGCTTTAATTGTGTCCAGTTCTGGGCACCACACTTCATGAAGGATGTGGACAAATTGGAGAAAGTCCAGAGAAGAGCAACAAAAATGATTAAAGATCTAGAAAACATGACCAATGAGGGAAGATTGAAAAATTTGGGTTTGTTTAGTCTGGTGAAGAGAAAACTGAGGGGGGACATGATAACAGTTTTCAAGTACATTAAAGGTTGTTATAAGGAGGAAGGAGAAAAATTATTCTCCTTAACCTTTGAGGATAAGACAATAAACAATGGCTTTAAATTGCAGCAAGGGCAATTTAAGTTGGACATTAGGAAAAACTTCCTAACTGTCAGAGTGATTAAGCACTGGAATAAATTGCCTAGGGAGGTTGGAGATTTTAAGAGCAGGTTAGACAAACAGCTGTCAGGGATGGTCTAGATCAGGGGTGGGAAAACTTTTTGGCCTAAGGACCACATCTGGATATAGAAATTGTATGGCGGGCCATGAACACTCACAAAATTGGGGTTGGGGTTGAGGGCTCTGGCTAGGGTGGGGGCACCGGGTGGGGCCAGAAATGAGGAGATCAGGGTGTGGGAGGGGGCTTTGGGCTGGGGTGTGGGGGGCATGGCGGGGGGCGAGCAATATATAATAATTCTCTTCTTCAAAATCTGATTAGCATTTTTGGTACGTTTCCATTCTAATAATTTTGGACACGTGGAAGTAAGTGGAATATTGTCACAAACTGCACTGAGATTTTTGTTTTGTTTTTTTAAAGAGAGAACATTCAAACATTTTAGATGACCTGTTAACTGTGTACTTCTACCTTTTCAAGATCAGAGCAACAGCAGCAACAATTGCTTTTAACTTGTTCTGCCTCAAGAAATTTCACTTCATTTCTCAGGAGACGCTTCCTTACTTCCAACTCTCAAAAAACCCTCCTGTCAATCAATGTAGCAATGCCCATGCAGCTGAGCAAATTAAGCTTTTTTTTCCTACTGCCCACAATGGGCTTCTATGAGGGTCAGCTTTGAAAGCAGAATGGAAGAAGCTATTAAAATCATACATTTGGTATGCACTATTTTGAAATGTTTCCAACTTTCTGCAGCAGCATTGATCTTTGCAAAATGTCTTGTTTGTATTTAAAGTGACTGACTCCTTAAAGACATATAGTACTAGTTAAATTCATAGACAAGCATGTATGGGGTCTGATAGTTGAGCATCGTGTGTTGAAAGAAATGACAAACTACAGAATAGATTAGAGATTTATGGTACGGCACTCGAGGAGTTAATTTTCTGGAGGAAAAAAAGGCTCCAGTCTACTATGACTGGTTTGCTACTCCTCAGTTCAGTGTTCTAGACCACATGCTTGTTGTAATTTGAGAACAGATGGAAAATTAAAGACAAGAATGATAATAAAGCTCTTTTTTCCTGAACAACAGAAAGAAAAACTACGTCAGAAGGAAGCCAGTGTGACCACTAACTGAAAGAAGATCCATGAAAATAATGACAGTGTGACTTAATACCTTGCATGATGCTTTACTATGCCCGTTCCCCAGGGAGCACCTTATGTTAATGTTATGGAGTTCTGCTTTTCTCATCTCTTTCTGAGACAATCCACTAAAGACTTTCCAATCCCTTATAAAGAGTTTGCTCATTCAGTAGAGGAAGCACTAAGAAGCTGTTTACAGGCGAATTTATGAAGGGTTTTATATAACTCTTCCTTACCTGGCTTAAAATGCAATTCTTTTCTAAATGGTTATTTGAAGTACTCTATGCATAGTGCACTAATGCGGAAAAGATAAAATCAGGATTTTGGATGTTGAATTAAGTAACAGTTAACAACCTCTATATTGCTTACTTTAGCTTCATGTAGATTACCACAGAGGTACAGTTCAACTCATGAGAGGCTATTCTATCATAAGAGTTTAGACCTCACTATTAACTGAGGGCAACATTGATTCTAAATCATGTTTGATAGTCTAAATAAGTATTAAATTCATTTTGTTAAAACTAATGCAAGTTTATTATAATTAATGTATTCTGTATTTTATTACAATTATTTTTATAGAAAACTCAGTCTATGCCATATGCATTGAAATAGGAATAATATTTTGCACATGTGGAGAGAGAAATAGCTTCAGATTCTGTTATCTTATAATATGTAGATGATATAACTGGCAAATTATTTTTATGGTTTTGACTTGATGTTTCTTACATGTTCTTCATGTTGCCTGATTCAAAAAGACAAAGGACAGAAGCATTTTTAATTCAAATTATCGATGCCATAAGATAATTATTTGTCATCATTCATCTAACTGTAGTGCATAACACATCTCCATAAAGTCATATATTTACTGCTAAATTTCTGGCTTTAAATTCTATTGAAGCTCATATTCTTTAAAAATAAGCACTTCACTATAAAACATATTACACAGCCTTCTCTTGTCTCCCCATATATTTATATCTGTATGTATAAGACAAATATGTACTCTACTATGTTAGCATTTGAGGAGGAAGTAAGAGAATCTTGCTATCATCTTGTCATAATATAACCACTCTTTGTGAAGTATCATTTAGGGCCTGAACCCATGAACTGCTGAGTGCCCTGAGCTCCACTGGTATTTTCAGGCACTCATTACATCACAGGATCAGGTTCTTAGAAAGAGAGATCCTTGCAGCAGACAAAGTTTCAAGGTAGAATAAAAATAGTGAATATTAAAAATAAATAGAACTTTTGTTTTAGACCAGCAATAGACTGCAACTAAACACGCAGCTGGGTAGGGATCTTATAAAGAAAACTTTCCACAGTTACTAAATCGTAAAAACCTTCTGACTACTAGGGTCATTACAATATATGACCAATACAAACAAAATAATGATAAAGCAAAAAGTATAGGACATACAGTAAGGAAAATATTAATCCCTTGGCATGGTAGTTGAAAAGAATATACATGAAAGAAATATATTGGATTATCTACATAGCAAATGAGATGCAATAACAATAAGTATGAAGCAAGATTGATAAGGTGGTTGTATATTTATTAAAGAAAACAATAGTTGTATCACCCCTATTTATGTTTCTCATTTGGAGAGTCCTGAACAAATAGAGTTAAGGGAGGTAAGATAGCCTTATATATTTTGGAATTTGTAGCTGCTGTTGATAGACTTAATATGTGTAAATATGCTACCAATGAAAACAAATTGAATATGGATCAATGGAGGTAAATAGATTCATGGGGAGAAGGTGTTCCCTCAGTTAGCATGGAAATTTGCGAGAACATTCGAGCGCTAGCAATATGGTGGTACTATTTTTCCGATGGAAGGAAAGCAAATTCCAAAGTTCAAAATTTTCTGTCTTCCATCAAACCAAGCACAAACATAAGTGAAATGCATCTACTTTGGCAATCAGCATTAACGATGTACAATATAAGCGATATACAACATAAGCAATAGTGCTCATACAAACCAAAGATTAGAGAACAGCAGTAGGCAAGATGATTTTGATGAGTCTCTAAGCAAACTACTGTACTGAATATTGTTCTGTACCTGTCAAAAAATTCTGGAATATTGTAATTAGAGCTAGATGGGAATTTTCTGAGAAAACATTTTTCATCAAAAAATACAAATTAATCAAAACAGAAAATCTTCTTGGGAAAAGATTGCTTTCGACGTATCTCCTGGTGTGAAAAATAGTTTTGTAATTGTCAAAAATTTCCATTTCAACGTTTTTTAAATGAAATGTTTAAATTTGGGGTTCAAAATGACTTTTTGTTTAGAAATAGTGGTTAATTTATACTTTAAAAACATTAAATAAAAATTGAAACTAAATGTTTTAAACTTATATAAATGAAACCTTTCAATTGGTGCCATCTGAATTTTTTTCTAATTCTTGGTTCATGAAGTTTTTTGAGATTGTTGACATTTTGTCCCAATTTGGGGAGAAATTTTTTTTTCAAAATCTCAGAATTTCTCACGATGGGAAAACCAGTTCAGTTTTCCACCCAGTTCTAATTGTAATTATTTTTTTTCCCCTGAAGAGGGCGATTATGTTTCAAACTTCCACCCTTTTATTACTAGCGGGATTACTACTAGATTAAATGGGAAAGAACGTCTAGTTCATTTGATCCA
Source organism: Caretta caretta (assembly GCF_965140235.1). Taxonomy (NCBI): domain Eukaryota; kingdom Metazoa; phylum Chordata; order Testudines; family Cheloniidae; genus Caretta; species Caretta caretta. The sequence continues at coordinate 74,583,251 of NC_134211.1, forward strand.
TTCCCCTGCTCAGGATTTAATGACTTTTGTAAGCCTTAGTCTAAGTGAATGGACATGACCAGCTAAACTGCATGCTGGTAGACCGCTGGCCAATATCCACAAGTGGCCAGAAACCTTTAATACTGGTGCCAGTATTATGAAGTTATTCTAGCAGAAAAGTGTCATTGGTGATTAATAGATATTATATTGAGGCTTGGCAGAATTCAATTTTTATTATTTTGAAGAATAATATTGCTGTTAATTTTAAGTATTATTTAAATTTTTATCATTGCAGGAAATGGGGGGGGTGCAGAGGAATCAGACAATTATTTAAATGAGAGTAAACGTATTTCAAACAGTTAAAGCTTTATAACCATTAAAACACAAATTGTCAACATCAGATGTTGAAGTATACAAAGTAAATATCCTTAAACTCTTTAATAAGTTCTCAAGCAGCATTTTTTCCTACTTTGCCTGTCTGTAAATTTCTATTATTATTGATGAAAATATTTTTGATGGTTGATGTGTGTATGGTGAAATCAACAGTTACTCACATTTACTGATTAAAAATTGAATCCTTTCAAGCCCACTTATATGTATATGTAAATTATATAATTATGCACTATTTAGGTACTCTAGATTTAACAGAGATCAGCCTGAATCAAAATCTGGGATGTGAATACCCCTGAAGTTTCTGTCTAATAACACAATGACACAGCATAAAGTGCTATGTCAGGGAAGTTGAAGGCACTTCAGATGTATTTTGAGGACAGATTTTTAACCTGAGCTTTCTGATCTGGGGAGGAATAGAAAAGATAGAAAGGAGAAGGAAAGGAAGACGTAGAAAGGAAAGAGAGTCAACAGTTTCTTTTCACCCCCTTGCTATTGCCTGGCCTTTGGAGGTTTGTAAAGAAGACCAGTCTAAAAGGGCCCTATTTTTCAACATTACCAAGGATAAACATATGAGACCTACTGCACATTAGCTTGCTAGGTAAGGTTCTGAATAAATTATAATGCCACTGTAACTGTGAAACACTGTTTCATCCATTAGATTTTGAGAGTGAGAGGAATATCTATATTGCTGTTACCTCTTATTGCTTTCAAAATGAAACAGGTTATTTTGCATATTAGAAATATTTTAACAATATACATTATATAATATTTATGACTTTTCTTATTGATCTGTCCATGAGTGACCTATGGAAGTCTGTCTTTTATATTGTGTGCCTTATTGTGAAAATCCACATTTATAAGTTTAATGATCTAAGAATATATTTAGCGTGAAAGTGGAAGAGGTTTGTGTGGCGAAAAATACTAATAGAATGAGCCTGTGATCCAGTGCATATGGAAATTTAAACAAACTGGAATTGCTGAAATACTCAGATAGCAGAAGGAGAGATAACTAACCACTGTACATTTGAGTCATCTACTAGGTGATGAGTAAAAACGTGTAAAATAAAGAAGTGCAGTTGTTTACACATCATATTTGAAATGGACACCTTGTCAAGCATGGAGTGTTTCATAGAATGTTATTTCAGGAAAATTCCCCTTTGGAATTTTATAAAACACAGGCTTGTTTTCTTTCTGGTTTGTACCACAGAGAACCCCAAGTGTAAAGATTGTACTGTAAATCAGACATTTGGAGTCTATTCTTTCATCCAAGTGCATGGAATTTACACGTGCAACCATTGTTATAAATGGAAATTTCCCTTTCACTTTATTATTGTTCCTCATGATTTTAAACAACATGAAACACTGAAAGCTAAATATTCCCCAACCCAAACTTAGTAAAGACAAGTGCTGAAATATATAAGCATTGTAACAGAAGGAAAAATACTTTGTATAGACAGGAAAAAACTTCAACATAACTTATGAACCAAAATATTAATAAACATTAATCCTATTTTGTAAGTCTTATCAGCAGTTACAGTTACAGGCTTAGATCACCCTGGAGACATCCTCTTGGAATCTTCAGACACTCTGAGAATTTTTTTCAGTGCTCTCTCTTAAACCTTTCAAGTAGTCCTGGGAGAGACGAAGTTTAGCTTAGGAGTCTAATCTTTCGAAACGATTGAGGATGTCTCAGCCTTTTCAGTCCTACAACCCACTGGATCAGAGGACCAGGTAACCTCTTCAGCCTTATCTACACTAGCATTTTTTGGTGAATTCAGCTAACATTGCACTAGCTTGGGCATTTTTTTATAACAATGTCATCTAGACCTTCTCTGAAGAGGGTTGGATGGCATGGTGGTGAAAATGCCTGAGCCTTCTCCACACAAATGCTCTGACCATTGCCACCTCTCTTGAAGCTGTACCTGATGCAGTGCAAGTGGGAGCTTTCCTCCAAAATACTAAAGGTAGACATACCTTTAGCGTGGCTATCAACTCCCCCTCCACACCGCGTGTCACAGCAGCCAAAGAGTATCTCAGTACAATATCAGCTCCAAGCTGAATGTGAAGCCATTAGGCTCCAAATAAAAGATGATTTTATAGAATGGACATCTATAGATTTCCCTGGAGCTGCTATCATCCAAGAGGGATGTTGATAAATTGGAGAGGGTTCAGAGAAGAGCCATGAGAATGATTAAAGGATTGGATAATATACCTTATAGTGAGAGACTCAAAGAGCTCAGTCTGTTAGCTCAACAAAGAGAAGGTTAAGCGGTGCCTTGATTACAGTCTAGAAGTATCTACTTAAGGAATTAATGTTTAATAATGGACTTGGCAGTCCAGCAGCTTTAACATGATTCAATGGCTGAAAGTTGAAGCTAGACAAATTCAGACTTGGCAATAAGGTGTAAATTTTTAACAGTGGGAGGAAATTATTGGAGCAATATATATATATAATATATTTATTTTATATACAATATATATAAAAAATTTTATCAAGGGTTGTGGTGGATTCTTCATCACTGACCATTTTTAAATCAATATCAGCTGTTTTTCTAAAAGATTTGCTGTAGTTATTATTTTGGGGACGTTCTATGACCTGTGTTATACAGGAGGTCAGACTGATCACAATGGTCCCTTCTGGCCTTGAAATCTATTAACCTAAATTCAGTAGTACCTCAGTGGAATGCTGTTCCATCAAAACCAGTGCTTACTGTAGCAGCAGATTATCAATTCTGGAGCTCTCTTGTTTTCAAAAATCAGGAGATTTTCTTTATCTAATGTAATTTGTAGCTGTGCAGGCTAGGATAGTGGTACCAAAGTAATCAAATCTCATGATTTTTGGTGCTATCTGTAAAGTTTGAAAGAAATGGTTTTTTTTTCCTTATGCCATAACATTTCAGCTAGCCAAGTCAATTGATTGGTTTGGGTATTTTTTTGTTTTTCTTCTATTAAAACATTAATATTGGCCACTGCTGGAAGAAGAATATGTGATTAGAGGGACAACTGCTTTTATCAAGAATGGTAACACTGACAATACGCTTATTTACTTCAATCTTTCTCCATAATTGATGTTTGTCTTCTCATAGTCAAGCATTTAAAAATTGCCTCTAAGCAGGTTTTGAATAGCTACTGTCCATCTAATTGGCCTGGTTGGTTTCCAATTGAAACATGAGGGGCACCATTCTGTTGCCCATGTGATTCACATAGCACTTCTTGTCCTGGTTTTCCAATAAACTCATGGCAACTTCTTTTTCTGCTCTAAATGTTTTCCATACCTGATGAATGCCAAGCACAGTGGAAGATTGCAGTTGTCTGTTTGCTCAGTAAGTAATGCCATTCCATTTTGATTAGACCTGCATTTTGCTTCATCACTTAGGCCAATATTTTCAAAAATGGGTGCCTAAAGTTAGGGGATTTTCAACAGTGCCCAAAGTAAGTCACTTAGGTGCTTTTGAAAATCCCATCTTTACCTCTGTACTTAGGCACCCATCAAAGCTGAACATTGTAGAAAATCATGCCACTTAGTTCGGAATCTAACAAAGAATATGTTTTTTAAATTCTTGGCTCTGGATGAGTATAGTCCAGTTTTGTTGTGGACCTCACTTTACTTTCTGAGGAATTTTTAAGTGCCTATTAATGGGCTTTAGGTTGGTAGTCTTCTGGCTTCTCTTAGTTATCTTTGTTTTGGAGAAAATTCTGTTTGTTTGCCTATAATTAGAAAGCAAATAAAAAGAATGAGGTGACTTGATTACAGTGCATAAGTAGTTTTAAAAAGAGAAAATACCAGAAATTCAAGGGCTCTTTAGCAAAGAAACACAGAACAAGAGCCAATGGCTGGAAGTTAAATTCAAATTAGAAACAAGCCTCAAGTTACTAACAATGAGAGTGGTTATTCACTGGAACAACCTACCAAAGGAAGTGATGGTTTCTCTATCTCTTGATGACTTCAGATAAACACTGGATGCTTTTCTGGAAGATGTGCTTTAATCAAACGCTAGTTTTTGGGCTCAATACAGGAGTAAATGGATGAAATTCTATGGCCTGTGTTATACAGGCGGTTAAACTAGATGATCTATTGATCCCTTCTGACCTTAAAATCTTTGAAACCATTAATGATATTCTTAATCAGTAATTTTAGTCTCTTACATAAAACTCAGTAAGTCAATTATTTTTCCCTCTTCAGCACATCTATAGTGAAAGACTAGTGTTCAAACTAAATGAATATTTGTCCTGAACACTGTTTTTTAAGCTATTTCCACACTATGAGCTAGGATTGTGATTCCCCGCTCACATAGACATAATTTGTCATCCGAGGTAGTAGACTAAAAATAGTAGTGTAACTACGGTAGCATGGGCAGCGACAGCCACAGCCCAGGCTAGTTGCCTCAGATATGTACCCAAGGGGGGTCTTGTACCCAAGACAGCTAGCCGGTGCCACAGCTGCCCGTGTTACTGTGGTCACACTACTATTTTTAGCCTGCTAGCTCAGATGAGAGCTAGCACGAGGATATCTGTGTGAGCTGCAAATCACACCCCATAGCTTGTAGTGTAGACATAACTTTAATTTTAAAAATCATTAATAATAGTGATAGTGTTTCATAGAACAACATAATGCCATAAATTAGTCCAAAACATTAACTATAATGGCATTTGTATATTTTAAATGTCTCAATAGATAGAAGATGCACTAGATTGTTTTATTTACCTACAATATAGATGCACAGTTTTAACTTCAGCTTTACAAATGCCTCCATCAAATTTTTTCATTGTATAATAAAACTTGAATTGTAAACTTATTTAATCATTTAAAGGATCTAATTTGATAGCAGGTCAAAACAATAAGACAAAATTAATCGAGCTGGTCAAAAAATTAAACCCTATTTTTGCAATAAGAATTCAAAATTTCATAGCAATATAGGGCTGGAAGGGACCTCAAGAGGTCATCTATTGTCCATCCCACCATACAGAGGCAGGATTAAGTATACCTAGACCATCCCTGAGAGGTATTTGTCTAACCTGTTCTTAAAAACCTCCAATAAAGTGGATTCTGAGATATTTCTGATTCTTTTTGTGCCTCTATCACCTCAAATGTATCATCAAAAATCTAATATATGGTAGAATGAAGCCATTTTAGAGGGCCTGATCCTGTAAGCACTTATGCCTGTGAGTAGCTTTACTAGTGTAAGTAATCCTGTGGGCCCAGATCATTGCCTCCTTCAGGAAAATCCACGGGAAGGAGTTGTGGGGGAGGATATCTCGGTGCCAATCCACTCGTGGGAGTAGTAGTTGAGGGTTCTGACTTACGTTTCATATATATTTTCCATATCTATCCAGGCTTCAGGTGGAGAGAGACTGTAGCATGCTTGAAAAACAAAAAGCTGGAATAATATCATTGCTGTCAAAACAATATAAAGCTCACTGCTTTTCCTGTGCATCATCACTGCAGAAAGTCCAGAAGAGACTGTCTACTACAGTACTGCTAATTTTGGTTTTTTTTTAATTGAGATTTTCTTGTTTTAAACAGATATGCACATTATAGCCTGGTGGCTACCAGACTGTCCTCTAAAGAGACCTAATTATCAGACCCAAACATTTTGCTCATAAGCAGCAGATTGGGTACACACTTACGGGGACACACAACCAGGGGCAGCCATTGCGTTTCTGATGCCCCAACCAGACAGTATCATCCCCAAACAGGGTGAAAAGTGGGGGAGGCTGGAGGCGGGGGATTTAAAAGGCTGTAGGATTGTAGGTTCAGAGAAGTGATGCCAAATGAAGTACATTCTTGCCTTAATGCACTGGTTTTCAATTACATTGATCTGTGAGTAAATGCAAAGGAAAGAGGAGACTCTGAGCTCATGCTCAGAGATGGCGTGAGTAGTGGATGTTTTACAGAGACATGCTAAATGATAAGTAATTTGTTTTTTTGTAGGTGACAGATGAGCCTCCAGGAAACTTGTATCTGTGACTATCCATCCACCCTGGTACCAGTGGGATGCCTCTTTCAAATGCAAATAGCAAACATGCCAGAAGAGTAAATTTAGCTTGATTGAAAGTGTTTGCCAAGTATTTGGGGGCTACCGTTTGTATATCTGTTTAACGCCAGGATATTTCATATCCCCTGAGTGCCATAGCTATGCTGACCTAACCCCTAGTGTAGATGCAGCTAGGTCAATGGAAGAGGGCTTCTGTCAACCTAGCTAATGTTGTTCGAAGAGATGGTGTTCCAACAAGAAATGGAAAAATCCCTTCTGTTGCTATAGATTGTGTCTACGCTACAGGATTATGCCTGCATAGCTACAGCACCATAGCTAGTAGTGTCCCCGTAGTATAGAAATGACCTAAATCACTTAGGGCACTTCTGAAATTTTTAAGGTGTGTTTTTGTTTGCGGGATGTGTTTGGTATAGAACTATTCTCAGATATTTCTTTCCAAACTATAAACCCTATAGCTAGCCATAGTCATATGTTATAAGAAGCAAAAATAGAGAAGGATTAATTTTGGGAGACGTGGAGGTTGATAGACATCAGGATTTAGCAGGCATATGGTGTGATTCTTAACATTTTATTTGTTCTTTTGAAAAGCAGCTTTCAAAAATCTTTCAAACCAGTACTAGTTCAAAGAGACTTCACTTAAAATTTGCACCTGCTGAGCATGATTCCTGTTGTTTCCCTTCCCATCTCCCACTCCATATCCCCTGCTACACGCTCAAAAAAATATCTAAATACAGACCTCTTGGGCTGTTAGGAATTTGCTGTTAGGAATTCACTCTTAGGCAGATATTTTGTGGTGCAGTTGTGTTGATTTTCCTTTTAGAATGTAGCAGAATGGCACATACTATAGCAGGTTTCAGAGTAGCAGCCGTGTTAGTCTGTATTCGCAAAAAGAACAGGAGGACTTGTGGCACCTTAGAGACTAACCAATTTATTTGAGCATAAGCTTTCGTGAGCTACAGCTCACTTCATCGGATGCATACTGTGGAAAATACAGAAGATGTTTTTATACACACAGACCATGAAAAAATGGGAGTTTATCACTACAAAAGGTTTTCTCTCCCCCCACCCCACTCTCCTGCTGGTAATAGCTTATCTAAAGTGATCAGTCTCCTTACAATGTGTATGATAATCAAGGTGGGCCATTTCCAGCACAAATCCAGGTTTTCTTCCCACATACTATAGCAGTATCCTTAGTATTAGGGGAGTGCATCTAATAAGTTCCACAGATACAGCGGTTATTTTCTTTACCTGTGTCAATATCAGATTTGTTTTTAATAAAACAACCGCTTTGCCTTGATGCTATCACATATGGCAGCATTAGATGTGTTTGCTGTTTCCACCCTTAGTCCCATAACATTTGCAGCAAAAATCCTGGAACATTCACATTGTGGAGTATTTTTTTCTTTTAAGACTCAAACACTAAAATACATTATAAATATTCAAAAAAAATAAGCTAATGGGATCCAGGTACTCTTTTCCTTTACAATGTAACAATATGTATCCCTATCGTATATCGGAACTTTTCATTTTGTCAAAATACCAAAATATACGCATGAGTTGAATTTGTAAAAAGGAAAAAAAAGAGGAAAAAAAAAGTTGCAACAAAATGAAATATTTATTTTTTAAGGAAGTGTTAAACAACCATTGTTTGTAAATAATAAAAGACTATATTTTCCTCCTCACTATTACTCTTCACCATATCAAGTGTATTTTTGTATGTAAAATATATTGTTTAGATAGTATAGATTTCTCTATTCAAAGAATTCTGTTGAGATAGTATGTTTTACTAATCCTGATACAGTTAATAATCTAGCTCCCAGTGAATGTATTTAAAAAGATAGAATCTATTTTTTGGAGTCCGCAAAGGACTAAAATGTGTGGCTTACAGATGTCTGTTTGCTGAAGGTATTTTAATAAACATTGGTTTTATTTGTGTCTGGCACAGTTTGCAAGTAATTTTGTGGGTGTCAGTTTTCTTTACTGTTGATATTATTTCTGACAAGACGCCTTTCAAAGCATATAATACTTTGAGCTGTTAAATTAATTTAAATAAACTCACCCGTGTTGTACATGAAATAAAAACAACTGAAATGATGTAAATCCGTATTTCTGGAAATGTCTCTCTGCTGTCTTCAGACAACTAACCCTCAGGCTCCCCATTCTTTGTAAAAGATCTACACAGATTTGGCTTTGGACTATGACTGAGCTATCATCAGTAGTAGTGGTTAACTGTGCTGGGCCATGGAACAATGATGGGATTTGTACCTTCCATGCTCTTTTAGCAACAATATGGTAAAAACGTGAATCCTTTGGCGATTTCAGACATCTCAGACCTTCAATACTGTCAACCATTAAATCTGGTCTCTGGTTGCTCCTTTAGCATGTCCTTTGGAGGATCTTCTTCATCCCCTCCAACATTCTGTGGGGGTTCCACAGGGCTCTGTCCTTGGTCCCCTTCTTTTCTACCTCCAAAGCAGCCTGCCTCGTGGGCTGACAGAGAGCCTGGAAGTTAGTGGCTCCTCAGAAGCCCAGGCAACCAGGGCTTCCAAAGTCCCCCACTCTAGGTCAACATGCCCAGTTTCTGAGTCAGGACAGGAGCCAGGCCTTTCAAGCTCCCAGGCTCCCTGTCTGGTGAGTGGTCAGGGCTTTGGGCAGCTCAGGAAGCCTCAGACAAGCTTTAGAAAAGATTGAAAGGAATTATTATTTTGACTTTATCAAAACAAAATTTTGGAATTCCTGTTGCCTGGGCTTCTGAGGAGCCACTAACTTAGGACTTCCAGGCTCTCTGTCAGCCCACGAGGCAGGCTGCTTTGGAGGCAAGTGGGCAAGCTGGCAGAAAACCAGGCAGGTTTCCATTGGAATTTTGTTGGAATTGGCACATTCCTGTGGAATATTTAGATTCTGACACATTGGCATTTTCCAAGGGAACAATCTTCTCTCAGAAAATTTCTGAGCAGCCCTAGTATTACATATTGATTCGGACCAGGTGCTGAGCTGGGGGTCAAGGAAGCATGTGTAAGAATTATGAAAAGAGATTAGGTGCTCAGATGCCATGGTGATGAACATGCTAAAAAAATCTAGATTGGTGCTGAACTGATAAATGTATATGCAGTTAATTTGTTGATCCTAATTGAAACTACCTGGGTCAAAGAACTCTGACTGAGAGACACACTTGCTTTCTTGCTCCCTTTTTCATTCTTTACAAACTTTCTGTCTCTCCTACCCTCTAATTTTTTTCCTCCTCCCAGACTATGGAGTGGTTTATTACTAAGGGGACTGATCCTGCAAGCCCTCATGCCTGGAACCATCATTGACCTTTAATGTGAGTTCTGCACATGTAATGCCAGCAAGGTCAGGCTGTGTCCTTGTTTATTTGGATAAAAAACTGTTCATCCAGAAGAGAAATTTGGGATTCTGTCCTGAAACTTATTCCACACCTCATGAAATCCAGCCTAGGAGCAGTGTTTGTCACATTTCCATGCCATGTCATCAGAAGTGTAAAACAGAGCATCCAGGGAGGCAAACAGTATTAGACTGAGTCCATTTCCAGCAGTAAATCAACAACCCAAGGACCACAGATGAGGACAAGCCCAGGCTGTTGAGGCTGAACCTGTAGTTCTAAAATAATGCAACCTGGATCTATAGTTATACCCATACAAAGCTTTCATCCTGGAGAAGTCCTGTTTTTTACTATATCAAATTATTTAATCCTTATGTTAATTTTAACTGTGGCGTCCACGGAAAATGATGATCTCTCTACAGGGACTTATGAGTTTGTGGTGGATATATGCATGTTAACCACTGTAATTATGAATTGTCTGCATCTCACTAATCATAGAATATCAGGGTTGGAAGGGACCTCAGGAGGACCAATCCCCAACTAAATCATCCCAGCCAGTGCTCTGTCAAGCCTGACCTTAAAAACCTCCAAGGAAGGAGATTCCACCACCTCCCTAGCTAACCCATTCCAGTGCTTCACCACGCTCCTAGTGAAAATGTTTTTCCTAATATCCAACCTAAACCTCCCCCACTGCAACTTGAGACCATTACTCCTTGTTCTGTCATCTGCTACCACTTGAGAACAGTCTAGATCCATCCTCTTTGGAACCCCCTTTCAGGTAGTTGAAAGCAGCTATCAAATCCCCCCTCATTCTTCTCCTCTGCAGACTAAACAATCCCAGTTCCCTCAGCCTCTCCTCATAAGTCGTGCTCCAGCCCCCTAATCATTTTTGTTGCCCTCCGCTGGACACTTCCCAATTTTTTCACATCCTTCTTGTAGTGTGGGGCCCAAAACTGGACACAATACTCCAGATGAGGCCTCACCAATGTCGAATAGAGGGGAACAATCACACCCCTCGATCTGCTGACAATGCCCCTACTTATACAGCCCAAAATGTTGTTAGCCTTCTTGGCAACAAGGGCACACTGTTGACTCATATCCAGCTTCTCATCCACTGTAACCCCTAGGTCCTTTTCTGCAGAACTGCTGCCTAGCCATTCGGTCCCTAGTCTGTAGCGGTGCATGGGATTCTTCCGTCCTAAGTGCAGGACTCTGCACTTGTCCTTGTTGAACCTCATCAGGTTTCTTTTGGCCTAATGTACACATATGATACAGACATTTTAATTATTTAAAATAGTGTTGAATGTGCATAGTTTAAAGATTTGTAGGCATTATAGCTGTTTTGCCAAAGGGTGAACATATGTAGAGGAGAAAAACTCTCTGAATGCTGCATGTTTATTTGATATCATTAATGAATTTTTAGAAAAATAGACACTTCAGTAACACAAATGTTGCTATTTATGTAATAAAAGAAATTGACCTGGGGATGGGTCTAAAATACAAAGTGGAATATTTTATACTTTGGCTATTTTAGGAAACAAAATATATCCATTCTGAACACCCAATAAATATTAAAAGCAAATGGACTGATGTTAGTGATATTTGAGGTTTTTTCTGGGAAAACTTTAATCAAATCAAACTGTTATGTTCTTTTATGTGTAACCTCTCATGTCACGCATCCTAAGGTACTTTGCAAAATAATGAACTTAACAATGCAAATATTTATGAATACACCAGGTCAAACAAAGCAAAGCCATGGGTTTGAAAGTGCCAGTATCATAACTCAGCAAAGCCAAGAGATTCCAGATGCAAAGGGTGCAGGCACATCTGCAAAGCCCAAAAAAGAGCCAAAGAGAATGTCTGATTTTCACTTTATGCAGTGTTTATGGTGAAGATAAAACTTGTTCTGAACCATTTTTTTATTTATTGGATTTGTTTTCTCCAGGAAAGTTTAATTTAGTTTTGTCTGTTTTCTCAAGTTTGATGCTATTTTGCAAAAAATCTACTATGCATTCACAAATTAGTACAGTGGGGTTTTTTTCCCTGTAAGAAAATGGGCACGTAGTTGGGCTGGATTATTCACTAGTTTCCCCTTTAGGTTTTTATACCTTCCTCTGCATCGTCCACTATCGGAGATTGAATATTACTAGTTGTTCTGGTATATGCAATCCCATAATCTTAAAAGGAAGATTAGGAGCAGCATTGGCAATTCAGTATCACAATACCATATCTTTATGATGGCAAGACACAGTGGTCTGCAAGGCAAATGAGACTAGATGGAGTCTGATGTCAGGAGTAAACCCCTAGCCCTAAAATCACAGTTAAGAACAGATCCACAAGCACTGGGTAGTGGCTTCATTTCTGCTGCTTATTCCCTTTGACTGGAGCTCATCTGGGTGCACAGGGCCAGCATGAGGCCCCCCCCACTGCTTAAACATCATGCTAATACTAACTGGAGAGCAGTTTCTGCCTTCCTTACATATATTTATACTATTTTTCTTGCATTCATTGAAATTCCTCATGTGTCTTCAGTTGGTGAATTGTTTCACCCAACCCTTCCTTCTCTCACTTCCAGGAAAATAGAAAAAGGTTGGAAGCAAGCAGGATGTATCCCTACTTATTCAGGCCCAACCCCCCCGTCAGCAGTTCTCAAATTGATTTCTTATGAGCTGATAGGAGAGGAGGCAGATGCTGAACTGATCAGCCACCTCCTAACCCAGATTGGAGGGTGGGGTACACACCAGACCAAAGTGGGAAACGGAAAAAACTAGGGGGGCATGTGGGAGATTAGCTGAAGACAAAGAATGAGGCAAGGAAAGAATGGAGATTGCAAGAAGATGAGAACCTCCTGGCAGGGTGTGGAGACAGTGCTTAAGCCCAAGTAGGGGTAGAAGTCTGCCACAGCCCAATTTCATAACAACATGCTGATATATAATTTGCATTTATCCAACTTCTGATGTTCACCAATCAATAGTGATTAAAACTGACCAAATAATTTACAATTAAGTTATTGAATGAATGTCAGGTTTTTTTCTGTTCACTAATTGTAAATGGACAAAATGCAAAATACTCACATTTTCATACTTTGAAATTATTTGCAATTTCCTCTGTGAATTGTTCTTGGGCTGCAGTTTGCTCTCAATCAGCATATTGCAAATATTTGCAGCTCACGCATAGCTAGTTACATTAGTCACCCATCTGGGGAATACAAACAATACCACACAGGAACATAAGAACGGACATACTGGGTCAGACCAATGGGCCATCTACTCCAGTATCCTGTCTTCCAACAGTGGCCAATGCCAGATGCTTCAGAAGGAATTAACTGAACTGAAAATTATTGAGTGATCCATGCCCAGTCGCCCAGGCCTAACTTCTGGCAGTCAGAGGCAAGGGACAACCAGGGCATGGGGTTGGGTCCCTGACCATCTTGGCTAATGGCCATTGATGCACTTATCCTCAATTAACATTTTCTTTTAAACCCAGTTATACTTTTGGCCTTCACAACATCCTCTGGCAATGCGTTCCACAGCTTGATTGTGTGTCATGTGAAGAAGTACTTCCTTATGTTTGTTTTAAACCCACTGCCTATTAATTTCATTGAGTGACCCCTTGTTCTTGTCTTATGTGAAGGTGTAGATAACTTTCTTATTCACTTTCTCCACACCAGTCATGATTTTATAGACCTCTGTCACAACCCCCCACCTTTGTCGTCTCTTTTCTAAGCTGAACAGTCCTAGTCTTTTGAATCTCTCCTCATAAGGAAGCTGTTCCATACCCCCAATCATTTTTGTTGCCCTTCTTGGTACTTTTTTCAGTTCTAATATATCTTTTTTTTGAGATGGGGCTTCAGAACTGCACGCAGTCATCAAGGTGAGCATAGTATGGATTTATATCATGGCATTATGATAAGACTTATAAAACTAACCAAAACCACATCAGTTGCAAGTTGAGGATTTTACAGTTTACCAAATAATCAAGCATCTGAGCTTTTGGAATTTGCCCTTGAAAAGCTTGAGCCCTCAGATGATCATAGAAAGTGAGCCCAAAAGAGCTGTGAATATATCTGAGTTGAAATTTACTTTCCATTTTGGATGTATATATGTAACACATTTTTTCTACCATTTGCTCATCTGTATTAGTAACTTCAAAAAATTCCATGACCATGCTTGATCAGCTCCCAAGTTCTGGGGTATTTCCCCCTCCAAATGACAGCACCCCCAGCAGCATGCCGGGCCATTGGTTCAGTTTGAGTCAGAGGGAAGAGCACCTCCTACTGAGTCTCCACCACCCCCCCTTTCATTTTCTTTCAGCATATGAGTTGCTATCCAATGTTTCCCATTCAAGTACTGATGAGGCGTGGCAACACCTATATTACATGATCTGGCACCATCACAGCATCCTAAGAGGTAGCACGACAGTGGTATGACTTAAATAGAACAGCAAGCCAGACCAGGGTGTTCATTTCTGCTGTCTTGCATGTGTTGTAGATCACAGAACCAAAGATCAAATGCCTTTCAATGTCCAAGTAGTGCTACCAATGAGCTCCCACCACGTTGTGGGTTGTTGCTCTGAGAGTCTGAGGCTCAGTAATTTAAAATTTAATTAAAGATTCCAGATCTTAAAATCCAAATTGTGGAGAGGGAAAAATGCAAAGTATTCTTCCACTATGTAAAGCAGGTCTTTGGTGGAAGAATAAGAGAAAATAGGAGATAAAAAAGAGAGGCTGTTTTGGCGATGGGTTTTGCCAGCTGGATCTGGCATCCTTTTGCCCCTTTGTTTAAAATTTTCATCAGAATTCTTTATCATAATGAGCATTTGTCCTAGTCTCTTTGACGATGAGGCCCAAACTGGTGGGAGCTGATGAAGAGTAAGAGGGGTTTCCTGAAGCCCTGAATGAATTGTTATGGATATATGACTCGTGCACTCGCAAGTTGTCATTGCTTTTTTCATTTTTATTATGTTGTTTTAAGAAGTGATGTAAAGTTCTACTAGCAGATCACAAGAAAACACCTTCTGCTTCCTTTAACTCATTGGGCTCCATTTGACGTTAGCACCATAGAAAGCAAGGCATGGAATCATGGGGCATCTCCTCAAAAGGCAGAGTTTTGAGTACTTGTACTTTATCTTTTTTAAGTGTTCCTCTCCTCCTTTGGTCTAAGTATCTCCTAGAACCTACAGCCAAGTCCATTCTGCATAGTAAGGGAAAACTGAAGGTAGAGCTATTAGAGTTTCCAAAAGCTGAGAGCAAAAGTTATATTTGTTTTTGAATTGCATATAAAACTAAAGTTCATATTCAAAGGATTGTGAAGGATGATGGGTCAGGGGGTGGGTGTTCCTAAGGCAAAATTTAAGTTGGTTCTTTTATTTTCAAAATCAACCTGCATCAGGTTATTATTCCAACATATTTTCTCTTTCAAGCAGCAGCAGCAAATAATTGAGAATTACTAGCCATTCTTTGGCAAGTATTTTTTCAGGGGGTGGGGGGATGATAAATTCTCAGTGATGTATGCACAAGAAAGCTGATGCAAAATTATTATGATTGCTACTGAGATAGTGTTTAGATAATGCCCCAGGCATTATTCTGAAAATGTATTCTTTGGATTTAAAAAAAAAAACTGGAACCCTCTGCATTCATTTCACTGTGTGAATATTCTGGTTTGATTTAGGAATGTGCTGCCCAGTTCCCATGTGCATTATTGCTTTAGTGTTTATTTTGGGAGGAAAAGTGAATGTATGGTTCACGCCTTGACCTTGTCAAGCTGCCCCCTTGCCAGCTTGAATTGACACCATACAAATGGTGAAAGGAAAGGCCGCAGCCAAAATTAATCATAAACATTAACCATAAAATATTACTGTTGACCCTACTAAGGGGCAGACCTCTAGGAATAACATCCTGCTCCTTAAGAAAATAACATCCCTCTCCAACTGAGAGGAGCAGACGGTCTCACCTAAGCGTGACGGACATGCTGACCTCTGCCTCAGAGAGTAACATCTGATTCCAACTCAAGGAGTAACAGGCACTCCAGCTCTTAAGGCACAGAAATTCTGCCCCAAACACAGACTTATATGTAAGCCGTGGGCTGCCCCCATCTTATCATAAAGAGACTTCCCCTCTCTAGAGCCCCAAGACAAGATCCCCTCTGCAGTGAGAGTCTGGCTAAGGATGGAGCAAGAAAAATTAGAACTGTCACTCACCGTGGATGAAAACCTTGTGTGTTTTCTCTCTCACACAGAGCAGTGTACAAATAATGTCTCCTTTGGAGAGAGCACAGTGTGTTACTCTTTCCACGGTATGCAATTAGAATCAACTCTCATCCTTGCCGCCTCAGCAGACAGCAAGGTAGACTCTTTACTCTTAAAGGAATAGTCCAAAAAAAGCAGAAACATAACATCTACCCTATACGTAAATAGCTACCATGCACTGTGCTGCCCAGCAGCAAATCAAATTAATACTAAATTACAACTGGCAAGAAACAATCTGGAAATAGTATGTATTTGACAGGAACAAACAGCAGTGTCTGAGCTCAGCTCTGCATGGAGAAGAAATGAGACTGGAAGAGAGGCTGCCTTCCTCTTCCAAGAATTGTTATTGGAAGACAGAAGAGAATGAATTTAAAATTGAAAGTGACTAACTAGTAAGTATGGGAAGACGTCTCTTCCATAGTTCAAAAATAGCTGGTAGAATAGGTAGACAGTGATCCTAATCTCCACCTCTAAATAATTTCTATCTATGGTACTTATATGGAAACCCCCACCACCACCACCAGTACCATGATAGCTAACTGTGGTGAGATAGTATCTCAGATTTTTTGGTGGTGTTCTCCTCACAACATCCTCATGGGGAAGGGAAATACTGTTACCCCATTTTACAGATGGAAAACTGAGGCATAGAGAGAATGACTTGCCCAAGGTCACACAGGAAGTCTGTGGTGGAACAACAAACTGGATTTGTATTCCATTACATGTCGGTTGTGCTTATGTTACTGACAATGACAGGTTTCAGCACAGAACACAAGGATTGTTTATACAAATCCACAGGATTAAACCTTGGCACTAAAAATATTTACAGATAGCACAGGTATCCAACTCTCACCTGGATTCACCCGCTTATGTCATTAGGCAGGAGGGATAAGATAGAAGTAACACCAGGGCTTGACAAGCTCCTCCTCCCTGTAGCTGGAAACGTTCACAGATGCCCATTATGAACATCCCCATTCAAAACAACGTTATGCAGACAGTTCCTAGTATGATCAGTTGAGAAGGAGAAATTCAATCAGAAAACTGTGAATGATCATTGGTAATCATTTAAGACCTTACTAGATGCCCAAAAGCCACAATCTCACAATTGCAGAAGAAGGGTGTGCTGGTTAAAAAAACTGATCTGATTTAGAGGGAACAGGAAGGCAGCTATAAAAGATAATATAACAAATTGAAGAAAGGGGATGTTGATAGCAATAAACATAAATCAGAAGTTAGGAATTGTAGAATATTGATAAGGGAAGCAAGATGAAATCTGTGGCCATCAGAGTTAAGGACAATAAGAAGGCTTTTTAAACTATATTAGGAACAAAAAGAATTATGGTAATGGTATTGGTCCATTAGGAGGTGGAAATGGTAGCATTAGCAAAAATAATGCAGAAAAGTCAGAAGTGTTCAGTAAATATTTCTGTTCTGTATTGGGGGAGGGGAACATATAGTCTCATCACTCTTAACATTCCATGAGTATCTCTGGAGAATGTTAAGCAGAAGCTACTAAAGTCAGAACATTTTTAAATCAGCAGGGCCTGATAATTTGTGTCCAAGAGTTTTAAAAGAGCTGGCTGATGAGCTCACTGATCATTAATGTTCTTATTTGATAAATTTTGGAGCACTAGGGAAATTCCAGAAAGTGGAAGAAAGTTAATGTTGTGCCAATTTTTAAAAAGGGTAAATAGGTTGATCCAAGTAATTATAGGACTGTCAGCCTGATATCAGTCATGGGCAAGATAATGGAGCAGCTGATATAGGACTCAATTACTAAAGATGTAAAGGAAGATCATGTAATTATTTTCCGTAAATCCATGTTGGTTGACATTAAAGCCTGTCAAACTAACTTGATAGCTGTTTTGATGAGAGTACAAGTCTGGTTGATAAAGGTAATCGTGTTGCTATAATATACTTGTACTTCTATAATGTGTTTGACTTGGTACCACATGACATTTTGACTAAAAAACTAGAACAATATAAAATTAACATGGCACACATTAAATGTATTAAAATCTGGCTAAATGATCAACCTCAAAGTGCAATTGTAAATGGAGAATCATCATTATCATCAAACAGATATGTTTCCAGGGGGCTCCCACAGGAGTCAGTTCTTGGCCTATGCTATTTGTGATATTTATCAATGACCTAGAAGAAAGCATAAAATCATCACGGATAAAATTTGTAAAAAAAACTAAAATTGGGGGTGGTGAATATTGATGAGGACAGATCACTGATTCAGAGCAATCTGAATTGTTTGGTAAACTGGGCACAAATAATATGTGTTTTAATATGGTTAAATGTAAATGTGTGTCTCTAGGAGCAAAGAATATAGGCCATACATACAGGATGGGGGAATCTATCCTGGGAAGCCATGACTCTGAAAAAGATTTGAGAGTCATGGTGGATAATCAGCCAAACATGAGCTCCCAGTGTGACCCTGTAGTCAAAAGAGCTAATGCAATTCTGGGATGTATACACGGGGGAATCTCAAGTACGAATAGAGAGGACACAGTACTCCAGATAAGGCTTCACCAATGCCAAATAGAGGGAATTATCCTTTGACGTTAGTGATCTGGGTGTACACCATGTACTGCCCATAGTGATATGCAGTGTCATAAGATAACCTACTGTATAGAAAATTTTACCTGTATATACCTAAGTGCTTAAAGAAACCAACCACCCTGCAGCGCAGTACTGCTACAGGATTGGTGAGTATTTGTATGCTATTTTAAACTTTATTCATTTTAATGTATTAGAATTCCTTGAGAATTGGTATTCCATTGGTAAGTATAACTCTTAGTTAACTGGAATTTTTGACTAACTAGCACCCCACATTCCCTCAACATGCTGGATAACAAAGCTTTTACTGTATATTGATTTCAATTACAACACAGAATACAAAATGTACAGTGCTCACCTGTATATTTATTTTTATTTCAAATATTTGCACTGTAAAAAAACAAAAGAATTAGTATTTTTCAATTCCCCCATTACAGGTACCGTAGTGCAATCTCTTTATCATGAAAGTTGAACTTACAAATGTAGAACTATGTACAAAAAACCCTGCATTCAAAAATAAAACACTGTAAAACTTTAGAGCCTTCAAGTCCACTCAGTCCTTCTTCTTGTTCAGCCAATCGCTCAGACAAACAAGTTTGTATACATTTGCAGGAAATAATGCTGCCTGCTTCATGTTTACGTCACCTGGAAGTGAGAACAGGCATTTGCATGGCACTGTTGTAACCGGTGTCGCAAGATATTTACGTGCCAGATGCACTAAAGATTCATATGTCCTTTCATGCTTCAACCACCATTCCAGAGGACATGCGTCCATGGTGATGACAAGTTCTGCTCACTCCCTCTAAATTCAAAACAGTGCAGACCGATGCATGTTCATTTTCAACATCTGAGCCAGATGCCATCAGCAGAAGATTGATTTTTTTTTTTTTTGGTGGTTCAGGTTAGGTAGTTTCCACATTGGAGTGTTGCTTTTTTAAGACTTCTGAAAGCATGCTCCACACCTCATCCCTCTCAGATTTTGGAAGGCACTTCAGATTCTTAAAACTTGGGTCAAGTGCTGTATCTATCTTTCAAAATCTCACATTGGTATAGTCTTTGCGTTTTGTCAAATTTGCACTGAAAGTGTTCTTAAAACGAACAACATGTGCTGGGTCATCATTCGAGACTGCTATAACATGAAATATATGGCAGAATGCGGGTAAAACAGAGCAGGAGACATACAATTCTCCCCCAAGCAGTTCAGTAACAAATTTAATTAACGCATTAATTTTTTAACAAGCGGCATCAGCATGGAAGCACGTCCTCTGGAATGGTGGCCAAAGCATGAAAAGGCATACGAATGTTTAGCATAATAAATGCTGGAGCCTCAGTAAGTGCACCAGATAAATAATGTTCACTAAATGAGTAGCTTTTCAGTATTTTTTTTCTCATCATTCAGTGTGCAGTTCTGTGCCTTATTTTACCACATACCATCCAAACCATGAACTGAATACAGACTGTTTCGTCAGAGGTTTTTCTAAATGGTGCTCAGCATGGGTTTACAGAAAATAGATCCTGTCAAACATTGTAAATAAGAAGCAGGCAGCATTATCTCCTTTAAATGTAAACAAACTTGTCTGTCGTAGCAATTGGCTGAACAACAAGGAGGACTGAGTGGACTTGTAGGCGCTAAAGTTTTACATTGTTTTGTTTTGAGTGCAGTTATATAACAAAAAAATTCCACATTTGTAAGTTGCTCTTTCATAATAAAGAGATTGCACTACATACTTGTGTGAGGTGAATTGAGAAATACTATTTCTTTTTGTTATCCTTTTTACAGTGCAAATATTTGTAATCAAAAACAATAATATAAAGTGAGCACTGTGCACTTTGTATTCTGTGTTGTAACTGAAGTCAATATATTTGAAAATATAGGAAAACATCCACAAATATTTAATAAATTTCCATTGCGATTCTATTGTTTAACAGGTTTCAGAGTAACAGCCGTGTTAGTCTGTATTCGCAAAAAGAAAAGGAGTACTTGTGGCACCTTAGAGACTAACCAATTTATTTGAGCATGAGCTTTCGTGAGCTACAGCTCACTTCATCGGATGCATACTGTGGAAACTGCAGAAGACATTATATGCACAGAGACCATGAAACAATACCTCCTCCCACCCCACTCTCCTGCTGGTAATAGCTTATCTAAAGTGTTCATCAAGTTGGGCCATTTCCAGCACAAATCCAGGTTTTCTCACCCTCCACCCCCCCACACACAAACTCACTCTCCTGCTGGTAATAGCCCATCCAAAGTGACCACTGTCTTTAAAATGTGTATGATAATCAAGGTGGGCCATTTCCAGCACAAATCCAGGTTTTCTCACCCCCTCACCCCCCTCCAAAAACCACACACACAAACTCACTCTCCTGCTGGTAATAGCTCATCCAAAGTGACCACTCTCCCTACAATGTGCATGATAATCAAGGTGGGCCATTTCCAGCACAAATACAGGTTTTCTCACACACACCCCCTTTTTCACACACACAAACTCACTCTCCTGCTGGCAATAGCTCATCCAAACTGATCACTCTCCTTACAATGTGCATGATAATCAAGGTGGGCCATTTCCAGCATAAATCCAAGTTTAACCAGAACGTCGGGGGGGGGGAGGTGTAGAAAAAAACAAGGGGAAATAGGCTACCTTGCATAATGACTTAGCCACTCCCAGTCTCTATTTAAGCCTAAATTAATAGTATCCAATTTGCAAATGAATTCCAATTCAGCAGTTTCTCGCTGGAGTCTGGATTTGAAGTTTTTTTGTTGTAAGATAGCGACCTTCATGTCTGTGATTGCGTGACCAGAAAGATGGAAGTGTTCTCCAACTGGTTTATGAATGTTATAATTCTTGACATCTGATTTGTGTCCATTTATTCTTTTACGTAGAGATTGTCCAGTTTGACCAATGTACATGGCAGAAGGGCATTGCTGGCACATGATGGCATATATCACATTGGTGGATGTGCAGGTGAACGAGCCTCTGATAGTGTGGCTGATGTTATTAGGCCCTTTGATGGTGTCCCCCAAATAGATATGTGGGCACAGTTGGCAACGGGCTTTGTTGCAAGGATAGGTTCCTGGGTTAGTGGTTCTGTTGTGTGGTATGTGGTTGTTGGTGAGTATTTGCTTCAGGTTGGGGGGCTGTCTGTAGGCAAGGACTGTGCGATTAAAACTGCAATTAATCGTGATTAATTTTTTTGAGTTAATCACATGAGTTAATTGTGATTAATCGACAGCCCTAATTAAAACTATTGTGTGGCAGTGACATTTGTTATTTTATAGCACCCATGAGCATGTTAGCCACTTCAGAGAAAACACAGAAACGTAACTGCTTGCCCCAGAGAACTTACCGGCTAAGGTTCAGATCTTCTGTCTCTTCATTGTACGATTGCACAGTGCTTAGCACAATGGGGCCTGGCCTCAATACAAATAATAAATAAAAGCTCCTGCAAGTTGCTCAGCACCCCTGCAGCCTCATGGATCCTTTTGCCCTTAATTTGCTCTAACCCTTAATTAGACGTGACACGAGTGAGGGTGAGAAAGAGCTGGGAGGCAGGGAGGGCAAAGGTTACTGCAATACCATCATCTCGTCACTCATTTTGAGGTATGTGCATGGTCAGGTGGGGTTTGCTTTATGTATAAAAATTAAGTGAGTTAAAAATTGACTCATTTGTTTTGGGCTCACAGGAGGGATTTGAATGAGAACAGTGCAGGATAGTGTCTTTTAGCAAAAAAAAACTTTTTAGTTTCCCTTGACCTTGCCTCTAATTTCAAATCAGTTTCTGATGGTGGTGTTATAAAGATAGTAGTAAAGTTTATAGATGAAATCCTGTCTCCATTGAAATCAATGGGAGTTTTGCCATTGACTTCAATGGGGCCAGGATTTCACCCTATATAGATAACCCAGATTCAGATCTGACCCACCAGCTGCTTTTTACTGGCAAGTACAATACAACATTTTTCATAATATGGATAGGAACCTATTCTAATGATGATACTAACACATCACTCCTATTACTGACATGAGGAACAGACACTTTATCACAGTAGAGTAGACCCCATATAGATGCCCAGTGTTTACTTGAAAATAGTATCTGACTCTCAGATTTCTTCCCTCCTGCTCTGCATCGCTCTTGCCACTGTCCATCGTTGTCTTCTGCTTCCCATCCTGCTCTGTGAAATGGAGAAATCAATTTATATCCACTGACAACAACATAAGCCAAGGTGGCACCATATGTTTGTACAGAATAAAATTTTAGTCTAAACCATTCCCTGCTGTGGGCCTCTTATATTACACTAGATATGTTAGCACACCTTTCAAGCATGTACAAAGGCTGGCCTTACAAAAAGTTTTCCAAATCAGTTAACTGAATATAGTTGGAACCTTACCATGCCTTGTGACTTAGCTTTCCAGCCTGTTCAGACATCCTCTCCTGTGAACACATATGCAATTTATTAATGTCAAAGACAGAAGATAGAGGATACCTTGAAATGATCTGTATAATCTGTAAACTTAACTGTAGCAGTAATATGTTAGACCACATTTAAGGAATTCTGTGCCAAGAGTTCTGAAGAGGATACAGAAGATGAGGCAAGAAGGCTAATTTTGCATCTGCAAGGACCTTCATATGCCAGAGGTTCCTTGACTTGACCCTGATCATTCTTGAGGGAAGGTGACTTGGAACCTTTCTTATACTGCTTAGCGATATGATAGAATGATAAGAAACATCTGTTGCCACACATCCACTGTGCAATATATTAATGGTTCATATGGAAATAAAATCATTACTTCATAAACATTAAAAGTCTTCCTTTGCTTGTTAAACTAGTATCCTTGCAGGATGTAAATGGGATTTTGTTTCTTACATTGGCCTTCCACACTGTCAGTGTCACACGTGACATTTTAGCAAGATAGCTGCTGCCATCAGTCGGCTCAGCAATGCCAGTTCTATTGGCAGCTACATTCCATAATTTAGGCCTGATGAGAATTAGCTACAATTCAATTAAACACCCATGGCAGGCCTGTGTCCGTGGACTCGGGCTTGGGCTCCAGGGCTGTTTCATTGTGATGCAGATGTTTGGGCGCAAACTGGAACCCAGGCTCTGGGAGCCCAAGCCAGAATGGCTACACTGCAATTAAACGGCCCCATAGCCTGAGCCTCCTGAGCCTGAGTCAGCTGACACGGGCCAGCCACAGGTGTTTAATTGCACTGTAGGCATGCCCTCAGACTACTGGGCTGAGCAAAACAAACACAGTTGTCTTTTAGACATCATGTGTGTATCTAAGGGAGATACCTTTCTGGAGTGTGCCAGCGGGAATTATGATTGGAAGCTCAGGCTGCCTGTCAGGAAGGGTGTCTGGGTTTTCCTACTGAGTCAGTGTGGGCATGTCTACACAGTGTAGTAAGCCAGGAGATGTGTGACCCATGCCTGCAGACTGTTTCCAAGCCCATGCTTGACCATTCACACAGCACTGGAAACCTGGGCCTCACAGCTGCGCTGGCATGGCCATACTGCACGGTGCAGGCCTTAGTCAGAGCTTCAACTTCTGTGGTCATGCACCATTATAGCCCAAGTTCCTAATGCCCTAGTCAGCTGTAGCCACTCTAGAGCTTTGTTCATAGTGGGGTGTGGGAGACCTTTCCTGTCCATCCCATGGGCGCTAACCAGAAGTGGTTTGGGTGGGTTTTAGCCCAGCAATACCTCCAGCCAAGCCAGTTTGTGTCCTCATGCTCCCAGCAGCTGGCCCTATCAACATGGATCTGGACCAAGTGGAAGAACTACTACACCTCATGCTGTCAGTCCTATTTTGGGAATCAGGCAGAGCATCTGCCAGATGCTGGTGGACATTTTGGCAGTAGTTTTTGACATGCTGAAGGCATCTCTCAGAGAAGGGTACTGACATGCCAGCCATGACCCAGCAGATACTGTTCATGCCTGTTGCCTTTGCCAGAGATTACCCCTATGCAGACCGGCACCTATAGACCAGGGCCACAAGCACAGGCTGGTGGGATCCCATTGTCATGCAGACCTGGGATGACCAGCAGTGAGTCCAGAAATTTTGCATGAAAAAGCAGATGTTTGTGGAGGTTTGAGATCAGCTTGCCCCAACCTTCAGGTGCTACAATACCTACATAAAGGTGGCCATGCTGGTCTAGAAGTAGGTTGCTATAGACATCTGGAAGCTGGCTACCCCAGACTCCTACAGGTCTATGACTAAACAGTTTGGAGTTGGCAAATACACTTTGAGGGTTGTTCTGGTGGAAGTTTGTGAGGTGATCCGGACAGAGATGTACCCAAAGTTGGTTGGCATTAAAAATATTCCTGAAACAATTGCTGGCTTTCCGAGACTGGGCTGTATCTGGGCCATTGATGGGACTTGTGCCTATAATTTGCCCTCTGGCAGGAGCACATGGATATACAAACTGCAAAGGGTATTACTCCTCCAGCATTATGAAGGCCTAGTCAACCACTGGGACAGATTTATTGACATCAACATGGAAGGGTGCATTATGCCAGGGTGTTCTGGAGATTGGGACTTTATTTTCATAAAGAAGCTGAAACACGATTCCCACTAAATAACATTGTTATAAATGGAGTCACTGTCCCCACTGTTATTCGATGGGCTCCCACTCACCCCCGGATGCCATGGCTTATGAAACAGTACCCTAATTTCAGAAGACCTGTGTCAAGGTTCCTTCCCCACTCTGAACTCTAGGGTACAGATGTGGGCACCTGCATGAAAGACCCCCTAAGCTTATTCTTACCAGCTTAGGTAAAAGCTTCCCCAAGGTACAAACTGTTTTACCTTTTGTCCTTGAACCTTTATGCTGCCACCACCAAAGTTTCTAACAAAAATAACAGGGGAAGTGCCCACTTGGAAACGTCTCCCTCCCCAAAAGATCCCCACAAGCCTTACACCCCCTTTCCTGGGGAAGGCTTGATAAAAATCCTCACCAATTTGCATAGGTGAACACAGACCCAAACCCTTGGATCTTAAGACCAATGAAAAAAAACAATCAGGTTCTTAAAAGAAGAATTTTAATTAAAGACAAAGTAAAAGAATCACCTCTGTAAAATCAGGATGGTAAATACCTTCAGGGTAATCAGATTCAAAACATAGAGAATCCCTCTAGGCAAAACCTTAAGTTACAAAAAGACACAAAAACAGGAATATACATTCCATTCAGCACAACTTATTTTATCACCCATTTAAACAAAACAGAATCTAACGCATATCTAACTAGATTGCTTACTAACTTTTTACAGGAGTTCTGACCTGCATTCCTGCTCTGGTCCCGGCAAAAGCATCACACAGACAGAGAGGACCCTTTGTTCCCCCCCCCCCACCTCCAGCTTTGAAAGTATCTTGTCTCCTCATTGGTCATTTTGGTCAGGTACCAGCGAGGTTATCTTAGCTTCTTAACCCTTTACAGGTGAAAGGGTTTTTCCTCTGGCCAGGAGGGATTTAAAGGTGTTTACCCTTCCCTTTATATTTATGACAACCCAGAAAAAGAAAAGTCAACTACACACTGAATAGCTGTAGAATGGCGGTGGCATGTGCATTTGTCAGATTGACATCCTATTGGCATTGCCTTCAAAACCATTTGGATGCCACTGTTGTCATACAGTCTGCTTTATTGTGGCCTGCTGTCTTCTGCACTGTCTGCACGGAGAAGGGCTGAATTTCTGAACCAATACGAACAGCCAGACAATGCCTTTCTTGGCCGGCACTGGATCCACACATGCAAGAGAACTCAGGGATGCTTTGTACGCCCACAGACTGTGTCTGCACAGCCCCAGGCATGAGGGGGAATGCACCAGTGTCTGAAGTTGTGCTGTGACTGGGTGTGGGGCAGCTGTGGGTAGGTTAGTATAATGAATTTTGTAAAACGCTTTCCTGAAGTGTATGGAGATGTGTTATGCATTTTATAAATACTGGCCAAGTATTGCAGTTCAGTTTGTGGCTTACTCTGCTGACTGTTTTAATATGTTTATGAAATAAATTGAAACCAGGCATGTGATGATCTTTAATAAAGTTTTTCCCACTTTTAACATTGCATAGAATCAAATTTGTAACTGTAGCCTTGTGTGCAAAGTCAACACAGGTATTTACAAACCAGCGTAAGAACCAGAAAGGCAGACCAGCTGCCGTCAAAACATATAACGCAGTAACCAAACTCAGCACCAAACCAGTGAAAGGTGCATGTTACCAAATGACATGGATAACTGTTTCTGGGTGTCTTCTGGCCCTCTGTTCTCCTTTGCCTTTCTGGTGCATTTTACGTGTGTGGGCCATGACTGCATTGCAGTGGATGAAATCACAGGGTACAGTAGTCTGTTCTGTGTGCTGTTGTTCCTTGCCTGTGACATAGTCCAGACTTGCCCAGAAGCTGCATAGTCCGCAGAACATGATAGTATGGAGGGGACTCAGAATGTGGGCTGGCGTAGTCACTCATGGTGGCAGTTGGGCCTGCAATCTGGTAGCCATGAGTGCTAGTAATGACTTTCTGTTACTCACTGTCTTGCTCCCTCCACCTGCAGTCATGCTCCATGAATCTCTTCACAAATTACTCCTTAGCCTATGCATAGGGTTGCCAACTTTCTAATATTTGAAAACTGGACTCCCTTTCCCCACCCGCCTGACCTCTTCCCCCAAGGTCCTGCCCCTGCTCCACCTCTTCCCCCGTCACTCGCTGCTCTTCCCATCACCTGATCCTCTCCACCTCCCTCCCCCTCTGCTGGGCTCCCTCTGCTCCAGGGCTGGGACTGGAGCTGCAGCCTGAGATGGTGCCTGCTGCCTGTCCATGTGATGCAGGTAGGAGGCAGCCCCAGCTGAGATGCGGCTGGCATGGGTTGATGACCCAGAGCATTCCCTTTCCCCTCTCCCCCTCCGCCAGAACATCTGACCGGACACTGCCAGGTCCCCTTTTTGACTAGACTTCCCAGTTGAAAACCAGACATCTGACAACCCTACCTGTGCAGCCTCTCTCTCTCTCTTTCCACCCTTCTTGCAGCCTTCTCCTGATACTCAGTCTGGTCATTGTGGAACTCCATCTTACTGATTCGTTTTCTCTAGAATCTCACCTAGCAGCTCATCTTGGACTCTCTTTCTCCTTGTCCTAATTAGGTGGGTCTGTTCCCACAGGGTCCTGGTGCCATGTGTTTGCCTTGCAGAGGTGGAAGGGCCTTGAAAAGAAAGTGAAAGAGCACATTATTGTCTGACCATGATAAAAAAAAATCACATTTTCCTCTGTATCAAAGGATAATTAAAAGGTGATTAATGGGCTTTATCTTTTTTCACACACGAAAACACTGGCCCCATGAGACATCCTTTGGAGCAGCACTGAAAGCCATTGTGGTAAAAAACACATACAAAATTCAGTTGAAATTATTTCTATACCCCCCGCCTTCATTTTTCCAGGGCAAGGCAGGGCTTATGGCGGGGGGGGTGGCGGGGTTCTAATCATTAGCCCTAGTTTTTCAATCTTTTCAAGCTTGTTTCAAAAAACAATGTGGCCCCCATCACACCTGGGACCATGAATATTGAAATGTATTTATCATAATTGTATGGTTACTTCATGGTGTCACTACAGGGCAGAGTTAAGATTGTTTGATTGGTGCATTCACACACATTACCACGTATGGCTTTCTTTTAAATTTAATCTAACCTCAAAATCTCCAGGGTTTGTAGTTCTTGGTTTTGAGATACTGATGACACAACTGTAATGTTCTCATATCCTTAAATTACTGCTATGTACTCTCCACTGTACCTTCATCTTAATCTATTTTTTGTCTTGGAATAAATATATATATTGGAAAGAGCAATTAGACTATGGTTGTACATTATAATTATAAATTATATAACTATATTATACATATTCTTAAGAGCCTATATTATATTTCATATATATGGAGTGAGAGTCAAACATTTGATTAAAGCATTTTTTTGTGTGGAAGGTGGATTCTGGTTTTCAAAGCCTTGTGTACTTTACGTATGTGGTATAGGTTTCTATCTAGGTAATTACAATTAGTACCAAAGAAGAAGGATAACTGAATCTCTACTTTAGATTTGAAGGTCCCTCAGGAAACAGATGGCAGGGAGAACTGTATATTTCCATATTTTATTGTTTCATTTGTTTTAATTCCAAATGTATGAGGAAGTTAGACTTGGATTACGAAATTAGATCTGTCAAAGAAAAAGAAAAATATAACTACATGTACAATGGAAACAACTCCCTAAATGGATCTAAAATCCTATGGTAGGTAATCTGATCTAATTTTTGCAGAAAGGCGAATGCCAGATGTTTGCTCCACTTTGATCTTAATAACACTTTAGGCTGCAGACAATAAGATTGGTTTTAAATTTATTGGCTCTTTGATTTCTACATTCTAATGCTTTTTAAATTCTTTACACAAGACAGAT
This sequence comes from Caretta caretta, assembly GCF_965140235.1. Lineage (NCBI taxonomy): Eukaryota > Metazoa > Chordata > Testudines > Cheloniidae > Caretta > Caretta caretta. The sequence goes on from NC_134211.1 coordinate 74,612,191, forward strand.
CTATATATAGGCAACTGGGGTGGCATCAGACGTGTCAAATGCTTAAGACATTTATGAAAAGAACCCTGTTTGGGCTTCTATGTCGAAACAAAGCCAAACTTTATAATACAAAGAAAAGTGACTATGGCTTGCACAGAGTGTTTTTTTATGTGAAGCGCCAAGTGTCGCATCTGTGGCACAGCTCCTTGTAGAACTGCCATCTTGCCAAAATATTAATAAAACTAAAACAATTATTAAAGCAACATTAAGCAGGCGGTCTTCATCAGTGTTCTTGCAGGTGGAGTACAATCTACTGTAGATATTTAATCTCACCTTACTGTTGTATTAAAAATTCTTTGTGTGTTCTAATGGTTAGTATCTTTTAAAAGGAGTGGTGGCACTGAGTGCTTTGAGAAATCATACTATATGCCTGGTCTCCCACTGAAATTGGATTCTCCCCCAAGCTAATGACGCTGCTGATTTGCAAATGTAGGTTGAACTGAAACCCAGGCTGATTTCTGAGTGCCCTTGTGGTTCTAGCCAAACATTTTATATAGCTTTAAGTCCATTATCAGTGAAAGCATATGGGAGACCATGATAGGGTAAAGTTCTTTCCTTGAGACTGAAATGAGATGGATTCCTGAAAGGTATAAATCACAGGATATGGCTACACAGCACACAAACCTGGACTCTGACAGGGTTAAGTGCAAGCCTCCCTTCTAGACACAGAGAAATCAGTCTGACTGGGGCCAAGCACTCTTCTGGACTCAGGCCAATGGACCCTGCTGGGGCTGAGGGGGAAGAGATCAGCGCCTGGGTCCCGTTGTGACCATGGGTCAAAGTCCAAGCATATTGCAGTTTGGATGCAACTCAGGTCTGGAGAGTCCACCAACATTATCCCACAATCTCCTTGAGCTGAGCTTCCCAGATCTTCCATTCCAAAACTTCCTACCTGCTTCCTGCCCTCCCATGTATTAGCATGACCAGCATTGCCTGCATCAAGCACGCTGCTAGCTGGCCAGAGGAACACAGCTGCGTTCTGGTTAACCTCTGGTGTGGGGTGTGCAAGACATTCAACTTCAGCAAGAGCATGAGAAATGATCATGTCTACAAAACTATATTCAAGTGGCTGGCCGTGTTGGGGATTGACCAGACAGTAGCACAATGCAGAGAGCAAATCAAGCAGCTGAAGACAGTCTACTGCAAAGTCAAACTTCTAACAGCACCTCTGTCTTCCTCCACCTGTACAAGGAATTCACCTGGGTTCTGGGAATTCTAGAAATCACTGAGTCCATAGTGGTTCAAGACAATCTGCCGAGTGGAGATGACACCCTTATAGTCCTCCCTTCCCCGCATCACAAGCATTGCTAGAGGAAAGCCAGCTGTAGGATGACCACCTGTCCCTTATTTTAAAGGACCTTGCCTTGATTTGTCCCTTAGGGGGACCATCTATCCCTTATTTTAAGATGTATTGAAATGTATTAAAACTAGTAAGTACCATTTTAAACATTACATAGAAGCTTATAATAATTGCATTAAATACTTGCGGGCAGCAGAAATGTACACTTGAGAGAAAAATGTTAAGGGAAATGATGTTTTGCCCCTTATTTTTCATGTAGCTTTCCCTTATTTCCATCCAACAAAGGCAGTCACCCCAGCCAGTTGCTGAATAAAGGACAAGAAGTGACGTGATGCCAAGGCTGGTAATTGAAGAGGCTATGCCAACGCAGCACCTACAGCACATTCTAAGGCCGTACTCAGAGGAGCTGTTTGGGGATGACCTTGGGGAGCTGTCCTCTTCAGAACAACATCAGAGTAAGCATCGGAGCCAGAGCTTGGTAAGTTTCTGATGCCATGTTTGTTGTTATTAATATATGGATGGGAGGGATTTCCAGCTTATGGCCTATTAAGTTACTAATACGAGCCGGGGGCTTGGTGTGCTTCCATTCATGGCAGAACCCACAGCATTCCTCTAGCGCCCGCCATCCCTTCCCCCCGAAGCCACAGGGGATTCAAAATGGATACCATGAAATGAGGATCTTAAACAAGCACTTATCATTAAATGTTTACTGATTGTTATAAGGGTAGCTTCGGGCTCCACAGTTAATAGCCTCCACAGTTAACCCCCTCCATCTAATACAGCGCACCTGATAAATCGACCAGGCCTGCACTATCCTGGGCTCTAATCTGTGTCAAAAAAAAACCTGTTGTTTCAAATTGTTTTCCTCCTGGCATCACTACTGATATTACTAGAGAGAGAGAGATTAGCTATAGATAAAAATTATAACAGAGAAATAGATATTATTATAACCTTTGTACTTTCGGCCTGTCTTAATATGCATTGGAATATAACTGTTCCCATACGACATGCTTTAAAAAGGAAATGCAAACATGATCATGTAGAATTGTCTCTGTAGACCGTTTAATGGGAACCTGTGTCAATTACCTGCCCGATTCATTCCCCAACTATGCAAGTTACTTCTGTATCACAGCAAGGAGGAGTTACATCTTATTGCAACTTAGAATGTTTTTTTTTAAATGTGAACCCAAGAATTCTCCTTTTATGTCAATGTGTAGTTTGTTCTTCACATCTTGTTCTTGCACTCACTTAAAAGGGCCAGGTTATGAATTTTGTTTCCAATATTTTAGGAAAATAATTGAAGCATGATCGAGTGACCATTAAAAAGCCAGAACTGCTCCCTATAACCTCATTTATAATCTCAAATCATTTAGGGCTATAACCTCAGTAAAAGCTGGGAGAGGAATCCAGGCAGCCACAAGGCACACACTGTCTATGGGGGACCTTATCAAAGTCACCAGACATATTCCCAGACAGCAAACGCAATGCATTCTACTGCAGATGTTTACGTGAAGATGCCTAATGAAGTTCTAGTATGAAGCTGCGCACCGGGCTTGGTTATGGCATATACATTGCTGTATGTTTATGGCTTTATTCTCAGAATTTGATGAGCAACACATAAATACAGCTTACGTTTTTTGAGGTCTATAATTGCATTTTTGGAGGGTTATTTTTAGCAATTTTTGAATTTTGTGTAGCTGGCCAAAAATCAGGGGTTTTCAAGGCGCTCTTTGTATTTACTGTAATTACTAATGTATATTATGTCCTTTACTCATTATGGAGTATATTCTGTAATAAGTAATTTCTTTGTAATGTTCCCTAATGCTCTTTAACGTAGCACTGTTTCAAACAGCATTCGTTAACGTGCACTAGGGAACCTTTAGTGCACACCAGCAGGGTCTACACTGACAATTAATGTATAACACTTCATGCGCTGCAGAAATCAGACCCCCATACTCCACATTACTGCTCTGTGTATACAAGCTCTTAGAAACAAGTAGTAACCATTTCCATTGTTTTCTGCTGTTTGTTGAACAAACACCAATTTCTTTGGGGTCTTGTTTTTAATCAGATGTGTTTTATCTGTTTTTAATTGGTTAAGACTAAAATCAGAACTCCTTCATGTAAAGAAATGTGGTACTGAATTTTACTAGAGTTAATCTCTTTCAGTTGAAACCTAAAAGCCAGGCCCTGACAACATGTGGTCATCAAAGGTCTCTGGGCAGTGATTTTAGCCCTGGTACCCTGTCCAATTCCCAACATAAATAAATTCCTAAATTCCCCTGAAGTTTCTAGTTATTCTGCATTTCCCTTTAAAAACTTTAGATAAATTCATTCCAAGTGCAACTACTGGTGACAATTGAATTCATGTCACCAGTATCCTAGTCCCTCTTATCACAAAACTATAATGAATTCTTCCTAAATGTATAAAATATAATACTATTCACCCTCAAGGATTCCAAAAAGCTTTAGAGACCACATCATTCATTACTGAAATGCAATAGCCACTTTGGCTCCCAGTGCTGCAGATGCAAAGTTATTCCTGGGGTAATTCTAGTCCCATTTCTTTGCTTTTTCCCTGTGGGCAAATCATTTAGGGCTAGATTGAAACTTTAGGCTCAGCCACATGTAGGGGATGGTGCATAGTTGTGCCATCCCAGGAGAAGCACAATTTCTCCCATTGTCCCTTCTTGTTGAGGAGGAGACTAAGTCACTTCTTCCCTTTTGGGGGTGCAGTTTACCCTCCCCTTTATACAGGGTCAGCTCTGCTGGCCATCGGGTGGGGATTGAGCCACAGTGTTGCCTATTCACCGCCCCTCTACACTTATTCATTGGGAGGAGTGTCAGACATACATCTCCCGCTCTTCCCCCATTGTCCAGAGTTGCAATCCAGACATCCTTAATGTGGCCATATAATTTGGGAAGGCAGGAAAGTAATTCTTACTCTAACCTTCTACCATGGCAGGTCTTCTTAGGTTTACTGTTGTCTCTCACTGTGTGCCTCAGCTTCCGTATCTATACAATGCTCGCCACTGCTAAGCACTGTATGAACTTTACTTGAAAGGTACTATGTAAGTGCAAAGTGTATTATTAAATGTAATGGTTTATTGTAACATAAATAATGCACCATCATACCTTAAAGACATCCACTGGCTAAAGTCAGAATGAGTGGAAGAGATTTCCTCTCCATTTTGCATCCTTTTCTAAAAAAGAAGTCAGCTCTGCAAATCTATTCCTGTCACACTATTGCTATCCAGCCGCAACCATGACCCAGACCCCAAAAGAGTCCAACTGAATTTTAAACAAAAAAAATATTTATTGTTACTTTATTATTCTCCTGTTTGCAAACTTTCAAAGCACAAAAGAACTATGGGAGAACTGCAGCACACAGGAGAATTCAAAGTTTATACAAAACAAAACAACCATCATGACGCAGTCTGGGTCAGCCTTAGGTTTTGCACAGGTCTAATGTGAAGATACACACATGGGGCTCCATCAACTCCCCACCGATGACCAGGTTCTTCCACGTTTGGAACTGGAATCCAGAGCATCTCACACCCAGCTCCATCTTCTGTTCTAATCATGAGACAACACTTTTCCCTGAGTGCTGGCTCTTTCTAAAGCCGCCAGTCTACATCGCAGTCATAATGGTGTATTTTTGAACATGCCAATATAACTCAATTGAGCCACAAGGTACATGACTCTGAAATTTATTATCACCACCTGGCTGTTCAGTGATCCATCTTAAAACATGTAGTAGTCTTAGCCCAGGTCTAAGTGGGACAGCAATCCATATCACAGACGCCAGCATCCCACATGCCACTCACCATCCCTGAATCCAGTAGGATTGCACAGGCATTGGGATAAAACTGCTCCCCCACACTTCACCGTGAGCAACTGTGAAACAGATTGACAGGTTAGAGCGGTAAAGCTTACGTTGCTAATGGCCATGTTCTACCCACTCCATGGGGAACATAAAGGAATCCAGCCTCTATGGCTGTAAGTCTGGTACCTTTCCCCAGAGCTAAATTTCCTTTTAAAGTCTTCCAGATCTGTCCCTAGGGTTCAACCTATACGTTCCTATTCAGAGTTTTTAAAGTGTTGGCAAGTAGGTATGTTGACAAAGTACTGAGTATATTTTGTAAAAAATTGGAGGTGAAATCAATAAATGGTGTTAGCACTGGCCTGAAAGTGGAGTAATGTGCTGAGGCTGGCCCACGTCTATCTCTAAAGCCTCAGCATTTCAAGTTTGATTTACAGTTTTGAGCTGTCATTGTAGAGTTTACAAGGGGAAAAGTGTGAATAAGGATGGAGATTTTCCTTCTATAAATTGTTGAGGGGCGTGGGGAAGTGACAGATCTCATTTAAAGACCTTATTGAAGTTGCCATGGTGAATGATGGTGCCATTGCTTGTCTCACTGTCAGAATTTAAGGCCTTTTTTAATTAGAAGAAACCACAGAAGTCAGAGATCAGTACAACAGACCCAGAGCAAGCTGGAAACTTAGGGAAGTGGAACGAAGAAAACCAATAGGCATGGACTGAAGAAGATGTTTTATTTATTTGTTAATAATAGTTAAAATGACATACAAAATGCTGGGTGTGGGGGGAGAGAGAGTCCAATTCTATTCAGCTGCAAAATTATTAGAATTTCATTTTAAAACCAAAATTTGTTTCATGAGACTGAGAATGAAAACACTGCAGTCTTAGGTTATATAGTCAGTTGCAGGTGGGGAGGTTAGACTAAAGCAGTCGTTTAAATACATATTGTGGTAGATATTACATATCTTGTATAATTGTAAGTCAGCAGAACCTTTTTACTCCCAAGCAGTAACTAGCAATTCACAAAAGTCTGTTGTATAAAATTTACATTTGATTTTGCCTAAAGGGGTTCCTTTGTGATCTTTGCGTAGATAACTGACTGTTCCTTTATGTACATCTTAAAAGCTTCACAAATTTTGCTTCAAAAAGTGTTAACCTCTAAGGAATGTTAAATAAAGGAGCCAGGAACATCTAAAGCTTTGCCTGCTGGCTACGGAGTGTAGGGACTTAGGCCCAGATCCTCAAAGATACTTAGGCCTAACTTCCGATGAGGAGTTATCTTTGAGGATATGGTCCTTAGCAACCTAGGGTGAAATCATGGCCCTATTAAAGTCAATAGGAGTTTTGCCATTAACTTCAATGGGGAGGGGTCAGGATTCACCCCAGCTGTGTATCTGTTAACTGAACAGAAACAATAAGTAGTTTAAAGCTTTCAGCCAGGTTTCAGAATGATTTTTCGTTTTCACCAACTCGGAAGACGTCATTTAAAGAAAAACAAACCCCACCCTCATATCAATGAAAAAAGCTTTGTATTAATAACAACATTAAATATCCATATCTTTCTAACTATTCACATTCCACACAGTGGAAATTTACCTCCTGTAACTCCAGATTTTAGTTTTTAAAATCCATGAAGAAACGTGTCAGAACCGCAAAGTCAGTAGATGCCAGATCCAATGTGTAAAGTTTAATAATATGAATCACTGATTTGCAATCTTAGTGTTACAGATGGCAATGTTGTGGATCTTACACTAAAAATATATTAAACGCAGAAATGTAGGATTTGACCAATAACTGTGACACGTTGTGCAATAGCTGTGGCTTTTAAATAAATGACTGCACAGATCCTGTATCTGTGATATGCCAATGCTGAATTTTCCTTTTTGACGTAGTAATAATAATAATAATAATAGAATAATTGTCTTTCTTGGCGTCCAAATGGACAAAAATACTTTGTAGCTTGCTCCTAAATTAGGGCCCTATACTCCCCTCTGTTGTGAGGCATAGAATATGAGGAAGCACAGTTGTCCAAGTATGGCTAGTTGTGGCCTGTGCATACAGAAGAAGAGAAAAGGCACCTCAATGGCCGGCTGTCTCCTAGACTAGAAGCCCCTCCACACCAGCCCAGTGGGCATAATTCTCTCACACACACTGATTTTATATGAGGATAACTTTAGAATGGAATTTCTACCTTCACTGGGGTTACTTCTGATTTATGGCCCAATCCTGATCCCAGTGACATCAGCAGTGGCAGAAATAGGCCTTTCCACTGATGTGCGATCAGATTGAAACTCATTGCTGGGGATGTGCTCAAAAGCAGCCATTCTGTGTGGCTTCCTTCCTTCTTCACCTGGCTGGTAAACACTGTGAAATTACTGCTTGTGGAAGCACTCTGTGAGATAGGGCTGGGGAAGGCCGAAAGCAGCAGCATGGCTGCTGAGTGCGTGGGGAAGCGAAGAAAAGGGTGAAGTGGGGAGTGGCAGCCTTCTGTACAGCTGTGCTGGTCTCTATAGAGTCTCCTGCAAGACTTTCCTAAGGGTTTCCATGGCCCCGGGCTGGTCCAGAACTCATTCCCCTAAGGGGAGAATGCCAGGATAACCCCACAGGAGAAGCACATGGAGTTGTAGGAGTTACTGTTCCCCTTCCATGGCTTTTTCTCCAGAAGGGGAGCATTTAGCCCTTAATTTTCAGGAAATTCTCTTTACTTAGTCCAAATCCTGTTTAAATGTAACACTGTGGCAAAGGATATAAAAAGCAGATTATTGCTGACAAGGCTCTGCATCTCTTTTTCAACGGACTGCATGCCTGTGGCAGAGCTAAAATAACAATAACAATGCAATATTTACTAGTCAGGCATGCCCTGTCTTTTGTCTCTTGTGTGGTTATTGCATTTGCAGTCACACGATGCTTGTAATTTTTGCTTTGCTCTTTATATGCTAAATTACTGTCATTTTGTGCTCAATGTTGTATACTGAGATTTTTTTGTGATTGGTACATTGTGTGAGAGAGAAAGTACAGATACACAAAATACATAACCTCACTGGGTGCACATATATACCCACATATGTAGATAGCGACTGTATATATACATACTACATGTACAGTACAGACACATACATAAATATATAAAGCAGCGGATATCTGAATTACAAGACCATAAATAAATCAAGAGGATCTAGTGACATAACAATGGATCTTAATTGATTTAGACTGTTATTAGAATTCAGAAATGAATTCCTTGTTCGTAATTCCTTTTCATTTTATATAACAAATGGATTTGTCTATAAATTAAAGCAAAAAAGTAGCAGAAGAAAATGTCTTCTCTTATTCCTTTGTCTTTCTCATCTTTTCTCTCCTTCCTTCTCCTACTCTCTCCTCTCCCTTTCCTCTCCTTCCTGCTAACTCTTGGCCTTCTTTTTCCTTCTAGCTCCCTGGGGTTATGTTTTCTCTCCGTCTGTGTCCTGTTGGTTCCCGCCCCGTCCTCCCAGCAACATGGATTTTTTTAAAAAGAAAGGCATAATAGAAACTATTGATGCAAGTGTAGCTTTTAGTGAGGTTTCACCTATGGCTGCACCTCTTTTAAAACTGGTTATTTTAAATTTAGGATCAAATTCATGCTTGGAAGCTCCTGAATGCCTCTGATTTGATATTTCTTTTCATGTTGTGAAGGTGAATAGTATGGTCTCCAGTGAAACATTAGCAAAAGGCACAGCTGCACTGAACCCAGCAAGCAGGGAGAATGTGAGTGTACGCTAAGGGTCCTAATTCATAGATGTGATATTGAACCGGTGTGTTTATAGGCCTTTGGTGATATTTCACACATGATTTTAAATGTTTTTACTGTGTAGTGAACATTCATATATTTCTGTATAGATATGCAGTCACACACACACACACACACCATGTTTTGGGTGATTCACTCTGGTTCCTGTCAGTTATGTCCAGCCACGCAGGTATGGTAGTTATGTCACTCACTCTTATTTAACCTGGCAATGCTGATTGCCTATGCCTGGAGCATTGGTGTAATAATATATTGCAGAGTCTAGTCCAAATCTATGGATATACACCGACATTCCTTGACTCGCGTGATCCTCTTCTTCTTTCTAGGGGGCTGAAGTTCAGGGCAATTGAGTGTAACTGTCATAGTGGTGAACTTCTTAGGTTTGCAGAAGGAACAGGACTGAAAAGAGCCTTCCTCTTTGCGGACGTGCCTTGGGATGTAGAAAGAATTGCACTGGCCATAGCAGAATCTGTTGATAATAGTATGACTATTGCAGCCTTCTTCATGGATGGTTTGTTTGAGGGGCTGAGTTTTACACCAATCCCTCTTAAGATACTTGCGTTCAGTGACGTGTAATGCTTCCTGGCTAGACTCCAGCACCTCTTCGGCAGGCATTGGTGTGCCAGTTCCCCGATCTCGGTGCCTTGAACCTGGCTGCTGCTTTGTCTGCGTTTGCTCTGAATCATTGGGCTGATCCTTGTCGGGAGGAGGGATGGCTCCCTGAGACCCACGACTCTTCTTTTTCCCCTCTGCTGTGGGTAACAGAAGTCCAGCTAGAAGAAGCAGACCACCAACAGCATACACTGTGCGGACCATCCTAGGTAGGAGACAGTGAGGAAACAAAACACAATTGTGGATTTCATATGAAATCTGCAAAAGACAAGTGTACAATATTTCCTCTGGTCTAAGAGAAAAGTGTATAAGAGAGGAGAGGTACCCAGCCTTTAATAGCTGGAGAGACACTGTAGTGTTAAATGGAGTTGCAGAGAGCTATAAATAGAGTGATCCCATTTCAAAAGTCTCTAGGTCAGTCTGGAGGGAGTCTAAGGGTAGCTCTACACTATGGGGCTAAGTCGACCTAAGTTACCCAACTCCAGCTATGTGAAAAATGCAGTTGGAGTTGACAATTGTGTGTAGTGTATATCTTCTTTCACTTCCTCTCTCCACGTACATTGCACCACTTTAAGTGGCTTGATTCTCTTCTCTCCTCACACCATTTTCACTCTGGTGTAACTCCATTTCCTTTGATGGCGTTATTCCTGGTTTACACTGGCGTAAGAGGGGAGAACCAGGTTCAGAAATGCTACACTTGCTTAAACTCCCTTTGCTTAGCAGAATATAACCTACACCATATTTACCCATTACACAAGCCTTGGACTTTGGCCCACTGAGGGGTGCGTGTAATGGAGTCTAGGTTGGTGTAACTCAGAAGAGAGACCAGTGTAACATGAAAAGCAACTAAGGTTCTTCTGGCTCTTTGGCACGTTGCACAATGGTATGAGAGGCTTCATACCGGTTAATTTGGGTCAGTTTGCAACACTTGAGGAAGTGTACTGGTTGCCCCAGGTTGCAGGCCTCGGAAATAAAATTTCTAAAACTCAAGCCAGGTCACTGAGGGGGTGCATGTTTCATTCCTTCTGGGGGTAAACCCCCTCTGATTGGGTGCTTTCCCCACGTGCCCGCCTCCTGAGGAAGAGCAGCCAATCAGGGCTGCTGCAGGAAGCAGGCCAAGCTCTTCCCCCAGGAGCCAAAGCTGTTCTCACAGGAGGGGTGAGCAGAAAGAGCCCAGAAGCTCAGGGCAGCTCTGTTCCCTCCTTCCCCTACCCCTTGGAAGAAACAGGATAGCTCCTCTCTGCTCCTCCACCTCCCCTAGCCCTCCCTGCAACACGTGAGTTGGGAATGGGGAGAGGGGTTAAAAACCTCTGGAGTTGCAGAAGTAACAGATGTGAGATGGGGTGTGAGTGGTATACCTGATGGAGGGAAGGGAAGCAGAACAAATATGGGGGCAGAATTAATGGAGGGCAAGGGAACAGAACTGATGTGAGGCTGGAATGTGCAAAATTGGTAGAAGCTGATTTGGGGGCTGAGGGTAGAATTAATTTTGGATGGGGAATGGGAAGATGTAGGGGTGATAAGACCCTCCCCACACACTTTTTTCAGACCACTTTAAGCTCTGGACATTGCATTGATGTGACTCAGTGTCATGATGTGTCACGCCCTATCTGCCCTCCCTGTGTCTGATGGCATAGGTATCTTCCCTCCCTTCTACCAGCTTCTGAAGGTCTCCTTTCTATCTAACCTCTCCTAGTGGCTGGATCAGGTGTGCATACCACCCTTACTTGCACCAGATCCTTTTTGCCACCTGTCCCAGGTGAAGCAACTGCCACACCTCCCTTCCTCCAATCCATGAGCTCAGCACTCCCCATATTGGATCAGAAGCGCTCCTGTGATGATTGTTTCACATGTTCTGCCTGAGACTGAAACAGATCAGATAGAGAATCAGTCAGACATTATGAGAGCTATCTAGAGAACACAGATTGAGAATCACTGCCATAAAACATGCATGTTAATTTCTTAGTTCCTGATACTTTCAAAAATTGCACAAAACATTTACATTATGATGTTCACAGATGTCCCTGATTGAAAGAATGAAAGAGGTAGAGTTAGGAGTCCCTGGGTTTGGGAAGATGTTATATGACATCTAGACTTGCTTATGGTCCCAAGATATTATTTTAAGTGTTTTTTAATAAATTGTTAGTGTGTCCAGAGATTGGGATAGGCAAAATAGGTAAGTGCATTCACTTTATTGATTTAGATTAACGTATCAGGGTGTGCTTGTGTTTGAAAGAACTTCATACATAAATAGATTGAAATACAACAAATATACACCAAGCTTAGCATTCTTGCTTGATCCTCAGGAGAATGTAGGAGGGTTGCTTTTAATATCTAAATGAAATACTGAACAAGACATGCAGTTTTAATAAACTTACGGCTCTGACACAAACCAACAACAATGACCAAAAAAACCTGGGAAATTCAAATTGAAGGTAACACTACATAATTTCAAGTGTCAGCTCGGACTGAACACGTCCTGCCTTTTTTCAGTTTGTATTACAACCAAAATGTTATTCAAACAGGTTTCTTTTTGAATTTAGTTTCCATATTTTGTCTTTAAACTAATTTAAAAGAAGACTGGTTATAAAACACTGTTTATTTTCTCAGGAGACCAGAATGACTCCATCCAGGGCTGTTCCCATCTATTTGTGTCCACACTATAATTAGACAGTATTTTTAAAGTGTTTGTTATTTACTCAGGATGGTGCCAGAACCTTAAAAAAATACACCGTACCCTTGCTAGAACACGCATCTATATAGGGTGAATTTGCATATAACGCGGTCGCAGCCATGGCTCCCAAATTTAATTACTTTAATTGCAATTCATTTTAACGCGGTACCACGCATGGATCCCAAATCCCGCGTGCTAGAGAGGGTCCGGTGTAATAGTCATTGCACAAAACAGAAAAAAATCACATGCTAGTTCCTAGGCAGCACAAGGAACTTCAGGTATTTGTTTAGAGTTCCATTGTTCAATTGGTTATTGCCAATGTGCGTATTCCTAAAAAGCCGAAGCACCGTTTTTGTTTTTTAAACTTGTCATCTGTGTGTCATTCCCCTTCTTCCCCCGTTTTTAAAAGGCCCTCTGAATGGCAACCTGTGAATGGCTATTCCAGTCTGTCATATAGGGCCCAGTCCTGAAAACAATTACTACCAAGTGTAGTTGTTTCCATCAGTGGTAAGCACTACAGCCCAGGTTCAAGAAAGCATCCTTATTCAAAAAGCATTAAAGGCTGTACTTAACTTAAGGAAATGTAAGGCAGTAATTGTTTGCAGGATTGCGCCCCTCCACCCCCAAAAGATGGAAAACACGTTGTACATATTTAAAAGGTAGATTGAGTCATAATGAAAATTAGTGACACAGAGAAAACATTTTTCAAAATTCAATGTATTGGCAACTTCAAAAAACAATTCAGAATAATAAAAATGAATGTGATCATTCGGAGCTAGATTGTGCCTTAAACTGCACCATCACAGGAGTAGCCTGGGTGCGGGGAGAGATTGTGACTTGCTTATTTAGTAAGGACTTCACTTACAGCCCTTGAAAGGGTGCAATTTATTTCCCTCCGGGCACCCACCCATCTCTGCTTGGGGTGTGTGGATCTATGACTCCACCCACTCTTTGCCTCACCCACTTCCTCCACCTGGGTTATATCTAAAGTGTAGCTCCTACATTCTACACAAGACCTGGACCCAAGATAATGCCCACATGCAGGGGATTATTCCTCTGCATGGCCCCATGATATAGGAACAATGTAGTCCTTTATGAACCAGAGCCTTATCAAACTTAAATTTTGTAGAACTTTAAAATTCAATACAGCAATAAATTACAAGTGACATTGTGCAATAAGGTAGCCAGATAGTTTCATAATTGAAATTTGGTCAATCAAACAAAATCTCTCATTAAATAAAGGGTCTGCTTCCTTGCATACCATAACTTTACCTTCTTGTCTACAATGGAGCTTATGTGCACATGAGCTCAGGCCCATACATCTTGAATGCCAAGTTTCTGAAAAATGTTCAAGAGCAAGGTACGTGACATTCTGGGTATTACAGAAACACTGGCAGAATCAGAAACGTGAACTGAAAAATCTCCTTAACAATTCAGTAATTACAAACTACAAATATGAAGGCCTAATCCAACTCTCATTGACTTCCATGGAAGCTGGATCAAGATCCAATAGCATTAACATGACTAGCAAAATTCCTCAAAATCAATTCCTCCTCTACTTAACTGCCAAGACTCAAGTTTAGAGTTCTGCTTTTCATCTGTACAGGTCCAATCCTAAAGCCAGCAGAGGCTTTGTATTGTCTTCAATGGGAGCAGGATTGCAGTCCAACAGTAATTATATTTTACACTTATATGGTGCTTTAAATTTTCTAGAGGCTAGTCTCTAATCACCCAAGAAGATCAAGGAGTTTAATGAATTAGTGATGGCATCAGTTAGAAGAAACATAAAAACCCTTCCATTTCATTATTAAAAAGTATTTGTGAGTTTTTAGTTTATGTTTGCTTTCTGCTATTGATTAAGGATCTCAAACAGTCAAATTTAAAGGCACTTTAGTTCCATTGTGAACTCCTACACTAGAATCGTACTGAAGTATTATGACAATGCAGCTTGCTTTAAAATGTTGGGTAAAATCCTGGCTCCAATGAAGTCAATGGTAAACTTTCATTAACTGAATCTAATGGGAGAATATTATGGGAAATTTCCAAACTGTATTTCCATAAGATGCAGGGCTGCTGGAATCATTTTTATAGTTGGGGTACTGAGAGCTATTGAACCAAACTGCAAACCCTGTATATAATGGCAACCACTTCAAGCCAGGGGGTGCGGCAGTACCTCTTGTGCCAGCACCTATGATAAAATGTGATTACATATATTTACTGACTGATCCTCATACCGTATCCAAGGAAACAATCAGATCCCAACTTCTTGGCTATTATGCAAATTAAGGAGGTTTGTACCACCTCCTGTGTCTCCAAGGCGCAAAATATTTGTATTCACAGTTTATTATATGAAGTATAGTAATGTCCTTGCTTAATGTTTCAGTAATGCACCTGTCTGAAGTACAGCAAAAGCAGTGGAAGGGGCAATCCACAAAGAGAGATAATATTTACCAAGGTTAGCCTAACAAAACCAACTTCTCTGGTTGGTAGGATTTCAGATGCACTAAAATGGCAAGTAACTCCTGGTGAGTAAGATTGTAGGGAAACCACTCTACACAATGCCAATCTATTTTTCGGTCAATGATTGTAATGGAAATGGAGAATAATACAGAAATTAATGATAAAACTGAGTGCCTTTGAAAATCCCTCCCTTGATCTATTAAACTACAGTCCCATAAGAAATCAGGACTAAAACTCTGCTGTGTATCATGAGTATGTGCGTGGGCCACATCCAGACTTGCCTTCCCCATGGGAGTAGTCCCATTGTTTTCAATAAGATTATGCCTCTCAGTGAGGCTAGTGGAATTTTGCTCCACATCCATTGAAACTACTGATGTGGTTTTGCGGCAGTAGACAGCAATACACATTCAAAGGCGTGGTGCTAAGGAAAGCCTTGCACAATTCTGGCTTGCATAGCAGAGACAAAAACAAATATCCTAGCACAGTTAGTGTCTGAGCTCTAGCAAGAACCAGAAACATTTGAGCATGAGTGCTACTTCTTATTTCTACACAGCATCAGTGGCTTGGATACTTCTCAGTAACCTATAGTCCAGATGGAAGGGAATGCCAGAGATTGCTCTTATAGTTACCAATATCAGTATGTAAAATCCAAAGGAAGCAGGGGCTAAGAATTAGCTGCCACCCAGAGCTCTGAGTGCCTCACAAAGCATATAACTAATCCCCAAAAATTCTAACAGGCCGCATGGCCACATACATTGTTGAGCTCCCCGTTGATTTATAAATCTCCTTGCCATTGGAGTGGAGATCTAAGAACAGTATATATGCATCTTATCCATATTGAGAACATTGTTGATTAACAAAATAAGACTCGCTGTGCACAATGGTAGCTGGGTGAGGGGGGACTTTATCAGGAAGAGGCTCGCTGTGTTAGTTGCATTTCCAGAACATCCGATGAAGTGCGCTGTAGCTCACGAAAGCTTATGCTCAAATAAATTTGTTAGTCTCTAAGGTGCCACAAGTCCTCCTGTTTCCAGAACTGGGTCTTATGTAAAGATAAGCGTTTTCAGATGCAAAACACGAAGTGATGCTATAGGCTTCCTTCAGCAGGGCACCCTTTGCTTTCCGGCTTCCCCAGAAGCCGCACTGTCCCATCCATCTGTCTTCCACACGTGTAAGCCCCCACCACCATAGTACCTAGCGTCCTAGCCGAGCCTTGATTGTCATTTACTAAAACCCCGATCGCAGTCAGCTTCCCTCCTCACAACATCATTGGGGGGTGGGGGATCCATGGGAGAAATGTTTGTGATACACCCGGCACTGAAGGTGTCCGTTTTCGCTGTGTTCTCTCCGGTTGTTGCAAATTAAATGATCCACTTTAACATCAGGCCCAGTGGCTAAGCAGGACACTCCTACAAAAGTTCCCCATGTTGTTTCGAAGGGAGATTTGCACCTCTACTCTATAATCTTTCTAAAATCAGGCCTGACCCTGATGAACCAGGCTGGGTACGTCGCGTCTATGCACACAGCGCGGACGGATAAACCATTAAAAACACTGCGCTGAAGGAACAAACCTCGCCAAGGAAACACATCGCACCAGGGACGTGGCGAAGCCAGCCCCTTCCCGCAGACATGCTCGCAGGGCAGGGGCAGCGCTCCCGGGGGAAACAGAAGGGTCACCAGCGGACAGGGGCCTCATCCCTGCGCCCTGCTTAGCGGAGAGGCGTGGGGACCCACGCGGGGTGTCCCCTTCCCTAGCGGGGCAGAAGCGCGAAGGCTGGAGCCGCGGAGCTCGGGCAGTGCCGGAAAGGCAGCGCTGTGCGCTGTGACCGGCCGCTCCTTCGCGGCTCTTCCCGGGAGAGGCTTTGAAAGCGCCTCAGCCCTTGGAGCCCCGGGGCTGCGCGGGGCAGGTGACTGGCTTCCGCGCTGCGGATTTTTACGCGCAAGGAGACTCGCTTTTAGGAGGGCTTGCAGAGCCGGCTGGGCAATCAGCCCGGCCGGGGTCTGGCAGGAGGCGCAGGGGGCCGGGAAAGGCGCAGGGACGGCAGTGGGCTCACCAAGCCGGCGGGGGAAGCGGGAAGAGCGCTCAGCTGGGACCAGTGGCCAGTGCGCGTCCTCGGGCAGCCGTAAGCCAGGGATGGCAGGCAGGGGAGCCGATCCTGCGCTCCGGAGGCAGCCGCGCTTCCCTAGCAGATCGGGGGTGGGGGGGCCGGGAGCAGGACCTGGGCCCGAGCGGTCGCTGGCTTTTCTGCACGCGGGAACCTCCGCGGGGCTCGGTTTGGATCAGCGCGGCGGCCCGCAGAGGGGTGCTAACGGGGGCCGCTGGGCTAGATCCAGCGCGCAGAGAACTGGCAAACTGAGGCAGGGCCACGGACAGATCTGGGAGCTCCCGGGTGGGACTGGTCTGGGTGCTTGTGTGTTAACGTGCCCGAGCTGGCACATTCCCCGAAAGAGACAGGAAAGTCGCCAGGGCAACAACAACAGCAGCAAAATGCCCTGGGCATCCGAAAGGGGGTTAGGAGGGAAAGAAGACAAGCGAGTGGGTCGGTGCATTTCCAGGTCCCAGCATCCCAGCTTTGAACCGTGCGGTGCTTCCGAGCGGCGAACACCCTCCCCGAGCCCGCCCCAGGGGAGAGCCGCTGGCGGGGGAGGACACGCAATGAACCGGGACAGGGATTCCGCGTGTCTTCCCCCGCCCGCCGCGCTCAGCCCACGCTCCAGCTCCGCGCTAGCTACACGGGTCGCGCCAGCGAGACCGCAGGCGTCTTCCGGCACCTTTGGGGCTACGGGAGGGTTCTGGGTGCGAGCTATTCAATCCTGCAGCACCCGGAGCTTCCTGCTGCACTAGACGGGCTAAGGCAAACACCCCCTCTGCGGGCTGCATCTGCCCCGCAGGGCTCTCCTGGGATCGCTTCCAGTCCGGCTGAGAAGGGCAGGCCAGCCTTGAAATAGACACACTTATCTTTTATCGAGGAGTGTTCAATGGAGACCATCCCTCCAGAGCCCTAGAAACTGACCGAGCCCGGCTCGCCTGGGATCGCGGCTGGGGCTGCAGCACGGGGCGGGGGGAGCCCTGGTACCTGGGAGCCTCCAGCCAGGATCCATGCTTTCCCCCCAACCCCCCTCCCTCGTGTTCAGTCACTCCTCGCAGATGCCGGGCTGGGATTTTGCTGCATGTCTGGTGGGCGCCGAATCCAATTTGCTGGGAATGATGCTGTAGGCGGAGATGACAGGCAGAGCTAATTGGGCTTTTGCAATCCCTCTGTTTGTCTAGGGAGATAAATATAATAGCGCCCTAATCTCCAGTATTGCGAGTGGAAATACCTTTCTGTCTGCTCCACTGCAGCTGAGCTGGGGAGGGGGTGGGAGAAGGGGGAGGCTCTGTCATTCCTCGGAGGGGCTGTTTGGGAAATCAAAGGCCTCAAGAGTTTTGCAAGCCAGCAATTAATTAAGGACTATTTCTGTTAAAGAGAGGGAAAGCGACTGGGGGGGGAAGGGGCGAGAGACTGGATCAAACCAAAAATCAGAATAGTGGCGAAATAGAGCACCTGGGCCAAAGGTATCCCTGGCGTAACTCCCCTTACACCAGGGATGGGCTAGCACCGAAGTTATCACCTTCTTGTCTCCTAAAGAGCTGGCCGTGTTCATGCCCCGGAGAAGCCTGTATAAAGAGCGATCGGTAAGAAATAATCGCCCCACTCACCTGCTCTGGTTGCTGCTCCCCCTCCTGTGCGGTCTGTGGTCTGAGCGGTGAGTTCTCTAGCTCTGCTCAGGTCTCCTGCCTGGGGTGGGTTACTTCGCTGGCCGGCGAGAGGCTGCAGTGGGGTAGGAGCCTGGAGCTGCCAGTGAGTCCATATAGAGGGAGTCGCGGATCTTGATTACAAATTGCAGCAGCGCCGAGCTGTCTCCCATTTAAATGTCTGCCAGCTGAGATCTGCTCTCCAAGCCCCTCCAGATCATTGGCCAAGCGCCTCCAAAGATCGTGTTATCCGCCCCCTTTAACGCTTCCATAAACTTCCACCAGGGAAAGCTTTCAGTCATCTCCAGATAAACACTCGGCTACTTTCCTCTTTCAACAGACTTGGTGCTAAAGGTCACCCCCAAGGAATTGTTCTTGGAATGCACAGAAAATCAGATTTTCCACCTCCATTAAAGTCCGATATTTAAGAAGAGTTAAATATTAAATCCTCCCTTCCGTTCATAGTGTAGTGGGCCAGGAACTGCGTGGAAAGCGATTTGCACACACGATCTCTTCTCCAATAACACAAAGCAGATAGCGTTGGGGGGGGGGGTCTATCCGCTAGATTAGAACATTTGCTGTTAGTTTCTAACCTGGTCTAGTTAGGAGGGGATGGCTCCAGCAAGATTTCTGTGTCTCAGAGTTGCAATACGGTGCCATTTCTGACGTTTGTCCTTAGCAAATATGCCCGGAGTTATGTAGCTTTGGTAATAATATTGGTAAGGGGGGGGGGGGCGATTAAAACATGTGAATCACGATCCGATACCCACACGAGTAGAGCTTTATCAATGAAAGGTTTCATCCCCGCAAGAGCCGTGACACCTCCTTGTCTTTCCACAGCCAGAGGTGTGTGTGTCTGAATATTGAGGTAGCTGTCAGCAGCCAATGTTTGCGTCTACAGTTATTCTGTGCTGCGGTTTTGCACGGGAAAGAAGAAAGAGTCCAACGTCTCCAGATTGTAATGAAACTAAATGTTAATAAAACTAGTGATCAAGCGTTCCCTTTTAAAACAGCATTTCAGCGGGGGAACGTCTGCCGTGGCATGTAAAATCCAAAGCTGTGTATTCTCTGGTCAAGCCGAAGTCCCAAGGAAACGAGTATTTTTTTTAAAACCCGCAGAAGAGTGACAAAATGTCCATATCGCGCCTATATTATAGTAGATACACAAGGTTCAACGTAAACACCATGGTAAAAGCTGAAGTTTAGCTCATACTTATTACAGGCAAAAACCGACGGGAGTTTTGTTTGTCTCATGAGTTGAGGATCAAGCCCTTTGTACCTTTTTTTTTCTTTAATACACAAATAAATGTAAAAGATCCCCACTCCCTTTTAGGGTAACTTGACCGAAGTTTACCCTCATATAGTCTATCAAGTTTATGTTTGTTTTCATTGAAGAGAGAGAGAGAGATGGGGACAGATACATAAACCAGAGAAAGAGACTCACCTTTTCAATCCAAATAATCGAAATGTTTATATGGTTAAAACGGTGAGTCAGAGAGAGCGAGACAGAGAGGTTGGGGACTATTTAGTAAGTCAAAAATCAGCAAATATCTGTAGCCTCCCTAGGGTACGTAAGTAATCAGGATAGTTAAGCGCAACTCTTAACTAGGCTCTCTTCCCTTCGCTGGCCATGTTAATACCAAGGGTTATACAACTACAGTACTATGAGAGAAAGTTCATTAAGAACAGGCGCAATCTCTTAAATACCAGTTGACCTTCTGGGCCACTAATTAAAGGGATAAGTATCTGGCACAGTTGCTGCTCCCAGAGAATGGGGTTCGTCCGGCCAAAACCATAACCTCGCACTCTTTGCTCACGAACTTTTTCCACTGGCACGCCAGGGTATGTGAAAATAACAAGAAACTCAATGGCACTATCACAAGTGGCATGCGCCGAAGTCCATGGACAGACTCCGAGTGACTTCGATGGGGTTTGGAACAGTCCCACACTAATACAAGGTTTTCTTGCTCTCGCTCTCTCTCCACATATTTTACACTCTCCCTCAGACAGAGCTCTGTCCCTTGAGCTAATCAAGTAACTGATAGCAATAGGAGGTTGTATTACTTTAGGAAATGTCAGAATTGGGGAGGGGAGGGTGGCAGCAGAGGGATAGACGCTCAATTTTCCAGGGCAGCAGTCACTTTCCTTCACCATGAGGCAATCCCCTGCCCCATTCACTACTGCCTGCCTTTCATCTTCCCTAGCAAAATGAGCTAAGGGTCCCATAGACACAACGTGATTTATTCCCCATGCAGAACCAGCCTTTGCCCTGAATGAGGCAAGGGTCCGGTGAGGGAAAAACCAGTATGTGAACATGTAATTAAAAAGTGTAGCTCAATGCATACACACAACAGGGCTGAAGTAAGGTTTCACAGGCAACCTCAATTCTGCCATTTCCTAACGTCTGAGTGCTTGATTCTGCAACCTTAATAAGGGTTTTTAAATATAGGCAAAAAGAAAAGGAGTACTTGTAGCACCTTTGAGACTAACAAATTTATTTGAGCATAAGCTTTCATGAGCTACAGCTCACTTCATCCGATGCATTATGAAGTGAGCTGTAGCTCATGAAAGCTTATGCTCAAATAAATTTGTTAGTCTCTAAGATGCCACAAGTACTCCTTTTCTTTTTGCGGATACAGACTAACAGGTCTGCTACTGTGAAACCTTTAAATATAGGGTTTTGTGTGTGTGTAATTTCCTGTGCTTTCAAAAACAATCTGAAAAAAAAACAGTGATTCTATCACGTTGATACCCACGTGGTTCACCAGCAGTGTTGGTACCCTTAGATCTACTGCACAGAGCTCTGTCCCTTGAGTTAATCAAGTAACTGATAGCAGTAGGAGGTTGTCATCTTCTAGGGATGCCAGTGGTAGAGGGAGTGGAACAGTTTGGGTTTTGCAGCTATTTGCTGACAGCAGAGAAATGGTGAGACTCGAGAATCTTGGGTTCCATTCCAGGCTCTGGAGAGACCTGTGCTCCACAGATTCTTCTGCCTGTTCACCCCAAGCTTGACCCCCATCCCCCTGTTCCATTCCTGCATCTTCCCTTCACCACTGTTCCTTGTCCCAGACCTATTCTCTTTGTCTACCTAGTTCCATCTCCACTCCTCAGGCTTCTGATCGCACTCCCAGTTTCCTTGCCCCCCCCCCCACACACACACTCCTAGTCTTTTCCCATCTCCACTCCCAGTCTCCTTGCCCAGCCAGTTACAATGCCCTCTCCCAGGTCCTTTTCCAATCTGTCTCTATCCTCCCAACCAGTGACCCTGAGTTCTAATCACCCCATCAGCATTTTCATCACATCTTAGTCTCCCTCTACTCCCTCCCTCGTTCCTTGACTCTGTGTCCCAGTCTCTTTACCCAGGCAGTCTCCCCCTGCACCACAGTTCCTTGGCAGATCTGCCTCCCTTCCCTAACACCTCTGCTCTTACTACACTGATTCCTAGTTCCAGTCTCCTTGTCTGTCCAGTCCCTGTTTCCTGCCCTCCCCCAACTACTTCTCTGATTTCAGTGTTCTCCATTTCAGCCCCATTTCCTTCACTGGCTCCCAGTCCCAGTCTCCTTGCCCAACTATTTCTAGCCTCCCCTCACACCCAGCTCCCAGGTTCCCCGCCCAAAGAGTTCCAACCTACCTTCCCTCCTACCAGCTGCCAGTCCCAGCCTCACCTCCCTTCTCCTTCCATCCAGGCTTCCTGCCAGTCCCAATTTCTCTAGAACTAGACTTGCCAGACTGCTTGCCCAGTCTGCTCCTTTCTCTCCCTCTTGGTCCAGCTTTTATCCCCTCTACATTTTAATCAGGTGGTTTCTTCCTCCAAGTGACAGTAGGTGGGTTACTGAGAGCACAGGGAAGACAGGCTCCCTGCTCTCAGTTCTAGTGACCAGCAACTCGGCAGACTGGACCAGCTCATAGCAACCATTACAGGGAAAGTCCAGCTCTGCCCATACAGCACGAGGCTGGAGCATATGCATTTATCAATAAATAGCCTTGGGTGGTGGGGGTTCTGCAGTTTCAGATGAGGTACCTATTCAGTATGCCAGACAAAGTCCATGAAAGTGCAGATGAAAAGTACAACTACATCTAACTGTAATTAGATTTGTTAGTCTCTATGGTGCCACAAGTACTCCTTTTCTTTTTGCGAATACTGACTAACAGGGCTGCTACTCTGAAACCTGTAATTAGATAGCATACCGCATATTAACTATACATGCCAGAGGGCACACATAGGCCACCTGAGTTCATAGCTCAATTACTAGAGGGAAGGTTTAGCCTTGTAGGGGAGACCTTGCTGTGATAAACAGACCTGGGCAATTTTTAGAGAATTTTACAGTTTTTCCTTTTCACTTTTGCACAGAAAAAACATAGTGTTTGGCTTTGTGTGTGGATCCAAGAGTTAAAAATAGCCAGGGTCCTTCCCTTAATGAAGAGAGAGAGAGAGAGAGAGAGAGAGAGAGAGAGAGAGAGAGAGAAGGATACAAGCCATATCTATTAGTGGTTGAGCAAATTTTACATTCACTTTTTTTCCTGTCACAGTGACATGAAGTAATTGTGTTTGCATTCCTAACATTGTTGCTCTCTCAATTAATTAACAGCTTCAGTGCCTGGGCTCTAGCCAGGGGCTTTGGGGAGAAGCTTGCTAAGGCTCCCACCTCCCCTATGCTACAATAGTTGATGTGTCTTCCAAGTGCACAGATTAAGTGCCACCCATCAGCTGACAGCAGTCCGAGGAAGTGAGCTGTAGCTCACGAAAGCTTATGCTCAAATAAATTGGTTAGTCTCTAAGGTGCCACAAGTACTCCTTTTCTTTTTGCGAATACAGACTAACACGGCTGCTACTCTGAAAAGTGTCAAAGGAAGCATTCAGATCCTCCTCCTTCACTATTGCTTGCAACTACTGCCTCCTTTCATGGCTGATGCTGGCACTGTGGCTGCTTGCAAGTCTTCTGCAGATTGCTGAGGTCCCCACTCCCCTGTCTGACTACTGTCCTTGCTTTGCTGTCAATTGAGGCCATCGGTGGCCTTCTTTGATTCGCTGGGGTGGAGCCTATATGCCAACACCATAGCACACACTTCTGGATGCCACCTTCCCAAGTGATGCTTGAGGGCATCTTTTACAGAGCAATCATCTCCCCTTTGCAATGTCCCACTACACTCAAGCACCCAGTTAGATGACCAGATCGGAGTATGCATGGGCCTGAACTGTAGACCAGCTGGTGCTGTACTCTGCCCTTCGCACTTCCCCACACCACCTCAATTTCTTGCTTAGTAATAAAATCATCAGTGTTAAAGCTTCCAGATGACTTAACAATGGGGAGAGTGGTGAAGAAGACAGATCACTGATTCAGAGCGATCTAACTAACTGGGCACAAACAAACAATATGCATTTTAATATGGCTAAATATAAATGCGTGCATCTAGGAACAAAGACTATAGGCCATACATACAGGATGGGGACTGTATCCTGGGAAGCTGTGACTCTGAAAAACACTTTGGGGGTCATGGTGGCTAATCAGCTGAACATGAGCTCCCATGCCAAAACAGCTAGTGCGATCCTCGGATGCATAAGCAGGGGACTCTTGATTAGGACTAGAATAGTTATTTCACCTCTGCATTTGGCATTGGTGCAACTGCAGCTGGGATGCTGTGTCCAGTTCTGGTGCCCACAGTTCAAGAAGGATTTTGATAAAGTGGAGAGAGTTCAGAGAGGAGCCACAAAAATGATTAAAGGATTAGAAAACATGCTGCATAGTGATAGACTCAACAAGCTCAATCTATGTAGCTTAACAAAGAGATGGTTAAGGGCTGACTTTATTACAGTGTAGATGTATCTATATGGGGATCAGATCTGTAGTAATAGGCTCTTCAATCTAACAGAGAAAGGTATAACACGAGCCAATGGCTGGAAGTGGAAGCTAGACAAATTCAAACTGGAGATAAGGCATAAATTTTTAACCATGAGATAAATTAACCATTGGAACAACTTACAAGGGTCGTGGTGGATTCTCTAACACTGACCATTTTAAAATCAAGATTGGGTGTTTTTCTCAAAGCTAATCTATAGGAATTATTTTGGGGAAATTAGCTGGCCCATGGTTATACAGGAGGTCAGACTAGATGATCGCAATGGTACCTTCTGGCCTTAGAAAGTATGAATCGATTAATATTCCCTGCTGTTTCTGACCCGCCTCTGACCCCTCTCCTCAATCCAACCCCCAAAGTGTGTTCAGATGCTTACTAGAGCACTTTCAATGTAAAACTTTTTTCGCGCTATCTGTTAGGCTAGTATTTGTGGCATACTGGTGCTAGAGAAGCAGTCCTGCAAGTCAAACCTTGCTCACCTGGATGTTGTTCATGAAAACACCATTGAAAGACAAGCAAATTGTCAAGTTGTGTTGGGAGAAAAATGGTGACTATTTCTTGCTGTAGTTGCCTGATTGTTGAACATGGCCAAAGAGATAGAATTAAAGCTAACCCATTCCCCCCCGCCCCCTCACCCGCCCCGCCAGAAAAATGGCTTAGGCCCATTTTTTGTTTCTTTACGTTGAACAAAGAAGACTTGGCAGGGCTTGTTCTAGTTATCCTTTTAACATCAGCAATTCAGATCTTACCTACCCTGGAAGACTTTCCTCCCTCTCTATAGTAGGGCATCGTAGCAAAAAAATTCTCCTAACTGCTGCGATCAGTTCAGCTCCACTGATGGGAGCCTTAGTGAAGACATGGCTCTGGTGTATTTACTACTGTCTGCAGGTTTAACTGGCATGGTGGTAAAATTTCCAGACATCACCAGTACCTTTGCCACACTGGAGATCCCCATGTTGCTACCACCAGAGCAGTTGAAATAGTGGAAGCCCAATGTAAAAATCTGTAGTATAGCCAGAGCTCTAGTGGGACACTCACATTTTTCTGTAGTACAGATCCGTGCCGAGGAGTACAGAAGCGGGTGAACGTATGGGGCAGTAAAAATGGGCACTGCAATGCAGAGCAGATTGAGCTCTCAAATTAACTACGCTCTTTGCCTCTTTAAAATTGCATTTCTTTACATTCCTATTCCGTTCTTTTTGCCCTGGGGTACTTTGCCCCTTTGTTTTAGTAAAAGAGTGAAAAATTGTCCCTGCAGGGAAAAGTATGCTTGGTCTCAACCCCTCTCCGCTGCAGCTAACTTTGAGCACTACTCAGTTTATCATCGTTGCCAAGACAATTGGTGTCTTTATTAAAATCCTATGCAGACAAACCTAAGGCGGATGAGGGCCAAATCCTCTGCTGCAATAA
The DNA here is from genome assembly GCF_965140235.1 of Caretta caretta. Lineage (NCBI taxonomy): Eukaryota > Metazoa > Chordata > Testudines > Cheloniidae > Caretta > Caretta caretta. Next base: position 74,637,879 of record NC_134211.1, read on the forward strand.
ATCGGCCTAGCTGTAGTTACTTCAATGGAACTACACTGATTTATACCAGCTGAGCTTCTGGCCTAATATGCATAGAAACCAAATGACTCTTCTCGCTCCTAGACACAGTTCCTCTAGGTCAGGAGTGAAGTAAACAGAACGAGAGTGGTGGGGTCAGTTTGAGCTGCTGGACTCTGTGCTGTGCCTGTTCTGTTCACCAGAGCGAGGACTTCACTTCACACAGCAGGGCTGTGAATCTGGCCCTAATTTAAGAGGAAAAACTAAAGCAATCAAATAAAATTCAACAATTGCTAACAAAATAACGAGTGGTTTGTGTATGGCAGCAACTAGGGATGTTTTCTGTCTTTTGATGACATATATGAAAATATAATTTATAAACCACCATATTCATTTGTTTTTCAGGTGAATATGTAACAGCCCAAAAACTTTGTTACCACAGAGTGAAGCTTGTCCTTTGGTACATCATGTCCTTCCAGAACATATGGAGTGACTACACTTAAACTCTGAAGACAAGGAAATGAAGAGTTAAGACATACGCCACTCCTGCAATGCAACCTTAACTCTTCTGCCTCCAGCTGGCAATAGTCACACGGAATGAGTCAGTAAGGTGGGGGAAGAGGGCAAGGTGCCATAATCAATAGACATGCAGAAATTCTAAAAGAATGTGTCCTTATTTGTGTCATGGGCCACAAAATTAAATTCCAGCATTTAACTGTCTTCCCTGTGGTAGGTGTATCTATGGTGGAGGGAGTAGCTGGAGCAATTTGGCAGAGCAATTATTGTGTTATGACATCTGTACTTTGAAGGATCAAGTATGCCTCATTTCAGTGCTGTTTTTTGCCGGATGTGTCCGCAGAGGTTCAGGAGGATGTCTTCATTCCATTGGAAAAGTTAGATGTCTGGCGACATATAAGACTGTGATCTCCAGGACTTGGGTAAGTGAAGACTCTGTATCAGAAGGAGTTTACTATAAAAAGAAGGTGATATCCTGAGCAATAGAGTTCATTGAGAAAGGCACACACACTAAAAGAGTGGATGAAAAACATCTTTACAGTCCATTAACACTTCAGATACATAATCTTGAAATACTGTATGCTGTTAATGAGACATGAAGTGCTGAAGTAACATTCTAGTCCAACACTTGATTAGTTTAACATATATCCGATGGGCACAGTCTATTTTGGATTACATTAGAATGTGTGAGATATAAAGCCGTGGGGGTGGGGAAAGGGAAGGGCAGGTGGGGTGGGAAGCGATCAACAAAGCTAACAAGCTGTGATGCCTACAGGAAGGGAGAAAAGTCCTGAAGGGCTCCAGATGGAAGGGTAAAAAATAGGGAGGGAGGGAGTAAAGAAAGAAGAAGAAGAAGAAGCATTTTCACTTCTCCTTCCTGCCATCAGTAGCTGTGACAGTAATAAATGTTCTGGATAGGATGGGGGGAGAAGGGTTTGGGGTGCTTTGATTTCAGATATTCTGCTGACTAACAGTACGTCTACAGTGGAATAAGGGTATGTCTACACTCCAATTAAACACCTGTAGCTGGCCCAGGTCAGCTGACTTGGGTTTGAGGGCTGGTTTGCAATGTAGACATTTGGGCTTGGGCTGGAGCCTGAATGTCGACACAGCAATTTTTAGCCCTGTAGCCCGAGCCCTGCAAGCTTGAGTCAGCTGACCCAAACTGGCCACCAGTGTTTAATGGCTGTGTAGACATACCTGAAAGCCTCAAGCCTGCAATTCCTGTTCATGTGAGTAATCCAGCCACACCATGTTGTCTTGTTTGCTTCAATTTCAAGTCTCGTGTGAATAAAGATTATCCCCATGAAGAAAGGCATCAGGATCATGACCTAGACATGTTCTTCATACCAAGCCTCTGAACAGCAAAGACTGAGCTCACTCCACATTTGAACCAAATTCCTTCTCATAAGCAAATACAAAATCAGTTTCAAACCAAAGGCCCGACTCTTTATTCCTAACTCAGGCAAAATTCCCACTGAACTCAGGGAGTAAATCTTGTCCCTGTGGAATTTTTACCATTGACTGCCAGTGGGCCAGGATTTTCATCCAGGGAGTTTTGTCTGAATAAAGGCTGGAGGATAGAGCTCAATATATGTGGTCCTTTAACAAAACAAGTCCAAATACACCACAATACTAAACACTTCATTTATTGTCAGATTAAAACAAAATAAACTTTAGGGTGATGTAAATATAATGCTGTAGTGTGGGAAGAGAGGCCAAATTCTTCCCCATTGTAACCCCATCGACCAGGCTGGATTGACACCGGGGATGAAGTTTGTCTAGTACGATTATTTTTACTTTTAAGCAAATAAATGGAAATTGTTTGAGTAATTATATCCCATGTTATGTTGGAAAAAAAACTGTACAAACTTTAATTCATCCTCTCAACTGCCCTATAAATTATAGGTTAGTAAAGTGCTATACAAACAGCATTGCCCATAACATTTCAACATTTTTGGCAAAACATGCTGGATGGGGGGAAGCCTTAAATTTTTTAATAACGCTTTTTTCCATAGGTTCCTCATCTGTGCAATAAGCATATTTATTGTGAACAAAGAGAGAGGGTGAAATCCTGACCATATTGGCTCCTTATGGGAGTTTTGCCATTGACTTCAGTGGGGCCAAGATTTCACCTGACATGGCCAATAGCACTGAGGGAGATTATGGCAGAACCATGCTTAAAACTTGGAAGCATCTGCTTCTTGGTCTCACATGCTTTCCTCGCACCTATGATGCCTTTCAGGGAGAAAGAGGATATGTCAAGCACTAAAAAGACTAAAATGAAATCTGTAGCCTTGTACACATGCACACACACAGAGAAAACCCTTTTTTTTTTACCATTCTACCAATTGCGGCACAACATCTGGGGGGTCTCATCCTAGTAATACTTACATCATGCTATAGATGCATAAATCTCAGTGTGCCTTAGAAAAGAAGGCAAGTCTCATTATCCTTATTGTACAGATGATGAATGTGAGGCACAGAGGTGTTAAGTGACTTGCACAAAGTCAGAGAGCTAGTTGGTGTCAAAGCTATGAGCACAACTCAGGTTTCTTGGTTCTCGGGCCTTTGCCTACCCATTGGGCTTAAGTCTCTCACTGTGACCTAATTTTTTTCACTGCCTTCCCTTGTATAGTAAAGGTAAGAATGTAACAACTGTTTGCTTATTCATTATTGTTTCATTATGCATTTTAATGTGATTAAACAGTGCTGTGATTATACATAATACACAGTAACTATGTGTTGCTTTGGCATTTCAACAATAATGTCCATGCATTTGTCTGTCTATTTTTACCAAGTGCACAAATATCACATAAAGTACAATGCGGGGGGGGGGAGGGAGGGAGGGCAGGTGGGGAGGAGGCATGACATCTTCCCCAATGTTCAGGAGAGAAAAATAAATTAAAGGCATATTTGCTTTTCCCAAAACTTTTCATTCTGGTCTGCAGCGGTAACTAAAGCATTTTGGCCAAGATTTTCAAAACTGGATGCCACTAGTTAGGCTCCTAACTCCATTTTTAGGAACTTAAAGAAGTGGTCTGACTTTCAGCAGAGTCAAGCATCCTAGCTTTCCCCGGAAGTCAATGGTAGCTGTTGGGTTCTCAGCCCTTTCGAAACTCAGACCAGTTAGGGCTTGATTCTGCACCCTTGAGGTGAACGGGAGTAAGATGAGGGTCATAACTGAGTGCATATAGCTGGATTTAAGAGCTTGCCTTTAGGCACCCATTTTGAAAAATGTGGTCTTGTGGTATAATGTCTGGAAAGATTTAGATTATCTTGTGTGTAGTATAAGATGTGTAGATACAGACTATCCATATGTGCCAATAGGCTAAACTTTAAGTGCCAGACAACTATATTCTTGCATTCCAAATAGGGAAATACGGTTTGTCAGCCGAACATTTTTATTATTCTGTTCACAATTCTAGTGATGTGTCTTGCATAATTGGTGGCTCCAGAAGACATTAACAAGAAACTGAGAGCTATAAAATCCCCATAAAAAATCCTCTGCCCTTTGCATGTGTTTTTTTTTTTTACTTTGCTATGTTCCTGCTTATTGAAGATTTGCTGCCATGATGATATATTTGTTGATATGCTTTGCTTTTGAGATAGTTATGGAACTGTGACAGAAGGGGTGATTCCAGTAATGAGGGGTACAATGCATCTGGGTTCACATACATACAAGAAACCTTTAGATTATAAAGTTATGAAATGAGGATCTGAGTAGCTTGTCATATGTTCTTTGCTTACATAGTTCACATTGTGACATGACAGCAGTGAAATACTGCTTCCAGTTGTTACAGGAGTGAAAGATTCCCTTCCCACTCCCTGCTGCATCTCACAACCTGGCAGCAACATTCTGTCTGACATAATGCAATCATGTACATTACTAATATATTCGTAATTATCACGTATACATTTCTAGCAATGATCTATTTGCATTTGTTTTCCCTCTCTGCATTGCTATACAAAGCTCTTTGCTGTTTCTTAAACATATATAATTCAGGATACTGCATTTTCTCAGCCAACCAAAAAATAAACAAGGTGGGTTGCTTTTTAAATACTCACAGTACAGTTGGTTTAGTGGTCAAAGCAAGTAATTGAAAGTCAAGAAATCTTGCATTCTAGTCCTGGCTTTGCCACTTTGATCAGATCCTCAAAAGTATTTAGGTGCCTAACTCCCACTGAAAAGAATGGGAGTTAGGTGCATAAATACCTTTGACCTAGCATAATTTACTTAAAAAGTGACCTGCAAAGGAAAAAATAAAATTGGGTTTCTGCCTTTTTTGCTTCTTTATTATGTGAAAAGTTCTGAAGTCTGAACATTTTTAAGTCTCTCCACATATTTAAAAAAAAAACAAAAACAAAAACCTGAAAGTCTCTGGAAGAATGGAGAACTAGTTAGATTATAATATCACATGCACCAAGAAATCGAAACACTTATCTGAGCGGGTAAATTATTTTAATGTAGACTTGAAAAACAAAACAAAATTGAAAAGTTTTAAATGCCTATGTAATTCAAATGGCTAATAAACTACAGGAAGAAAATTAATTAATGGCTATGAAAGCACTCAGTCCACTTTTCTGGGTGCTTCAGGGAGACCAACAGCAAAATACAATGACATTCCTGTTAAGTTAAAAATGAGCAGAACATCTATCCTCCCATTTTCTATAGGCTCACTTTATACATAATCAAGAAGCAAAACAAAAAGACAAATCTTTTCTTTTTCACTTACAGGTCATTTTTAACCTTCCTGTGCCTCGGTTTCCCTCTCTATAAAATAGTGATAATGCATACAATTTTCAGAAGCTCTTAAGTTACTTGGGAATGAGGCCCCTAAGTTATGTACCCACTTTTGAAAATGTTATCCTCTAATGTTTACTTACTTATGAGCCTTAATACATAGATGTTTTATAAAGACTTTGAAATCCTCATATGGAAGCCAGGAATGGGGAACTGTAGTGTGAAACAAGAGCTTTAAAATTTTGTAATTTGCCTTCATCAAAATTCATCATTCCAAGGCAAAAGTAAAGTCTCTGCCATTAGAATTGTTATCAGCAAAGCCTGGAACAGGCAAAGAAATGCTGTAACCAAACTGTCTTCTTCTCTGAGCACCCTTCCAGACAGGGCTCTCATTCAGCAGTCTTCCTTGACTTTAATGAGACTTAAGAATGTGCTTAAAGTTAAGCACTTGCTTAACTGCTTTGCTGAATAGGGGTGGATTTAAGCATGTGCTTAGATGCTTGAACTGGGGCGGGGAGTCTAAGTCCCCAATCCTGCAAAGAGTTATGCAGGTGCTTAATTTTACATTCAGTGGGACTACTCAGAATAGAGAAAATTAAGCATATGCATAAGTCATTGTGGGATCTAGGCCTCAGTTTGGAGACCCTTACTGGAAAACCCTACATTTATTTGATATACTCTTCTTTTCCCCTGTGAAAAGACACATTAGCTTCACTGTGCATGTGAATTTAGAACAGGGATTCTAAGTGCTTACAGAGTTAAAAGAAAAAAATAATTAAAAAAATTACAAAATCTGTATCTTTTATCTGTATTGTTACCAAAAATCTCCCCTTTAAAAAATTGCCAACAACTTTTTCATTTCTGGGAAACTGCACAGACGAGTCTGGGGCCAACTCTTTTGTCTTTGTATTTCCAACTGTTCTGGTTTACTTCTTCTGTTTCCCTGTCAAAAATTGCTCTTTTAGTCCCAGTTTAGCTAAGGGTGATGGGAAGTTTACTACTTGATCTTTTCCCTTATTCCAGTGTTTTGAATTGTAATTAGCAGTTTCCAGTACTCAGGCTTTATTCCCCAAATGCAGGCCCTTTTACGGAGCTGCTTAAAGTAATGAAAGAGCTGTCATTTCATTCCCCACAAACAACTGCCTGTTCATTCCCTTTCAGCTGCTTTCATCCTCAGTCTAGTGAAATGAAATTATACAAATTATGTGACATTAAAAATACCTGCAAAAGTGTAAATCCACTTGATGCTAAGAGAGCCTCTGTAAATAATTTAGGAACCTTTATGTAGGTGTTTGCAATGAATCAGTTATCAAACATTTTGGGCTTCTGGATGCACTTTTTAAAAGATGAAGAGTCTAAATATTTTCCCCTAGGAAAGCCTTAGTGCCCAAAAGACGTAAGTGAAGAAGTCAGCCTGCTAGTGACCAAATCAATCACACTTCAGATCAAACTACAGAGGGGCTTTTTGGTTTGGAACCAGATAGAACTAGGAGCTCTTGTGCAGAAGGTATTATTTCTTTATATGGCTTCAAAATGAACATATGTCTAGAAAAAAACCAAACCAAACAGCTTTCCCTGTTTAAAAAAATATTACGGCAAAGTTAGAAAAAAGAATCCTTTGGAGTCAGCCAAGGTGAAATCTATCAAATCTATGAAATCTAAAAAAATCATAGCTACTTTCTGCCCCCACCATCTAACTGAGGGGGACAAGGAAGGTAGGGTGGTATATTTTCCTGCATTTAGGGGGAATTCATCCCTTTCATATGGTAAGCTCTTTTGGCATGAGAGCTGTGCCTTCTTTGGCTATGCCTTCACGGCAAAAAAGTTATGTTTTAATATCCAGATAGCTATCTTGACATTAAAGCCTAGTGGAGACAAGGCACTGTAGTTTTTACCTCAATGTATCTAATCAGGGTAGTATCTTGGCCCTCTCCTGCAAAGGGATAACTCCATCTGAAATGGGAAGTGGATTCTGGGGTATTTCTTAGGCAGGCTTGATCCTACAAACAGGTGCAGTCCCTGCTCCAGGGTGTAGTCCCACTCACAGTACAGGGACTCTTCCTGCAGTAAGCTCAAAATCCTGTCTCTTTCACCAACAGAAGTTGGGCCAATAAAAGATATTACCTCACACACCTTGGCTGTCTCATATCTGGGACAAACATGGCCACAACAATGGTCATTTGTCCATTCAGTTCAGGACAAAAATTGAGCTTAAAAGTAGACAAGATTTATACATTTAAACTCAAGATTCAGTGGTCTGTAAATGAGTGACAACAGTCAGGGAAGGAGAGAGGCTCTTTGAGGCCGTTAGCAAACAGCTCATGATTTGTTCTTCTTTGTGCGTTCTCCTTTGCCTTAGTCATTTTACAATGAAATTGAGCCACTGATTCCCACCCTTGGTTTTTTTGGAGAAGATAGTCGGATGAGGAAATTTTGCAATTAAATATAGAAGACACCCATGTCATGTCCATGTATTGAAATAAGAGTTTGATTCTATGAGTTAAGTGATAATAATTATGAACTTTGTAATAGGCAAAAGATGATTTAGATCTCCCTAGTCTTTCAGCCCAAATCCCTATATTTCCAACCCCTAAATCCCTCCCTTTCCTCTCCCCCTATCCAAGTCTCCATCCAAGAAAATAGCCAGGCGAGTTTTCTAAGCTCTTTCAGCTCCAGTTGCTAATGCTGCTGACATGGCATCCACAATCATTTAAGATTTGTAATGCTGCCATGTGTTCAACACATGGCCAGCAGATATTCCTATTGTCAAGAATCACATAGTCATTGGAAAGCAGTTAGCATCATAAATAAAGCAAACATGATCAGATACTACATACTTCCTCCTCATGGTGAATTAGGATGAAGCACTGGAATTCAACCCCATTCTTCAACTAATGGCAGAAAGTATGAATGTGGGAGATCTGGTACTGTACATATCTGGGGAATGATTTACTTAACTCTTTCATTGTTCCACAGAGAAACAAGTCTGTTTGGAATGCATGTGTTTGGGTTGTAACCCCATGTTAGCCAGCCATATCCCTGGGTGTATAGAGGATGGGGGTCTTGACTGTAACCACTCCACACCACATCTTCTATTGCAAAGTATTTTCCTCTTAAAGTTTGCCTTTAAATAGTTCACTGCCAATGGGTTAGTATGTCAGAGAAGCTTGTCAGCATCAGCATAGGCTGGATTCCATCTTTAATCATGGGGGGTTTATTTGTTCAACCAGGATTTAGAGGACTAAAGGCTCGTGCGTGCCTAAAAGGAAGGTGGGAAGGAAAGAAGAACTGGGAAGGGGGAGGGAGTAGCCACTGATTCCTACTGAGTGAAATGGAAACTTTTCCTAAGGGCTTTTCTCCCTTTCTGGAGCAGATCCTCAGCTGAATCAAGTTGCTGCTATTGTCATTGATTTCAATGGAGCTACAACCAAATTTATACCAGCTAAAGATTTTCGCTTTTGTATTCAAGGGGTTTTCCCTATCGAGAATCATAGGGCTGGACGGGACTGCAAGAGGTCATCTAGTCCAGCCCCTTGCACTGAGACAGGACAAATTATACTTGACCATCCCTGACAGTTGTTTATCTAACTTGTTCTCCAGTGACAGGGATGACAGCTTGTTCCAGTGCTTAAATGCCCTTATGTTTACGTTTAAAGGGGAACAGCAGTGCTTTAATTAAAAAAAAACAAAACAAAAAACCTGAAATCCTAAATCATTAATGCAACACCCGTGTAGATTTTAAAATGATAAATAAATACTTACTAACAGAAAACTGTAAGGCTGCTTCCCTTAATTTGTAGTAGGGGTTTGAGATGTGGCTGGTCCACCTACAGGAAGCATGACAACTTGAACACAGTTCTTGCTAGGTAAGTAAAGGAGGAACAAATTTGCAGTTAATTTGTTTAAAACTGTATTTGGCAATTTTTAATGTACACACACAGCACATATACACAGTGGGACTTGGGCACTTGTGCAGGATTGTTTTTGTTTTATGTTTTTTTAATTTCAAAGCATTTCCATTCTCCTAAAAGGATTTTCCTTCCCTTTCAAATTTGTATAGATCAGGCTGTGTGTCTAATTTCAGAGAGAGGCAGTACCAGACCCTACTGACCTGAGACACGGGGGTGAGGTGTTGCATGACTGCAGATGCTATCCTTTGCTTCACTGGCATCCAGTGTCATCCTGCACAGAAGAGGGAGTAGCTCCAGAGGGAATTTAAAGCCTGGCTGTGCTGCATCAGCTAATAGAACAGTAGTAGACATGGATCGATATTTGACATGGATCGATGTTTGGTTTTAGTGGCTGTGCCCTCTGTATCTACCCACCTTCCCAGTCTCTTTCCACACAGCACATTGTAAATATATCTGCACCTGAGAACTTTACAGCAATTTAAACTCTTTGTCCCATTCATCTAAAAAAACCAGAGACCTGATCTCTGGTCTCTTACAACAGTGTAAATCAGAAGTAATGCCATTGAAGTCAATGGATTACACCACTTTTACACCATTGTAAATGAGATTGGAATTGTACCCACCATCTTACAACGAGAGCTGACCAGAGAACAACAATTCCATCCCACAGCAACTTTCGAGGTTTCAAATTTGGTTTTGGTCCACATTGAACAAAACTTTTCAAATGTGTTTTGTGAAAATGGTATGGGTGGCCAGAGTATTGAACTGGTATTTGGGAGGCCCAGCTTCATAGTCCTACTGTGGTTGATTCAGAGCAGAGTTTTTCATCCCAGATCACTTCAAATCATGCTGAGCAGGGATTTGAACCTGGGTCTTCAACATCAGTGCCCTAACTGCCCAGCTGTCATTAGTCTTCCCTGCCCTTTTCCTTGCCATTCCCCCAATGATTCACACAGCTGAAAAGCTTCTTGGCAAAAGTAGGGTTGTACGAAGTGATATAGGTCTCTGTAAAATGCTGCAACAAAACATTTGTTTCAGAAAAATGTTCTGACTAGCTCTACTTAAAACCCTACTAAATCTCATCTCACACTAGCTGGAGCTACTACACAGTTTGTTTAAAGGTCCCTTATCAGGCACCGAATAAGCTTGTCAAAACGGACTTTGTTTAGATAAACATAAATGTGCCAATAAAAATAAATAATATCAGTTTACTCATTACCCATTCTTATATTATTTAGTTTGCTTTGCAGATTAGCCTCTTTATATGCTTTACTATTGATTTGATTAAACAATTATCATAATCTTAAAATGACAAAAATTCCTGATTGACTCCATCAGAGCAGAAATATGGCATGTCTGAGGAAAAGATATTGAGGGGTCTTTATTTACAACTACAGTTCTTTTTGGATCTTTGGTCTCTTTTGATTGTGAAAGGACCTGGCTATCCCATTTCAGAAAGGCAGGCCATACACAGAGCTGAAGATAGAATTGTTAATCCTGTTATCAAGAATACAAAAGCCACAGGTTACAGTTTCTCAATAGTTTTTTTGGGGGGGTCCTAATTTCAAGTACAGTCAAGAGGGCTTAATGGACTCAACAAATTGCCATGAATTTGAGTTCATTTAACAGGTAATTCCTTTAAGGAAGGTTTACTACTTTGTGGTAACATGAAGTTTAAAAAAAGATAAAAATCTCCAAACTCTAGAACTTGTTTTCCCATCTCCACACAGATCTATGACTGAGAGACGTTCAGCTTCTCAGGCCTTGTTGAAGTTGTAAACAGTTATCAGGCTGTACCTCAGCAGTAATCTAGTTGGTGTGTGGTGCCTAATTATCACGTCACCATGTAGTGTGGATAAAGTGACTGAGGCCTGCTGCTCTTAAAGGAACCAGACCTGAGTTTTTTTGATGTTATTAAGCAAACCACACATCCCACCCTTCCCTTTATAAGCTATGCATTTACAAAGTACAAACAACATGGAACGGCATATGAAAGGGATTAAAAGACTGAAAAATGAGTCACTTTAGTGGTTGAGTCTTTAATCTGAGAAGTAATTAAATGAGCTTCCTTTATATGGTAAAGCTGGAGAGCCTGTAGAACCATTTTTCCTAACAGTGGAGAAGGCATTGTGGGGGGGCGGGGTTGGTAATCTGAAGAAACTCTCTTCCAGCTTTATGGGATCTAAGGGCATGGAAATGCTTCAGCCAACTCAAATTCTGTCTGTCAGTGTTGTTGTAGTCCTGTTGGTCCCCGGATATTTGGGAGACGACACAGGAGAGGTTATATCATCTATTGGACCGTCTGTTGGTGAGAGAGACAAACTTTTGAGCCACACAGAGCTTTTCTCCAGGTTTGTGGAGCTTGAAAGCTTGCCTCTTTCACCAACAGACGTTGGTCCAATAAAAGATATTACCTCACTCAGCTTGTCTCACTAGAATTCTGTCTGGCTGCAGCAGCAGCAGGCAGGACAAAGCTAGAAGTTTAGGGATATATTTTGGGCCAGTGAAATCAATAGAAAGTTCTGCTCTGAAACTGATGGCATGACATGTAGCCCTTGGTTTCTATTTTAGAGCCAATATCTGGTAATGAAAAATTTCTTTGTACTCCTGGTCTGAATGGAGAATAAACAGGAAAACAGGCTAAAGGGTTGAGTAAGCTTGATAAGTAGGAAGTATGGATCTGGCTCTGTGAAATCCTGAGTACAGTCAATGTCTGATGAAGTTTTTGGGAGTTGAGGTTGCTCAGCATCTTGTTGCAAGTGTTCAGCATCTTGCCATATCCAATTACAAATCTCACCCTACAACATACTCCCTTCAACTCAAAGCTTCTGTTCATATATTCTTTGTAAGAAACAAAAGAATGTGAAGCAACTCATGATGAATTCAAATGGTAGAGCAAATTCTAGAGTTTTGCAATCTACTTGCAAACAGTTTGAGAGAGGCAAGAATCAGTGAATAAATAATGCATTATTAATTCTAATAATACATTAGTTCTAATTGCTACAATAGGAAACTCAAATTCACTTCAATCCAGTTTTTGGAAATCTGGTGAACCTGCATCTAACCTCAAGTAGAATTTCAGCTCCTGTCAGTCTTGTACCTAGTTTATTCTGTCTAATCTAAGTTGTTCAGCTTTTTTTTTTTGTGAGGGGGGTATCTTGTCTCACAGGTTGAGGTTTCATAAATATAAGGTGAACCCATTTACTATAATCTCTGGGCCATTTGATATGTAGGAAAAATACATATCAAGTGTGTAATGTGGCCTGTGGGGTTGGAAAGCAATGCCAAATACCTTCTAAAAGTAACAAAATTTGATCTGATGGCCCCATCACAGCTCACCTGACTGGAAGGTGGGTATCAATTTGTTGGTTTAGGAGGGAAACAGCATCCTCCCCCAGTCCACCAGAGCGACAAGGGCTTTTGAGATGAGCTAACCAGTGGTGGAGCACCAAGGGTTAGGCTGCTACACAGGAACTACAGATTTTCACCTTGCTTCTTGCACAGGAGTATTAAATGCCCATGGAAAGATGATGGTCCTTTTTCACCTTTGTTTTTTCTCTTGCAGCAAAGCAAGTAATTTACGTAGCCTGATAAAGGGTTTACCATTGCCAGACAACTGGTAAAACTGAAGGCCCAGGGTGAGGCTTATTGATTAGCCTACAGCTGGGAATCTCATGAGCACTATAGCCCAGTTTGGATATTTAGAGGTGCATGTGTTGACTCATCATCAGTCAGCTGATTGGCAGAGTTGTAGTGACTCTATTGTGACGAGGCCGAGGGTCATACTGAATATATAAAGTGCTGTGTTGGGGCCAGGTAGCATTGGTACCTGTCCTGATTTTTATAAGATTATCCCTGTTTTAATGGAAGGGGGCCCTGTCCTGGAATTTAGGCTGACAGGACACCTTATGTCCAAAAACAATGGAGAGCCTCCCACTTACAAATAAGCTACATCTGACGCGAAATCTTTGTTATCATACACAAATGTCATTTTCCTCAGTCATGGCATTCCATAGGAGTATGAATTGAGCCACTTTTTAAATGTACAAATCCAGTAGCCACTCGGGGGAGGGGACACGGGGGGGAGGGGACACGGGGGGCATTGGATTTCATAGTCTGCAAACTAGAGACATACCAGCTGGTAGCCAAGATGAGTGTGAGTGTCTGGGAAGGATGAGATAGTGAAATGATAAAAACTGATCAGGAAAAATACTTCAGTCTGTAGATTCAAACCACAGTTTTCTAGTTAGCATGGCAATAACTAAGGCAGATTATCCTCCAAATACTGTGGAAAACGTCACTCTGTAAACATTGTAGATTGCTTGAATATTTATTAAAATAGACCAAAAGCTGAAAGTATCTGGGTAAAACAACATTTATCATTACTTTAGTTTGTTAAATCACAGTATCTGTGAACTAAAAAAAAAAAAAAACCCTATTAATTTTCATGTGTCAAACAGGGGAAAATATAAGAATAAACACTGGAATTAAACTGGGCAATTTTTTATATCATCCTCCACTTTACAAGCTGCTGTTTAATGCTATTAACTCACTTTTTTAGTTACTAAAATGACTAATATTTTTAAAACGCGCTCCATGACTAAAACAAAAACAACTAAAAGGTCCTATTACCATAATTTAACAGAAAGCAGAATCATAGTTTCATTATCCAAGAGAACAATGTTATAAATACATCTGTTTTTCATCCACAATTATATAAATAATAAACATGCTGCCATTTGCAAGGATTTTAATAGCTGATTATATGTAAGCAATATTGTGATCTACGGGAGGGTGGCATGAGTTTTCATCATTCATTTTCATTGTACTTATTCGGTGCCCTTGTCTTCATCTGAGAAATGAGGAACAGACTTCTTTGCTACAACGTTGTCCAGTCTCTGGCCTTGCAAATATGGGTTCACACTCTGAAAAAAAAAATTAATTAAAAAGATACTGATTAGGAATGAGAAAATATATCCTAGGGTAACTAGCAATAATGGATATATAAAACTATGCTTACTGATCTGAGTGTCAAATGTAAACTGATAGATTGTCTTCCCAATGACCTGTCAGTCAAGCAGACATGCCCATATCATTACTCTTGGAATATTTGTGCCCTCCATGTGATTACTCTACTGTATTTGTCACTGCTCTAGTGATTCCAGTCCAGCGTAGTCTAGTTCCACTATATGGAAAATAAGAACCCTAAGCCTCTACCAGACCAGACCAGATCAGTAATATATTATATGTGTTTTATCCGAATAGGAAAATAAATCAAATGAACTCTATGGATTACTCACATGCACACAGTGTTTATGTGATTAGATTACAATAATTTGTCATGTTTAGTAAAAGTAGGATATAATATAGTTCCATCACGCAGCTTTACAAATCTTTGGGGGGAATGTTGACACAAAGCTTATTTAGAAAGAACTGATTGACTTGCAAATGTTAAAACTCATTCTCTGGTTGCCAATTTTTCTTCTCAGTGCATGAAGAACAAATAGCTCCCAGGGAAAGATTTTAATATTTATAAATCAATTTTTTCCCTAAATAAGCTCTAATGCAAAAAATAATCCATTCCACTAAAAAGAAAAAAGTCCTTGTACCTACTCTGCAATCCTTCAAGGTGGAGAAATAAATGAGAGGATTAACTAGAAACTTTAGTATAATCTAAATAAAATGCTAATGTCTTGATTCTCTTCTCTTCAGTGGAAAAGGGGGACTAACAGGGAGCTGGAACTATTATCCCCATTTTATACATGGGAAACTGAGGCACAGGAAGGCTAAGTGACTTGCCCAAGGTCAAACAGGAAGGCTGTAGCGGAGTGGAAAATTGAATCCTTGTCTCCCAAATTCCATGCTAGTGCCTTAGCCACTGGGCCACCCTTTCTCTCATATGAGGATGATAAGCATTATATTCCCTGTTAAGTCAGGCAGCATGCAAACAGAGAACATCTTTCTTTCTTTTTGATCTGCACATTTCACTAATCTTATCTTAAAGTGCAGTTCTACTATGTAAAACTACGCTACATATCTGCTCCCAGAGGCACATCCACTTACTTTACTGACTTACAATAAGTTGATACTTTTTTTCCCTGTTACCACTGCAAAACCAACAAAAGTCTAGGAGAGGGAGTCTGGGTCATGTAGTAATCATCAGAATTGATTAATAAATTCTAACTGCAAAATGTTTATGGCTGGTGATGTGTGAATCAGAAAGAACTCAACTTGACTTCCGGCTTCCTGATTGAGATTGCAGGGTAGGAAGTTAGAAAAACAATTTTTTTACTTTCTGCTTCAATTATTCCAAATACAGACTACTCATTTTCTAATAAATATGGAACCCCTGCTGCCAGTGTGGAAATGCACTTTACATTTCAAAGTCCTATTTTCTTCTTATGGAGAAATGCAGCAGCAACAAAGTTGAACGATAAATACCTTTTCTGAGACAGAGGAAGGGACAGGAGCAGTGAGAGAAGTCAGGGGTTAGCGAGATGGAGGGTGCAAAAATTCTGTGTCATCAGGAGAAGAACCCATTCAGTTGAGTTTGTGACACATCTGGATGCAGAATAATGGTCCTAATTCTCCTCTCACACTTGGGGTAAATCAGTAGTAACTTCACTGAAACTAACAGAACTACATCAATTATAGGGACAAAATCTGCTGTGATTTACACCCTTACAGCATGTTGACCCAGGCAGCTGAGGGCAGAATTCTTTTCTATAGGGATCTAGCATTGGTAGTGGATTTTACACATACCTATTATGGGGAATTCATTTTTTAAAATTCAGTTTGAAGGAGAAATTATCCATGTTATTCAAAATCATTTCCTATGCAAAATAAAACCTATTTAAAAAGCAAGTTAATATAATTCTTAGATTTTACGGGAAAGCTTTTCACTTGAATACATCTTCTGAATGCAATGCAGCTGGCTGTGATAGAATAATAAAATTTAGGCTTAGTGGACTTTTATGGAACCAGGCACTGTAGTTTATCACAGTAATGTCTTGACTTCAAGTAGTATTCTAAGTTATAATACAGATGTATTAGTCCAATTCTTCATTTCAGCAATAGGATTTTACCTTTTTAATCTTCATCAGCGCTACACAGAAACAAGATATTAAAATTAAAACAAGTTGTGTTCCGACAATTACCCTTTTTCTTCTTTTTGGTCCACCCTTTATCTTCTCAAAGAGTAAATTCTTATTCTACAAAAAAATACAAATATGGATCAAATTTGGTTAACTCTTCTTTTAAGGCAAGACTATGTTATTTAAATATTAGCATATGAACATTTTGGAAACTAGTTTAGATCAGAATGTCATGTTATTGGAAAGATAAACCACAAGGAAACATTTTGATTACTGCAGCTATTAATACAATATTTTGCTATTCTTCAGGGATAGCCAGTGTCATCAACAATTATAAACACAGGCATATTAGACAGTCTGAGATGTTATACTGTACTGTAATTTTTTGTGTGTACAGGGCCTCAGTGATCAGGGAAATTATTATTAATTAAAAAATACAAGGAAGTTGGGATACCAGTCTGTTGTAGTTCTCTTCCTTTCTTTTGAAATGATAATTGTACTTGTTCAATATTTTTCTTTATATACGTTTTCCAAATTCCTTTTAAAAAAATCATTATCTTAGTCACTCACACTATTTGTGTGAGTATTTTATTCCATATATTTGCTATTCTCTATGCAAAAAAGTTCTGCTGAAATTCTTTCAGTGCCCAATCCTTCCTTTGTTTAAATAGTGCCCCCAATAAAGCTTCTAAAAACCATTTGGTCTATAACATTTTTAATAGAGTGAACCTTTTAAAATCTGCCAAAAAATGTCTTGGCAGAAAGGAAAGTTATGATGAGGAAAAAAATATGACTTTGTGACCACAGTTTGTATAAGTGTTTCCACATATTGCTATATTTCATACAAGTAGTGAACTCAAATAAGGTCTGGAATATCAGACACATGCTCAACAGATTTTGTTTCAATTCTGATTATACTTTAGGAAAAAAAAAAAAAGAAGCAACCTGAAAATGCAATGAGAGAAGAATTACATTTTTAAAGGCAAACAGTATATAAACAATGCCATTAATTCTGCTATAAACAACTGACCTAACATTGATCATGTAAATAGAGAATGAGAGACAAATTCACAAAACATTTCTACCCTCTGTGCAGCCTTGATATGAGAAAAACAAACATTTTGGAGAGCTACAATGACATCTGCCAAAACTGTCTGTTTTGTACATTTCATGTTCATTAAACCCAAATTCACAAGGCATATCTCTTGCCCAACCTCAACTATTTCATCTGGGGTGTGCCAGAAAGGCAAAGGAACAGAGAGTAAATTGGCCAAAGAGAGACATTCTTGGCTACAATCATTTATGCAAACTCACTTGGGGAAAACTTCAATTTAACATTTTTAAAAAGGCAGATGTGTAAATTATTCCCTGTAGGAACCAGCACATCATTTGCAGTTTATCTTCACACACTGTTTGACCTTATACTTTTCATTAAGGGGGGAAAATAGTCTCTGTCGTAGAAAAAGGGGCACGGCTACTAAAGCGAACACTTGTATCAGGCAGGCAAATTCCTCATAATTGAACTGTTCTTCCTCAACAAGATCATATTTTGTTTAGTCTGTTTGGAAGTGATTTAAGACCATAACTTCCATTTAAGTATAATGTGTAGCACAGAGCAGATAGGGTTATGATCTAAGATTGGGTTCATGTAGTAACAGCAAATCTGAAAATATGTGCTTGTGAAGGGGCATATGTGTTTGGGCCTCAGAGCAGCATACAGCTTATACAACCTGGTGGTGGATGATTTCTTTCCCCTTCTCTCTGTGTATTTTCCTAGCATCCAGCCCAGTTATTCAGTCTGAGCACTAGGGTCTGAAGTGGAACCTAAGTACTCAAATTATAATGTTTGTAACCAACCTGGGTAATGCCATAGATGGGTGCATGGGAGGTGAAATCTCTTCTTAGATCTCATTGGTGATAATTTCAAGCCAATGAGGTTGCCCAGCTCCACGCTTTGGATTTATATGATCATTTAGCAGAACTTACTTAAAAGGAATAATGCAATAGCAATGTTGTACACTTACTACCTTGAGGAATATTTTTTATCATTCAATTCAGAATCTACAGGTCACATAGTCTTCATGTCTGAAGTTTTATGTACAGTTCCAAACAGAAATATAGCACATTGAACTGAATAATCTGTTGTTATTGTTCAACATTAAAAAGGGTCAACAACCCTTGATGTAACCCTTCCTAATAATCATTATTGCTGCCCCAATGTTTAGAAATGTGCTTGAGCAAAAAACATAATTGGTGCTCCTGATTATTACAATTGCTGTAAGTCAGTTATTTGATAACAGGCAGTTAGCATGCACAATTACCATAGAAATGCACATATAGCTGTGTACATACATTTCTAAATATCTATTATAAAACATCCAAATGGCTTCAGAATCTGGCTGAAAAATTATCAAAGTCCTTGTTCTTTAGATGGACTATCCACTGATGAAAAGCCAAATGGCAGGGTGTACTGCAATCACACCATCCCTATGTTTTGCTTAACGGTTCCATTCTTGTGAGCAAACAGTGTCAAAATTGATGAGAATCCCTCCCTCTAATTCAGCTGTGAATTACACCTCTTTTGTAACATTTCATGCCCCCTGCCCTTGTTGAACAGCAATTGCTTTCAGCTATACTAGCCTGGTAGGGCTGCCATAAAAATATGAACAGATATCATCCCCCCATTCATTAAAAGGTCCCCACTTACTTACATAGAACCATCCCTGATTAGTAGGGGAGACATCTTTCTGAGAGACAAAGGTGTGAGGTTGTAATGTGGGGTCTGTCTGTAGGGCAGGATCGAACTGGGGACCTCTGGAGCTTAGTGCATGGAGCCTCTACTGCATGAGCTAAAAGCCAACTGCCTGTTGGCTAAAGCCGTAGAGCAGACTCATTTATCTCTCTCTCTAAGCACTCTCAGTGCCACTAGACCGGACAGAACACCACACCCAGGAGGTGTGTAGGTTACAAAGTCACCAACCAAGGTCAAGTTTTAAAAGAAGAAAGCTGATCTTTCTGAGACGTCCAAAAATTACACCTTTGCTCATTTCAGCACTTGGAGACTCCAGCTCCAACAGGATGAGTGAGGTTAAGCTATCATATTATACTGTTCTGCTTCCCACCATCTTTCGATATTAAGTAAACATAATAAAAGTCAGTACAAACAGAAATCTATAAAGTGCTAGCTACAGGCTTTCAACAAGATCTAAGGATCAGGGATGGCAATTTCTTTCATACTGAAGTCTCTGTCTTCTGGTGCACTTACATTCCTGCTCTCCATTTATCTTTTTTTTTTTTTTTTTACTGGCTCTGGTCCACCCACTCTGATAAACTAAACCAGCACTGTTTCTAGCCTCAAGATGAGATGGAAATTCATGTTATTTAGTACAAAGAAATGTTATTCAAAAATGTCATTGTCTTTTAATTCTCCACATGTATCATTATGAGTCAGATAGCCTGACAGAACTCTATTGCCTCTTCTTTTTCCTTGCCTCCCATAGCATGAGCATGTTTAAAACTTCTGGTGTCAGCCAGTCTAAGAAATATTCCCATGTGAAAGACTAAATTGTCTCAGTGGAAGTTTTTCTGGAAGTCAGCAACAGCTCATGCACCTCTCTAGATCAATGTCACCAGTTTAAGAGATAAGCTACAGGGTAGAGAGAAGCTGAATCTAGATGGAAAATACTTCCCTATTGCAAAAGAAAGTCTGACTAGAAAGGAAGAAAAAGGAAAAAAATAAAAGATTCTCTGGCCAGAAGCTAGGAGATCGGAGAACCAGTAGTTACATGCAGGAACCACCAGAATCATGTGATCTCAGTTGTCTCACCAGCCTCAGGTCTATGGCTGGAAAGGAAAAAGAAAGCATTTTCTCCATGGCAAGAAAAATTAATTCATCATACTTTTAGGATCCCTTCCCCTCTGAAGCATAACGATCACTGTTTAGAAGAGTTGGAAGAGAACAAGCCAATCTATGGATGTTTCTGTTTCAGACAAAAAAATACAAATTGACACAGATGCTTATACTTAAACAGATATGTTTATCATTGTTTGCATATTAGTATCCGCATTAAATAACTGAACTATATAGATTTGGCACAAACACGGACCTGTGGACTCTGCCATATGAGGTTATTTCTATCATTATTTAACTTTTATAAATTATGTTTTCAGACTTGAAGTCTCTCTCTCTCTCTCTCTCTCTCTCACACACACACACACGAGTGATATATAAGTTCCACAACTACACAAGCACTCAAGTACATTATTTTCTTGTTTAAAAATCTATTTCTTCCCTCTCTTTCATAAACAAATCAACATTATTTAACCTGCAACTATCATTTGGCTTTGATTATTAATATTAGAGGAACACATGCTGTCTGTCTGCTCTGGGAGCTGACAAAGGGAGAACAAACAGATAGTTCACTGACCCAGTGGTGCCAAGATCAAAAAAGGGGCTTGGGTTAGGCAGTGGTCCCTGCCCTAACATGTGCCCTTGACAGTGGACCAGGTTTTGTGCTGATATAGAGGATATCCTGACTCTATGGGTATTGGGGTGCAGTGATTCTTAGTTACAGGACTCTACAGCTTCCTGTAACAGACGATTTGGGGAAATCTGGTTTAGAATAATACAATATTTCACCCCTTATGTGTATTCAGTCCTTGGCCTCTCTACTGAAACTGCCAACGCATGCGTCAACTAAAGACAGCTGGGGGGGGGGGAGGGTTGGGAGGAGTCAGATGATGTGGGTGTATACAGTTGTGTACTGGACAACTCACAGGCTATGAACAACTAGTTTTGGTCACTCACTTCATATCTAAGCCAGATTCCAAATAGTGACCTAAAACTGAATGGCCTGTACCTTCATCATATGGCTCTTATTTTTAAAATCTCAGTTAGGTAATTTTTAGACTGCCCTTCTGCTATAGTTCTCCCAGAGTAAAATCTACTTACAACAGCAGCATTCGCTGTATTTCTTTATCTTTTTAATATATAACAATGTATGATGAGGAAGCAATTGGGGCAACTGTGCTGGATCTCAGCAGAGCATTTGACCATAGATATTAGCAGCTGTTTCATCTCTAATTAAAAAGATCTGGACTTGGCTTTGCTGCTGCAGCATATAATTTTGGTTGGGGAGCAAACAATTTGTTTTAATCCATATGTGGGAAGTTTCTTCCTGAATTAGTAGTAACTGATGGAAAACTAAAAAAATAACCCAACAAAGCTCAAGATAAGGTATCTTACAATATTAACTAATGATTGCCCACAATTGGTTAAGTGTATATCATTAATGACAACATAGTATGATGTACCCTGGTTCTGACATATTGTTATAGTCCAAAAACTTGCAGACATGTTTTTATAGTCTTCAAAGTGGCATTATGAAAATAAATTACTTATGAATAATAAGAAAACTAACAATGTTATCTGGCATAAATAGTAAACTGAGTTCACCATCTGGTGTTTTTAATATTACAACCTTTGATGCTAATTATTTAGACTGCAATAAGAGTTTCCAATATTTGGATATTTGGCTTCACTCTGCCTAGAATTTTAGGGATCATATAAGTGAAGTAATTAAGGCTATAAATCTTAAACTGGGCTGGTCCTAAATGATGTATCATTGTCTCATGATTACAGCAAGAGGAGGCACTGCCAAGCATGTCCGTTTATCAATATCTGTATATGGAAAGCTGGTTTAGCATAAGTTTATCTAAACTAAAGAGTTACAACTATGTATAAGATTTCTGGATTTGTTCTACAAGTACTAGTGGTGACCTGTAATTCTTGTCTTTATGGTGCCTTACATTGGTATTAGATTTGGTATTAGACATCTAATTGATGTAGTGTATTTTTTAAGATTAAGAAGCGGAACTCTCCCCAGACCAAATCTGGCCTGCATTCTCATGTAAGTAGTCTTGCTGAAGTTATTGTACTGCTTGTATGAACAGAGCAAGATTTTGCCCCTATTTTACGTGTTATATTTGTTATCCAGAATGTATTCAAAATCTTGTCATGGTCCAAAAAAATTCAACTAATTTTGTAATACAGCTTCGACTCCATGTAATTGTATTGAAAAAGAGTCTCTTTTTACATGATGGAAGCTTCAGAGTGGGGATATTTCAACTGGGTCATTTTAAGGCCTGATCCTGGTCTCACTAAAGTCAATACTAAAACTCAGTGTGTTAGCTAACAGTACAGTCTCCAATTACTTGTCTCCCAGGCCCAGATTTTTAAAGGTATTTAGGCATTGCTCTGCTCAGCATTGCAAGGTCTAAGTGACTTAGGAGCCTAAGTCTTACTGAAAGTCAACGATGCCTATGTCACATTTGAAAATGGGACTAAGCTGTCTAAGTCATGTAAGTCCAGATCCTCAAAAGGTACTTAGGCACCTTTGATTTCACTGGGAACTAGGCACTTAATTACCTTTGAAGTTCTGGGCCATAGGCCTTGAATGCACAATGAAGCAATGACCAGATACCTTTAAAAATCTAGGCCCTGGTCTATAGTTGTGATCTGAAATTTTGTGCTAAAAATGTATAAATAGGTTTAGTGATCGGTGCCTTGTAGTTGGAATACGATCCATTTGGGTCGTTGGATTTATCAGGTATATAGTCATCATGCTTTAGAACAGGTGATAAGCTAGAGGCTTCTATTTTCTATAACTTTTATTGCCTTTTGATCAGTAATATATTTTTCACTTTTTCTTTGCCATTAATTTGACGTTGGTTTCTTTTAAATAGGTGTAGGTACATCTCTTTAAGAAGTTTCCTTTCAAATGATTCTTTTTTTCAGGAGAAAGGAACCCATAGCTTTCTCCTTACAGCTGTGTGGTACCATTTAGCAGACCCAGCAGACATTCCATCTGCTGCAAAAATAAAGAAGACTGATTTACTCACCCACTTGCCGAGCCTGGGATAGTCGTGTTCTGGATCAAAAAGGTGTTGGTGCAGCTGGTATTCTCTACTGAACTCTGCTGTGTCTGGTGTGTTTTCTAGACACCCATCGTCAGCTGCAAAAATCAATTAGAAAGCATTAACTGCTTCCCAACTTGCACAGTGCACTATGAGCAACTCATATTTAGTGGCAACATTTCTTAAATTCAGTTATGCAATACAAACTTTAAATAAAAACTGGGATACTGGAAATGCTACACAGCTTTTCTCTGAAAGGGCTTGGTTAGGGTATTTTTAATTTTTGTAAAAATCTTCTTAAGGTCAACCCATTTGCAGCTTGAAAGTTAAATCTATTTCTTTTCCAATTCCACTCCTCTTCCCCCCGCCCACCACCACACTCCACCATCACACCCAACCAAGGGCACAGACTAATTTTTTTTAGACAGAACACTGTATTCTCCCAACTTTAAAAAAAATCCCCAGTGTTAAAGAGATATCTGTGCAGTTTATCAGCTACCACAGGAACTTTCTCTAGAGTCGAACTGGTTCTGGTGAAGAGATTTCAGCAATTCTGTTTGGGAAGCCCATGGCAGAATGCCTATGTTAGTCCAGGTAGAATCTGCTTTAATAAGCAACTACCTGAATGGAGCTACATTTCTCGTTAGCCACTCTGTTCAGGGGAACTGCAGATCTTTAACGTGGCACTTACCCCCTATTTCAATGCAGTTTGAGGCTGAAGTTTGCACAGCAAAGGCAAATCTGCAGTTCAGTTAACATTTTGATATGTCCAGCAACCACATTTGAAATACAATAGACAATTCCTCAAGTTGCATCTCAGAGCATCAGCAGGATTAATATTCATAAATTGCTGACAAACCTGTCTGATATGTTTGTCAGCAGGTTGTATTGCTGTTTGAACTTGGTGTCATCACAAGAGAACAACTGGACTTTGTAGAGGCCATTTTCTACCTACAGCTGTTATGATGAGATCTATCTTAGATACTTAAATGACACCAATCATCAAAGTAACTGAGCTCTTCACAATCTGTAATTTATGTATCCTCAAAACACCCCTTTGAGGAAGGGAAGAGCTGTTATCCCCTAATAATACAGGGAACTGAGACACAGAGACACTAAATGACTTGCCCAAGGTCACACAGTAAGTATGTGGCAGAACAGGGAACTGAACCTGGAATCCTAGACTAGCTCCTTGATGACAGCTCCTCCCCAAGAGAGAAGGGCGGTCCTCAGTATTACAGAAGCATAAGTGCCATTTTCAAACAACTTCTAAGACAAAAACTAACAGCAGAGACAGAAGCAGACTTGAGGAAGGCCTTGAAACCTTTTATGATCCAACACAATCCTTCTTGAATACATCTGTGTTGAAATATATTGACCCAGATGAAGGACAGTGCATGGAGTTTCTTCTGCCACTTGTTCAGAGCTTTGAAAAGGCATTTCTGCTATCTGTTTACCTAGCTGCTTATGACCTGTTTATGGAACTAGATAAAGAGGGTAAATTAGCAGTAGTTGAATTGGCAAATAAAAAAAGTTAATAACTTTGGTGTGGAACCAATAACTTTTGAGATGAGAGGACACAATTAATGAAGATTTTTGTTAACTTGTCTTCCATGCCTCAAGAAGGGTCACTTCAGAATAGCTGCCCTGCCAAGAACAAAGACACCAAAGCTGCTTACATACATTACAGGTCTACAGAGACAAAGAGCCAATAGGAAGCATGACTGGAACAGACATCTATGCTGCCTCTCTCAGGTGAAATCCTGGCTCTATTGATATTAATGGCAAAACTCCTGTTGACTTCACTGGGGCCAGAATATCACTCCTAATGAATAAATCTTTAGCCTAGAATCCAGCAGGTAGTGATAAAGATTATTCTGTAGAGCAAGAAATTAGAGAAAGTAATTCTCTTAAAGTGGTGTACTCTCATTGAATATAAATAAGATTATTCATAATTTCATTTTTTTTAAAATAAAGAAAAATCAATTGTTTCAAAATCCTTGTAAAACACCGAGGTTTTGATACTGATCTTAACTGGCTCACTGATTTCCAGGGAGTTTCTGAGTTATCTCAGTTAAGAGATCAGAAACAGGCCCTGAACTATTCTTTTATTTTTATGTCTCTGTGTGTGTATTGTCCATTTTTTGAAAAACTCACTAATTTTTGTAAAGAACTGCTGCAAAAATTCATCATGACATTATAACTATGAATTTGCAAATCCTGGTGTGGGGTGCAACAGGCAGCATAAGATTAGTGTGCTTCAAGAGAGGTGTGAGCAGAGGCTACATGTGGTGCAATTAAGTTTAAGCACAAGGCACCATCCTGCTTACTGTGGTGAAAATAAGTCTCAAGCAGATTGTGCTTCTGCTCCCTTACTCTCAAGAGTCTAAAGAGACATATGTTCAGTCTACATCTTACTAATGAAATGCTCAGCTACTCAATCCCCATTCTGGCCTATTAAAAGTAAACTAGACTCGGCCATGCAGCAGTACCCATTAATGCAACCACTCCACACTTGAGCTCTGCAGGGAAAATCCAAAATGGCACATACTGTAAAACATTGTTATGGCAGATGCCACCAGGTGGTGCTGTTGCACAAAGTTTTCCAAATTCTTTTTCTTGTATTCGGTCTTGGGAAGACAAGCAGTGTTGTTAGGTTCTGGGCTATGCAAAGTTCTGTTTAGAGACTGTTTCTGCATGGAGGAAGCTGTGCAAGCAGCTAGAGGAATATACTGTCTGCTTCAGTCTCTGATTAGCATCAATTCATAAAGACAGTAGCTCCCTGAGAACCGGGCACTGATGTTGGACTGATATTCCTTCAAGAAGGGATTTCCCTGCATGCTGTTTGACCTCTTCTGTTCTAGGACTGGTATATGTATATAAATAAAAGAAGTTCCACTTAGTATATAATCACTGATTCCTCCTCCACTGGATAGCCAACCTGCCATGCCCTGGACATCTACTACCACTTGGCTGCTATTGGGAAAAGGAGCAACAATATAATTATGGACAAGGGTAAGATTATTCTTTAGGCATCATAGCTATAGTGCTAGGGCTCCTGGTTCAGGAATAATGTCTTTGCTTGATGATATCACAGTGATGCTATCATGCAGAGGCCAGAGTCTGTAAGGAGCACAAGACTGTGTGCTCCACTGGAGGAATGAAGAAAACGAAGGGACAAGAGTCCTAACTCCTACTACTCATAGTAGAGGTCTCCAGCTTTGGTAAGTACCTTTGAAGAGAGGGCAGCCCAGCATGGCCACTTCTGGTTCTTCGGGGGGTCTGGGGAGGGACAAGGCCCTAGGCAACTGCTCTGAATTTTTTGTGAAGATGGGACTTGCTTTCTGCCTCCCTCCTGACTACTGTTCTTGCCATCGCTGCAGCTCTTTAGATGGGCCAAGAGGAATGGAGACTATTACCACTGCCTGGAGGGGAAGGGACCTCCAGCCTATTGCTGGAGCCTGTAGCCTACTTCCCTCCTCCCAAGCCCACTGTTGTTGCAGGCATTAGTGAGCAGGTCTATGCAGGGAGCAAGTCCCAGATCTATGGACTGGGATTGCAGGGTTCATACAAAGTATGAACTAAAGTGGTGCTAAAAACAGCAATGCAGACACTGTGGGTTTGCACTGGAGCTAAGGCTCTGAACCCTGCCCCCTCTCCCCCCGTTTCCCTGGGTTTCAGAGCCTAAGCTCCAGCCTGAGCCTGAACATTGACACTGCTGCTTTTAGCACCATAGGGTAAGGCTGAGTCTGTAGAGCCAGGCTCAGAGACATGCTGCCATGGGTTTTATAATGCAATGTAGATGTGCTCAGTGTTAGGGATAAGCCCAGAGAGAAAGGGGGCCCCAGCCACCGCTGCTATTCCTCACCTGCTTGGGAGAAATCCTCCTGAACTACCACTGTGCCCCTCATCCTAACTACCAACCAAGCACAGAAATAATTTGTAACTTGCTCCCTGCCACCACTCCCCACCACCCCACACCTGAGCTGTGTAGGGTACTGCTCCTCAACCATTCCTGAGTAGAGGGCTGTGCGTGGGTGACCCATCACTATCACCTCAAGCCAGGGATGGGGCTGTAGCAGGTCTGTGGTGGCCCTGTCTCGGGGCCCCAGATTGCCTTAATCCAGCACTGATGGATACCAGCGTTACTGTACAAACAATAACTTGGAAAGATTTGTTTTCCATTAAACAAATCCACAAACCTCAATGAGGAAGTTCTCTAGTAATTTCTTTGCTTAATATAGTTTTAACAGTCACCACTTGGACACAGACTTGAGTTTCCACTTAAGGCTCTGAAAACCATCCTACTGAGATATTAGTAGATATAATCTCCACTCAGAATGTATCCATGAAAGAAGGTTTCACAGTTAGCAGCACTTTTCCAGGAATGTTCTCAATTCTCATGTCTGGATGCATCATCTTAGGCAAAATCATGGTTATTTAGCTAAGAAAAAGAATAGAAGGGAGTCTCTTAAACATCATTCCATTGAAGTACCAATTTTAATCTTGCTCTTTTAACCACTAGCAGAAGATCTGAGGGGTAAATATACAGGAGACAAAATTTCCCTGCAGTGGGGAAAAATATAATCTAAACCTGTCAGACAAAATGTTCATTGAACTGAATATGAATGTAAGATATTACTTCAAAGAGAAGCAGTCACCATACTTTTTGTCTATCTCTACATAGCAGCAATCGTGAGCTCTTCATACATTTCATATAAAGTTATCATTAGGGCTGTTTGGAAATGTTCAGAATTTTGACAAAAAATGGGGAAAACATTGCAAAAATGTTTATGAAAAATATTTTTTTCTTTTCTGAACAGCTCTACAGCTAGTCTGAACATTTAGTGAAAAGATTAAGGATAATTGTGTTAGTGTATCTCATCCAAATACCATTACTAAATACCACACAGAAAACTTTTCTCAATTATGAAAGTACATCTAAGTTCAGAAATTTAAAATATGGTTTAAATAATATAGTGCTCACTCCCATTGGAGCCCATTCAGCTCCCATGGCAAACAACCAGATTTTAGCCCTGGATTTCAGTGCTGGAACCCTTTGGGCACACCACAGCTGGATCTGTCCCTTAGTGAACTATGAACTCACATGAATTGTGCCCAGGGTATCTGAAAGGATCAGCTAAAGCTCCAAGATGAACACCACTTTGTTTTTCTGGCACAATGGAATTTTCTACCATGAGGGTAAAGCTCATGCAGGAAACAGAGCTTTCTTGGGGGCCAGCCCAAGACTGTGGAACGAACATCCCCAGAAACTAAGAACTATCACAAACCTCACTACCACCTATGGTAAGTAAAGACCTTGCTTTCTCTAACATCAAGCAGTGTGTGTGTTTGTATGTGCCTGTGTGTATGAGTCTGTGTGTGTGTAAATAAATTCCAAAACAAAAACACTCCTCTGCTTATACTTAATGCTACAATATAGTCACGGAGGTCATGGAAGTCACAGATTCTGTGACTTCCAAAGACCTCCATGACTTCAGCCAGCCCGGGCTGGGAGCTGGAGGGTTTCCTGCTGTGGGCGGGAGGTGGGGAGGACCCCCACAGCTCCCAGCCGCCATGGGCAGCAAGGGGGACTCTTGCAGTTCCCAGCTACTGCGGGTGGCAGGGGGAACCCCCGGAGTTTGGAGCCACCAGCGGAGGGGGATCCTGGAGCTTCCAGCCCACCCGCAGCTGCCCAGGCTCTTCATTATATCATGGATATTTTAGTAAAAAAGTCAGAGACAGGTCACAGGCTTCCGTTAATTTTTTGCAAAAAAAAAAAAGGAGTACTTGTGGCACGTTAGAGACTAACCAATTTATTTGAGCATGAGCTTTCGTGAGCTACAGCTCACTTCATCGGATGTTAATTTTTTATTATTGCCCGTGACCTGTCCATGACTTTTACTAAAAATATCTGTGACAAAATCTTAGCCTTACTTATACTTCCCCCCAGGGGAGAGGATGAGAGACCAAACATGATTTGGCCCAGCTGCCTCTCTATCATGACCTGTTGGAGGAGGTGGCCGAGGTGGACAAAGAGGGGGATGGAGATCCTTGCAGGTAGGGACCCAGCTCCCCAGAGGGCTCGCCCTGCTTGCTGCCCCGGCTCCACATCGAGTACCGCCACCCGGGCTTGGCCCTCCTAGCACTGGTCTCACACCTCACCCAGCTGCAGCTCCACCTCTGCCAGGTGGCGCGGGCCAAGCCCTCAGGGCAGCAGCGGCACCTGTGCAACCTGGATGACTTTGCCTTCCATGGTTGCCTGGCTGTGCCAGGGATGGGCTCGAGGAGGCCCCAGCGAGTGGCGCCAGGGGGAAGCTGGGGTTTTTACCTCACGCAGGGTGCATCTCTGGGACAGGGGAGCCCCAGCATTGCAACTCCCCCACAGGGCCTCCACGGGTCTCAGAGATGGGGCCAGCTGTAGGGTGCAGGGCTCATCACCCCAACCCTGCCCTGGGGATTGAAGGAATGGGGATGGGGTAATCCAGGAGGGTGACGGACTCTGCTGCCAACTTAACATCAAACCAATTACAAAACAAGAGTTTAGGTCCAGCACAACCCCCAGCTGACCACTCAGTTGAACCCCACACACCTCTGCCCCAAGGC
Source organism: Caretta caretta (assembly GCF_965140235.1). Classification (NCBI taxonomy): domain Eukaryota; kingdom Metazoa; phylum Chordata; order Testudines; family Cheloniidae; genus Caretta; species Caretta caretta. Next base: position 74,667,662 of record NC_134211.1, read on the forward strand.
CCGCTTGACTTGCAGACCCACTACACCTCAGCCTTGAGGGCACCTGTAAACACACCTACATCTGCCTGTCATGATGGAGGGTTGGCTGGGCCAAATTTGAATGGCATTGTGACCCCATGCACCATGCTTCTCAACTATTGTAAGGGAGTAAGGGGGCCACAAGTAAAAAAAAATGCTCAGGAGGAGTATGATTCAAAAAAGGTTGAGAACCTCTGACTTAATGCACTATTGGAAAGTGCTCAGATACTATGATGATGAGCATGGTATAAAGAATCTATATAGAATAGAATAGAATAGAATAGAATAGAATAGAATAACCTGTTTTTCCAATAGGGCAGGGATTTGGAGGGTCAGGATAGCCTTGATCTTCACTGAAATCCTTTGGTATATTATCTCCTGTCAACTCAGCCACAATATTTGGGATATTGCCATAAGGACCCAAGTGCTGAAGACCTTCATGAGCACCACCTAATGAAGACAGATTTATGCACATAATATTACAAGGTTAAAAGTAAGATTTTGCTTTAGTTTTTCCAATAAATCCAGGCCAAGATTTTCAAAAAGAGAGCCTCATTCAGGCTTCAAATCCCACTTTTAGCACTTCTTCAGCACTTTTGAAAATTGGGCCACTTAGATCCTAAAAATGGATTAGGAAGCCTAACTTCAGGCATTCATATTTGAAAACCTTGGTCCACGTTTTCTGTAAATACATAAGAGATAGTAGGAAAATACTGAAACAAATATTTAATGTTCGAACAATAGTGGAACTTAAACAAAACACCTTTACCGTACTGTAATCTTCAGCTACAAATGATATCGTTCACGACAGAGAACAGTAATCATGTTGCAGGACAGAACTGTGCCAAGAAGACAAAGTTAAAAAAGAAATAGCACTGTGTGTACAGTTTGAAGATAAATTCATAAATTCAGCTGTATGAAAGGAACTCAGATGTTATAGTAAAGCTGGTTATATACACACCACAACTAAAAATATATTTGTGCCTCTAAATAATTCTTAACACTGAATGTAAGTGCTTTCCTAAAGTAACAGAAATAAAAGTGAGTAATAGCCCAAATTGTTAATAGAAAATATGTCTCATCCCCTGAGAATGAGGAGTTTAAAGGGGCAGCCCTGTGCCCTAACGCCCCGCTTTTGCCCGGAGCAGGCTGAGGCTGGAGCCTCCTTGTGGTGGATGTCCAGTGCAGGTACTCCACAGGAAAGGTATACAGTGACTTGGAAAAGGACTTAAAAAGGGTTTTTGGTAAAGGAGCGAACAGGGGCAGTTGGGGACTCCTATGATTGGTACAGCAGGGAGCCAACCCCACATTATTATAGCCCACCTTAACCCTCCTAAGAGGGAGTAGGGATGGATGGCAAGGTCCCAGCCATAGATTTGCTAGTGGGACCTGGATGGAAAAAGAAGGGGAGCTGATAAAAGCCACCCGGGTAATTATGGAATAAACATGGGGTTACCTGCACTGTACACTTTTATCTGCCGGATAGTCCCAGACATCTAATAATGAAGTTGCGGCCTGATTAAATCCATGTCAAATGTCTCCTGTCCTTCTTTTGATATAGCCAGACAACTACAGAACCACATAATCAATATGTGATTGTACATTAATGTATGCTGTTTGGTTCACAATGGGGCAATCTTGCAGATACAAGCATATCTATACTTGTACATGGTTCAGACCTCTTGGCACCGAAGCTCTGTCCATAAAGGAAACAGAGGTATTTAGCAGGCTCCAGTGTGCTAAATATATATATATATATAATTAACATTTAAACTGACTGCCAAACATTCCCTTGTCTGAGTACAATGCAATCTTTAATATTAATATAAAGGATTGTTGCCTTTCAGTATCAGTAGTCAGGGTTTTTTTCTTCTTTCCAAACGATTTTCAGATAATTGCCCCTGTTCTAGTACCATATTTTTGCACACTTGAGTGATTTACTCATGTTTGCAAAGTTAATTCCTTTTAAACCATGATAAATAGCATATCCAGCAAAGACTGAAGTGATCAAAATGAAGTACTGTAAGTGTACCAGACAGATATTTTATGTACAGTAATTCACAAACTGCATTAATTTAAGCACTGTAATGTTGTTGATTTTGATAAACACTTTACAGTTACATACAATGGAGCTACAGAGTCACAAAAATGTGATATAAACATATACACTATCATCCAGGAAAGATAGTATAAGACTGCTCTCTTGAACCTGGTACTCACCAGGAGTTAAAACAAAGGAAAATAGACTAAATATCAGAAAATCACTGCTTATTGGTGAGACCTATTACACTTCCAAGGGAAGCAGTGGAAACACCATTGTTTGAGTCATTGGACTGGACAAAGCGCTAGAAAAATATGCTATAAACCATAGGGAATAATCTGGTACTGAGAGAGGAATGCACCAGATGAATGTTTAGTTCTTTTCCATCTCTAATTTCTGTGGACTGATTTCTACCACAGCCCTTTAACAGTCAGAATAAGTCAGATCTGCTTGCTTGTATTTTATTTTCTTCTACAGGATGCGCAAGCAGAACATTGCTTCAGGTGCCCAGGGTAGAGGTCTATATATATTTATATTTAAATTCAATTTCAAATGCTGCGTACATGCAGCTAGATGCTGACACTGGTATTTGTTTGGATGCGGCCTGGATTGGCACAAAAGAAATGCAATTTTGGGAGTAAATCTATTTCCCTGCTGCTGCCGCCATTGCAGCTAACGCTGGTCAGAAAATTTCAACAAAAACTAAATTGATTAAAAACAGAAAGAAAATTATACAATTTTGCCCCATTTTTCCAAAGAACTAATTGTAACACACTTGCTGGGAGGACAGAATAACCACCCTGCTCTAAAAACAACCACAAAGTGCAACAATTTCCCCACTGTGCTGCCCATCTACCAGTAGCACAGCCCAACTGCATCTGCATCCTTAGGAGCAATGACCCCCGTCAATTACAAACAGGGAACACTGCCCTCAGCTGAGTCAATTTAACAAAACAAGTGAGCAGCAGACTTTCATCATCTTCACTGAAACTTCAAAAATTCTACATTAATTTTAAAACAAATAAAGGGGATTATTAAAAAAAGAGGTGGTTTGGCCAGTGTTAGAAGAAAGAAAGAATAAACAATAAAACAGATCATGAATACCAGTGGTGAGTAAATATCCCAGATCCCACATGAAAGCCGTTTAAAACCTTTGCTCCCAAACTCATGTTAGCCACTCCAATTTTTGTGTGTGTTTTTAAACCCAGCAGGGCAGATTCTTGAATGTGTCCAAGCTCTGCACCGATGCACTGAGAAGGGGGACTGTCAGGGAGCTGCAGCTCCATGGGCCTGAGCTACTTAGCCCCAGTGCAAATTAGAGCTACCAGGGAGCAGCTCTAACTTACACACTGGTGTAAGGTCCCTGGGGAACTTTATTGTTAGTCAAAGATCAGGTGTGTCAGAAGTCTGCTCTGTCATACTTCCTCCCCACCATCTCCCACACCTCATCAGAGATAGGAGGTGACAGGGAAGGAGGCAGCTATGCTGGAGAAGAGTTCCCTGTACAGGGGAAATTCTTTACTGGCCATTTCTGGCTGTTTTAGGTTCATGTAGATGTGCAAAGAGTACCTCCTACGTTAGAGAATCTGATCCTGCATGTATCATAATAAATAAATAAATAAATAACAATATCTGAGACAAATGGCTTGGTCACTATCCCACTGGTTTCAGTATACCCCTTGCAAGCAGTTTTATGGATCAGGAGTGGCTCTCCTGGACTGTCTTTTCTCTTTGAGGAATTTATCTGGCCTGACTGGATTTTCCTTCTCTGGTGTGCTGGCAGGCATGCTTTTAGAAGGAAAAACAAATGTGAACAAGAGTGATCCAGTGGATATAATGTACTTGTACTTTCAGAAAGCCTTTAACAAGGTCCATCATCGAAGGCTCTTAAGCAAACTAACCACTCAAGGGATAAGAGGGAAGGTCCTCTTATAAATCAGTAGCTAGTTAAAAGATAGGAAACAAAGGGTAGGAATGAATTGTCAGTTTTCACAGTGGAAAGAGCCCTTAAGGATCCATACCGGGCCCAGTGCTGTTCAACATATTCATAAATGATCTGGAAAAAGGGGTAAATAGTGAGGTGGTAAAGTTTGCAGACAATACAAAATTACTCAAGAAAGCTAGGTCCAAAGCTGACTGTGAAGAATGACAAAGGGATCTCACAAAACTGAGTGACTGGGCAACAAAATGGCAGATGAAATTTAATATTGATAAATGCAAAGTAATGCTCATTGGAAAACATAATCTTAACTATACATAAAAAATGATGGGGTCTAAATTAGCTGCTAGCACTCAAGAAAGAGAGTGTGGAGTCATTGTGGATACTTCCCTGAAAACATCTGCTCATCTGTGCAGCGGCAGTCAAAAACATCTGTGCAGCAGCAGTCAAAAAAGCTAACAAAATGATAGGAACCATTAAGAAAGGGTTAGATAAAACAGAAAATATCACGCCACTATATAAAGCCATGGTATGCCCACACCTTGAATGCTGTGTATAGTTCTGGTCACCCCTTCTCAAAAAGATATATTTGAATTGGAAAAAATACAGAGATGGGCAACGAAAATAATGAGGGGTATCGAACAGCTTTCATATGAGGAGAGATTAAAAGATTGCTCAGTTTAGAAAAGAGACGACTAAAGGGGGATATGATAGAGGTCTATAAAATCATGAATGGTGTGGAGAAAATGAGTAAGTGTTATTTACCTCTTCACATAACACAAGAACCGGGGTCACCCAGTGAAATTAATAGGTAGAAGGTTTAAAATAAATGTAAGGAAGTTTTTCTTCACACAGTGCACAGTCAACCTGTGGAACTCATGGCCAGGGGACATTGTGAAGGCTAAAAGTATAAATTGGTTCAAAGAAGAATTAGATAAGTTAATGGAGGATAGGTCCATCAGTGGCTATTAGCCAAGATGGTCAGGGAAGCAACCTCATGCTCTGGTTGTCCCTAAATCACTGGATATATGTGGTTAGAAACGTCAACCTTAATCCCTAGTATTTTGGAATATACAGTAGTGCCTAATCTGCATCATCTGTGCCCCTTAATTTACATAGTACACCCACCAGATTCATTCCCTCTGGCGGATATAAGCTTCTTTTAACACACAAATAAGATGGAATGCTACTGTTCTAAATCAGTACCTTCCTAATATAATTCAATGAGAACTGTGACTATTTCACACAAACTTATCTCTGTAACTGAGTGAAAAATTGATCAGCTTGTAAGATCTTCAGGGACCTAGGCTCAAATTCATCCTATCTTAAATTCAGGCATAGTTCAAACAGGTAAAAGTCCCAGTAGGTTGGGAATACTTCTGGCTTGAACTACACTTCACTTTACTCCATATTTTATTTTCACCTCTAAAACACTCCTCACACCTATGGGCTATAGATAACCAAACAAGTGAGCCTTCAGTGAATTTCCACCCTTTTGAAACAGAGATCAGCAATACACTTGGAACATCAGCCAACTAATGGATTTTATATATGACAGAATTATCATTATTATTTCTTATAAATATAGCAATGCTAAAAATGTGCTAGACATTTTAAAGACAATTTCTTGCAGGTAAACATGAGGACAAGGTCCCTGGCCAGCATTCCTTAAAATCCCTGATCCTGAAAACATTAAATCAAGCATGAAACTTTACTCCTGTGAGTAGCCCATTAAATTCAGTGTAACGACTCACAGAAGTAATGTTATGCACATGCTTATGTGTTTGCAAGGCTGGGGCCTAAATGGTCATCATACAGACTGGAGCTGACATTTAACATGCCAGGATGGTGCAATGATTTTTGTTTGTTTGGGTTTTCTGGGTCATCTATTTAGCGAACACTTCTTTGAAGGAAGGACTAGGGCCTGCAAGCCTCCCCAAAGTAGTGTTTTAATGAAGAAAATTGAAGGATGAGACAGTGGAGTCAAAGTGGACTGAGTCAAGACATGGGTCCTCCATGCACATGGAGAAAAGTGCTCGCAGCTTTAGCACTTTAGAGGCCAGAAAGACAGTGGTTAGCATTGTGGATTGGGCAGAATGAAGAGACTTGGAGAAGAGGGTATGAGGAGAAAGACAGAACACGGACGCTCTTTAGTTCTGGAATGGGAATGTTGGCCATTGCACATGGTGGTACTTCACAGCCTCAGAGGGACAAGGCTATGCCTTCCCTCCCCTTCATTCAGTGGCTGAGCACATGTTGCTCATTTTTGAAGCAGCAAAAAGGACACTACAGAGTGAACTTCCCATAAGAAGCGCAAGCAGAATGGCTCAGAACACATCCAATTGACCGCCACAGCTCCACTCCTCATCATAGCACAGCCAAGAAAAGCAAGAATTTATTTTACTGTTAGCCTTTCTCAAACATTTATTTTACAAAATAAATAAAAATGACTTTCTGTATAGTAAATTATCCTCACGTGTCTGGGGGAGAATGAACATGAATGAAAACCAGACATAAAAGGTATAAAATCCTGCAATGCACGCCGAAGGGCTTAATTTGCTCATGTGAGAGTCAGATATTACAACTGTCAGCAGGGATAAGCCACCCTATAAAGAACATTGATCCCTCAACAGCTCCCTTTGTTACATTTCATTTACTTCTGCCTGTCTCTTCAAGAATGAATACTTTACTTATGTAGTGGTTTCCCAAATCCCATTCAAATAAGTCCTCATCTACTACATAGATACTTACTTCTAACCCTTAAAGCACTCAGACAGATTTTTTAAATGATTTTGTGGATAGTATTGAATCTGTAGAGGTATGTTCACGTAATCCTATCACATAAAAAACCCACTCTGCTTATGACCTGCTGTTAAACAGCAGCTGCCACTTTGTCTTCTAGGTTCCCATGATCTTGGGCAAGTCACTTAGCCTCTTTATAGCAGTTTCCTCATTTGAAAATAGGAATAATGATACTTTCCTACTTCACAGAGAGTTTTGGGAGGATTGACTCACTGATGGTTGTAGAGCACTTTGAGATCCTTGGATGGAAGGTGCTATCTAGAGGCAAAATATGATGTAACTGAGTAACTGGAGGGCATGGATCAGTGCTCATGTCGTGCTCCCCGTCAGTACCCGGCCCAGGCCGGGGAAGCTAATGATTCACCCAGCGGACCAAATTCAGTGATGAATCCTGGTCACATGCCACCTGAGGCACATTGCTCATACACTAAGAAGAAGACTGAATTAACTAATGAATTCTCATTAATTAGTTCTTGCCACACCCTGTGAAGTAATCAGTGTCGACTCAGTTTTATAAATGGCAAAATTGATGCAAAGAGGACCACATTTTCTTAAATGGTTTCTAATTTTGGGTGCCTAATTCAGACATACAGGCCTGATTTTCAGAAGCATGAGCACTGGCAGTTCTCTGAATATCAGGCCCTGGCTGTCTTAAATTGAGCATCTGAAAAGAGAAGACGACAAAATTAGGAGTCACTTCTGAAAATTTTTGCTTACGTGACTTGCCCAAGGCCAAAGAGGATCAGCAGAAACGGGATTAGAACTCAGTAGTTCTTGGCTCTGTTCCTGTCCAGGTCTCAAACCACAGGAATAGGTCTTCCCTGTAATAAATGTATTAGGCCCAGATTCTCAAAGGTATTTAGGCACCCAACTTTCCCTGTAGTTCACATTTGGATATTGCATAGGTCTCGCTAAACAGTCTTACTATAATTTTTCTCTGTCTCTCTTTCCACTTGGGTTGTCCAAGATAGCCAAGGAATTTGAGTGTCTAGTGATATTACATGTTACATCCCACTGGGAGTTAGGCGCCTAAATACCTGGGACTCAGTTCCTTATTTTCCCATGACCTCATTATTCCCCAGTATGCATGAATGCAGGTATAATTTATTTTAATGCAAATTCTTCCAAGTGTCATGAGCCTCGTCACATATCAAGAGAAAGGGGATGTACATTCTACCCATAATCCACAGCGAATCTCTCAGTGTCATCTGGCTCCTAACTCTTAATAGCTGCAATTTTAAAACATGTACAACATGTAACATCACTAGACAATCAAACTCCTTGGCTATCTGGGCCAACCCAACTGGAAAGAGATACAGTGAAAAAATATTGTAGGTATCTTTAGTGAGACCTATATAATATCCAGATGTTAACTCCAGTACCTATTTTTATAGATAAAAAGCACATAATGCCCCTTTTCCATTTTTTTGCCAAAGTTTTGGTATCCTAAATCCCACACCCAGATTGATTTGATAACTTCACTTACTGTATAGCCTCAGAAATTTTTATAAAATGGAAAGGAGAGAACAATGTCTCAGAGAAAGTTGGGCTTTTTAAAAAGCTGAACAAAGCCCAGCACACTGACAAACATCATGTATGCTTTAACAAAATCAGTCCCACTATGATTGTAATTTTATGTCATATATGCAGCAGAAATCTCTCAACAAAAAGCAGATACAATAACCCAAATCCCAAGCTGTGATGTGGTCTCTTTGCATCATGTTGACAGTTCAAAGTGGCCCTGAAGTGGTATAACTGGCTGTGGGAGGTCCACCCCAATACAATGACATGTTGCCAAATCCTACCCCTCCCCCAAATGCTAGCACAGGGAATGTCACTAGAGCAAAGAGGACACAGCCATAATATCCGTATGTCTGCTGATCTCCAGCTGTCATGTTCCCATAACCTTTGGGGCCATATTCAGCAGATGTAACTTAGAGTAGCCTAAAGGCTACTCTGAGTTATAGCAGGGGACCACCACACAGACAGCCCAGAATCAGAGGAACGCAAAGATCACTTTTGCATTAGTCCATGAACAAACCTGTCCATGAACAATATTTTTGGTCATTTTCTACTAAGAAAGGAATATTGTCCATGTATGAGAAAAGTAAGTCTTATGGTTAAGGCACAGGTCAGGCAAACTGGCACTGTCTGTCTCAGTCTTCCCATCTGTAAAATGTACAACAAAGAGTACTTCCCAGTGTGGGGAAAGATTAATTCATTAATATTGGTAAAGTGCTTCAGATCTGGCATTACTGAAGGGTAAAGGATTCTTTTTCTTCTAATTATTAATGTATAATATTAATCTGCATAGCCTATTTGTATACTTGTTTCAGAAGATAAGATTTCCTGCAAGGTACTACGTGACAAATTTAAAGAATGGGTTTTTACGTTAGATATTGAGCCATCACTCAAACAAAAGCTTCTACCCTCAAAGGGTTGTTCAGTGGGTTATGTGACATGAGTTTGGTCGCCTTAAGCTTGAGATCAGTGGACAGATACCTACATCCCCCTCCCTTGCCCCAACACCCTCCCCCAAACAAACATTCAAAAACCAGTCGGAGAACACTTCAATCTCTCTGGTCACTCGATTACAGACCTAAAAGTGACAATTCTTAAAAAAAAAAAAAGAACTTCAAAACAGACTCCAACGAGAGACTGTTGAATTGGAATTAATTTGCAAACTGGATACAATTAACTTAGTCTTGAATAGAGACTGGGAGTGGATGGGTCATTACACAAAGTAAAACTATTTCCCCATTCCCTCCCCCCCACACACACACACTGTTCCTCAGACGTTCTTGTCAGCTGCTGGAAATGGCCCACCTTGATTATCACTACAAAAGGTTTTTCTTCTCCCTCCTCCCCACCCATCCCCCGCTCTCCTGCTGGTATTAGCTAATCTTAAGTGATCACTCTCCTTACAGTGTGTATGGTAACACACATTGTTTCATGTTCTTTGTGTATATAAATCTCCCCACTGTATATTCCACTGAATGCATCCGATGAAGTGAGCTGTAGCTCACGAAAGCTTATGCTCAAATAAATTGGTTAGTCTCTAAGGTGCCACAAGTACTCCTTTTCTTTTTGTGAATACAGACTAACACGGCTGCTACTCTGAAAACTACTCAAAAAACCCCTAGATCAGTAGTCTCTGCAGGAAGAGAAAAAGACTTAGTCATCAATGGAAACGTAACTATGTTCCTATCCCTGCAAAGTGGTCAGGTCAGACAGTGGAGAAGCTTTCACTTCTGCAGCTTATGCTGTACCTGTTTTGTGGATCCAAGTCTTCAGTCTTATAGGGCTGTCATGCAAGCACCTTTCTTCTGTACTACATTCACTCAAAACATTCTTTGAGGACAGAAAAGAAAATATCTATTGCTTAATATTTTGTTGTAAATGTGATTTGGCAGAGTAGGAGGCAGAGTGCTTCCCTAATGAAAAAGAAATCAGGAGGAGACAATTGTTTCAAAATTAAAATAAGACTTCAATTGTTCTTATTACTGTGAATGGGAAGCTATAAACCGCTCCAGATAAGCTGCTGGTGCCCCCATGTGCATAAATGTGGTTTTACTGTTCTCCTATGTGGGAGAATATAACTAGTCTGAAATGTTGATTAATTTGTACATAATGCCAGAACTCCAATATTTTAAAATATCTTTTATCCTAAGAGTTTGCATGAATTTTACAGCTGTACCACCAAAACACAGATTGGTATTTCAGGGGAGACTGCATTGTCTCTTAGGGTGTAGACAGGAAAAGTGTCTTCCTCTTTGTTCTGGATAGCACTAAGCATATGATAATGTTTTTTGAAATGTTGGGGAGGTTTCCTATGTCCATATGTCATAGGAATGTTGTTTTGTTCAAATCTGATTAATTCGTTTAAATTATTATGCATTAATTCAGAGGGGATACCATTATTCTCCTGGTGCTGTATTTCCTCAAGTTCAGAGAGCGTTCATTGTATAATACTTCGGTAATCAATTAAAATGGTTATTTAAAAAACCTCAGTAAGACTTTCCTTTATTTTTTTCCACTTGCTTTCAAGTTTTTTCCTTAGCATACAACCCTGCTACTGCGTAAGAAGATCCATATGGCTTCTACCAGCAGTCAGCATGCAGTGCACCATCTGCTCACTGATACATGTATGCTTGGAGTTAGATTTCTAAATTTTGCATTTTGTTCAAATTTACCCCAGTGGAATTTCCTGTTTCCACCATGCCAATGCAGCTTTCAGAAGTCTGCTACAGCGACACCTTAGTCCATATAATAAGATTCCAAGATTGTTACTCTTTCTGTGTGTCACTCAGAAGCCTTTAATGTCAGTTCAGTAAGTGTGAAGTAATGAAAACAGGTAGAAGCAAGGCTGAGAGCTCTTTTTGTTTAGAATATCACCAGGTTCAATCATCACTGAGATTCACAGTGTATTACCTGTGCTATAGAGTAAGTCCTTCTGAGATGCCAGACTTCCGCTACATTCTGATGCTATCATTGGTTTCCCATGACACCCTTCCTGCTGGGGCAGAGATAAAGAAGCGCAGGACAGGGCAGTAGCAGGCTGCAGCTACACAGAGCAGTAGGGAGTCTGTTACCTCATTGCTGTACATAGTTCCTTGTTCATAACAAAGGGCTTATCTTAACACCACTCTGCTCATCAGTACAATACTATATGGCACCAGGCACATGAGAGGGCACAGTGTGCTGGAAGACCCAGTGGGAGGTAACAGTGAAATGAATGCTACAGAGCCCATGCAATTGCACATAACTCCCCCACCAGCCCTGAGAATCAGAGGAAATGCTGAATATACCTAGAAATGGTTCAAACAACAATTTGAACTGTATATGAAGGCCACAGAGGCAAATCTGCTGCTTTTAACAGTGGCAGGCACAGAAGCCCTAGGTATGGTCTGTTTCAGAGTAACAGCCGTGTTAGTCTGTATTCGCAAAAAAAGAAAAGGAGTACTTGTGGCACCTTAGAGACTAACCAATTTATTTGAGCATGAGCTTTCGTGAGCTACAGCTCACTTCATCGGATGCATACTGTGGAAATCATCGGATGCATACTGTGGAAAGTGAAGACTTTCCACAGTATGCATCCGATGAAGTGAGCTGTAGCTCACGAAAGCTTATGCTCAAATAAATTGGTTAGTCTCTAAGGTGCCACAAGTACTCCTTTTCTTTTTTAGGTATCGTCTGTGAAGATGGTAGGGGAGAGAGAGGAAAGCGTCACACAAATAATGAAAATGTTGAAGCTCATTGTATCCCTAGAAAAAATGTTACTTCAGAAAGATGTATGTTGAGAAAGAGAACACAGAATAAAGGGGAACAATACTGGAGTTTGACTTAATACTAGAAAGTTTGTCCTGTGATTTCTGAATAATAAAAGTCTCTCTCATTAATGACCAGATTGTCCTGAGATGTAACAATAAAAAAAATGTTAATGGTTACTAAGGGAGATGGATCTGACACTAGAAAGGGCAAGCAGCAGAACAAACAACCACCTAAAAAAACTTGGAGAAAGAAACAGAGCATATGACCAGGGCTGGCCTTAGGGAAAATTTTTCAGAGTAACAGCCGTGTTAGTCTGTATTCGCAAAAAGAAAAGGAGTACTAGTGGCACCTTAGTACTGTAGCTCACAAAAGCTTATGCTCAAATAAATTGGTTAGTCTCTAAGGTGCCACTAGTACGCCTTTTCTTAGGGAAAATGACACCCTGGCCGAATTTCTATTTTGGCACCCCTGGACCCTGTGAGCAACCCCCCACCATTGCCCCTGGCCCCCACAGCTCTCCACCCCATCACCTCTGGGCCCTGCTGCCTCCCCCCAGTGCTTAATTTGTATTGAAAGAGGCACCAGGGCTCAGCCCCAGCATAAATTAAGCTGGGCAGCCAGAGAGCAGTGGCTGCTGGGTGGGCACCCAGCTCTAAAGGCAACGCCACTACCAGCAACAGCACAGAAGTAAGAGTGGCATGATATATAGTGTATTGTCACCCTTACTTCTGTGGTGCTGCTGTGGCTTGTAGTGCCTGGTGCTCGGCCTGCAAATCAAGGCAGGCTTTGCGCTGTCACATGAGGCTGCATCTTGCCAGAGCCCAAAGCCCTCCTGCAGCTCTTTGGCCACTCCTGGCTCACTAGAGGTGCCATTTCAGATTTGGGGGTGTGTGTCTGTGTGTGCGCACGCAACTTTAACTGTGATTCGAGGGGCTACTTCGGCACCCAAAAACTAGGTTTTTTGCGGATAATAAATTAGAAATTAGCTGACAAAAACACTGTATTGAATTCCTATAGAAAGAAACGAAAAAATATATGCAAACACCAATTAAAGCCATATTTTAAGTTTATATGTAAGTTTAGAACAGTCAGGAAATAATACAGGCAAGATATTCCCAATCGCAAGCCTTCAAGTATCTGTTCTGGAGCTTTAACACAGATATCAGAAACTAGGGCTGTCGACTAATTGCAGTTAGCTCACACAATTAACTCAAAAAATTAATGGAGATTAATCCGCAGTTTTAATCGCACTGTTAAACAACAGAATACCAATTGAAATTTATAATATTTTGGATGTTTTTTCTACATTTTCAAATATATTGTATTCTGTGTTGTAATTGAAATCGAAGTGTATATTATTTTTATTACAAATATCTGCACAGTAAAAATGATAAAACAAAAGAAATAGTATTTTTCTATTCACCACATACAAATACTGTAGTGCAATCTCTTCATCATGAAAGTGCAACTTACAAATGTAGATTTTTTTTGTTACATAACTGCACTCAAAAAGAAAACAATGTAAAACTTCAGAGCCTACAAGTCCACTCAGTCCTACTTCTTGTTCAGCCAATCGCTAAGACAAACAAGTTTGTTTACATTCCCGGGAGATAATGCTGCCTGCTTCTTATTTACAATGTCACCAGAAAGTGAGAACAGGCATTTGCATGGCACTTTCATAGCTGGCACTGCAAGGTATTTACATCCCAGATATGTTAAACATTTGTATGCCCCTTCATACTTCGGCCATCATTCCAGAGAACATGCTTCCATGCTGGTGATGCTCATTAAAAAAAATGTGTTAATTAAATTTGTGACTGAACTCCTTGGGGGAGAATTGTATGTCCCCTGCTCTGTTTTACCCACATTCTGCCATATATTTCATGTTATAGCAGTCTCGGATGATGACCCAGCACATGTTGTTCATTTTAAGACACTTTCACAGCAGATTTCACAAAACACAAAGAAGGTACCAATGTGAGATGTCTAAAGATAGATACAGCTCTTGACCCAAGGTTTAAGAATCTGAAGTGCCTTCCAAAACTGAGAGGGACGAGATGTGGAGCATGTTTTCAGAAGTCCTAAAAGAGCAACACACTGATGCGGAAACTACAGAACCCGAACCACCAAAAAAGAAAATCAACCTTCTGCTGGTGGCATCTGACTCAGATAATGAAAATGAACACATGTCAGTCCACACTGCTTTGGACTGTTATCGAGCACAACCCATCATCAGCATGGACGCACATCCCCTGGAATAGTGGTTGAAGCATGAATATTTAGCACACCTGGCACATAAATATCTTGCAATGGGCTACAACAGTGCCATGAGAATGCCTGTTCTTATTTTCAGGTGACATTGTAAACAAGAATTGGTTAGCATTATCTCCCGGAAACATAAACAAACTTGTTTGTCTGAGCGATTGGCTGAACAAGAAGTAGGACTGAGTGGATTTACAGGCTCTAAGATTTTACATTGTTTTATTTTTGAATGCAATTTTTGGTACATAATTCTACATTTTTAAGTTCAACTTTCTTGAAAAAGAGATTGCACTACAGTACTTGTGTTAGGTGAACTGAAAAATAATATTTCTTTTGTTTTTTTACAGTGCAAATCCTTGTAATCAAAAATAAATATAAAGTGAGCATTGTACACTTTATATTCTGTGTTGTAATTGAAATCAATATATTTGAAAATGTAGAAAACATCCAAAAATATTTAAATAAATGGCATTCTATTGTTGTTTAACAGTGCGATTAAAATAAAAATAAATAAAATCTGCTTACTTTCTCAGACACACTCAATGTTACCGCCATTAGCTACTCTATTTTAGTCAATTGTTTTTCACTCCACTAAAAACGTATTTACTTATTTTTAACATACGTGATTAAGGGTTTTTTTTCTCTTTTACTAAGAAGGGGGAATTTATATATCTAATTATTTTGGCATTTATGTTTACCGATCACAATCATGTACATGACTCACTGACATTTGACTCTATCATTACCATTAGTATCAGACTTGGAACCACATTGATTTTTGTATGAATTTTAAGTTATTTAACACATATAACTGAAAATAGGCAACTTTCATCTGCCCAGTGTCTAAAGTTATGTGTTTAGCTAATTGTTTTTAAACTGGCACTGCTAGGGTTTTGTACAAGCTAAATTTACATTCTAGAAAGATACTATTCGTTTATTGTACCATTTTAAATAATGAATGACAAAGCACAATATGGTAATAAAAGTAATAATGATAATTACTCCAGCCAGGACAGGTTAGGCATTTTAGAATTCACTACTCAAATAATTAAATTTAAGCATAAGAGAGAAACAAAATTATGAAATGCACAGGTCAGTCAAAAAACTAAAATAACAGTACTGTAATCCTTAACGAACTTTGAAAGAATAAAATTACAGAGAATATATGTACATTGCACATTTTGAAAGGAAGTACCAGGAAGTAACATCAACAATAATAATACAAGTGTGTGTGTGAGAAAGATTGTGTATGTTGGGGAGACTGTGTGTGTGTTAGGGGAGTGTGTGAGTGAGTGAAAGTGCATGTCTGTGAGAGACAGTGTGTGTTGGGGAGTGTGAGTGTGTGTCTGTTAGGAGGAGTGTATGACAGTGTGTGTATACTGTGTGCATGTGAGAAAAGGTATGTTGGGGAAGAGTGTGAGAGAGCGTGCATGTATGAGTCAGTGGCACCCTGACCCCGATCCCCGGCAGCAGCACCAGGTGGGGCGGGAGAAGGCCCAGCACCCTGACCCTGGTCCCCCACAGAAGCTCTGGGGGCTGTGGAGGAAGCCCCAGCACCTGGGGCCCTGGGACTGGAGGAGCTCTCGCTACCTGTCATGGCCTCAAGGCTGGGGGATCTCTCGCTCCCCACTGCAGCCTGGGACTATGGCGGGGGGGATAGAGCTTCTCTGGTCTTGGGGCCACAGTGTGGGAGGAGAAAGTAGAAAATGGGTTGTGGGGCCGCAGAATGGGGAGGACCACAGGCAGAGGGGAGCGGAATGGGGGCAGGATCGCAGGCGGATGGTATGTGGAGGGGCCCCTCACTTGCTCTGGCCCAGGGCCCCAGGAAACCTTAATCCGCCTCTGGAAAGTGTGTGTGTGTGTGTGTGTGTATGTGAGAGACAGAGTGTGTGTTGGGGAGCGTATGAAAGACAGTGCGTGTTGGGGAAGTGTGTGTGAGAGACAGTGTGTGCGTCAGTACGCTGTCTCTTTCAGAAATCATTCAGGATCAGGAGCCTGAAGGCTTGTTCAGACTTCAGCAGCCACAGCAGCTCCCACTCTGGACCCAGAAAGGCAGCAGCACAGAGAGGCTCCCCATTTCCCCACCACCCCAGGGCAGTGGAGACCAGGTACATGGGTGGGGGGAGGGACACACCCTAACATCTGCCTGTCCTCCCCCCCTCCGCCCACTCTGCACAGCAGACAGATGCTCTAAGTCCCAAGCGGCTTAGCCAGGAGTGGCTCCGGAGGAGATGGGGACAGAAGCAGCGGTGGCTGCACACAGCAGTGGAGCAAGGTGAAGGAGGGGAACCCCTGCTCCAGCGGAGTCACTTGGCTGGTTGTCCAACTGCCCCCCTGCAGTTTGGGCCCCTCTGTCCTCTCCAGATGCTGCTGCTCGCCTGGCTGCCTCCGTAAGCCCAGCTGACTCTCGGCAGTCAGGTGGGACTCAGGTACCAAACTCTGTGCCAAGCACCATCTTGAGTAGGCCGCCATGGGCTGCTGCCCAGCCCACCTGCCCCTAAAGCTGGCCCTGCATACGACTGTGAGTACTACGGCTAAACCAGCAGGGGAGAAATACACAGAAATTAAATTGGCCAGAGACAGAAATGTAGAAAAGCAGGAAAAAATGCCAGCAATGTGGCAACCAGCATTCAGGCAAATATATAGAAACTTTAATAAACCCAACTATTATGCTAACGTGTACAGAAAAAGCAGAAGGGTGTCTGTATTAAGTACAGAAAAAAATTCCTGAAGTGAAAAGGAAGAACTGTTCCTAAGCTCAGTAATGGAGGAGGCTGAAAACTCAAAAGATTGGCTAATTAAAATGTGCACAAATGGCACTTACATGGCATACAAAATAGACACTGGGCACAAGTAAATGTAATAAGAGAAACTGAAAAGGGGATACGTAAAAAGTACATAAAAGTGGGTACATTGAAAGAGTATGTGAAAGTCTATAATGGAGGAACAATTCCAGAGTTGGGGCAGTGCACATTGATAGAAAGGGGAAATGATAAAACATGAGAGTTTGTGCTGGTACACAGAGGCAAGCAACCAGTCTTTGGCCTACACAGGTGTGAGTTCCTTGGTCTCAGAGAATATATGTTACAGATAGACAGAATGACAACACAGAACTAGGTATGAAAGTATTAATAGAATTAAAGCATTAATATATGAAAATGGATTATCAGGAAAAGGTGCCTCCCCATAACAAATAAGATACAGTTAAGAGACAATTTAGAACCTGTGGGATGTGCTACATGAAAAATTCCACAAGTCTTAAGAAAGAGTCTAGAAGAAGAGCTGCAAAAGAAGAGAGAAAGGTACCATTCGGTGAATAGAAGAACCAACAGATTAGGGTTCACTTCTAAGTAATCATAGAGTGGAAAGGAGGGTGGTCTACAGCTCTGAATGGACCCTAAGAGGTCAAACAACACCATAAAAAGATAACACTTTCACTCGCCCACAAGAAACGAACTATTGTCTGAGATGGCCCGAGCCAAAATGTTCAGCAAATTAGATGCATCAGCAGGATTCTGGCAGATCCCCTTTAACACTGGAGTTCCAAGAGCTGCACTTTAAATACACCATTTGGCAACTATGAAAGGCAGTCTTAGGAAGCAGTAATAGTTTTGGCTCCAGAAGTATTTCACTGTACAATGAGCCAGATGCTAGAGGATCTATCAGGAGTGAAAGTGTACAGTGATGACATAATAATTTGGGGGCAACACTGCCATTGAGCATCAGAAATGACTGAGGAGAGTAATGGAAATTGGGAGGGCTAATAATCTTAAACTGAATAAGGCCAAATAACAATTTTAAATAAGGAGAAAAAATACTTGGGAGAGTGACTGACCTCAAAAGGAATCTTGCCTGATAAAGATTCAGGGAATTCTGAACATATTGAGACCTGAAGATAAAAAGGGAATTCAAAGGCATGGCATGTTGAATTATGTCAGCAAGTTCATACCTAAGTATGCAGCTTGCACAGTTCACCAAAGACATCTCCTCCACATCATCGCCGAATGGGCATGAATGCCAGATCATGAAAGAGAGTTCATTAATTCAAAGCACATTATGACATCAGCTCCAGTGGTGCAATATTTTAACCCACTGAAAGACATCAAACTTTCTACAGATGCCTCAAAGGGAGGGCTGGGAGCAGTACTATTTCCGTGTCATGGAACTGACTGGTTGCCAGTTTTGTATGCATCTAGGATATGAGAAGCCATAAAGATGAAGTACACACAAATTGAAAAGAAAAAAAGATATTAGGTCTCATATGTGGATATACAAGATTTCAAGACTTTCTCTATTGTTGTAGCTTCAAAGCAGAAACTGATCACCAACTACTGACTCACACACACACAAAAAAGACCTGGAGAAATACAATCCAGGGTACATAAAACACGAATGTATAATGTGACCCTGGAGTTCCAACCTGGAAGTCACTTAATAATGGCATATACAGACTCAAAACCATATGTTCCATCTCACAATGCACAGCCTGATAAACTTGAACAAGCAGTAAACATACAAATGAACATGATAAAAGGGTTATGTGCTGTATCTCCAAGCATAAGGGATGAACTGGAGACAGAAACAGCTAAAGATGAAATGCTGCAAACAGTGATACAAGCTATAAGTAAAGGGGTCGGGGGGAGGGAATCAACACTTCCCATCTGCCCATTCCCACTATAAAAATGAGCTTTCAGAGATCTCAGGATTGCTTTTGAAGGGACAGATCATGGTTCCCACAGTGATGAGCAGGAAAATATTAGAATGAATGCACAAAGAGAACATGGGAATGGCCAAACCAGAAAGGAGAGCTAGAAAAGTTATATTCTAGCCACAGATGAATAGTGACTTTAAAGAAATGTTGAGCTGGAGGAGAACATATCAGAAGTACAGAGATTCCCAGCAGAAAGAACCAATGATACCACATTAACAACTTGCAACTCCATGGGACGAAGTCAGAAATGACGTGTTCCACCTGGGAAGATATAATCACCTGCTTGTAATGGACTAGTTTATCAATTTCCCAGAAGTAGTCATACCTGAAGATGCCACAGAAGCAACAGCTGTCAGGCACATAAAATCTGTATTTGCATGTCACGGAATTCCAAGAACAGTAATAACTGACAATGTTCCACAGTCCAAGAATAGGGATTTCCTGGACTTAGCTAAAATGTACAACTTTCATTATGAGACATCTAGTCCCAGATTCCTCAAACCAATGGATTAGCTGAATGTGGAGTATATATAGAAAAGAACTTGCTCAAAAAAAAAAAAGCTATGAATGCAAGTGAAGATCCATATTTAGCACTACTCAACTATATAGCTACACCTGCTGAACTGTGAAAAGTCACCTGCTTCACTAATCTGCAACATATGTATAAATACTCAAATACCCGATATGGGACAAAAACAAAGGATAACTAAGGAGTCTGTGATAGTGACGAAAAGACTGGGACAGTAAAAACAGACAAAATATTACAATAAAGGAGAAAGACCTCTTTCACAGTTAAAAAAAAACAAAACGAGTGAGACTTTGTCAAGATGGGCACTGGCCACGCAAAGCTACAGTGATCAAAGAGGAACCACCTTGCTCAAACTCTGACCACAGATGAAAGCAAAATCTTATAAAGGAATTGTAAACATCTGCTCAAGACACCTGACAACTTGGCCAAGATAAGTGAAGTAAGAGAAGACGTACAAGTTGAAAACAATTCACAAACTGACCCTGTTATTGACAATGAGTCTGAACTGTTTACTACAGACAAGGACTTCCCTAAAGAGGGTTTGTACTACAGCAGATCAGAAAGGTTGCTGAAGTGCCCTAAGAGACTGATCAATATATGTTAAGGTTGTGTTAAAGCAACCTGAAGGTTTGTTAAATTAGTTATTGTATTTGTTATAGTTTGTTAGTTTAAATTAATACTGTTTTAGTTCAATCAGCAATTTAGAAAGGGATCTAAAAAAGAGAGGATGTACTGTTGAATAAGTTCTCTGGGAAGTGTTGAGATGCTGCACTTCTTGCACACTTTTCATGCAGTCTTTAGGGTTTCCTGTGACACGCTCCCTGTTGGGACCAGAAACAAAGAAGCCCAGGTCAGGGCAGTCGTAGGCTGCAAACACAGACAGGAGTAGACAGTTTGTTATCCTATTCTGTAAATAGTTCCTATTCATAATAAAGAGTTCATATAACAGTCTGCTCCTCATAAATATACTACATTGCCATCCAATTTATAAGTTCTCAGCCATTTTGATTTTATGAATATTTCACCGGTGCAGTGTACAGTTATAGTAAGGCATTTAACTATGCCATGCCAAGAGTCCTAAACTACTGTGAAACCAGAAGTAATTCAACCAATCACCACCGTTTATCTATGCCTAATTTGCATGCAGCAATTTCATTGGTTGTGTGAGAGAGACTGCACAGATGGTGGATTACTTGGATCACTTGTCACCCATGTGTAACAGCACAGGGTTTCAGCTACTAGTCCATGATAATGTTCCTGCTCTACTGAACTCCCTGCCCAACATTTTTTGCACTCTTAGCCGAACCTATTTTAACTGATTAATTAGGTGTTTTTTACTGGAGATAACACAAGGCCTTTAGAGATTCACATAGCAAAACAAATAAGATACAAATATAAAAATGTATGTAATGATTTAAATCAAGAAAGGGATTTACTTTGCAATTCTGGGAATATATATTCTATTATGCTAATATGTACCAAACCACATTTTCTAGGTAGTAAGGAAAGACTTGACATGCTGATACATATGTTCTCATATGTCTATTTTAAAAGAGAGTTGCTTTTGGTGTATGTGGACTTTTACATGAGCAGCACAGTAACTGCAGTTATCTATTGTCAAATTAGCTCTGAATCTTTTAACTTAAAAAATACTTAAAAAAAAATATTCCCTCCACCGAAGTGACAAGTTTTTTCAGGGAGATTCTAATGCACTTGTCCCCCTTTTCTTCCACATTTAGGCTATAACTTACATTGCTCAGGGATGTGAATTAGCCCCCATCCCCACCTCCAAGTGACATAAGTTACACTGTCCTAAGAACCAGTATGGACCTAAGAGCCGGTGGTGTTGGCAGGCAAGCTGGAGTAATGTCAATGACAGAGCTCTCTCCCGTCGGCTTAGAGCGTCTGCACTAGTTGTCCTGCTGTAGGCTCTGTAGTGTAGCCATAGCCTAAGTCTGTGCTGACTTCCTCAGTTCCTTAAGCACAACCATCAAGCTGCTGGCTAAGAAATAGCAGAAAAAGCAGGGACTAAAAGGAGGGCTCTGTTGCAGGGGACTGCATAATCTTCCAGTATTTTTTCCTTTTATCATCTTGCTTTATGAACTTCACAGCCTTTCTTAACAATAACATTTTTGTTATGTTAAAAGGGTTATCAAAGCCCTTATTTGGATTTAAAAGATTATCAAAATAAACACTCAGCAGTTTGCTAACACTTGTTTACTATAAAACAGCCACTACAATCCTGCCTCTAAAGTGGCCAATTAAATTGCTTTTTTAAAGCAGTGTAGCTACATTGGTGCAAAAGGTTAGCAAGTAACAGATTGCTACTTTGCTGTGGTGATCCCTAAGAGTAGGAATTTCCTTTCCCAGGACGTGTCTCAGCTCCTCCTTCACCACACTTAGAACAATATCAAAAAACATTTCTACTTATTTTTGTGGTTGGTTGGTTGGCTTTTTTGTTCATTTGTTTTGTTTTGTTACAAGTCTTGACCCTTTAATATTAAATTTTTCCTCTTTCTAGTCAGGTGCCTCTCCCCCATTTATCTACAGGTGGGTTTTTTTTTATTATTTAGATTGCTGTTGGTTATGACTGTGCAGCAATAGTAACTGGCAACTCATAGGTGAGCTCTTTCAGATATTGCACTATGTATTCTAAAAATTCACCTACATACTGTAATTTCCCCCATAGCTCAGTCAAAAGCCATTGATTGACCAGGCAAGTCATAGCAATTTTTTTTTTAAATTAAGGATGCCTTAATAGTTTGAAAACAAACTAAGATCCTATATAGAACTGAGAGAAGATTGGAATTTCTGTCCTGGAGGAAATTCTGGTATTTCAACATTTGTTTTCATCCCAAAATGGGACAAACAGTCAAAATATCAAAAAAAATTGTGGAATTAAAAGATCTGGAAAATTTCAATTCGGATATGTCAAAATGTTTTGTTTTCAGTCGATTCGACATTAAACCACATCTGGCTAAGGTGCCATGGTGATCATGGGAGTTGTAGTTTGAGTGCCTTATGGCCTCATTTCACACTATGAGACCGGCTTCCTGCTTGGAATACATTTCCCATTTTGCTTTGTCTGCAAAATGTCAACTGGCTGACTAACTGAAGTTACTCAGAAGTTTGGAATGTCAGAAATAAATTGACAATGATGGATTAGCTGGCAGACTGCAAGAGAAATGGTCAAAGGTGCAACTTTTCACATGGATAGCATATATATTTCTCTAAAGCTGATGCTATCCCCTAGTATGGCTGGCAGGTGGCATTCTAGGAGTAATGTGACCATTTCAACACTAGAAAGAACTAAGTATATCACATCATCAATATAGTAAGTTTTTTCTCCTCAGTTTTCACAGACAAGGTCAGCTCCCAGACTGTTGCACTGGGCAGCACAGTATGGGGAGGAGGTGAGCAACCCTCAGTGATGAAAGAACAGGTTAAGGACTATTTAGAAAAGGTGGACATGCACAAGTCCATGGAACCGAATCTATGCATCCAAAAGTGCTGAGGGAGTTGGCTGATGTGATTGCAGAGCCATTGGCCATTATCTATGAAAACTCATGGCGATCGGGGGAAGTCCCAGACGATTGGAAAAAGGCAAATATAATACCCATCTTTTAAAAAGGGAAGGAGGAGAATCTGGGGAACTACAGCCTCACCTCAGTCCCTGGAAAAATTATGGAACCGGTCCTCAAGGAAGCATTTGGAGGAGAGGAAGGTGATCAGGAACAGTCAACATGGATTCACCCAGGGCAAGTCATGCCTGACCAACCTGATTGCTTTCTATGATGAGATAACTGGCTCTGTGGATATGGGGAAAGTGGTGGATGTGATATATCTTGACTTTAGCAAAGCTTTTGATACGGTCTCCGAAAGTATTCTTGCCAGCAAGTTAAAAAGAGTATGGATTGCATGAATGGACTATAAGGTGGATAGAAAGCTGGCTAGATCGTCGGGCTCAATGGGTAGTGATCAACGGCTCGATGTCTAGTTGGCAGCCGGTATCAAGAGGAGTGCCCCAGGGGTTGGTCCTGCGGACAGTTTGGTTCAACATTTTCATTAATGATCTGGATGATGGGATGGATTGCATCCTCAGCAAGTGCGTGGATGACACTAAGCTGCGGGGAGAGGTAGATATGCTGGAGGATAGGGATAGGGTCCAGAGTGACCTAGACAAATTGGAGGATTGGGCCAAAAGAAATCCAATGAGGTTCAACAAAGACAAGCACAGAGTCCTGCACTTAGGATGGAAGAATCCCATTCACTGTTACAGGCTGGAGACCAACTGGATAAGCAGCAGTTCTACAGAAAAGGAACTGGGGATTACAGAGGACAAGAAGCTGGATATGAGTCAACAGTGTGCCCTTGTTGCCAAAAAGGCCAATGGCATATTGGGCTGATTAGTAGGAGAATTGCCAGCAGATCAGGAAGTGATTATTCCCCTCTATTCAACATTGGTGAGGCTACACCTGGAGTATTGTGTCCAGTTTTGGGCCCCCCACTACAGAAAGGATGTGGACAAATTGGAGAGAGTCCAGCAGAGGGCAACAAAAATGATTAGAGGACTGGAACACATGACTTATGAGGAGAGGCTGGGGAAACTGGGATTGTATAGTCTGCAGAAGAGAAGAATGAGGGGGGATTTGATAGCTGCTTTCAACTACCTGAAACGGGGTTTCAAAGAGGATGGATCTAGACTGTTCTCAGTGGTAGTAGATGACAGAACAAGGAGTAAAGGTCTCAAATTGCAGTGGGGGAGGTTTAGGTTGGATATTAGGAAAAACTTTTTCACTAGGAGGGTGGTGAAGCACTGGAATGCGTTACCTAGGGAAGTGGTGGAATCTCCATCCTTAGAGGTTTTTAAGGCCCGGCTTGACAAAGCCCTGGCGGGGATATTTAGTTGGGGATTGGTCCCGCTTTGAGCAGGGGGTTGGCCTAGATGACCTCCTGAGGTCTCTTCCAACCCTAATCTTCTATGATTCTATAAGCTTGGAATTTTAAAGTCAATATGAAATACTAAGTTCTACTAACTGTGCTGCAAAACCAAGCTGCCTAGCTGACCTATAAGGAATTTTAAATGGGATGTGGAAAAGAAAGACAGTGGGTTTGTAACTTTTTTTATTTTACTCTTTCTGATTTATAAAGAAGAAACAAAATCTTGAAAGAATTCATACGCACATTAGAAATTCAAGATTTGTCTACCGTATTTCCACCTGAAGTCTTCCTGGATGACTAGAGAACTATTTAACATCACCAGTAAATGAAGTGAAATCTGAACAACTGGGAGAAGGGGTTTTTAGTCAGTCAATCAGTTTTAAACTAGTTGTTTTTGTTAATACCTTTTTAATTCAAAGGTGGTGGCAAACAGTTGAGAAGAAAAATATCCTTGTTAAAAATACAAATTTCATCATCCCTGTAATTAAGGGCTAAGATATTCCAGTCCTCTGGTTGTCCAAGTAGAGGAGAGATTTGTTTTTCCTCAAATTTTAGCAAAATACAAGTAGGGGGAAAAAACAACAACAAAATACACAAACAAAACAAAACATAAAACAGCAAACAGCTCACCTCCACACCTTTCAGTTGCTCTGAATATATCCTAAAGAAGCAAAAAAAATGACAGTACCAATTTTCCCCCATCATTCCCTGTTACAAATTATTTAAGTGGTTTGGAAAACTACAAGTTGCCGTGACAATTTCATTAGCAGAGATACAAATGAGAGGTCTACAAGGGACTGTTACAAGTGCACAATTAAATTTCTTCTACTCAGCCCCTATCCATCCAGCCATACGTCATCTGTTTGGCTAGGGGATTCCTTTAAGTAGGGGTGACAAGGAGAGTCATCATGGAAAAAATAGTTATGTTCTGCATTTTTGGCAAAAAATACCATCAAGCTATATAGCAACTTACTTTTGGCCTAACTTGAGTGAGAGCACATTTTGTTGCCACAATCAAAGCTTTATTTTTCCACTGGCTCATCAAACCACATACTAATGTGTCTTTATTAATTTGGGCTATTCTATGTTATATATATTTGACCATTAATTATGAACCCTAATATAAAAACCAATACGTTACAGCACAAATCTTCATAAATTTTACAATACTATTGTATTTTAAATTCCTTAAAATATTTTGCTTATTATAAAACAAATCCTTGAGCTGGCTGTTTCAGACAGTTTGCACAGTTAAAGAAAATTATGATTCAAATGAAACTTCTCACCTGAATCAGCTCAGAAATGTAGGCCAAACCCTTTGAAAACGAACAAAGGCCAAGTTCTGCTCTTCATGACAAACACTGTGGAGCTGCAGGTCAGGATCCTCAGCCCCAGCCAGCCCGGGTGCCCATGCAATAGGTTTTGGCCACTACCTCAGGATATGGAGGAGAATGGTGGGTGTGGCCTGCTGCTCCGCACTACACAGGGTTTTGGTTCACTAGCTTCACACTGTATGGAAACCCACTCTTCATGCCCACAGCCCAACTTTCTAGGGTGAGCTGCACAGAACTCCATGGGACACAGGAAAAGTCCACCTGCATAGGGTATTTTGTTATCTTGCATGTCACTGCAGAAAGTTTTAAGCTGTTTTGGGCCATACGTGCCCGTGTAGAGAGCACCACAATTCGGTCCTACAGAATGAATTTGCTTCACACAAAAACAGAGTAACAAATATACAGCCAATCGGTTAAATAGGATCAGTAAATTGTGGGGAACTATGCATGTTTAGTGGTTACACGTAGCATGACAGACACTCACATTGGGGCAGGATCTTGCGAGAAACTCCCTTTTTCAGCCATTGCAGGGAGAAATCACCAAGACAACATTACTTGGTGTCCAAAGCAGGTGCACACAAACCTCCACATTCTCCTCTTGTCAATGCAATCTATAGATTAGCACCACAGTTAGCCTTAAAAGAGAGAGTAATTACAAAACGGAGGCTAGATTTAGGGATTTAAATGAAGGAACAATAAAGGCCCAGACTGGAGAACTGCACAGTATATGACTTTTGCAAGTCTACCAGGAACTTTTGCATACACATAAAACAACTGTCCACAGCCTAAGGGCTACAAGAGAATGAAAAGAAACATAATATAATGCAACGTAGGAAATAACTACCTTCAATGCTCTGTGGACCCACTAGATTCATAGCCTGGTGTGCTGGATATTCTACTCGGGGTCTGGCAATGCCCAATTGTTCCATAACCCCATGAAGTAGTCTTTGAATATCTGCTTCAGAAACTCTATCTGGGGTCCTAGGACTGTGACTAGAAGCCAACGCCAATCCAAATGCTAGCAAAAATACGATGTTATAAAGCAACGTAGTTGTCATTCTGGTGGCCATTTTTAACCTGTGAAAATAAAATACATTAAATAGATGATAAATGATAAAGTGAGTAAAATATTGAATGCATATCTCAAAAGAACTTGTCAGGTAAGCTGCCATTATCAGCTAAAAGAATTTTTCAAACAGGGAGGAGAAATTTTGGGGGAGAAAATTTTGGGAGTCAGTAAACTGTTAATTTTTGCACAGCATTGATTCATAGCATTTATTAATTACCTTTCTGCCATGATAAAACAAAACAGACCCACTGATTCACTTTGGAAAACTGAAGGGTTAAAAGTTAGCTAGATATAGTTATAATGCATGGTTCTTCCTTCTCCCCTGTTTTAATTTAGTATTTTAAAGTATGTCATAAAGCTACAGTGGGAATACTAGGAATTGCTCTGTTTTGTGCTGTGCTTTTCAAACTTTACTCTTCCACTTGCTCTAAGAAATAAAATACTCTCAGGTTTGTTTGGTTTTTTTTAAAAGGGGTTGCATAACATTTTGATCTCCATCGCAGATTGACAACCCATCACACACGCTCCCTCTCTCTCATTTCTCCCCATCTAGAACAAACAGGCTTCATTTATTCCACTAGACTACGTTTCACCAAATGGCCGCTCTGCCTGCATGAGACAGGCACAGAATCCAGTCATGACCACCTGTCATTCTCTTTATAAGGCTACATTTTAAACAACCTGTTTGTCCTTTTTGGTCAGCTGCTGTCATAGGAAAATGGATTTATTCGCGTATTTTGGTTATGCTAATGAAAGTCTATATTATTCACTTGCCCTGCTTTTCCAAGCCAGAGACTTAAAGATCGGTTTCTCCCTTTATGGTATTTTTCCTTAATATAATAATGTACAGTAAAGTGACCTTGAGCCCTGAGGTAATGGCAAAAAAAATCCCACCTAAAAAAGCTGGAGAGAGAGAGAGAGAGAGAGAGAGATCCTGCTCCCTGTGTGTGGCTCCAGAATGCCCCACATCCCTGCTCTGTCACTTGATCTCCAGGAGATCTTCACCCCACTCACTAGCAGCAAGCTGGGGCACTGGAAAGAAAAATGGATCCTTTCAGGCTACTAGATAGATAAGCGGTAATAAATCTGCCTTCCTCCTGTGTGTGTGGCCGTGTCACGCACACACAGCCCTGTGCCCCTCCTCTCCGGCCCCGAAAGCCCCCCACCCTCGCGGAGTACTCCCTGTACGCAGAGCGAACCCCCTCCGCAGGGCTGAGCGGCATCGGGGTATAAAACACCTGCCCCTCCCCCCCGCCCCGGCTGAGGCACGGGCCAGACGCGCGGCACTCACCGCCCGGCGCTGCGCTGGGGAAGGCGAGCTCTCGCTGGGCAGATGTGGGGTGGCACCGGCTGACTGAAGCGCCGAGCAGAAGGAGGCGGCGGCCTGTGCTGTGACCATTCATGCGCAGTCCCAGCCCTCTTCCCCCGCCTTGCTTTGCCCCTGCGGCAGGTGCGGGGGGAAGGTAGTCATGTCAGCAGCATCCATTGCAGCGAGCAGCTGCCGCGCAGCGACGAGGCGTGGCCGGGCCCCCTCTCCGCACACAGGGCCGCCTAGGCACCCAGCACCCTCTATACACAACACCGCGTGTGGGTCACACACGCCCCAGACACACAAAAGCTGACCTCCCACAGTTACCTACCCAACACGGTGAAGTGTGCCTATAGTTCCTACATACAGCCCCCCCCAACCCCCCATGCTGTGCTTTCACACACAGGGACTGCACAGTGCAAACATAACACAAACCAGTAGGTGAAAATCTGAACAAACTAGACGGGGTGGAGGGTGTTAAAGGGCAGCTTTTTGCTCTCTCTGAGACTGAAAGGGACACCCATAAATCTCCTGGACGATTCGGCAAGCCATGTTCAACCGCTATTCAAGTGGTTTTGAACGGAAAGACCATGCTGCTGCTAAATAGGTTAGGTAATCAGCAACCCAGAGTGCCTCAAGGGAAAACAGCCAGGCCATGTAGGTGGAAGAAGCCAGGGTAAGAGACACCCTAAAAAACTCCTCTCTAAACAGATCTAACTGTAATGGGAAAGCAGATGGCAAAAGTAGCCTGGAAGGTGTTTATGGGATAACTTATCTACAGAAAGAGTGAACAATTATTTAAATTGGACTTTTCCCACATTCCCAATTAGGTTTTTTGACTAACAGTTGTTCAGAATTGATTTCCTGCGTGTAACTCGGTACGGGACAACCATACAAAGTGACTGTTGATGTGAGTGCTGTAGAAGCCGGTGCCTCGGCTGAGCAAATTTGTAGAGTCACCTATCATGGAGGACACAATTGCATCTGATTAAAGTATAGTTGCAGTGTTGTTGTAGCCATGTTGGTCCCAAGATATTAGAAAGAGAAAGCAAGTGAGGTAATATTTTTTTAATCGAATCAACTTCTGTTTGTGAAATAGACAAATTTTCAAGCAACTCAGCGCTCTTCTTCAGGTCTGATTAAAGTAGCAAGATTGAGTGATAAAATTCAAAGGAAGGTTTGGCTAAATGAAGACGTTCATCATTTATTTGTATGCTTGAAGAATAGTAACTATTTAAAAAGTGAGTTTACAATGTACAACACCATCCTTACCTGACGAATAAGAGCACCTAATTGTTCACCCAGAGCAAAGAACATCTCCAAAGAGAACTAGCCTCAGCAGCTGTGCTCCACACTTCTGGTGTTTTGTTTTTTAAGATATACTTTGATCAATGCACTTATCCCTTCCAGGGATCTGCTTCAGCTGGGTAGTTTCTTATGCTTTACATTAGGGCCATGAGATTTTCAACAGGATGTTTTCAAAATCCTGCTCTACCACTTTCAACATCAGTGGTTGCCTCGCTAGTTTACTTATGCTAGGGTATAATGAAGAACTTTTCCAAGTTATTAACACATTCTGCTTGGTTAAAGAAGTAAACTCACAACTGTCAGGGTCAGAGTAACTCCAGGATGAATGTTAAAAGAAATTACAGATGATGACAAAGTAACTGGTGGGAAATGGGTCTCACTAACACAGTAACAATATTTGCCACAGTGAATGTGAATTTATGCCTTTTGCAGAAGAGATATTTTCCAATAGTCAAACTGAACACACATTTAGTAGAGATAAACTAGACATTAAAACAGAAGAATGTCTTGCTTAAGCCCCAGAGTAATTCACAAACAAGGGGAAGATAGGCATTCAGTGGACTAAGTCATGTGTGTGGTCCAGTCCAGTCGGCATGCTCATAGGCTACTTACTGGCTCAAGTCCCCTTAAAATCAAGGGGAAACCATACACCCTATAACCTTTACCCCAGCCATTAGAGCACTCACCTGGGATGTGAGACCCAGGTGCAATTCTTCTTTCTGCCAGCAGGGGAGAAAGAATTTGAAGAGGGTTCTGCTACCTTCTAGCTAGATGTCCTAACACCTACATACAGAGTCAGTATACAGACTACATACAGAGTCAGTATCATGCTCACTCTTTCTGCCTCAATGACTGTTTAAGTATAATATCTACAGTGGAACAGTCGTTCAGGCAGAGAGAGAGACTCTGCAGTCCAGTGGTTAGGGCACCTACTGGGGAAGTAGGAGAGCCCAAGTCCAGTCCCCCAGCACCAATCACTCTTCCATTAAACAGGAGACATCAGAATATCCCACAGCTAAGTGGTTAATGCCCTTGCCTAAGAGGTGGGAGATCCCTATTCAAACCTTCTCCCTAACTCTGGCAGAGACGGGGGTGGGGGGGAATTGAAATTGGGTCTCCCCCTTGCCCAGGGAAGTGCTTTAACCACTGGGCTGAAAGTTATGAGGCATTAGCACCACCTCCTCCTCCTTCTCTGGCCACTTTGTGCAAATCAAGGTAGGCACCTAACTCATTCCCTCACAGAGCAGCTCAGGCAGCTGGTTCCCATTCCCAGATCGGTGAGCAGACACAGTCACATCCCTACAGCCTGAATTTACACACCTGTCTTTGAGAGAGGTGCGGGGTTTGCATACACCCTTGCTATCAGCATCTCCTAGTGGCCGGGTTAGGCAGAGAGTCTCCTGACATGCTGGCTTTTGTGGATTGCATTCTGAGGCACCTCTCTCCCTATTCATTGCATAGGGAACCTAGGCACCTAATTCAGGCTTGCTGGATCAGTGTTGTCCCTGTGATTTTTTCTAGGTGCCTAAAAGTTAGGCACTGTGATACTCAGCACTGCAACACCCAAGTCCCTTTGGGGATCTAACCCCTAATGTTTCATAAAACCGGGTTTTATGCTTAGTTGTAGAGTAAGATGGCCACAGTTAGCCCTCTTCATGTAAGTGGTAACTTTTTAATAAAAGTCTGCTTGTTGGTTACATTGCACCATTTACATAAAGGAGTTTTACTCCATGAACTTTCAAATGGTTCTTCAAAAATAATGGGTAGTTGTAAAAAGCTAATCATAGCTCAGTTACTCTGTACACCAGTGCTCCCAAAATTGTGGGGCACAAACCCCTACGGAGGGCATGGAGGAACATGGGGGGCGGGGGGCATGGCAGGGCCCAGGACAACCACCACATGGGAGGAAGGCCCTGCTCTGCCCTTAGTTCCTCTCCAGCCCCACTCCTGGCCACGGCCCTGCTCCCAGCCCCAGGCAGGCACAGACAACTTCCACTACTGGTAATGGGGGGCTGACACTAGCGTACACTGATTTGCACAGACAATAAGGTAAAACAAGTGCATAATTTAGGTCAACAACTGATGGAAGGTTGGAGTAGTTGAGGCCTTGTACCATTACATAAATGCATTAAGTACAATTCTGCACCTACACAGGCCCAGCTGGTCAGTGATTCCAGGATTTACATGGCAAAGCACAACCACAACAGAGGGAGCTGAGTAGGAAGACTTGTGGAGAGAGGTAACATATCCATGATGCGAAGCAAATAAAAAGGACATTAGCCTTGTATAATGCATCTATTTCTTGATTAGTACCCAAGGAAATGGCAGAAGCCCAAGATTACTTAAATCTTAACTGGACAAAGAGTAGATCTCAGTCCTGCAGTGGAGAGGGGAGTACATGATGTGACAGAGTTTTTCGCAGCCAATTTATGTGGTTCTATAGTTTTTTTGCATGTAATGGCATTAAATGTGAAATTAGTGCATTAATTCTAATAGAATCCTACAAAACTCCATGTGAAATGGGAAATTTGAGGGAGAGTGGTAATTTGGTAGAGTGAATATGGAAGTGTCCTTATATTTGTGGAGTATTCTGGATATTGAGATAAGAAAGGCCTTTGGGGTGAGGGATGGGTATCATCATGGCCCCTAGAGCCTGCCCTGAAGGTCCTTATTTGCCTGTCCAGCTACAACCCCTTGATGGCTACCTTAGACTAGCTAAGCGCATGAAACAATGTTGCCACAGGCAAAAGACTCTGGCAGTGTGGTTGTGAAGGTTTAGGTCACTCAACCTCCATAGTTGGAGGCACGGCATGAATAGTGTACCAAGATGTTTTGCCATACTTCCATTGACTTATTTTAATTTTCTTTTGGGGGCAGGTTGTGTTGTATGGAGGGTCCTACCTTTCCCCTAAGGAAGCATGGGGGAATTTGGTTCAGCTCACAAACCTTCTCACAGGTGGTGAGGTAGGCATCTATATCTCCCCTCTTCCTGGAATGGGGCTAACAATTTAGCATCTATTGCCCCTGCAAGGTGGGCACCCCCACGGTTTCTCCCCGCTTACCGTTCTCTGTTGTCTCTCATTCCTCTGCTTCTCCATGTGCAGTTCAAGCTGTTGCTGCTTTTCATGTTCCTTGTTCATTTTCCCACTCTCTACTAGTAACCAGGGCCTCAATCTCTAGACTCTGCTTCTCTACATAGAGCCTCTCTGCATCTAGCTTTAGCCTTTGCCACTCCAACGCCAGAGATGGGGAACTGGCCCATGCAGACACCTGGCTGCTGTGGCTACTAGTTGCTGTTCTTGGGCTCTCTTAGACTCTTGCCTGGGGTGGACCTCAGCTCTGGGCCCAATTATTCTGCTTCAGCCATGCAATCATCTGTGCCTTAACCTCCCAATACTTAAGCCTCTCCCCCCGCACAGCTCAGCAATGTCCTTCTTAGGGAGGTGGGTATAGGCCATTTTCTTGCTGTATCCTCCGTTTTTACTGCTGCAAGTCACTTGTTGCAAAATACTCTCGGTGCACCAGCTTTTGCTTCCAGTCACATCCACAGGGTCTAGTCTATACCTCAGCTTATCACCAATCTTTTGGGAGTGACCGCTTTTTTGTGTCAGGCCCCAAGAACCTACACTGTTCCATAGGGGGAGGACTGTGGCCTCTAAGACTCAGACTGGATCTTTGGTGCCAGAGATCTTTGTTTCTCTTTGTGGCTTCCTGCAGCTAATCCAGACTCCTGCACTGGGCAGCACAGCATAAGGAGGAGGTAAGCAGCCTTCTGTGGAGAAAAGTGGTTCGGGACTATTTAGAAAAGCTGGATAAGCACAAATCCATGGGGCCAGATGTGCTGCATCCAAGAGTGCTAAAGGAGTTGGCAGACGTGATTGCAGAGCTATTAGCCATTATCTCAAAAATTCATGGCAATCGGGGGAGGTCCCAGAAAACGGGAAAAAGGCTAATGTAGTGCCCATCTTTAAATCAGGGAAGGAGGAGGATCTGGGGAACTACAGACCAGTCAGCCTCACCTCAGTCCCTGGAAAAATCATGGAGCAGGTCCTCAAGGAATCAATTCTGATGCACTTAGAGGAGAGGAAAGTGATCAGGAACAGTCAGCATGGATTCACCAAGGGCAAGTCATGCCTGACTAACCAATTGCCTTCTCTGATGAGATAACTGGCTCTGTTGATGAGGGGAAAGCAGTGGATGTGTTATTCCCGGACTTCAGCAAAGCTTTTGATATGGTCTCCCACAGTATTCTTGCCAGCAAGTTAAAGAAGTATGAGCTGAATGAATGGACTATAAGGTAGATAGAAAGCTGGCTAGATCGTCGGGCTCAATGGGTAGTGATCAATGGCTCCATGTCTAGTTGGCAGCCGGTATCAAGTGGAGTGCCCCAAGGGTCGGTCCTGGGGCCGGTTCTGTTCAATATCTTCATTAATGATCTGGAGGATGGCGTGGACTGCACCCTCAGCAAGTTTGCAGATGACACTAAACTGGGAGGAGTGGTAGATACGCTGGAGGATAGGGATAGGGTCCAGAGTGACCTAGACAAATTGGAGGATTGGGCCAAAAGAAATCCGATGAGGTTCAACAAAGACAAGCGCAGAGTCCTGCACTTAGGATGGAAGAATCCCACGCACTGCTACAAGCTGGGGACCAACTGGCTAAGCAGCAATTCTACAGAAAAGGAACTGGGGATTACAGTGGACGAGAAGCTGGATATGAGTCAACAGTGTGCCCTTTTTGCCAAGAAGGCCAATGGCATATTGAACTGATTAGTAGAATTGCCAGCAGATCAAGGGAAGTGATCGTTCCCCTCTATTTGACATTGGTGAGGCCACACCTGGAGTATTGTGTCCAGTTTTGGGCCCCGCACTACAGAAAGGATGTGGACAAATTGGAGAGAGCCCAGCAGAGGGCAACAAAAATGAATAGGGGACTGGAACACATGATTTATGAGGAAAGGCTGAGGGAACTGGGATTGTTTAGTCTGCAGAAGAGAAGAGTAAGGGGGGATTTGATAGCTGCTTTCAACTACCTGAAAAGGGGTTCCAAAGAGGATGGATCTAGACTGTACTCAGTGGTAGCAGATGACAGAACAAGGAGTAATGGTCTCAAGTTGCAGTGCGGGAGGTTTAGGTTGGATATTAGGAAAAACTTTTTCACTAGGAGGGTGGTGAAGCACTGGAATGCATTACTTAGAGAGGTGGTGGAATCTCCTTCCTTTGAGGTTTTTAAGGTCAGGCTTGACAAAGCCCTGGCGGGGATGATTTAGTTAGGGATTGGTCCTGCTTTGAGCAGAGGATTGGACTAGATGACCTCCTGAGGTCCCTTCCAACCCTGATATTCTATAAGGAGGCTTATACTGTATCTCTTCAATGCTCCCAGTATTTACAGCGACACAAGCAGCCATTCCAAAACAAGGTAACTATTTATTAGTCACCCAGCATAATGAACCTGAAAAGGTTAGCAAAGAGAGGCAGCAGTTATGCCATAGCCCA
Source organism: Caretta caretta (assembly GCF_965140235.1). NCBI lineage: Eukaryota > Metazoa > Chordata > Testudines > Cheloniidae > Caretta > Caretta caretta. Next base: position 74,702,691 of record NC_134211.1, read on the forward strand.
TCCTACCCAAGCTGTGATGGACTCCATCCCTGGCTTTGTCTCCTTTCCCCTTGTGCCCAGGTCAGAGCTTCCAGCCTCTTCCAGAAGCCTATTCTTTATCGTCCCCTGGTCACAGTTCAGTCCTTTCTTCCCTAGGCTGGACCATACTGAGTTCACATTCCCCCCCCCCCCCCCCCAAGCTTCCTGCTATCATCATCGGCAATCCCTCGAAAAAGTTATTTTTCCTTCCTTCTCTCTCTTTTTAGCTTTGAGGGCAAGGCACTTCTCAAAACAGGCTACTGCCTGATGGAGGATGTGATGCCACTGGGATCGGTTGGTGGCTTGCTCCTCCCAGCTTGTGACAGCCACATCAGTTTTCTTGAGATACGCTTTCAGGGTGTCCTTGTAGCATTTCCTTTGACCACCATGGGATCTCTGACCATGTGTGAGCTAAGAGTAGAGGGCTTGTTTGGGGAGGCAAGAGTCTGGCATCTGCACACAATATCCAGCCCAACAGAGTTGGTGCATGAGGATCATTGCTTCAATGCTGGTGACCTTGACTTCACTGAGGATGCTGGCATTAGTGCAGCGATCTTCCCACTTGATGCAAAGGATCTTCCAGAGGCACCATTGGTGATACCTCTCTAGACTCTTGAGGATCTGTTGATGGGTCACCCAGGTTTTGCATCCATAAAGGAGTGTAGGAATAACAATTGTTTTATACACCTGGATCTTGGTGTCCTGCCATAGATCCTGCTATTGAGTGTCAATTCATAAATCATTGGAGCTAGCATTGTCTCTTTGGATGCCTTGTTGATCTGGATTGGTTTCAGCCACTTCCTTAACAACTCATTCACTCCCACTCATGTCTGCCCTGACAGGGGCCCCATTTAGGGAGGGCAGGGGTGCACCCACCCCCCACCTGCAGAGTTTTGTACCAGAGGTCTGCTTGTAGGCCAAGCCCCAGCCCCAGGCAGAGCTCTTACCTGAAGCACAGTGCAGCAAGGTCCCTTCCTCCTGAAGCCCGGGTTCTCCAGCTACTGCCACTGTGGTCAATTTCTTCTGCTGCGTTAGCTCATCCACCCTGCCTGCCTCCACCAATCAGCTGCTGAGATGATATGGAGTGACTTAACTGACCTGGGGCAAAGAGAAGGGGGGTGGTCCCTGGGAGGGGTGTGCTCAGGGCCTCTGCGGGTGGGGAAGGCAAGGACGGGGTCACTCAGCGTGAGAGCAGGAGCACAGGGGCTCCAGTGGTGGTGGTGGGAATAACACAGGGCCTCCAGGCTTGGGGAGGGGGAAAGAGTCATTCTCCAGGGAAAGGGAGAGGTGAGGGCATATGGCTGTGCCCTGAGGGAGGGACCAATGAGTGTGGGAGGAGCAGATGAGGGGGAACAGTTCCTGGGGCAAGGATCCTCAGAGTGGGGAGCTAGGAGCAGCTAAGTGGGTCTTGGAGTCAGTTTACCCTCAAAGAAGCAGGGAGTACCCCCCCCTCCCCACCTCTCCCTGAGAATAGACTGGGGGCAGACCTTTCTGGTCCAGAGTTGTCATGGCCAGCAGTGGTTGCAGCTTCAAGGACAGGTATGTGTCCGTGCTGTGCGTCAGCTTCTGCCACCAGGGGCTGAGCTTGCAGGGGGGATGAAGGCTGTGCTGCTGGCCAACACAAAGATTGATCTGTAATCCACCAGCATCCCACACCCAGGTAAGTCCCCTTCAGCTACCACTAATGGGCATCTCAACAGCTGACTAATGTTATAGTAGCCCCCAAAGACCTTAAGCAGGAGTCCCCCATTGTGCTAGATGCCATACAAACCATTAAGGTGGCCCAGTTCCTGCCCCACAGATCTCAATCTAATCCTTATAATTCCCTAGGGCAGGCAGGCAAGTATAATTATTCTCATTTTAGAGCAATAAGAACTGAGGCACAGCATTCAAACAGAAAATGGTACTTTAAAAAAAACAAAAACACATATATACAGACCCTGAATAACAAATGAGAAAGAGAGTCTTAACTTTAAAATGAGGAGCTTTCTTGGCGTTTGGTTTTAAATATTCCCTTGTGAGAACGACAATTCAATCACTGTAGTATTGTGCTTAAGAGTCTTCTGGAAAGTAACTAGCCTTTAAACAGAAGTGAAAGGGACTTGAAAGTGTCAGTTGCACTCCTGTTTAAAGTATTTCCAATCTATTATTATTCGTAGTAGGGTAACACACCTAGAGCCCCAGCTAGGTGCAGTATAAACTCAGGCCGCCTTGCCCTCTTAGGATGTATCCAAAAGTTAAATGATCTATTCCAATCTTGGTGAACTGCAAAAAGTAAGTAGCCTAAATGATGGAAAGTAATCTAGATTTTTCTACAATTGTTGAAATCAAGAGTTAGTAACAAAGTAAAAATATACCTATTACAATTTTAAATCTAACCAGTGTCCCTTAAAACTGACTTGCCACAAGATGTCAGAACATGTTAATATTAGAGCAGGAAATGTATCTCATCCCTGATCCCCATTCTGCTACTCTACCCTCAAAACCGCACACTCTCCTAGCTAATTGCTGACCAGTAGTTACAAGCACCATGAACTGTTTGTTAAGGCACAGCAGGAGCTACACCTGAGGGTACTTGAGCTAGGGAGATTATGTGAAATTTACTAGTCATACAGGTATGACTCCCTCCGAAAACAGCATGCAAGATAGGGCATTGTAGTGGAAACACTGGAAGCTATTTCAGCACCATCAGCTAGCAGAGCAAAGGCTTGATGGCAAGGTTAAAGAGCTATTCCTTTCTGTTGAGGCTCTTGGTTTTGGAAAGAATATTCAAGATTTTGCATAGTGCTTCAGAACTGCAACATGAAAACCTAAATTTATCCAGTGCAATGGAATCAGTAAGAAGCAATATTGCTGCTCTTCAACAAATGAGAATATCTGAGAGCCAATGGAAGGAGTTATGTGAAGCTAAAATCATTGCCCAGGAACTTGAAATTGCTATTCCAGGTCAGAAAGTCGCAACTGCTGAGCACAGCAGTACCAAAGACCACCTAAGAAAATATCCTTCAAACTAGCCTTGTTTTTTTTGTTTCTAGTACACTGGGCCTGTCATCTACAGATGGTCCCAAGAGCACTCAAGAATCTATAATCTGATTTCTACTATCCTGTTCTGGACAGAATTCTTACTGAGATTGATAGATGATTCGCCCTCAACTGGAGTTTGCTTTCTACACTGCTTGTGAAGAGAAGAATTAGATGGTTAATTTGTTCCAGAAGTGTTTAAAGGTAAATAAATTATTGAAAATGTAACACTTCCAACATGAGCTAAAACAATGGTGAAAATTTTCTTGATTATGAGAAACGGAAAGTAATTGCAGATTCAGCAGGCACCAATTTCGGTGATCTGGATGGAGAAGTCAAAGTTGCCAAGAAGCACATTGTATGCACATACAAACCAATACTTCAATTTCTGAATTCTGGAATGTTCTCAACGACTTACCAAGGGGTTAGTCTTTGTTGTCTATTGTAGATAGTGGGGTGAGCAATCCAGTTTCTACAGCATCAAATGAGAGGTACTTCTCTGTGCTCAAGAGACTAAAGGACTACTTAAGCTCCACAATGGGAGATATTAGCAAGTCACTTACGTGTTTCTAATTTTAGCCTGTGAATGTGAAGCTTCAAAAACACTTAGATAATCAACAAGGCCATTGACAATTTTGTCAAGATGAGACCACACTATTATCCATCGTTTTAGCTCATGTCTGAAGTGTTATGTTTTCAATAATTTATTTACCTTTAAACATTTCTGGAACAAAATTAACCATCTAATTCTTCTCTTCACAATTTGGAACATAAGCCATTTAAAAATATAATTGCAGGAGTAAAAAGATTTTAAGCAGATTTTATTTCTCTGCTAAAGATAGCATACAAAGTATCAAAGTTGTGTTTCTGATACCTATGTTAAGGCTCTAAAACGGATACCTCAAGGTTTGGGATTAGGAATATCTTTCTGTATTATTTCCTGTTTGTTCTTAACTGAAATTAAAATACAGCTTTAATTGGTGTTTATGTATATACATACATATTGATTTTTCTTTACATAAGAATTAGATACTGTGCTCCTGTCAGCTAATTTCTAAGTTATTAGCTGCAAAAATGTAGAGGTTTCCAGTGCCTGAGTAGCCCCTGTAATCACAGTTAAAGTTACCCCCGTACCAAAACCTGAAATGGCATCCTGAGAGCAAACAATCCTTTTTCCCCACTAGGTGGCAATGTAATGTGTAGAAGAGGGGTGGGCAAACTACAACCCCTCAGGGCTTTGGATCCGGCCCGTGGGACTGCCCCCCATGGTGCCGCAGGCCCCGTGCCAATCTCAGAAGCGGCCAGCATCACGTCCCTGGGGGCCCGGAGTGGGGTGGGGTGGGGGGAAGAGGGCTCCGTGCGTTGCCCTTGCTTCCAGGCACTGCTCCCCGCAGCTCCCATTGGCCGGGAACAGGGAACCGCAGCCAATGGGAGCTTCGGGGGAGGTACCTGGAGGTGTGGTAAGGGCAGCCCGTGGAGCTCTGTCCCCCCCTCCCCCAGGGGCTGTGCAGAGATGTGGTTCTGGCCACTTTCCGGAACAGCACGGCATGGGGCCAGGGCAGGCAGGCAGCCTGCCCTGGCCCCGGTGCGTGCCGCTGCCACCCCGGAGCCACCCCCTAACTCCCTAAGCCCCCTGCCTGCACCCCAAGCCCCTGCTCTGAGACCTCTGCTGCACCCTGCACCCCAACTCCCTGCCCTGAGCCCCATTGCACCCCAACCCCCTTCCCTGAGCCCCCTCATACACCTCACACCCCTCCTCTGTCCCAACCCCTTGCCCTGAGCCCATTCCTGCACACCGCACCCCCTCCCACACCTCGCACTCCTTCCTGCGCCCCAACCCCTTGCCCTGCATACAATTTCTCCACCAGATGTGGCCCTTGGCCCAAAAAGTTTGCCCATCCCTGGTGTAGGAGAAAACTGAAGCACATAGACTTTGTAAAAATATCATAAGAAGTTCCCACTTCACCACATCTGGGTTTTATCATCTTCAGTGCGCCAAAGACATGGTTTAATGGCGCCCAGCAAAGCAATAAATTGCTTGTAAGCAGCATCTGGCTGAATAGGATACAGACAAGGCCTGGAGCTAAAGCAAAAGTGGCTGGGAGAAGCAACCATATTTGTGGCAAATATGAATATCTGTCCCTTTGAATGTGCAGGTACCAGATTTGTTACATGTCGCCAGGATGTTACAACTATCTCTTTTCAAAAATCTATCCAGAAATGAAGCAGATGAAAAAGCTGGCACTTTACTAGATGTCCCTCAATGGCTGCCTGTTTGAGTGAAATCTAAGGGTATGTCTACGCTGCCATTAAAAACACTAAGCAGGCTAGTGCCGGCTGACTCAGGCTCAGGGGTGGTTTAACTGCAGTGTAGACATTCGGGCTCATGCTGGACCCTGTAAGGTGGGAGGGTCCTATAGCTCAGGCTGCAGCCTGAACCTGAACATCTACACTGCAGTAAAACAACCACTTAAGCCTGAGTCAGTTATCACCAGCCAACCACTTGTGTCTAATTGGAGTGCAGACATACCCTAAGAAGTTGAAGGCTCTGTAGGATAGAAACAAGGACCTGAACTGTATGTACTTGACCATATACTTCTTGGCCCATAGCTTTCTCTTGCACTTGTGAGTAGACATTCTTGTGCTCCAGTCATCTTTCTACGAAAAAGAGTGTGCTGCTACGGAAGTCAATGTAAAGGCCATTTAGCTTTGGAATTCACTCCTCTCCATAGGCTAAAAGAGCCCAAATCTGTTGCAGCTTAGAACAGTGGGAAGCATATCTATTCCCCCTGGCTTTTAGAGAGGGCACAGCATCAGGAGGATGAGGACTTTTCATTGCCTATTATCTGCCTGGCTTTTGGCAGTCAGAGGTTTGGTGAAAATGATGAAGTTGTAAAAATTGGGTTTTTAAATATAGTCAAGAGGACATAGAGCCCTGGATAGGACTTAAAGGATACAGAAACTCTGACATCTCAAATGTCCTTTGTCATTTTTTCTACATAGGATATGGAATCAGTGTTGTAGAAAGAACATTCACAAACAAGGGACAAAAAAAGCTTTTAGACTCAAAACCAAGTACATACCAAAACGCTCTTATGTTCTGGCAGCAAACAAGCTACACGTACAGAAATCAGTAATGGAAAAGTTTCAAGTTTTTACTCTTAAATAATTTTATAATGAATATGACATAGATATAAGCAGTTTTAATGCTAAGATAGATGTAAACATCTGTTTGTGCAAATGAACTTTTAACAGTATGGCTTTTTACTTTTGTCTTCCATTATTTCAGCAATAGCGTACTTTAATCTACTTTTGCATCATATGATTAGCTACATAAAATTACTCCAGAAAAAAATAGCTTCATTTGCGCTATTAACTTAACATTATTTTACAGCTTGACTGCAAATGAAGATATCAGGTAAACATAACAGAACACACCCATGCTGCCAAGTGTACTGTACAAAAATTTTTAATACTTCAGTATCTAATTGCATATTTGTTTTCCATATGCTCAACCACTTCTCCAATTTGTGTGCACGAATGCTTAGATAGGAATAGATCTGTATAGACAAAAAGTGCACCTATCAAGTGGAAAAAAAGCCATAGGTACCCTGACTTACACCAAAAGCAATATATACCCTGGCCACACAGGAATTGGAGCAGTAGCAAAGTCTACATTGATACTGAAGTTTGAACACTGACAAGTCTCTTTTTGACTGTAGTGTTTTAATACAGTTAAAGAATTAAGACAAGTACAGTAAATGGAAAAATGTTTCACATGTTTCGATGGTCAGCAATAAGCCATTTTGCTTTTGGATGTGTTGGTTTTGTTTTTAAATATCTAGCAATTTTCTCTTAAAGAAATATTACTACTCTCAACTGGAAGCTGCAAGATTTTGAAATGCCTCAGGCTCACCTGTTATTTCTAAAAAGATCTGACTCAGTGTCTGAGATAGCGATTCATAACCTATTGTAACTGGTTTCTATATGTTTTTAAACTAGATTTTTCTAATTTTTAAAAATCTAGTCAAAATTAAAATGAGCAGCTGACTAGTAATCGTAAGAAGCCACAGTAAACGGAAAAATACCTAATATCATACAAAGAATAAAGTTTACTTGTACAAGTTCAAAATAAAATAAAATAAAATCCTATTTTACAAAAAAGCAGAACTAAGAATCACGTATCGACTTTATTGACTCAATTGTTCTAGAACTACCTTAACATTCTTTGAGAAAATCATCAAATTAGTACTTATAAGTCTACAGGTTTAGCAGTTGGCAGGAGTTTTGCTTTTGATATTGGATTCTTTGGAGATCCCCTGTATCGAGCCTTTTCTTTTCCTGTAGCACTTTTCCTGAGGGTACTTTTATCTGGTGTGGCAATCAGAAAGTTTATACTTGAGTTCATTTTTACAGCAGCTTTTGGTGCTTCATGATTGGTTAGATCTTCTAGAACAGACTTTGATGGGTTACCAGTAGTCACTTTCTGTTTGCAGATTCTAACTGTTTTCACAGAAGTATCAGCCTGCTCTAGCGAATTTATCAATTTTGAAGATTTGGATGCTAAGTCTAGTTCAGATGATGTAGAAACTTGTGTGCGTGTAGTTTCACAATAGAGCAATGAAACTGTGGAATTCTTTGAGAACTTTTCTGTACAGGAGGATAGTGCAGTATCATAGCTTACGGATTTAACAAGAGGAGAACCAACATCCCCAGGTTTTGCCAATTTATAGCTTACAGATTGTCTGTTAGACTCTAAGAGGGAGTTTATCCTTCTTACAGACTGGCGGACAGGAGTACGTTGAAACTTAAGAGGTGGTTTAGTTTTGCTTGCGGAACAGGGATCGTTTAATGAAAGTTTGTTGAACCAGTGTACGTGGTCAGAAACCTTTCCATAGTCAGAAACCGGTAAAGTTTTAGGTACAGTATTATCATAACTTCCAGTCTGCAAGTACTGTTTGCCAGGACTGTTTTTAGATTCCAACAACCGTGAGACAGGGCGCTCCCCAGCCGCAGTAGGCTCACTGTTTTCTTTTTCTGAATTACGGGACTTCAGCTCGCAATTATCAACAACTCTTTCTGACTGTTCCAGTTCCTCACTCTCTTTTCTTCTGAGGGAATCTATTTTCTTTAAATTATCTTTTGAATAACTATTCTGAAAAGTTAACCGGTCCTCCCTGGACATTACCTGAGGCATACTAAGTTCTGGTGCATCTTCCATGCCCAATTTCTGTGTCTGAAGTTCAATCTCAATAGGATTTTGGAAGCACTTTTCCTCCACAACCTTGATTTCATCTTGACTTGATTGATATTTGTCAGTGGTATAAGATTTATTAGCAAACTGGTTAAACTGATCCTTAGATTTTTCAGCTGCCAGACTTTCAGCTGCCAGACTTTCAGCTGAAGTTTCAACAAGATCCTTCTCTTGACTAACACCTGTTAGACAGGGATTTTCACTTAACTTTTCTTCTGTTAAATCTGATACAGGAGACTTTGCATCACCTATTAAATTTTGAAGATTGCTTCCAGATTCAGAAAATGCTTTTTTAATTTTCAGTAACGTTTCTGTTGTCAAGTTATTCTCATCCACACAAAGCGAGTACTCCCGCAGACTATTATCTTGCTTATGATTTGCAGTAGTGGGCCTTAAGTCATCTGGAATGGCAGGTGGCTTTCCAACAACAAGAACAGGTTCTGAAAAACAGCCTTCTGCTTCAAGATATCCCACGAGACTTGCCTCATTGTTGCTGGTGCCATGAGAATCTGTAATATTGGGTCCATTCCAAGACATTCGGTAATTTGCTTTTTCATGTTTTGGAGTTAGCAAGTTCTCCTCCGACTTGCTCATTATTTGTGAACCTTGAGAGAAGTTTGATAGAATTATTTCTTTAAAAATATTGGTTAGCCTTAGTACTCATAGAACATTAACTAAACCAGACAAAACTCTTGCTGATAACTCAAGTTATTAAAAAAAATTACGAGTTTAAAGCCATGCCATTCACTGAAATTGAGAAACTTACACTATTTTCTTTCAAAGAAATGAAAGTCCTTCATAAACAGGTTACAATATTAAAGAGAGCAATTAGGTTCAAGCGTCAAAGAAGCAAGGCATGATATAATGCAAATATTTATTTTTATACATACAAAAACTGGTCTCTAATTGGTTAATATAAATTATCTGTTGCTTCCTAAGAACCTTTAATATTGTCTAACTGCTTTTCACTTTCAGTGCTTTCAATAACTAAAGATATCAAAGCAATCATTAGGTTTTTAAGCTATCCTTACCCCACAAAAATACAAGCTCTCTCTTTTTAGTTATATTCAGTAAGTATTCCAAGACATTTACCTTTCTTTGAGAATTGTTCACTGACACATGTGCTGAAAAGTGTATCTGTCTTTACAGATTCAACTCTGTTTTCCAAGTCTTGTTGACTTGCAAGTCGCCGGCCAATATTTTCAGATCCTTTACCAACTGGACATCCAGTTAAAATATTCTTAAGCAGGGGGGAGGGGGAGAAAGAAAACTAATCTTAATCTTTTTAAAAAGCTGAACATGAGGAAGTCATTTAGATCTTCATTTACTTTCTAGGCCTTTTCAATTTTGACGTCTGCAATTCAGGAAATACTTTTCCAATTTGCAGCAACCGCTAAAAGTGAACTTCTTAAATATGAATTAAAAAAAGTTTAGTAAGTCAGCTCTGGTTTTAGAGTTCTGGACCATACAGTATCCAGAACTCTCTACACTTGTCCTTAAACATTAAATTGGTCTGAAACTTGAAAAAAATTTCAAATGGAGGTGCAGACCCCTTTGGAAATCTTAGGCTTAGTCCACAGACCATAGGCTGAAAACCACTGTCATAGTATAAGCTACAAGAAAGATGAATAGGATAGTAGAAGTGTACTTACCACATCTTTGCTGCTTTTTCCCAGACTAAATTTCAGACGTAATGACCTGCGAACCATTTCTTTTCGGCTAATCTTTGGAGAGAAGCAACCAGTTTTTCCTGATTCAACCCTGGTAAGTTGAATAATTGTTTTTAAAAAGTGCATGAAAAGATAAATTCAGTATATTTCTTTCTTTACAATTTATATTCTTCTACACCCTTTATTTTGAACTTTTAGTGCAAAAGGCACTCCGCAGTAGTGCTTCACAGAAAGAAATTTGATAAGCATAAATAAAATAATTTAAAATACTAGAAAAAGGGCCAATGAGGTTCTATTTAAAATATTGTGTAAAGTTCTGACACTAATAAGGCAATGTTCAAGAAATTGAACAGGTACAAAGAGCAAATAGAGTAATACCAAAAAACTCAAAGATTAGGGTCAAGCAATTAAAAAAATTAATCGCACTGTTAAACAATAGAATACCATTTATTTTAAATATTTTTGGATGTTTACTACATTTGCTAACATATTAATTCCAATTACAACACAGAATACAAAGTGTACAGTGCTCACTTTATATTTATTTTTTATTACAAATATTTGCACTGGAGAAAAAAAATGGATTTTTCAATTCACCTCATAAAAGTATTGTAATGCAATCTCTATCATGAAAGTTGAACTTACAAAATGTAGAATTATGTACAAAAAACTGCATTCAAAAATAAAAAATGTAAAACTTTAGAGTCTACAAGTCTACTCAGTCCTACTTCTTGGTCAGCCAATCACTCAGCCAAACAAGTTTGTTTACATTTGCAGGAGATAACACTGCCCACTTCTTGTTTACAATGTCACCTGAAAGTGAGAACATGCGTTCACATGACACTGTTGTAACTGGCATTGCAAGATATTTAAGTGCCAGGTGCACTAAAGATTCATGTCCCTTCATGCTTCAACCACAATTCCAGAGGACATGCTTCCATACTGATGATGGGTTCTGCTTGATAATGATCCAAAGCAGTACACATTTTCATCATCTGAGTCAGATGCCACCAGCAGAAGGCTGATTTTCTTTTTTGGTGGTTCAAGTTCTGTAGTTACCACATCAGAGTGTTGCTCTTTTAAGACTTCTAAAAGCATGCGCCACACCTCGTCCCTCTCAGATTTTGGACGGCATTTCAGATTCTTAAACCTTGGGTTGAGTGCTGTAGCTATTTTTAGAAATCTTCTTTGCGTTTTGTGAAATCTGCTGTGAAAGTGTTCTTAAAATGAACAACAGGTGCTGGGTCATCATCCGAGGTGGCTATGACATGAAATACATGCGGAATGTGTGTAACACAAAGCAGGAGACATACAGTTCTCCCCCCAAAGAGTACAGTCACAAATTTAATTGACGCATTATTTTTTTAACGAGCATCCACAGCATGGAAGCATGTTCTCTGGAATGGTGGCCGAAGCATGAAGGGATGTACGAATGTTTAGCATATCTGGCATATAAATACCTTGCAATACCAGCTACAAAAGTGCCATGCGAATGGCTGGTCTCACTTTCAGGTGACATTGTAAATAAGAAGCCGGCAGCAGTATCTCCCGTCAATGTAAACAAACTTGTTTGTCTTAGCAATTGGCAGAATAAGAAGTAGGACTGAGGGAACTTGTAGGCTCTAAAGTTTTACTCTGTTTTGTTTTTGAGTGCAGTTAGGTAACCAAAAAAAAAAAAAATCTGCATTTGTAAGTTACACTTTCACGATAAAGAGATTGCACTTCAGTAGTTGTATGCGGTGAACTGAAAAATACTATTTCTTTTGTTTATAATTTTTACAGTGCAAATGTTTGTAATCAAAAATAAGAATATAAAGTGAGCACTGTGCACTTTGTATTCCGTGTTGAAATCAATATTGAAAATGTAGAAAAACATCCAAAAATATTTGATAAATTTCAGTTGGTATTCTATTGTTATAAATGCAATTAAATCGTGATTAATTTTTTTAATCCTGATTAATTGACAGCCCTAATCTTTATTTCCAAGAAAGGAATTAACATTTGTATGCTTTAGAAATCCACGATTTAGAAATGGATGCGACTGAAGTATGATGTACTGAAAATACAGAAAGAGGAATAGATATTATACAGGGGTCAGGACCTACCAAGAACTGAAATAAGCTATTAAGGCATAAACAATTCCTTGAAAATAGACAGTTTAAAAAAAAACCACACTTATAAAGCTTATTAGATTTTTTTTTAAAAACACTTCCAGTATCCCGAAAGAATCAGTTTCTTTAAAGTGCTAAAAAGTAAAAAGCTAATATTTAGTCCAGTTTAATGGGAATTATGACAAGAGAAAGGAACTTGCTTGATTTAATTATGTGCATGTGCGTATATGTATGCTTTAGTCCATGTTCATTTCAACACAAAACCCAAATGTAATGGCAGTTTGGTATGGACACTTGGCCGCTAAGATCTGGGCAGATCATCAATTCACTTTACACGTGGCAAGACACGATCCTTTCAATATAAAAGCTTCTAAATAAATCAATAAAATAAATAATGTTGAAATTGTCTTTATCCATAAGACAGTAAAGGGAAATCCTTTTTCGTTTTGCTTTTCAATTCACTTTTAACAGTGTGCACTCATAGCTTCTGTGAATTAAGACAAGTTACCTGTAAATTTTTTTACTTGCAATTCTTTTACTTCTTCGATTTCCTGTACTTGACAGATGCTTTTCACTGGTGACTGAAGGAGACAGTGAACTCTGAGATGACTCGAGAGAGACACAAGGGCTTGCTTCAAATTGAGCTACAGGAACAAAAAAAGTCACATGTACATGATAAACTGGTTCTTGTTTTGGTGGTGTATTCTTATGTTAAAATAGAAACCTCTAATGCCACTTCAATTTTTTTTAAAGCAAGTGTCTTATTTTCACCTTGACCATTAGCAACTAAGTTTAAAAAAAACCACACACAAAAACTCATTTGTTCAGCACAATGTTCTTGAGAGAACTGACACAAACAATTAATTCTGTTTGTTTGTAGTCTTACATAAAAGAAAAGGGGGAATTCACCATACCCCAAAACAACCTTTGTTTTGACACCAAGAGGTGGGAGAACATGTATGCTGCTGGTGTCACATCTTAAGTTATTTCCATACAGATTAGTTAGAAGATCATTGATCAAAAGTTGTCAATATTAAATAAAACAATCAAAATAAATTTAAGTTTTTGTTTTAAGATCAACAGTGTCTCTTGTCATTTTTAATCTTTGACAACACTAGATCAAGTATAAGTTCTTAAAACTCTCTTCTGGCTAAGTGTGGTAGCAGTGTAACAATGAAGGATATGGTGTTTTATCCATCAGCCTGCACAGAAAGCAGAGCTGTGAGGCCAGCATCTTCTAAAACATTAGTACTTATCATACCTGCTGTGAAGTATAGATTAACTAAAGAATCTTCACTATTTATGCTAACACTTACTGCCCATTAAGTGTCAGCATAAATAGTGAAGATTCTTTAAACACTTAGTGGGCACCAAGTGCTTTCCAAACATTAAAGAAGGACTGTTCCTGTAAACTCACAACACAATGACAAAGAGGTTAGAAGAAGAACAGGAATAGGTAGTTTATATATGTAATTCAACTCAGTTCACAATAAGCAGGCTAATAAGAGTGGGTCTTTATTAAAGACTTGAACATAGCCAGGATAGTGGTCTTTCAGATAAACTCAGAAATTGTAACAGGCAGTGACACAGAGTAAGGCTGAGGTGATTGAGAGAGAAAACTGACAAACCTGGAACAACAAGCCCAGGAACACAGGCAGTATGGAGGAGATGAGGTCAATACAAGCGTGACAAAGAAATAAAGTAGGGTGGGGCGAATTTAGGTAGAGCTTTGAAGACAAGGACAAGAAGGTTAAATTTGAAGCAATAGAGAATAGGAAGCCAGTGGAAGGATTCAGAAGAAAGATTACTTTAGCAGCTGCATTTTGTATGATGTAAAGGACAACGGTGTGTTTAGGAGACCACAGCAATATTCTAGGCAAGATATGAGAGATTTGACTATGACCTAGATCAGGGATTAGCAACCTTTGGCACACGGCCCATCAGGGAAATCCGCTGGCGGGGCAGGACGGTTTGTTTACCTGCAGCATCCACAGGTTTGGCTGATCGCAGCTCCCACTGGCTGCGGTTTGCCGTTCCAGGCCAATGGGGGCTGCGGGAAGCGGTGTGGGCCAAGGGATGTGCTAGCCACTGCTTCCTGAAGCCCCCATTGACCTGGAACGGCAAACTACGGCTAGTGGGAGCTGCGATTGGCTGAACCTGTGGATGCTGCAGGTAAACAAACCATCCCCAACCCGCCAACGGATTTCCCGAACGGCTGCGTGCCAAAGGTTGCCGATCTCAGACCTAGATATATGGTATAAGGAGAGAAAAATTAAAAAAACAAAACAAAAAAAAAACAAAAAACACCCTTCAGACTGCAGGAGTGAATAATGGGAAAGATGGTCGTTTTGTGACTAGTGAAACACAGAAGGCTGGGGAGAAAAGAAAAGGAATTCTATTTTGGCCATTTCAGGTAAATTTTCAGAGTGTCTAAGTCTTGAGGTCCTCGACTTTCATTGGGTGCTTTTGAAATTTTACCTTTCAAGCTTTAACAAGATGTTCAAGAGGAGCTGCTACGGACAAGCAGAAATGCAGAATTGGATGGATAGAGACAAGTCAGTTATGGATACATAGATTTCAGAGAGTTATCAGCACAGATGATAGCTGAAACAATGTGACCTGATAAGATCTCCCACAGACAGGGTGCAAAGCGCAAAGAACGAAGGTAATTAAATTGTTATTTGAGTACAATTGCTCTTCTATGGACTACCCACTAAGAGCAATAGATTTCAAGGCATTAACAACCGCACAACCTGAAAGCCTTCAAGCTACAATGTAAGTCACTATACCTGATGCTGGTGTTGAGGCGCTGCTAAAAAAGCTACTTGAGAGCAATTCGAAAGCAAAATTATGCTTCAGGGACCGCCTTTTCTTGCTAGAGAAGCCTTGAGAAGAATCAGTTGGAAGTTTACGCTTGGTGCTTGGAGTAAGAATCAATGGAGTCACTGATGGAAAGACTACAATTAATAAAGCTGTATCTGCAATAAGCGCTTAAAGTTGAGAGCTTACGAAGATACAAACAATATAGTATTTAAGTCAGCTTTGTTTCTCCAGAAGCAGTTATTCTAAACTGAACCAAAACACATGCATTTTAAAACAGGCATGGCACTCAAATAGCTTTAATAAATTTTGCATAGGAAAGTAAAAAAACAAATTAATATGACAAGAAAATATAGGTGGGAAGAGTTTTAGCTGCATTCTTCATTGCAAGAAAACAAACAGTTACCTTTTGCAAGTTTATAAACGGACAGAGCAAAGCAAGATAAATATATTTGAATTGAAGCATAAATTCATTCTCTAACACTCAACATGGCTGCGTGCTACCCTACTGTATTCAAGCCTTGGTTTTCATTAGATAAAAGCAGATTAATTTCTAATCCTAGAACTGCCCAGTGCTAGCAGCTCTAAGACTAAATGCAGTATCCTCACTGAAAATGTAACTATATTCAATTTTGACCAGAAACATTGTTTAGAAACTCATACCCCTTTGAAATAAAACTAAATTCACTTTAGTTTCAGCCTTACTAGAATATAGTCCACAAACCTAAAGATACTGCATGAGGCTCTATTTAGTGCAAACAAACACTAAATACCTACCATTTCTGTCTCGCTGAGGTGTAGTGGAGGGTGTTCTGTTAGATTTAAGTTTATTCAATGCTCCACTAACAATATCTGAAATGCAAGACATACCAAGCAATCAAGCTTTAATATTGACTTGTCTTGCTCTATTTTTTAAAAGAGGTATTATTTTATGTGAAAGGGGCACATCGACGACAAAGAAATTAGAGTAGTCTCCTTGATGTTTTAAAACATTTTTAAAAGGAAAATATGGGCAGCATTATCTCCTGTAAATGTAAACAAATTTGTCTGTGTTAACAACTGGCTGAACAAGAACTAGGATTGAGTGGACTTGTAGGCTCTAAAGTTTTGCATTGTTTTGTTTTTGAGTGCAATTACATAACAACAACAACAAAAATCTACATTTGTAAGTTGTACTTTCGTGAAAAAGAGATTGCACTACAGTTCTTGACTGAGGTGAATTGAAAAATAGTTTTTGTTTATCATTTTTACAGTGTAAGTATTTGTAATCAAAAATATAAAGTGAGCAGTGTATACTTTGTATTCTGTGCTGTAACTGAAATCAATATATTTGAACATGTAGAAAAACATCCAAAAATACTGAAATTTAATAAATTGGTATTCTATTGTTTAACAATGCAATTAAAACGGCAATTAATCATGATTAATTTTTTTAAGTTAATTGCGTGAGTTAACTGTGATTAATGGACAGCACTAATATATAAAGTGTGTGTGTGTGTGTGTGTGTATAAAAAAAATATATACACACAAACACACACATAACCATGATTATTATTAACACCATCTACCCTAATAATTAACAGCCATCTATCAAGGATTTTTTGGAAATAATAAAATTCTACCCCTATGCATGGAAAAGGACTAGTAGATCCTTCCCACGCAAATGACTTTATCAACAGGTTTAATTGGGGAGCATTTCAGAGGTATCAGTGCATCTTCAAATAGTTTGCAGACTGATTTAACTAGACTGGCTTAGAAATCAATGTGATTAAAATTGGTCCAATATTTATGAGTGCTTAAATCAATTTAGGTTAATTTGTTGAATGGAAAGGACTACTAGTCCATTCTCATCATTGTTTCAGATCTTCCAAGTAATGTAATAGATTGAGGCCAATATGCTGATTAGAAGATTAATTTTTAAAAAGTGATCAGCGAAGTTTCGGAAAGAGTTAAATTCTTTACATATGTGCTGGTTAAAATGGGCAACAAAATACAGACAGTCTGCAGTAAGTGCAATGTGTCAATTTAGAATCCAGTAGGCATTTTTAGAGTAGAGAAGTCATATGATACTGGTTTAAGGAGTTTTTTATTGCCAGGAGTACCTAAACCTACCTATTCCTATTTTAATATTCGATAGGCTTTCATGAACTAAATTATGACCGAATGGCTAGGCAGCAGTTCTGCGGAAAAGGACCTAGGGGTGACAGTGGACGAGAAGCTGGATATGAGTCAGCAGTGTGCCCTTGTTGCCAAGAAGGCCAATGGCATTTTGGGATGTATAAGTAGGGGCATAGCGAGCAGATCGAGGGACGTGATCGTTCCCCTCTATTCGACATTGGTGAGGCCTCATCTGGAGTACTGTGTCCAGTTTTGGGCCCCACACTTCAAGAAGGATGTGGATAAATTGGAGAGAGTCCAGCGAAGGGCAACAAAAATGATTAGGGGTCTGGAACATATGAGTTATGAGGAGAGGCTGAGGGAGCTGGGATTGTTTAGCCTGCAGAAGAGAAGAATGAGGGGGGATTTGATAGCTGTTTTCAACTACCTGAAAGGGGGTTCCAAAGAGGATGGCTCTAGACTGTTCTCAATGGTTTCAGATGACAGAACGAGGAGTAATGGTCTCAAGTTACAGTGGGGGAGGTTTAGATTGGATATTAGGAAAAACTTTTTCACTATGAGGGTGGTGAAACACTGGAATGCGTTACCTAGGGAGGTGGTAGAATCTCCTTCCTTAGAGGTTTTTAAGGTCAGGCTTGACAAAGCCCTGGCTGGGATGATTTAACTGGGAATTGGTCCTGCTTTGAGCAGGGGGTTGGACTAGATGACCTTCCGGGGTCCCTTCCAACCCTTATATTCTATGATTCTATGATCAATTTCTCTAAGCAATCAAATCTAACCTAGACAATGACTGCGATTGTCTAGGTTTGTAGATCCCGTACCATGTATTCATTTTGCAAGCTACATGAACACCTCACATGAGCAACACATGGGACAATAAGTATCTCATAGCCAACATATTCTGTCAAGTTTGATAGCTTTATAAAATATATAGTCGGAGAGAAAGATCCTGTGCATCTAAATTTTGTGACTTTAGTGCTCATGAAAGCAAGCAACTAAAAATCACAGGCCAGCTATAAAGCCAGGTTTAACATGAATAAGGTTTTTCTCAGAACAGTGCTCTGCCAGAGCATGTGTGTTCCAATTTACAACACCAGTGTTATTCCAGTCCTGGCCCTCTCTTGAACAAAAATGCCAACTGTGTCAGAGGTTGTGTGGTCATTTTATGTGAACAAATCACTCACTGAAGACACCTCAAAACTATTTTCATTTGCGACTCAAAATAGGATTTGAAACCAGGTCTCCAGAGGCTAAAGATAAAACATTATCCTGCCACACACAGCCTGAAAGAAAATAACCTTTTTGGTCAGAATGAAGAGGACATGCAAAAGAAATGTTATGGCATGACTGCACAACCTAGTAGTTTTTACATCAATAATTATGAAATGTTAAGATGCTTATAACAGGTTTCACGAAGTTGGAAAACTTCACCATTTTCAACCTGAGCGTAGCAAACTTCACAGCCAGTTGATACAGCAGTCTGTGGTGCTTAGGGAGAAGGGGATCCTCCTGAGATACATGGATTTAGTTTTCTACATGGTCCTAAAGACTCAGTTGAGTCTATTTTTATATTTACTCATTGAACTGTAGTCAGTCAAATTTTCAGTATAGGTACTCACCCCCAACACTTCGTCTTCTCCTTCTCTTACACTGACTAGGAGATTCACTTTCTTCATAGCCTTTCAGTGAAGGAGTAGAATCAAGAGCATCAATACCTAACATAGCAGGTATTTTTTCCAGGATAAATTCTGGTACACGTCCTGAATTATGTGTTTATAGAGTTTAAAAAAAATGGAAACTATGGTTATATAAACATATTTGTATTTAATATAAATAAATGCATAGTCATTTCAACACGTTATTCAGTTGTCATCTTACCAATATCTGCTGCATGATCAATAAGTGTTTGCACAACAGCAGCCTGCAAACGAAGCTTTTTTTCTGTGTTAATGGACATCTTTTCATTATCACTTGAATGCAAGAGGTTTGGGGCAAAAATCACTGCCAGATTACTGCTATCCATTTTGTTCTCATTGGATCTTATTAAAAAGAAAGAAAAGATAAGAGCTTGCAAGTATCAGTTTTGTCTTTACATTCTCTGTTGATCAGAACATAAGCAGTTGGGATAGAGAAAACAGGCTAACGCAAATTTTTAGTTGAAGTGGAAGAGACACACTAAGATTTAAGGGCATATTCAAGACACTTACACCACATGGCTTATACATGCTATTTAGCTTAACAGTTTCCACAGCTGATCAGTTTTCACAAGAGTAAGAGGATCATCCAGATGGGGGTAATCCCATATTAGTTGCTCTTTTGGAAAAGAAGAGATGGAAATATGGCAGCCAGAAAAGTGAAATAGGACTACCCTATGACATACACCCCAAAAAGTCAGGAGATTACGTAATGCTTACATTATTACCGGTAAATGAATGTCATTAAGAATATTTATAGTCCTAATACTGAGCAGAGAAAGTTACAGCACTTCTCTGTTTTTAAGACATATTATAGGAATTCTCAGAGTTGGTTACAAGTACCACACCTATATTTCTCTACTTACCTTAGGGACACATTTCTGAGAAAGTTGAAAAAGTATCGCAAAGTATCTATTGTTCTGTCAGCCACAAGACAGGAAAGCAGTATTGTGGCAGTGTTCTTCTCCTCATTTTCTAGGTGCTGAGCCTTGAAAAGAGCTTCCTGCAGATCAGTTGGAAGGATCGGCTCTGGTAACTCTCTAAAGAACTGTTTAAGAAGCCCTGCAATGTCACATGGCAGTGCTGCAGGTAAGCAGTTTTCACCTTGATCGAGTTGATTCTGAAATGGTTCATAACTAGCGTAAGTTGAAGCCTTCAAAAGCGATTTATTAGATGTCTTATCTTTACCAGTTTGTAGTCTTATCATTAGAGCCCTACCAAATTCACAGCCATGGAAAGACCAGCATTTCTCAAATTGGGAGTCCTGACCCAAAAGGGAGTTGCGGGGTGGGGAGTGGCAAGGCTATTTTAGAGGAGTCGCAGTATTGCCACCCTTACTTCTGCACTGCCTTTAGAGCTGGGTGGCTGGAGAGCGGAGGCTCCTGGACAGGTGCCCAGCTCGGAAGGCAGCATCCCGACAAATGCAGTGCAGAAGTAAGGGTGGCAATACCATACCATGCCATCCTTCTGCACTGCTGCTGGTGGCAGCGCTGCCTTCAGAGCTGGGCTCCCAGCCAGCAGCCGCCACTCTCCAGCTGCTCAGCTCTGAAGGCAGCGCCACCGTCAGCAACAGTGCAGAAGTAAGGGTAGCAGGAAAGCAACACCCCCTACAATAACCTTAGAAAACACTCCCCCCACCACCACCCACACACCCACCCACCCTTTCTGGGTCAGGACCCCTATAATTACAACACCGTGAAATTTCAGATTTAAATAGCTGAAATCATGAAATTTATGATTTTTTTAAAATTTCTATGGCCATAAAATTGACCAAAATGGACCCTGAATTTGGTAGGGCCCTACTTATCATACACAAGGAGTTACATGCCCTAATCCCCTAGCCACACAGCAGACAAGATACTGTGTTTTATCTCAGATTGTCCCAGTTTTAATTCTCCAGTTTTTTCATATAAGCATAATACCTGGTGATGAATCATAGTCAGAGCTACTTTTATTTATTATTTCTGGATTTATAGTTTCTCCCCAGCCTACCTTGCTGTGGGAGAAAGCTACCAAGTTTAAGTTCCCATGACATCTAAAAACAAACTTTTTTTGTTTAATCTCATGCCTTTCCTCACACACTCCAGAAAGCTGAAAAAACAGTTTTTTGGTTGTTTCAGTAACTATACACAAAGGACTGAAGTTTGTCTTCTGCAGGGAGGTGAAGGGGGTCCAGTGACTAGTGATTAGAAAGCTTATCAAACTACTTCCAGCACAAAACATGACTGCTTCTAAAGAGAATCAGAAAGTTAGACATATAGACACTTAAGTGAAATGTAGCTCAAGTCCAGTACAATCACTCTTAATAAATAAATACATACATACCTTTAATGTTTTTAAACGAACAAAAGATCCAGATTTCCTGAAGAGTCCTTCAGTGTGAACATGCTCTTCTAAATATTTGCAAGCATCAACAAGAAAGCTGAGGAAAGAAAGTCACAGTATGTTTTATATCTTTGCACAGTTCAATTTTCCTGTGACAAATAATGTCACAGAAAATAGCATTTTAGAAAATGTTTACTTTCTCCAATCACAGTGAGAAACTGAAAGCGAATGCAAGTGAGTGACAACCTTATGGGTTCCTGTCTGTTTTCCAACCTCTCTTTCCAAGAAAGAATTCCCTTCCCCTGAGAAGACTGACCAGTCCCAGAAAAGCAATTGTGGAATTCCTCTCTATTTTGAAAAATATTTTTTGTTGGAGGAAGAGAAAAATATGCCACTCAAAATTAAAGCATCCAGTAATGTAGACAGCCCCAAAGTAAGTATGATTCCAGTTTAAAACACACAATCTTTACTTACCTTGGAATACTTCCATACTCTGGTACAACTGACTGAGGTAATGAATGAAGCGATATTCCAAAGACTTTGCCCTAAAATGCAAAACTCAATTAATGTTGCTCAAGCAGCTATGAAAATTTTACCAGGGTAATACTGCAGAAATATAGACAAATATGTAGAGCACAATACAAGAATTGAAGAGAAAGCCAAAACTTTTGGATAAGAATTGATGTCATACTAATTGTAAAAGGGACACTGCCACCTTTAAAAAGATCCTTCTTGTAAATAAATAGTAAACAGTAAATAAATTTCAGATAACATGAAAATTACCATAACAAAGATTAAAATACTCCCTATTTTCCAAGTTTGCTTATTTTGCCCATTTTATACCACTTTATCTACAGTCAGCTTCCCCATGTCCTGTGTGAAACCACGAAAGTTAGCAGGTATACTAAAAAGAAAAGGAGTACTTGTGGCACCTTAGAGACTAACCAATTTATTTGAGCATAAGCTTTCGTGAGCTACAGCTCACTTCATCGGATGCGATCTGTAGCTCACGAAAGCTTATGCTCAAATAAATTGGTTAGTCTCTAAGGTGCCACAAGTACTCCTTTTCTTTTTGCGAATACAGACTAACACAGCTGTTACTCTGAAACAGGTATACTAAGGGGCTGATGTAGCATCTAAAGTCATTTTCCAAACAGACTGGGTTCTTCTTACAATGCATATTTTAATTGCAGTTAAAAAGCAGCCATTTTTACCCAAGATAGTCATTGCCATTGAGGGATGATCAACCTCAATCCTGTAATGGAACACCCTAACATATTTATCATTTGCATTCACAAAACAATGATAGGTCTCTACTGCTTGTGGCTCAGTGGCAAGGCTCTAGGTTCCCATAATGAGATTAATTATAAGCACTCGTGTAATATTTAAAGTAGCTTTAAAATAAAAGCAGTTTTGGCACAATCTATGGGGCAAGTGAAAACAATTCTAAAACAATTTGTGCACCAGTTTAATGGATTATAAATATATTTTATATATTGCACTTTCAAAAATATAGATTAAACTCCTAATCCTGGTCAGTTTCTCTCTAAGGACAGCAGTGTTTGGAAAAGAAGCCAGCCTTTGGTGTGGAGGCAGTAGGCCAAGTATGTGGACTGTCGCTTAACAGCACCCTTCTGGGAAAAGAGAGGCAGCTGTGCTGTGGGTTTCTCCCAAGAGGCTTATCCAGGCCTCCTTGCCTGAGACATAGGTGGGACTGTACAGCCTACAGGGTGGAGGAGGAAATCCTTTTGGCACCAAGAAACCACTCAGGACACCACTTCCCTCCACTCCCCAGGGAGCCAAGCCAAACCAACCCAGAACAAGGCTATTCTAACTCACACTGACCAGGGATCAGCTGTGCTTATTGTGTTCCAATTCCCATCAAGGTGCTTGTGGAGCAAGGCAAGCAAGGCTGGCACAAAGCAAATGTCAGGGAAATACTCAGCTTCACGCTGCATCAGCAGCACAAAGTCACCTCAGCAAGGCCCAGGATTTGGGTCCCTTTCATGCTTTCTAATTAAATATAGTTAGGGCCCTACCAAATTCACAGTCCATTTTGGTCAATTTCATGGTCATAGAATTTTTAAAATAGTAAATTTCATGATTTCAACTATTTAAATCTGAAATTTCATGGTGCTGTAATTGTAGGGGTCCTGAGTTATGTGTGTGGGGGGGGTGTCACAGTTCTGCTACCCTTACTTTTGTGCTGCTGCTGCTGGCGTTGGCGCTGCCTTCAGAGTTGGGCAGCTGGAGAACAGCAGCTGCTGGCCAGGAGCCCAGCTCTGAAGACAGAGACACGGCCACCAGCAGCGCAGCAGTAAGAATGGCATGGTATAGTACTGCCACCCTTTCTGCACTACTGCTGGCGGGGCGCTGCCTTCAGAGCTGGGCGCCCGGCCAACAGCCGCCACTCTCCGGCCTCCAAGCTCTGAAGGCAGTGCCGAAGTAAGGGTGGCAATACTGCAACTACCCTAAAATAACTTTGTGACCCCCCCCAAAAATTCCTTTTGGATCAGGACCCCCCAGTTTGAGAAACCCTGGTCTCTCCCCCGTGAAATCTGTATAGTTTCAGGTAAAAGCACACAAAAGACCAGATTTCACGGAGGAGACCAGATTTCACCATCTGTGACGTGTTTTTCATGGCCACGAATTTGGTAGGGCCTTAACTATATTTAACAGGCATTTAAGTAATCACAGAACACTGTGCTTTGACTTCCTTAGCCCCGCACAAGCCGACACCTTATAGTGTTACCTGCATTATATCTTTATGCTGACCTAAATATTGAAAGAAAGGAATTGTTTTCTTTTAAAATATATTCAGAGTATCTAGATTTCTAGAAAAAAGAAAAGGAGGACTTGTGGCACCCTAGAGACTAACAAATTTATCTGAGCATAAGCTTTCGTGAGCTACAGCTCACTTCATCGTATGCATTCAGTGGAATATACAGTGGGGACATTTATATACACAGAGAACATGAAACAATGGGTGTTACCATACACACTGTAAGGAGAGTGATCACTTAAGATGAGCTAATACCAGCAGGAGAGCAGGGGGGAGGGGAGAAAACCTTTTGTAGTGATAATCAAGGTGGGCCATTTCCAGCAGCTGACACCCCCTCGGGGTGGGGGGGTTGGGGGGGGGAATAGTTTTACTTTGTGTCATGACCCATGCACTCCCAGTCTCTGTTCAAGCCTAAGTTAATTGTATCCAGTTTGCAAATTAATTCCAATTCAGCAGTCTCTCGTTGGAGTCTGTTTTCAAAGTCTTTTTGTTGTAATATTGTTGTAAGGATTCTGGGTGGACTCCTCCTGAAGGTGGAAACAACAGACTGGACTTCTACATAGAATACTTCCGCCGACGTCCATGGGCTGAAATTGTGGAAAAGCAGCACCACTTGCCCCATAACCTCAGCTGTGCAGAACACGATGTCATACACAGCCTCAGAAACAACTCTGACATCATAATCAAAAAGGCTGACAAAGGAGGTGCTGTCGTCATCATGACTAGGTCGGAATATGAACAAGACGCTGCTAGGCAGCTCTCCAGCACAACTTTCTACAAGCCATTACCCTCTGATCCCACTGAGAGTTACCAAAAGAAACTACACCATCTGCTCAAGAAAATCCCTGAAAAAGCAGAAGAACAAATCCGCACAGACACACCCCTGGAACGCCGACCTGGGATATTCTATCTGCTACCCAAGATCCATAAACCTGGAAATCCTGAATGCCCCATCATCTCAGGCATTGGAACCCTGACAGCAGGATTGTCTGGCTATGTAGACTCCGTCCTCCGGCCCTACGCTACCAGCATTCCCAGCTATCTTCGAGACACCACTGACTTCCTGAGGAAACTACAATCCATTGGTGATCTTCCTGAAAACACCATCCTAGCCACTATGGATGTAGAAGCCCTCTACACCAACATTCCACACAAAGACGGACTACAAGCCGTCAGGAACAGTGTCCCCGATAATGTCACGGCTAACCTGGTGGCTGAACTTTGTGCCTTTGTCCTCACCCATAACTATTTCACATTTGGAGACAATGTATACCTTCAAACCAGCGGCATTGCTATGGGTACCCGCATAGCCCCACAGTATGCCAACATTTTTATGGCTGACTTAGAACAACGCTTCCTCAGCTCTTGTCCCCTAATGCCCCTACTCTACTTACGCTACATTGATGACATCATCATCATCTGGATCCATGGAAAAGAAGCCCTTGAGGAATTCCACCATGATTTCAACAATTTCCATCCCACCATCAACCTCAGCCTGGACCAGTCCACACAAGAGATTCAATTTCTTGACACTACATTGCTTATTAACACTGGTCACATAAACACCACCCTATACCGGAAACCTACTGACCGCTATTCCTACCTAAATGCCTCCAGCTTTCACCCAGATCACACCACACGATCCATTGTCTTCAGCCAAGCTCTACGATACAACCGCATTTGCTCCAACCCCTCAGACAGAGACAAACACGTACAAGATCTCTATCAAGCATTCTTACAACTACAATACCCACCTGTTGAAGTGAAGAAACAGATTGACAGAGCCAGAAGAGTACCCAGAAGTCACCTACTACAGGACAGGCCCAACAAAGAAAATAACAGAACGCCACTAGCCGTCACCTTCAGCCCCCAACTAAAACCTCTCCAACCCATCATCAAGAATCTACAACCTATACTGAAGGACGACCCATCACTCTCACAGATCTTGGGAGACAGGCCAGTCCTTGCTTACAGACAGCCCCCCAACCTGAAGCAAATACTTACCAGCAACCACATACCACACAACAGAACCACTAACCCAGGAACCTCTCCTTGCAACAAAGCCCGTTGCCAACTGTGTCCACACATCTATTCAGGAGACACCATCATAGGGCCTAATCACATCAGCCACACTATCAGAGGCTCGTTCACCTGCACATCTACCAATGTGATATGTGCCAGCAATGCCCCTCTGCCACGTACATTGGTCAAACTGGACAGTCTCTACATAAAAGAATAAATGGACACAAATCAGATATCAAGAATTATAACATTCATAAACGAGTCGGAGAACACTTCAATCTCTCTGGTCACTCGATTACAGACCTAAAAGTTGCAATATTAGAACAAAAAGACTTCAAAAACAGACTCCAACGAGAGACTGCTGAATTGGAATTAATTGCAAACTGGATACAATTAACTTAAGCTTGAATAGAGACTGGGAGTGCATGGGTCATTACACAAAGTAAAACTATTTCTCCATGTTTCAGAGTAACAGCCGTGTTAGTCTGTATTCGCAAAAAGAAAAGGAGTACTTGTGGCACCTTAGAGACTAACCAATTTATTTGAGCATGAGCTTTCGTGAGCTACAGCTCACTTCATCGGATGCATACCATAGGCAAAACCTTAAGTTATAAAAAGATACACAGACAGAAATAGTTATTCTGTTCAGCACAATTCTTTTCTCAGCCATTTAAAGAAATCATAATCTAACGCATACCTAGCTAGATTACTTACTAAAAGTTCTAAGACTCCATTCCTGGTCTATCCCCGGTAAAGACCAGCATATAGACAGACAGACCAGACCCTTTGTTTCTCTCCCTCCTCCCAGCTTTTGAAAGTATCTTGTCTCCTCATTGGTCATTTTGGTCAGGTGCCAGTGAGGTTACCTTTAGCTTCTTAATCCTTTACAGGTGAGAGGATTTTTTTCTCTGGCCAGGAGGGATTTTAAAGGGGTTTACCCTTCCCTTTATATTTATGACACGCCCCTCAAATCTCAGCTAGGGTGAAACACTGGCTCGGATTTCTTCCTGGAGCTCTAGGAAAACAGAGTTAATAAGACACATGTATCTCTAAATATACTACCAAGTACATGAAGACTAACAATATTTTCCACATCTCAAGGACGATTTTAACCAGTTGATTTTGGGAAACTTTCACGGAAGAGTGCATCAGCCACTTTGCTAGAAGCTCCTGAGATGTGTTGGATGTCGAAATCAAAATCTTGGAGAGCTAAACTCCACCGAAGAAGTTTTTTGCTATTTTCTTTGACGGTGTGAAGCCCCTTCAGTGCAGCATGGTCGGTTTGCAGGTGGAAACGCCGTCCCCAAACACATGGGTGTAGCTTTTCCAGAGCGTAGACAATGGCGTAACATTCTTTTTCAGTGACTGACCAGTTGCTTTCCCTCTCAGACAGTTTTTTGCTGAGAAACACTACAGGGTGGAATTCTTGATCAGGTCCTTTCTGCATTAAAACTGCTCCCACACCACACTCGGACGCATCTGTGGTTACTAGGAACGGTTTGTCAAAGTCTGGGGCCCTTAGTACAGGGTCAGACATGAGTGTCGCTTTAAGCTTGTTAAAGGCCTTCTGACACTTTTCAGTCCACTGAACAGCATTTGGCTGTTTCTTTTTCGTTAGGTCTGTCAGTGGGGCGGTGATTTGGCTGTAGTGCGGTAC
Source organism: Caretta caretta (assembly GCF_965140235.1). Lineage (NCBI taxonomy): Eukaryota > Metazoa > Chordata > Testudines > Cheloniidae > Caretta > Caretta caretta. The sequence continues at coordinate 74,730,183 of NC_134211.1, forward strand.
AAATCGTCTGTAATAACCGGCCAAGCCTAAGAAGGATTGAACCTGTTTCTTTGACTCTGGGACAGGCCACTTTTGGATAGCATCCACTTTGGCCTGTAGGGGGTTGATAGTTCCTTGACCCACCTGGTGTCCAAGGTAAGTCACTCTGTTTAGGCCTATTTGACATTTCTTAGCCTTAACAGTTAGTCCTGCCTCCCTTATGCGCTCAAGGACTTTTTATAGATGTTCCAGGTGTTCTGCCCAGGAATCCGAAAATATGGCCACATCGTCAAGGTAGGCGACTGCATATTCTCCTAATTCCACTAGGAGACCATCTACAAGTCTCTGGAAGGTGGCGGGAGCATTTCGCAGCCCGAAAGGGAGTACATTAAATTCATACAGCCTGAGATGTGTGGTGAAGGCTGACCTTTCCTTGGCAGATTCATCTAGCGGTACCCGCCAGTACCCCTTGGTTAAGTCCAAGGTAGAGATGAACTAGGCCTGTCCCAGTTTCTCTAATAGTTCATCGGTGCGTGGCATTGGATAGTTGTCTGGGCGAGTTACAGCATTTAGCTTACGGTAGTCCACGCAAAAACGTATTTCCCCATCTGGTTTGGGAACTAGAACCACTGGAGATGCCCATGCACTTTCAGAGGGGCGGATTACACCCATCTGTAACATATCCTGGATCTCCTGTTCTATAGCAGTTTTAGCTTGAGGAGACACCTGGTAAGGTTGGACTCTAACTGGGCGAGCATTAACTGTGTCAATGGAGTGGTATGCCCGTTCAGTCAGTCCTGGGATGGCTGAGAACGTTGGCGCGTAGCTAGTGCACAGCTCCTGGATCTGCTGTCGCTGCATACGCCCAAGGGTCATGGAGAGGTTCACTTCTTCCAAACCCCCAGCACTTTTCCCTTCGTAGTAGACACCTTCGGGCCACTCAGCGTCATCTCCTCCCTGGGCTATAAACTGACAAACCTTTAATTCTCTGGAATAAAAGGGCTTTAGAGAATTAATATGGTACACCTTAGGCTTTCGGTTGGAGGTGGGGAATGCTATGAGATAAGTAACAGCTTCCAGGCGCTCCTGGACTGTGAATGGCCCTTCCCACGATGCTTCCATTTTATGGGCCTGGAGCGCCTTTAAGACCATGACCTGGTCTCCTACTTTGAAGGAACGCTCTCTGGCATGTTTATCATACCAGGCTTTTTGTTCTTTTTGAGCATCCTGTAAGTTTTCTCTAGCAAGGGCTAAAGAGGTTCGGAGGGTGTTTTGTAGGTTGGTTACAAAGTCCAGAATGTTAGTTCCTGGAGAAGGTGTAAATCACTCCCATTGCTGCTTCACCAACAGCAATGGCCCCTTAACCTCACGGCCATATACAAGTTCAAATGGGGAAAACCCTAAACTGGGGTGTGGTACAGCTCTGTAGGCAAAGAGCAACTGCTGCAACACTAGGTCCCAATCACTGGAGTGCTCATTTACGAATTTACGTATCATGGCCCCCAAAGTTCCATTAAACTTCTCCACCATGCCATTTGTTTGATGGTGGTAAGGAGTGGCAACCAAGTGATTTACCCCATGAGCTTCCCAAAGGTTTTCCATAGATCCTGCCAGGAAATTAGTCCCTACATCTGTGAGGATGTCGGAGGGCCAACCTACCCTGGCAAAAATGTCTGCTGGTGCCTGGCACACACTTTTAGCCCTGGTGTTGCTTAGAGCTACTGCTTCCGGCCATCGGGTGGCAAAATCCATGAAAGTCAGTATGTACTGCTTTCCTCTGGGTGTCTTTTTCGGAAAAGGACCCAGAATATCCACAGCTACTCGCTGAAATGGAACTTCAATGATGGGGAGTGGCTGGAAAGGGGCTTTGACCTGGTCTTGGGGTTTTCCCACTCTTTGGCACACCCCACAAGACCGGACATAGGTAGAAACATCCTTGCCCATTCCCTCCCAGTGGAATGACCCCCCCCCAAACAGTCTTTGGTCCTGTTCACCCCAGCATGGCCACTAGGGTGATCATGGGCTAAGCTCAAGAGTTTGGCCCGGTATTTAGTTGGAACTACCAACTGTCTCCGAGGATGCCAGCCTTCCTGGTGTCCACCAGAAAGAGTTTCCTTGTATAAAAGTCCTCTTTCTACAACAAACCCGGATCGATTTGAAGAGCTGAGAGGTGGTGGGTTGCTCCGTGCCGCCGTCCAAGCTCTCTGGAGGCTTTCATCTGCTTCCTGTTTGGTCTTGAACTGTTCCCTTGATGCTGGAGACATCAGTTCCTCATTGGATTGTGGACCTATGCTTGGTCCCTCTGGAAGCGATGTAGGGGATGGGGCTGTTTCCGTTGACTGTGAACCGCTCTCCGCTGGGACACTATGTTGGGGTTCAGGCTCTGGCTGAGCCTCTTGTGTAGGGTTATCGGCTGCTGCCGGTTCAGGTTTGGTGGGGCCCTCTGGTGTTGAGGTTGCAAGTACTGGATTCAGTGTTGGCAAATGGTCTGGTGCTGGTTGTTCCGCTGGTTCCGGTTCTGGGACTGGTTCCGTCTGGGTCTCTGGGACTGGATCCACTACTGCTGTTGCAGACATTGGCCTGGGGTCCGGGTCCATTACCTCTGACCGGGTCCTGATAGAAGTTTCCGGAACAGAGGTAGGCCTCACTGCTTGTTTAGCCTGGTTGCAGGTGACTGTTCCCACCCTCTTGGCCTGCTTCACATGATTGGCCAAGTCTTCCCCCAACAGCATGGGGATGGGATAATCATCACAGACTGCAAAAGTCCACGTTCCTGACCAGCCCTTGTACAGGACAGGCAACTTGGCTGTAGGCAAATTGAAAGAGTTGGACTTGAAGGGTTGAATCGTCACTTGGATCTCTGGATTGATTAAATTGGGGTCCACTAAGGAAGCATGGATAGCTGATACTTGTGCTCCGGTGTCCCTCCACGCGGTGACCTTCTTCCCGCCCACTCTCACAGTTTCCCTCCGCTCCAAGGGTATCTGGGAGGTATCTGGGCCTGCGGACCTCTGGTGTGATTCCGGTGCAATGAACTGTAATCTATCGGGGTTCTTGGGGCAGTTGGCCTTTACATGCCCCAGCTCGTTACATTTAAAACATCGTCCAGCTGATGGGTCACTGGGGCGAGGTGGGTTGCTGGAGAACGGGGTGGTGGGACAATAAGGGGTCTGGAGGGTTCTTTGGGAGGTAGGTGGGGCTTTGGGCGGCCCCCGGTAATAGCGTGTGGTCTGGGGTTGTCCCTTCTGGTCTCCACTCCAACTGCGACTAGTTTTCTTCTTCTCTGCCACCTCCACCCATCTGGCTCCAATCTCTCCTGCCTCGATTACAGTTTTGGGCTTCCCATCTAGGATGTATCTTTCTATTTCCTCAGGAACCCCTTCTAAGAATTGTTCCATTTGCATTAGGAAGGGCAAATTTACTGGAGACTCACCACTTGCTCCTGATATCCAGGCATCCCAATGTTTCACAACGTGGTAGGCATGTCGGGTAAATGACACGTCTGGTTTCCACCTTAGGGCTCTGAACCTCCGACGAGAATGCTCGGGTGTTATCCCCATTCTGACTCTCACCTTGGATTTAAACAGTTCATACTTGTTCATGTGTTCTTTAGGCATTTCAGCTGCCACCTCAGCTAAGGGTCCACTGAGCTGTGGCCTCAGCTCTACCATGTATTGGTCGGTAGAGATGCTGTACCCAAGGCAGGCCCTTTCGAAGTTTTCTAAGAAGGCCTCAGTATCATCACCTGCCTTGTAGGTGGGGAACTTTCTGGGATGGGAAGTGGTACTTGGAGAAGGATTGCTAGGGTTTGTTGGGATATTCCGCTGAGCCTTTATCTTCTCCACCTCCTCCACATGCTTCCTGTCTTTTTCCTTCTCCTCGAGTTCTTTGGCCCTTGCTTCCATTTCTTTGTCCCTTGCTTCCATTTTCAGCCGCATGAGTTCTATCTGTCTTTCATGTTCCCTTTGTTTTTCCGCAGCCTGAAATCTGGCTAATTCCAGCTTTTGTCGAGCTGTGGATTTTGTCATTCTAACCTCTCTGTTTTTAACTAACTTTACACCCAAGGTTTAGAAATAAACAAACAAAATAAACAACAATAAATAATAAACAATAAACAATAAATAAACAAACAAAAATTGCTGTGCTGGAATAGAATACCTATTCTCCGATAGTGATTGTCAGCCTACAGAAAAAGACAATTCCCTGGTCTCTGCTCTAGGCCCAAACCAAAGCAAAAAACCTCCAACTACTTGGAAACCTGCTTACCAGCAGCCCAAAGGAAAAAAAAAAATTTCCTTTTCAAACCTGTGCTCCTTGTAAAACAAAAAAATCAAAATCCTTTCCACAGTATGCATCCGATGAAGTGAGCTGTAGCTCACGAAAGCTCATGCTCAAATAAATTGGTTAGTCTCTAAGGTGCCACAAGTACTCCTTTTCTTATTTCTCCATGTTTATTCCCCTCCCCCCCACTGTTCCTCAGACCTTCTTGTCAGCTGCTGGAAATGGCCCACCTTGATTATCACTACAAAAGGTTTTTCTTCTTCTCCTCCGCCCCCCCCTCCTCCTTGCTGGTATTAGCTTATCTTAAGTGATCACTTTCCTTACAGTGTGTATGGTAACACCCATTGTTTCATGTTCTCTGTGTATATAAATCTCCCCATTGTATTTTCCACTGGATGCATCCGATGAAGTGAGCTGTAGCTCACAAAAGCTTATGCTCAAATAAATGTGTTAGTCTCTAAGGTGCCACAAGTACGCCTTTTCTTTTTGTAAATACAGACTAACACGGCTGGTACTCTGAAACCTAATTTTTAGAGTAAATTTATTTCTGATTATTAACATGAAAGTTACAATTTATATTTTAGATACTGGAGACTAGCATTTGGTACCGAATAATAGAATATCCTGAGAATGTACTTCTGAAGAGTCAATAACAATAAACTACATTAGAACTCAGCCCAAACACTTTAAAGTTCACTTTCAGGTTATACTGAAGTGTACTCAAAGTGCAAGAACATTTACTGTTTTTAATATTAAGAAACTGAACAGTCATTATGCAAAGAAAAGCCTCTCAATGCTAGAGTACAGAGAAACAAATAATTGGAAAAGAAACACAGTGATGGGTAATTGTACAGCAGCTATGTACTCGGATTAGATGAGACAAATGGCAGAAAATTTCATTTAGAATCAGAGATGATAAAGCACTTAAAATATAAAAAGTGCTTACCAAATTGGCAATATACAACAGCACCTTTGGCACACTTGGCATCACAGAGAAAATGTTAAATACTGTGGAAGCAAGCACTAATTTAAGAGTGCAGTTCCTTTTTCAAGGTCTTTCTGCCTTGCCATATGCAGAGGTCCCAGGAGGGAATATCAGCATTTACACACCCATCACTTTACCAAATCAAACTGACTGACTGCTGCAGTAACCAGCTCAGGGAATGGGAAAACCCACTTATTGTACCTCTCCAGATGCAAGCCTTAGAAAAGTTTTTCCTGACACCTTCAGTGAGTGACCAGTTTACACCTTGTAGCACATAATCACTCTCTGTTTCGCCACTACAGCCCTGTTTATACAGTACCAAGAATGGTTAGGGTTATCACTTCTGAAATCCAAAACACCCAGCACTTCCCTTCCCCCACAAAGCAAGCCTACCATAACCCCAATCCTGAGGCAAGCGCACCTTCAACAACCACTTATAGTAGCTAGTGAGATAACATATATAGATAAGCTTGATAACATCACAACAACAGAGTTGTTTTATCAGCACATTTTTGAGTCTTTGTAGTCGTTTCATTTCGCCAGCTGCCACTGAATGTGGAGGTTCTGATGTGAGCTCCCCTCCCCAGGAGATGTAATAGGATCACTGGCACCATTGCCCTGATCTTTCATTATTTAATATACCTCCCACCTTTCTTCGCCCCCACATGACCCAAACCCTCGCTCAGACACATGAGTGATGTGCTCTCCTGTTGGTGGGCAGACAGCTGCTGTATATTCAACAGTTTTGATCTGTTACTGCTTAAACTGCAGAAGTGGGAACACTGCAGCATGTTTAGCTGGACCCCAAAACTTTTAATGTTAGATATCCCAGTGTATTGTGATGGTGAGGCACATCTTTAGACCTACATAAAAGAAAACCTGACCAATTACATTATTTTTCTGGCAACTAGCAAAACCGTTAAAAAAACCCAGCCAGGTGGGTGAAATACCAGCCAGATGATAATCCTAATTGGGGTACAAGACTGGTAACCAACATCTCAGGGCCCCAGCTGCTGCCCAGGGTGTCCCCAGGCTCGCAGGCGGCTGCCCCCCGGCCACAGCCCCTAGCGCAGCACCCCCTTACCTCGACGGCCGCCGCTCCGGGCTGCTTCCCCGCCGCCCCTCGGCAGCTCCCACTCTTCACCTTGATCCCATACGCGGCCCGCAGCTGCTGCAGCACCGCCAGGCGCACCACGGCGCGGCCGCGCCCCGTCATCCCGGCTCCGCCGAGCCTCGCGTCCCCCTCTGCTCCGGCCCCAGCCGCGCCTCGGCCGGCCTCTCACCCCCTCGCCACCATCCCGACCTGCTCACACCGCCCCCCTGGGCATCCCGTCTCCGACCCTTCACAGCCCCATCCCCGCCTCCCGACGCGTCTCAAACACAGCGCTCGGCCCCGGCGCCGCCTCGGATTGGCCCGCTGCGTCCGTTCGAATCTCAGGTCCTCACCGCTCAACGGCCAGCCATGCGCGTCCTTAGAGGCGCCTGAGTCCTGCCTCTCCGCTGGGCCCGGCGCCGCGGCAGGGAACGACGGCGGAGCCCCCTCCTGAAACTCCCAGCAATGCAGCGTTCCCCGCGCGGGCCGCTAGTCCGAAGGAAGTGCGGTTATCTTCAGGCGATCGCAGGAGCTACCTAAAGCTCCATCGCACGAGCCACAGGAGCGGCGGGCTACGGCAGCCGGTAGAGGCCGCTGTTGGGGAAGTGGTGGAGACGCAAGCTTCGCATTGAGACAGCCTGAAATGGGCTGCAGCCCCCTCCCGGAAACCGCCCCGCCTCCCCAGCCAGGTCCTGGCCCGCCGTCCCCGCGCAAGCCGGCCGAGGCCGGAGGGCCCTGCAGGAGTGGGCGGAGCGAGGCCGGCTTCCGAGCATGGGGAGGGGCTGGCTTGGGGGGGCAGGGGGGAACTGCCCCCCATCACTCACTAGTGGCGCGCCACATCTCTGCACTTCCTGTCGCCGGTGAGTGCAGGCCCAACCCTGCAGCAGTCCTCAGGGGAGTGGAGGGGGGACTGGGGCAGAGCAGGGGTGGGGGCCATGGGGAAGAGCCAGCGAGGGGGCAGAGCAGGGGCTGGAGCAGCACGTAGCTTCCTAGGGCACCAGGAAATTTGGTGCCCTAAATTTCCTGGTGTCCTACACAGCTGTGCACTTTGCGTATGATTAGGGACAGCCCTGCTGTCACCCTTATATGTCCTTGGACTCAGCAGGCTGGGTTGAGCAGCACTTCCAAGCTGCCACCCTCCTATGCCACAGGTTCAGCACGTCCCTATCTCCACTTTCCCGTTACAGTTGTTCTGGTAGTAACCCACTTGATGAGCAAACCCCACAGGATTTTTGGGCGTTACAGGGATCTTTAGCTTAGGGAAGAGGGGCATTGCTGCAGAGCAAATGGGGAAGCCAAAAACACAAGAGGGAGGGAGGGAAATAAGCAACCAGATTAATCATAAAAGTTATTTATTGCCAGCTAATAACCATACAAGACGAGCCAAACAAACAAAAGTGTTACAATATTAAATCTAGCTTAAATATGATTACAAAAGTCAGGTTTAGAAAACTATAACTGATCACACAAGTCAGGGTTAGAAAGCTATACCTAGAGTAGAAAAAAAAAAACAACAACGGAGAGAGAGAGAGTTGGGTTCTCTCTACTTCGTGAAACTTGAACCGGTCAGGGTTCCCAGGTGGTGGTGGTAGCTGAGGGTCTGGAGTGCTGGAGACAGGCAGAGCCCCCAAGCACTATCAGTCAGGAGAAGATGAAGTCCCAATAAAACTGATGCAGATTTTGGATCCAGGCATCAGAACGCTTATTTGAGCATGGCTAGGGGTTTTTGTAGGGAAACAACAATGGTTCAAGGGAGAACGTTGGATTTGTTTATGGGTAAACTGATGGCTCAAGGGAGTATACCAAAGTTGTTTTGTTCAAGCTAGACAATAGGAACTCATCATTCTTGGCTATGGGTGGTGTTCCTTCAAGGGAGCTCGCAATGCAATTAGGCAGCTTCAGAATTTTGGTTACCAATAAAGGATTTATTACTAGAATTGGTCTGATAACTACTGAGCTAGGTGTGTGCAAGCGTGGGTTTGTTAATATCTGGAGCAGAGATTCCCCCATCATGCAGTGCTTCCCTGCTTTTCTGGTCCCAGAGTTCAGTGAGGTTCTTGCGTTGGAATCGCTGTTCTCCATTCTGTACGCTAATGGAGATGTCTCCCTGGCCCATCTTCGATGCAAATGAGGCTAGGGGAGTTGCCTTAACCCTGTCACCCTTGTCCAGAGGGGTTTAGGGGTGTGTCTCACTGCCTTTTCATTGCTTTTTGTAAGGCTTTCCTCTGATCAGTTTTGATTCAAGCGGAGGGTGGGTGATGTCCTTCGTGAGTCAGACAGGCTGGATACGGCGCCCTGGTTCTCCAAGAATAGAGAACTGACAGATAACAACATGGAGATCAGCAAAAATAAAACACCAAGATCCAAGCAGTTAGAATTAATTGGGAAGGAAGGTGTCAGTGACAAAGTTAGAGAAGGTTTGAAAAAAGATGCCAGGGAAAATGCTTCTAAGAAAGGCAATGAGGTTGGAAGGCAGGAGCTCTCTACAAAGAATCCATGGTGGAAGAAACATTGTGCTGGTGGGGCGTACATGAAGAGGTAAGGTGCAGGTCCACCTTGTCTCCCTTTTGGATGTTTCTTTTGTGTTCTTAATAGGGATAACAGTTCAATGGCTTTTCCTACTCTTTGATGTAAAGCCTTCTTGAGGTGAATTAGATCTTCCATACAAGAGTTGTACTGATTTAGCTTAGGAACAGATTTAGTTAAGACAGTGCAAACTTATTGTGTGGACACACTTAATTTGTTTTAACATGTCTATTCCTGCTGATTAGCTTCCGATATGGCATGTCCCAGTAGTAGTATCAAAAAACAGATCCAGCCCATTTAATGTATTTATGTGGTCTGCATGACATACAGATTCTGCAGAAGTGTAGATTCATTTTGCAAGCAGAGATCTGGATCTACAAAGGGTCTGTCTACACTGCAATTAAAAAACCATGGCTGGCCCATGCCAGCTGGTTTGGGCTCTCAGAGCTTAGGCTAAGGTATTGTGTAATTGCAGGGTAGACGTTCAGTCTTGGGCTGCAGCCTGAGCTCTGGGATCCTCCGACCTCGCAGGGTCCTAGAGGTGGGGCCCCAGCCCAAGTCTAAACATCTACACTACAATTAGCCCCTTAGCCCAAGCCCAAGTTAGCTAGCACAGGCCAGCTGTGAGTGTCTAACTGCAGTGCAGACATACTCAAACGGACTTAGGTGCCTCCAGGGTTAGCATTAGAGGGGTGGGGGGAGAGAGAGAAAGACAGAACCACACAAACCACCCTGAAACAATGGGATTGACAAAGCCTGAGTTTTCTGAGGAACAGCCGTGTTAGTCTGTATTCGCAAAAAGAAAAGGAGTACTTGTGGCACCTTAGAGACTAACCAATTTATTTGAGCATGAGCTTTCGTGAGCTACAGCTCACTTCATCTGATGAAGTGAGCTGTAGCTCACGAAAGCTCATGCTCAAATAAATTGGTTAGTCTCTAAGGTGCCACAAGTACTCCCTTTCTTCCTGAGTTTTCTGAATCCCATTCGTTGTATAGGCACCTAAGAATGGGATTCAGAAAAGCCAGCATGCTAGGCAGGGAGCCACCTAAGCTATCCAATAGCAGATGCTGATGAGGAGCATGTCATAGGCCCCTCACTTTCACTCAGTGTGGTGTCTTACTCTGGGCTGGAGGGAAGCATCTAAATTTGTATCCACAACTGGGAACCCTGCTTCTGGAGTCAGGCTGCCTAAGGACCTAAGCAGTTCCTTGGGAGAATGAGTTAGGTCCCTGCCTCGCTCAACACAAAGCAGCTGGAGCAGGTGGTGATGCCTAAATGATAAACTTTTAGCTCACCAATTAGAGCCACGTTCAGATCCCCCCTCTTTGCCAGTTGGGGAGAAGCATTTGAACAAGGGGTCTCCTACCTCTCAGGAGGGTGCTCTAACCAATGAGCTAGGAGATATTGCAGTGTTGGGCTCCTTCAGTATCTCCTGTTAAATCTGTTTTAATTTGGATAAATGAAGTTATTGGAGCAGCACGAGTGGATCCTGCATCTCCCAACTAGGTGCCCTAACCACCGAGCAATAGAGTCACTATGGGTATGTCTACACTGAAAAAACTTCACAGCTGTGAGTCTCAGAGTCCAGGTTAACTGACTTGGGCTCATGCTGTGGGGCTAAAAAAAATAGCAGCATAGACATTCCCACTTGGGCTGGAGCCCGGGTTCTGAAACCTAGCAAGAGGGGTGGGTCTCAGAGCTCAGGCTCTAGCCTGAGCAGGAATATCTATGTTATTTTTGGCCCCATAATGCAAGCCCAAGTCAGTTGACCTGGACTCTGAAACTCACTGCCATGGGGCGTCCCACCCCAGTGCAGATGTACCCTGACTGTCTCTGGCCCAATGACTATTTAAGTATTTATCCAAAGTAGAACAGGTCCAATGGAGAGTAAGGGAAACACCCCTCCTTGCCCTTTTCAGAATATCCCATAGCTCAGTGGTTAAGGCACTCAGAGGTTGGAAACCCCTGTTCAAAAACTCCCCCCGCCAATCAGACAGATGGGGTGAGTTGAACTGGGCTCTCCTGAATCCCTTACGAGTGCTCTAATCACTGGGATGAGAGAGTTATAAGATGACTTGTCACTTCCTAACCTGTAGATGGCCTCTGAGCACACCTACCAGATTGGGCCCTGCAGGCAAGACAGGCTCAGACTTTAAGGTCAGAAGGGACCATTGTGATCATCCAGTCTGACCTCCTGTATATTGCAGGCCACAGAACCTCACCCACCCACTCCTGAAATAGACCCCTAACCTCTGGCTGAGTTACTGAAGTCCTCAAAGCATGGTTTAAATAGGGTATCCAGCCCTCCAGAATTGGCCTGGAGTGTCCAGGAATTAAAGATCTATTTTTAATTAAAGATTGTTATGAAATCTGCAGGAGTACATCCAATCAAAATTGGCAACCCTAGGTTTAAAGACTTCAAGTTATAGAGAATTCCTCATTTATACTAGCTTAAACCTTCAAGTGACCTGTGCCTCATGCTGCAGAGGAAGGCAAAAAAAGAAAAACCCCAGGGTCTCTTGCCAATCTGACCTGGGGGAGAATTCCTTCCCAATCCCAAATATGGCGATCAGTTAGACCCTGAGCATTTGGGCAAGACCCACCAGGTAGATACCAGGCAAAGAATTCTCTGTAGTAACTCAGAGATCTCCCCATCTAGTGTCCCATCTCCAGCAGTTGATTTTTGCTACTGGCAGTCACTGATGCGCCACATGGATACATGAATGCCCATCTTCCTCCAGTTCATGGATTGTGCTGAGATTTAGGAAGACACTCCTCCCTCACTCTGCCTATGCTCAGGGGCAGAAACTTAGTAGGGTGACCAGATGAAATGGACAAAATATCGGGACACATGGGGGAAGCAAAGAAAAAAATAAAAAAAGCGCCCAGAGCGGCCAAAGCCACAATATCGGGACAAATGGTGTCCTGACCCTGCATCGGTCAGGACGCGGGACAAAGAACTAAAAATCGGGACAGTCCCGATTTTATGAGGATGTCTGGTCACCCTAAAACTTAGACAAGTAGAGAACTTGTAAAGTGGAAATTTAGGCACTGAGTGAGTTTAGGCAGTAGCCAAATGGGGGTTTTGTGGATTGTAGTGAAACCTTAAACAAGGGTTGCCAACTTTCTAATTCCAGAAAACCGAACACCTGTGCCCTGCCTCTTGTCCCATGCCCGAGGCCCTGCCCGCTCCATCCTCCCTCCCTCCATCGCTTGGTCACCCTACCTGCAGGAGACTTCCTGTGCCCATGGGCCCCTCGCCCAGGGGGCTGCAGTGCTGCTGTGCCCAGCATGAAGATTGGGTCCCAGAGTGAAGGGCTGGAGGCTGGCCGCCTGGCAATGAGGGGGCTCTGCTCTGCCTGGGCCTTGGGCCACTGGCTGAGTTTTATTGACTGGTTTTATTGCTTTTTCATTTTCTTTCTCCGATTATGATGGTGCCCGGGAGGACTCCACTCTTCCAGGGGATGCCTAAATCACCCTGTTGGGAAGGGAGGAGTGTGGACTGCAGGGGAAAAGATGGAGGTGGGGTTGGGGGAGGAGAGCGGATGGAGAGGGAAAGAGGCCAAGGACGAGAGCAGGGTGGGGGTGAGAGGAGGCAGTAAAGGAGAGAGGAGGGGTATGTTGGGTGGATAGGGATGCAGGGGGAGGCAGAAGGCTACAGGTGCATATGGACATAATGGGAGCGCAGCAGTGTATGGAGGTGAATGGGGTGCAGGACTCTGGGGGGTGAGGGACATGGGGGTGGTGGCTCTGGGAGGTGGAGAGGATGGGTGGGAGAGCCCTGTAAGGGGTACTGGGCTGGGGTGGTTAGGTGTGGGGGGCAGGGTGGGATGGGACGAGGGAGGGATGCAGTGAGGGGGATGGGCGTATCCAGAGTCTGGGGCTGCTGGGACCAGTGGCAGATTCAGGAGGACTGTCCTGAGCCAGGGGGGCGGTGCTGCTGGGGTGGAGATGGTGCTGGGGCAGTGCTGCTGGGCTGGGCCGGCCCCCGACTCCCTGAGGTGGCCAGGCTGGGCACTGCGTTTGTCTCGTTCTCATCCACTCCCCTCCAGCAGCCCCATTCCCAGCACTTGGAGATGGGGATACATACTTTGAACTCCTGGGTGCCGGCAATGGGGTGACAGACCACAGTTTGCCACAGGGCACACGCCGCAGCTTGAGCCCAGCCACAGGAGGAGTGTGAGGAGGAGAAGAGGGACTGCAGCAGCAGGAGAGGCGCACGCCATGACCCCTCAACAACCGCCTGCCTGAGCATTCGCGAGTCACGCTACTTCGTCCCCTGCCCTGACCCGGCCAATGGGAGCTGCACTTGCAGTCGGGGGGTGGGGCAGCATGCGGACCCCCCTGGTCATCCCTAAGCCTAGGAGCCGGACATGCCGGCTGCTTCCTGGGAGCCATGTGGCACGGAGGCTAGCAGGGAGCCTTCCAGTCCCGCTGCGCAGCGCTGCTGAGCGGAGCTGCCAGGATCCCTTTTCGACCAGGTGTTCCAGTCAAAAACCGGATATCTGGTCACCCTACCTTAAACTGAGACTTAGGTACCTAAATCCCTTTGTAGATGTGGGCCCAATATGAACAGATCAATTAACTAATGTAGTGGTGTCTTCCTGAGGCTGAAGACAGCCTGAACCCATAGCTGTGAGAATTGTGAGCTCCTTTGTACCCTGTTAGGAGGATAGTGGGACTTACTCTAAAGGCCAACGACAACACATTGTCATATTAGCTATTTCATTGCTGATTTTAGTAAGTGGCTGGGGGGAGGCGCGGAAGGAGCAAATGCCACCAGGGTTGGGCACAAATAAAGTTATACTAAATTGTGGAGCTGCAAACACCCAGCAAAACAGAAAAATCTAGAGTACAAGGAATTAGGAGAAAAACAGGTAAGAATGGAAGAGATATTTGGAAAAAATGCAAGCCAACATTCTGAAGGGGATCCCAAGACATAATGGAAAGGAGAAACCCAGGAAGCAGCAATGCTCAAAGGCCTAGGGCCAATAATGGATAGCAAAGAGAAAAGAGGCAATATTTCCTCTATATGGCTCCCATGCAGTCACATCTGGGATACTGTAGGTTGTTCGGGTAGCTGTATTATGGCAAACATTTTAGAAGTGAAGGTGCAGTTCAGAAGTGAGAGGCTGGAGGGAACGAGAGTTATTACTGGCGACAGTGGAGCACCACCTCTAGTTAAGGTTGACTGACACTTTCCATTTAAGGCCTGGTTTTCAATTGCTCATAACTTTGCTTATGACCATTTGAGCTTAGGTTTCAACATGCTAGTGGTGTACCTTAGGCTGAATTTTTCTGGAAATATATGTATAGCGTGGCTAAGCAATTATGGCTAGGAGAGAAACAGGTCTACAACTATTTATAAGTTGCAAACACCAAGGAAGAATAGGAATTTATTATGGTGCACTAAGAAATAAAATCGAAAAAAAGAAAGGGAACATCAGGCTACATTTGGGAGGCTTCTCAACAGTCTGTTCTGTTAGAGTGTGGAATTCTACCAACGGAAATGCTGCAAGATCCAATGCATGCAAAAGCTAAAATTATATTGGACCAATTACAGAAAACAATCCTGCATTAACAGGGAAATGGGCTGTATGTTCTACATCTCTTGCTTCTGATTGTACCTGCTAGATTAGGTCCACAGTGGTTTTCAAGCTTCATTGCACCACGACCCCCTTCTGACAATAAAAACTACTATATGCCTCTTCCCACCCCCTGCGTAGGGCTGAAGCAAGGAGGGAAAGAGCTGAATCCCTTGGGCTTTGGCTTTAGCTCCAGGTGGCAGGGCTTGGGGTTTCACTTCAGCCTCGGGTTCCAGTGAGATTAACACCAGCTCTAGTGAACCCATGAAAATGGGATCTTGACCCACAGTTTGAGAACCACTGGATTAGGAGACTAATGAAGACATTTCCAGCCTGTAAGAATTTACAGCAGAAATTTAGTATTATAAACTTCAGATCAGCCCCCTAAATTACATAGGCATTTGCAGATGTAACTATAGTTAGTGATTATTCACTAACATTTCTACTAAGCTTCCAGTTCCAGAAATAACCTTTAAAACAAGCTAAAGATACACAAATAGCATGAACCCAAATGACAATTATCAATTCCAGTTTACTGCAATAGTGCATGCATCCGATGAAGTGAGCTCTAGCTCACGAAAGCTTATGCTCAAATAAATTGGTTAGTCTCTAAGGTGCCAAAAGTACTCCTTTTCTTTTTGCGGATACAGACTAACACGGCTGCTACTCTGAAACCTGCAATAGTCAAGATACACACAAGAGGGAGCTCTGACCTGAAAAAATGAAATAAAACTTTTGCAGTTCTAAGTCTGTCTCGCCCATCCAAACCATATATTAGCATGAACTCACACAGCAAAGTGATCAAAGACAAAAAACCCACCATCCATCCAACCCGTGGGTGAATACATTTCACAAAGTGATCACTCCATATCTGACCTTTCAGTCCTCATTGTCAAAGGAAACCTGCACAACCCCTTCAAGAGAAGAGCCTGCAAGCTTATGTTCATAACATTGCTAGACCCTAAACGTCATGGTGTTACTGAAGACACTGAATTTAAATAAATTTGTTAGTCTCTAAGGTGCCACAAGTACTCCTTTTCTTTTTGCGGATACAGACTAACACGGCTGCTACTCTGAACCCTACGACAAATCTGTAAGCTACTCACCCCCCTTTTTTGTCCTATGAGGTGTTAACTGGCCACTTCCCCTGCAATGGTCTATTACAATATGTTAAACAATCTGTTTCACCTTGTACTTAACTGTCACACTGAGTACCTTTCCCAGACTTGAAAGAAATCTCTCTGTAAACTCAAAGGCTTGTCTCTTTCACCAGTAGAAGTTGGTCCTATGTTACCTCACCCACTTTGTCTCAAGAAAATAAATTGAAGAAGTTAGAAGTTGACAAGAGATAAAACAAGCACCTAAATTTTCAGAAGGGATTAATGATTTTAAGAGCTCAACTTCAGACACCTTAAAGGGCCAGGGAGGAAATCCACTCTCCATTCGAGAGAATGAGAAGATTCCTACTGAGATCAGTGGAGACAGGATTTCACCCTAAGGGTATGTCTACACTGCAATTACACACCTCTGGCTGGTCCATGTCAGCTGACCCAGGGTTGGGCTAAGGACCTGTTTAATTGCAGTGTAGATGGGCTCTGGCTGCAGCCTGAACTCTGGAAACCTCCCACCTCACAGGGTCCTAGAACCCTATCTCCCTCCCAAGCCCCAAATGGCTATACTGCTATTAAACAGCTCAGTGAGCCTGAGTCAGCTGGCACAGGGCAGCCACAGGTTTTTAACTGCAGTGTAGACATGCCTTAAGCATACAGCACTTACTGAAAATCAGGTCTCAGGTGTCAAGTTGGGACCCCAAGATTATTAGGTGCTTCTGAAAATCTTGGCCTGATAAAATATATCATTTTGAAGATTTAATGGTCTCACCACAATAGCTACTCAGATTAACAGTTCCTGGCAGGACCTCAGCCAATAGGAGCAGAGATCATGGAGAGGGCAGCTTAAACACAGCCAGGTTACCCAGAACTGTGCAGAAGAGAGCCTAGGTGGGTGCTAGGATGTGAACTCAAAAACAGACTGCTGGGAGAGGCCACCCAGAAATTCAGCCCCCAGGAGCTGAGAAAAGCAGCTGCCACAGGCACCTTTAGACACTGACAACATTCTGTCCAACTGTTTAATAGTTTTCACTCTTAGTATTTTCCCCCATCACCGCTTGGCAGTTTGCTCACACTCCATTCCATCCCCTCCCTCAATATCTTCATCTCAAGCTCATTTCCCCTGTTCATTCCATTTTCTCTTTTCCCCATCCCACTTACCCCTACTGTCCTTCTTTGTCTCTTTTATCTATTTTATTCCCAGCAAGGCTTCCTCCCATCATGTATCCCTCCACCCCCCCCAAAGAAAACTAGTGACATTACTGTGACATTTGCTGCCCACCATATTGTTCAAAAAGCTTGTGTTAATTACATCCCTTTCCTCTGTCTGTCTTGTTTATTGAGGCCTTGTCTACACCACAAAGTTAAGTTGCCTTGCATCAGCCTGTGTTGACCTAACTGTGCATGTGTCTATTTAAATTTGTCTCCCACCGTTGTAAGTGCCCCATTGTGCTGACATAGTAATACTACCTCCCCAAGTGGTGTAGTGTCATAGTCAAGGTACTTCGATCACTGCGGCACAAATGTAGACACTGTGTTAGGGTTGACATAACTAACTGTCCTCCAGCAGCTGTCCCACTATGCCCTACTTTGATTGCTCTGGTCACCATTGTGAACTCCACTGCCCAGGGGTCACAGAGACTTGGAAGCCCAACCAACCCCCCACCCAAATGTCCCACGAATGTTTGAAATTCCTTTTCCTGATTGTCCGGCTTGGTGAGCACAACTGTCCAGCTGACCATGCCAGCTACACACTCCAGACATGCTCCTGCCTGGGGTAGACAAAAGATACTGGATCTCTTGGGTCTGTGGAGAAAAAAGGCGGTGCAAGTATAGCTCTGAATCAGCTGTAGAAACATCAACATCTGCAAGCAGATTGCTCAGGGAATGCAGGAGAAGGGCTATGACAGGGACCAGCAGCAGTGCCTCATGAAAGCCAAGGAGCTGCATCAGGCATATCGGAAGGCCAACAACTGATCCAGTGCCAAGCTGCAGACCTACCACTTTTACTAAGAGCTTCATGCCATCCTCAGCGGAGACCCCACCATCCCCGACAGCACCATGGATACCTCTGAGGAGCTTGAATCAGAAGCCCCTGTCGTGAACACCAAGTAGGAGGAAGTGGTGGACGAGGAAGGAGGAGGATATAGGGGACAGGCAATGACAGGATCTAGCTTTGCAGTGAACAAGGACCTTTTTTTGACTCCACCACAGTCCAGCCACTTGAGCCCAACGCAAGAGAAGGAACCTCAGGTAAGCATGTAGATAAATTTGTCTCCCACAAGGTTGTCCCCCTGCAAAGTAGCAGGACAGAATCTTGACTTTTAAATTAATTTACTTGTGCTAGAAGAGGCAGCGGTACAACCAAGAGAGGTAGAGCCGCTATCTGCTTTTCATTCCCCTCTAGAGTTAGGGAGGAGGTGCCATGTGGAGCAGTTTGCTTATGTACACAAGAAGGTCCCTTGAATCTGCCTGAGATCAATGAAACTTCCATGGATGTACTCTGCAATCCTCTGCCAAAGGTTTCTAGGGAGGGCAGCCTTATTTCTTCCACCGCAGTAAGATGCTTTCCCACGCCACTCAGCGATAACTTCAGTAGGCACCATTGCAGCACACAGGCTAGCAGCATATGGGCCTGGGTGGCATCGGGATACCAGCAGCCTTGGGCTCAAAGGCAGTGTTCTCTCTGCTTTTGTTACCCTCATAATACCATAAGAATGGCCATACTGGGTCAGACCAAAATCCGTCTAGCCCAGTATCCTGTCTTCCAACAGTGGCCAATACCAGGTGCCCCAAAGGAAATGAACAGAACAGGTGATCATCAAGTGATCCATCCCGTTGCCCATTCCCAGTTTCTGGCAAACAGAGGCTAGGGACACCATCCCTGTCCAGCCTGGCTAATAGCCACTGATGGACCTATCCTCCATGAATTTATCTAGTTCTTTTTTGAACCCTGTTATAGTCTTGACCTTCACAACATACTCTGGCAAGGAGTTCCACAGGTTGACTGTATGTTGTGTGACAAAACACTCCCTTTTGTTTGTTTTAAATCTATTGCCTATTGATTTCATTTGGTGACCCCTAGTTCTTGTGTTATGAGAAGGAGTAAATAACACTTCCTTATTTACTTTCTCCACACCTGTCATGATTTTATAAACTTCAATCAGATCCCCCCTTTAGTCGGCTCTTTTCCAAGCTGAAAAGTCCCAGTCTTATTAATACCTCCTCATATGGCTGCTGTTCCATACCCCTAATAATTTTTGTTGCCCTTTTCTGAACCTTTTTCCAATTCCAAAATATCTTTTTTGAGATGGGGTGACCACATCTGCACGCAGTATTCAAGATGTGGGCGTACCATCGATTTATGTAGAGGCAATATGATATTTTCTGTCTTATTATCTATCCCTTTCTTAATGACTCCCAACATTCTGTTTGCTTTTTTGACTGCTGCTGCATATTGAGTGGATGTTTTTGGGGAACTATCCACAATGATTCCAAGATCTCTTTCTTGAGTGGTAACAGCTAATTTAGACCCCATCATTTTATATGTATAGTTGGGATTGTTTTCCAATGTACATTACTTTGCATTGATCAACATTAAATTTCATCTGTCATTTTGTTGCCCAGTCACCCTGTTTTGAGAGATTCTTTTGTAGCTCTTCGCAGTCTTCCTGGTACTTATCTATCTTGAGTAGTTTTGTATAATCTGAAAATGTTTATCCCTTTTTCCAGATCATTTATGAATATGTTGAATAGGACTGGGCCCAGGATAGCCCCCTGAAAGACACCACTATGTACCTCTCTCCTCTCTGAAAACAGGAATGAGAGATCAACTAAAATCACCACCACCTATGGAAAGTGATGGCAGTATTCAATGCCATTGTCCTATATACTAGAAGCATGCAACTGAGGAATTCCCTCCTCATTTCTCCTACCCCGCACCCTGGCGGGTCATACTCAGCGTGCTGGTGCAGTGATTAGTGTTGCACACAAGCAGGCACAAGCAGAATTAAGAACGTAGTGGCTAAAAATTCAGGAGAGCGAGTTCAGCATCTCTAGTTTCCAAATTCTGTTCTACTTCCAAAGACGTCACAATACCGAAGAAAAGAAGATGGCCTTGTTGTGGTTACCCCAGAATTGTTGTAGGTGCACTATCTGTAAGAGATGAGGTTGACCTGTAACATCAGCTTTAAACCCTCCTGAGTTCTGGCAAAGTCCAAATCCGGATCCAAATCTTGCTGTGAGCTCACATCCACCTCTCCTATTTGTGCCTTTCAGTTTAACACACTATTGTAGCTCTTCTGCAGCAAAATAGGAATATTCAAAGACTGGGTTCCTTCCTGTCAATCGGCGTGGGAAGGGGAGATGGGAAAGTGAGCTGCATATAGAAAATTACAATGAGAACAAAAGCCTGTCCAAATTATGCAATAAGGGATCATTATGCTACAAAATTGCTCTTCAAATGTGGTTGTCAATGGAAGATATTAAGATTTCAAGTTATTTTCCTGATGAGGACTTAAAAACCTTTTTTATGCAAGAAATTAATCTTAAAACTGACTACATAATGAGCATCCTTTGGTTCTTAGAAAAAAATCAAAAAGCTTGAGTAGTCCCAAAGCATATGAGTGTAATATATAAGGCTTTTGTTTTATGGCAGATTAATGGTTTTATAGGCCATTGCCACATTAGGACTTGTAATCATATTGGAAACTTGATAACCGGACAACAGTTATGCTCTTTTTGTGCTAAAACCACTGCCTATTATTCTGGTGAGTATTGTCTCATTGTTTCCTGGTACTCCCCCATCCGTCTCCAGCTGAACTGGAGCAGAAATAGGTCGAGAGCCACTGTAAACTTTTAATTGTAGGAGGGCTAGAGGAAACAAAATGAGCAGGTGAATGGTCATGGTGCTGCTACGGCCGCTCAGGCTCACCCCATGCAGGAAGACATTCATGCAATCAGTGGTTTGCTAACTGATGCACGGGTCTAGAGTCAAGTGTCCCATTATCTACCTATGTTCTATATGGCACCCCTCTTTGTAGTATCTGAGCGTTTCTCAACATTTTGAATTTACATACAAGCTCATTTCTCTCTCACTATTCCCTACAATCAGCAAGGGCTGAGCTTTGCGTTTTTGGTGCTCTCGTGAGCAGTGCACGGGACTGGGAGCCCTGGGTTCTATTCCTAGGTCTGCCATTGTCCTGCTGTGTGACTTTGGGCAAGTAATTTAATCTCCCCAGGATTAGAAGACACCGTCTTTATTAAAGTGGTTTGAGATCTATAGATGATTTTATAGTTCACTGTGATTCCATATCCCTCTGCCTAGGGGCAGCAGGGACAGGGCGCCGCTAGCGAGGAGCCGCCCGAGGTGAGCACCACCTGGATCCAGTACCCTGAATCCCCTTCTATGCCCCAATGCCTTGCCCTGAGCCCCCTCCCGCACCCAAACTCTCTCCCAGAGCCCATGCCCCACATCCCCTCCTGTACCCCAACCCCCACTCCACACCCAAATTCACTCCCTCTTAGTTAACTGGAATTTTTCACTTACCAGCACCCCCCATCCCCCAACATGCCAGATAAAAAAGCTTTTACTGTACTTCACTTCACATTAGAAGGGTAGCATGATTTTAGCTGAATATAATAGGGACACATTTATAGTTTGTATTACAGTAATTATTTAATATCATTACAAATAGTAGAAGGGTCCCATTGGGCTAGATGCTGAATATACATATAGTAAGAGGTGGTCCCTGTCTTGAAGATCCTACAGCGTAAGACCCCAAGTCTTCAAATTCTTGTGCACATGATTAATTTTACTACTGTGAATTATTTTATTGACATCAGTGGGAGTACTCAAGGCAGTAAAGTTAAACACATGTTTAAGTGTTTATTGGATTACGGCTTTAATAAGCTGTTTATCTGGTAGTATAAACCTTTTTCAATTATTTTCAAAGGAAATTCCCATTGAGAAGTAACAATTTATTTTGAAGCCATCTAAGGCAGACAAGAAAAGACAGCAATTCATAACAGAAAAATCAAATACTTTTTTTGAGATGGCTTCTTTTGGGGTAAATAAGAGTCTATGGTTATACTGATGAATTTCCCACTTTGACCTTATCATCTGCCATTTTTCTGATGCTGCTTTTCGTATTTGAAATCTCTATCCATCACCATCCTTGAAATTTCTGTAGTGGACTCACTCCTACAGCATTGCTCTTTATAAATGGGGTCTAATTTGTCATTTGGCTTTAACACACTAGTAATTTGTTCCTCAAAACAGCACATGGCATTTCCCTTCATGCTTCCTTAGGAAAGACCAATTTTTTTCTATTTCTCGCTCTCATGTTTGTCCATCAGTTATGATCAGATCCAAGTAAGAATATATCTGTGGAGAATTACCTGCCTTCTACTTGATGGCTGATGATACATTGTTTCCTAGAGGCTCAAGCTGGTTCTTCTTATTTGTTGTGACACGTCTTCACCAAAAGGTTGTCAAAGTGAAAGTTCTACACATCATTCTAGGCTTCCCACTCTGCATCAAATTTTAATCAACTCTTTAATTGTCACAGTGTCTTGTGAAGCTTGAGTCTACCACGAAAATGTCTTCCTGTCCTTTGTTCCTTAAAAAAACAAGGGGTAAAGGAATAAATCCAGATAAATAAAGGCTGTTCTATACAATTGTAATTTGTATGGCAGTTTAGACAAAGACATGAAGAGGAGCCATTTCTAGTAGAAACAGAGGGTGATTGTGGTTTGTCCAAACCCAAATGGGAAGTCTCTCTAGAGTCAGGAACAGAAATATGGTCTCATCAGTCCAGTTCTGTGCCTTAACCACACGACGATCCTTCCTCTTTGTGGACTAGATAGGTTTTATTTTAACCTAATCAAGTTTTCCTGTAGAGGGCCGAAATCCCACCATCTGTAAACAGGCAAAAACTCCCCTTTTGTCTGCCATACAGACAAAAATTGGGAGCCTGGCTGAGCTAAGTAAAACCAGTGTGTACTGATTCTATCCATTTGGTTCAACCTTTGACAAATGTATAGGCTTTCAAGACATTTGAATACAGCATGATGCATACATGCTTTTGTAGAGGAGTTCTTCCTAAACAGGTACCATATTTTATTAAATTCTTCAGCTGCTTTATGAGATATTTTCAGCTAGCTCCAGAGCTACAGAACTATCCATTGACTGCATCAAAATATCTGTTTAAAAACCTGCAAAGATCAAACCTTAGCTATGTTAGCTGCAGAAAAACCACCACTCTTAAAGCTGACTTCCTGCTTGAAAAACCAGAAGCTAATTGCAGAACAAACACTAGTTGCTAACAGTTTCTACAACTGGTAGCAGTTACTGAGATCAAGCATATCTGATGCAGAGAACTTCACAAGCCTCTTCTGCTCATTCTCCGAAGAAGTCATTCTGAAATTTCCCTGTATCTGCTGCAGTGGAGTGTCACACTCCAACATAAATTAAACCAAGTTCAAGCGTTTGGTGTAAAGATTTTTCATTGTCAGCAGCTCCAGGGTTTACACACTCCAGAAAGCAAAGAGCACATGTTTATGTAGAGACTGGGCAGTTGCCTCTTTCCAATTAAATGTCATCCTTGCCAAGTCAGTTCCCACCTGCTGTTTATTTGAAAAATAGAAATTATGGTCTTCCTTCTCACTCTCTCCAGCTCAGTTTTCAAAAGAGGGGAAAGTGCTCAGCCCAAATAGAAAGATGCACACAAGGCTTAATGTATTAATGTCTACAGGATAAGGGCCCTACTTTGTCATTATCAATATTTTTTCTCCTTTTTTCAATTAAAATAAGCCCAGCTGCTAAACAACCTCTATGAAATAGAAACATTCAACTTAAAACTGCACTTCTGTCTCAATACCTTTAACCTATCACTGACAGACATTAGCATGTAAAGTGTCTCACTATATTTTTCAGTTTGTTTACTTTATGTATTCAACAGCACTTTGTGTATGTTGGTTGCAGAGTTTTCCATTTTTAGTCAGTAGGTTTCTACTGTTTAGGTGGGTCTTTCACATACCATAGGGAAGAAATTAACATTTAAAAAAATAAATTGGAAAATGTGATGTACAAAAATACAAAGAAATTGCAGAAGTTGATCCAATAAAAGACATTACTTCACCACATTGTCTCTCTAATATCCTGGGACCAATACGGCTACAACTACACTGCATACAGGGAGACTCAAGGGCAGTTGTAGTATCTGACACTACTTTTAATTAATTTTTGGAAATTAACGAGATATCAAGTTGATTGGCTGCCTTTACTAAAGATAAATGTTTACTCTGCCTTTGGTCATGTGAGCTTGAAGTGAATTCATGCCAAAGTTTCTTTGCTAAAACCCAAATGTACAAAACAAATGAAAGGAAATTAAATTCCCATTTTATCAGTGGGAACTCCATTCAAATTTGATCACAGAGTTGAGTCATTTTGCATCCGGGTATTGGCTGTCTCCATGAAGGTTTATCTTTCTTGTTCCCTAATTGGAAATGTGCCCCTGGGACTAGGGTGCAGAAGGGAATGGAATTTCTACCCTCTGCCCTGCCCCCAGTCAGATCCAGCACAATGCTTCTCTGGAACCGTGGGAGGTTTGGAGCTCTCCCACGCTGCTGGTTATGACAGTGTAAAGGGGCTAAACTGTACGTGAGAATCAGGCCCATCGTTTAAAACTTTTTTTTTTAAACTGTGGAAATATGTATCCTGTCACTTTTGCTGTTCAAGATTAGACAATGCCACTTATTGTTTTCTGAGCACAAAAGGTATCTTACAGAGGCTGATTCTGTTTAATTCAGGTCACATCCAGTAAGTTAACAAGGCAAGAGCTGTTGTTCTGTAAGTGCTTTGCAAGGCTGGCTGCTTTTATGGATTTTTTTAAAGTTAAAATTTAATCTTCCTTCACTGATATGGTGAGATTCAAGCATTATTAGCATGTTTCTTTGGGTAAACTCTGAGCTGCTAGTTCTCAGGCTAACATATTGAGCAACCTTAAAAAAATAAATCCAAAACCAAACATCATAATTTTGAAAGTTTATTGGGAAGTCAGTCTTCAAAGGAGTTGTTTCCATTTTGGATTGCTTCTTAATTACAGAATATCTCTACAGCAATAATATGGATAATGAAGAAGTAATAAGGTGCATAATTAAAGAGGGGAGATGATGTAGCATTATATAGGGCATAGTATAGGGCCAATTTTTTAAAGCAGTCTCCAATCATACGCCAGTTTTGCTGGCATAACTAATTGCTGCTGTGAACTAGCCTTTAGATGTTTAAGTACCTGATTTACAAGCACAATGGGGTATACATCTAAATAAAAGCATTTGTGCTCACCCTAAGGGCATGTCTACATGTACTGTGCTGCAGCAGCAGAGCTGCACCAGTACAGAGCGCTATGCACACTAGGACTTCTGCAGGCATATCTGATGTCGCTCACGGGGTGGAATACTCATATCCCTGAGCCACATAAGTTTTGCTGACATAAGGGGTAGTGTAAACATGACCTTAGTTACAGTTTCAACTAACTATAGGCACAAATTTGCCCTGGTTTAAAAATCAGGCCCTAGTAGGGGTGGGTTAAGAACACAATCAAATAGCAACAGATAAGTCTGCTACAGATTCCACGTCAAAAACCACATATAGCTATGCTTTTTCTCAGCTGGGATTTCAAAAGAATTTAAGGGAGTTAAGCACCCAATGGGCCCCTTCTTTTGAAAATCCTACCCTGTATAATTACACTGAAGATAGTTTTCCTTAACCAAAACACCTCCAAAAAAAGGGCTTGCAAGTTAGAGCACATTAAAGCAGCCCTGGGCACCTTAACTCCTGAGGTGTCCACACTGGCAAGGCACTTAGAGCGCCTGGACTCTGCAGCTGGAGTGCTCCTGGTAATCTACCTCCACAAGAAGCATAACGCTTGCTGCGCCCTGGCTGAAATGCCTGGGCGTCAGTGTGGATGACGTGTTGCATTACTGCGCTGTGATTGGCCTCCGGAAACATCCCATAATGCCCTGAAGTCAAGTGGCCACTCTGGTCATTGTTTTGAACTTGGCTGCAGGCATGCGGATATCACCTTTCAAAGCTCCGTTTCTGACAGCCGGCATGCTTATCTGCTCTGGGACAAAGCAAGCCATTACTGTGGAATGCTGCTGTTGTGAGTGTGTGTGAGAGGGGAGGGGAGGGTCTGCTGCTGTCTGAACTTACAAGACAGCATGCTGACACACTGTCAGCACCCCAAAAACCCACTCTCTCCCCCTACATACACACAACACACGCCCTGTCACACTCCACCCCCCCCCCCACTTTGAAAAGCACGTTGCAGCCACCTGAACACTAAGATAGCTACCACAATGCACTGCTCTTTGTGGCGTTGCAAGAGCTGCTAACGTGGCCACGCCACTGTGCTTGCAGCTGACAGTGTAAACACACGGCAGCGTTTTCCCTGCTGCGGTCTCCAAAGGCTGGTTTAACTCCCAGCTCTCTACATCTGCAAGTGTAGCCAAGCCCTGAGTCTTATTTTATTTAACTACTGTAAGCCTTTCTCACCAGCTTATAAATATTCTAATGGATATAAGAGTCTGGGCCTAAACTAGCTGTCATGGCTCTCAGCTTGCTAAGGCTCCAAAACATGACACTAGCCTTCATAATACACGAATGACACACAGCGGGAGAGGAAGCTTGAAACAATGTCTTTTACTTCTTTTATCATGGATAAAATTATGCATCACCTCCTTTACAAGATTCAGCATTTCTAATTCAATAATTTAGTGATGAGCCTGAAATAAATCCAGAGTCCAAACAACTCTGTATTTTGGGGGATTTTAGGTCTGGATTCAGTTTGGGACTCAGATCCAAACTTTGCAGCTTGGGCCCATTTTTAATAAATGTCAGTGATTAAAAGCATGACGACATCTTGGTTGTGTGGGAAGTTGGTAAATTTGATCATAAAGTGAACAATGTTTGTACATTCTAAACTAGGCTCCATTGAGAAGTATGCTACTTAGCAGTGACCTCAAGGAAAAGGATCTGTACAGAATTACCTTAATATGCAGTGATCTGACATTCCAGTGTAAACTGACCTGATATGCCTATTACTGTACTAAGGATTGAGAGAAAGATCTTTTATTTCACTCTTGACACTTTTATACCAACCATTGTTTGTACTTAATTAATATGTTCTCTATTAAAGTATTCTTTTGAAGCCACAGTTCGAGGTTACTGTGTTCTTGCTCAAAGTGCATTAAAATAATACCTTTAATATGCATTCTTTGTCTGCCTAAAACAACATGACATTACTTGGATGCAGTATAAGAATAGTGAATATTATCTTTTCATTAAGAATTAGTAGCAGATTCTGAAGTAGAAATAAATGCTAATGTCTTGGCAACTGTTTACCAGCAACTCTTACAAACAGCAACTTGATAGAAAAAGATTATAAAATACAGCAAAAGCAAACCTAAGATTTAGTGAATTAGTAAATACTGTTTCAGAGTAGCAGCCGTGTTAGTCTGTATTCGCAAAAAGAAAAGGAATGCATCCGATGAAGTGAGCTGTAGCTCACGAAAGCTTATGCTTAAATAGAATCATAGAATCATAGAATATCAGGGTTGGAAGGGACCTCAGGAGGTCATCTAGTCCAACCCCCTGCTCAAAGCAGGACCAATCCCCAGTTTTTGCCCCAGTTCCCTAAATGGCCCCCTCAAGGATTGAACTCACAACCCTGGGTTTAGCAGGCCAATGCTCAAACCACTGAGCTAAATAAACTGGTTAGTCTCTAAGGTGCCACAAGTACTCCTCTTTTTTTAGTAAATACTGTGTAATATTCTCTTTGGCAGTCCTCGGTGTTTCTTACAAAGCCCTGAGAATCCCCTCTTTAATCCTTCCCACTTCAGTTCTAACACGCTTGATGTCCAGTGTGTCAAGTTACTAGCTGTTCTGTATTACTTCAGTGCCTGAGGACATTGTGCTTTGTTTGGGTCACTGTTGAGTGAGAGAAGCCCAGATCCACAAAGTCCCATTGGGGATTTTGGCACCACTGTGATGCACAAAATCCCTGCTCAGCTGGTGCTGTCCCTGGAGATGCCTAAACTCGTTAGGCATCTAATTTTTCCTGTAAAAGTTTCCTAGGTGCCTACGTTTCTGCCTCTGGGCATGTGCACAGCTGCCTCAGGCAGGCATCCAGATGCCTATTTCCCCTTTAACACCAGCCTGATCCTGAAACCAGGTGGAGAAAATAGCCATTGCCCTGCCTGTGTTGCCTGCAGGGCCCCATCTAGAACACGCCTAACCACACACGCAATAGACTGGGAGAAAGGCGGCCTCCCTTTTAACCTTTAGCCCAGTGGTTAGGGTACTCACCCAGGATTCGGACAACCTAGTTCAACTCCCCCTTCTGCCTGATGAGGAAAAGGGATTTAAACAGGGATCTCCTACTGCTCAGGTGAGTGTCCTAGCTGCTGGACTATAGGATATTCTGATGTCGGGCTCAATCTCTTCTGTTGAATCTGATTCACTTTGTATAGAGTTAAATAAATAAATATGCATTGGGTCAAAGAGAGAGAGAGAGAGAGGTGGGGGACCTCAGTTCACATTCCCTCTCATGAGGCAGAAGGGAGAATTAAACCAGGGTGTCCTACACACCAGGTGAGTGTTTTAACTACTGGGCTAAAAATTATAAAGGAGACCTCCACCTCCACCTCCTCTTCCCATCTTGCATGGAGTTGGGTGTGCACCGCTGCTGCTTTTGCAAGAAATGGTTTAGGTGCCTGATTTCGGGAGAGGGGTTCCCAGCTGTGGATTGCAAGAAAAGACAGGTGCCTCCTTCCAGCCTGAATTTAGGTGCCAAACTTACACCTACCCCCCTCATTGGTGTTAGTCATTGGCTAGCTTAGGCGAGATTGACCAGATAGCAAGTGTGAAAAATCAGGACAAGAGGTGGGGGCAATAGGTGCCTACACAAGACAAAGCCCCAAATATCGGGACTCTCCCTATAAAATCGGGACATCTGGTCACCCTAGCTTGGGCAGCTCCCCATCTGGCAAGCTGGCTTTCATGGATCCCATTCTCAGGCATCTCTCTCCCCATGCATCACATAGGGAGCATAGCCTTAACCCAGGGTTTGTGAATTCCACTGTTTGCCTAGCCACCTAAAAGTTAGACATTACTACACTCAGCGTTGCCACTTAAAAGGGGCTGATTTTCAGAGGGTGGGTTCTCAGCACTTTCTCAAAATCAGGTCTCCTTGTGGATCTGGGACAGGGCCCCTTCTTTACTCCAAGACAGAGAAGCTCAGCTACTCTGGTGATCAACACCACTGTAAGACCCTGGAGCTTGATATACCATCTCAGATCATCTCCGTAAATAATTTATTTCAAATTACTATTCTGTAACTCACATTCTTCTTCTGCAAAATGCTCTAGGGGCATATGGTACAGATCACATCTTGAAAAATAAGTTAAATACCTGGATGCACTGTAATTTAGACTTTGACTAAAAGGGCTTATTTGTTCCTCATGTTCAATCTATTTTTCTTGAGAGGGTTAATGTAAATCAAATGAGAAGGGGGGAGCACACTAATTTAGATTGTTGTATGGTCACCATCTGGTGCAGTGACCTTGCATTATCGTTTGTAATGGGACAGGTGGTTGTAGGTCCTCTGCTCATAGCCCAGTTCTGCACTCACATTATTGTTTAACCGGTCTCTGAAGTGTATAAATAAGTAGGCAATAAACCACCTATTTCCCATAATTAGTATACCCCAATTTCACTCACTTAAATGGACAAACCAACTTTTACGGTAAAGATTTATAATAGATTGGTACGTATGTCTAATGTTTACATACTGAGGGCTTAAATTGACCAGGCCTTTAATTATGCACATATGCACCCATTTGAACATGCTAATGGCCATTTACTCATGCTAACACAAGTATGTACATACAGGTGTGGCCACAAACAGTGACTATGTCTTGTAAACTTGTCCCAAAATTTTTTTATTAAGCTTTGGAAGGATTAAATTCACTCTGAATTTGAACACTAAATACAACTGTAGATGGTGACTAAGCCCACACGACGCTGGTATCTAAGCTACTGCTGCCGTCTGACTTAGTTTTTGAAAAAATAATACATATTTTTTCACTCTTCTGGAGCTCTTCTGAAAGGCCCTTACCCTCTCCACATTCAGGTTCTTGAAGACCCCTCTCTGCCATGATGACTATAGGAAACTTTCTGATTGACAATGACAAGCTTGAGGGATAATTTGGGAATAGTTTATACGCCAAGATTTTTAAAAGTGACTAGTGGTTGAGTGCCCAACTTGAGATACCTTAAGGGGAGCTGATTTTCAGAGGGTGGGTTCTCAAAACTTTCTGAAAATCAGACCCCTTTAAGGTGTATCACACTGAGCATGCAAAAATTAAGGCACCCTTTTGAAAATCAATATATCTGTCTATTTTATTATATGTAGATTTTTATTTGTTGGATCCTTCCTGCACATCCTCTCTGAGTTTGTAATTAGATTGTGAACTTCTCTGGGCAAGGACTGTGTTGTCTTTTCTATTTGGAAAGCACATAGCACACTAGAGGTGCTACTACAGATAAATATTAATTTCACTCCAAGTCTCAAACCTTTATCATGTTGGGTTTGCCCTCTTTTGGAGTTGAGTTTTTAATGTACAAGAGTCATTTCTGGTCATGGAAGGTTGAGGTGTAAATAATTAGTAAATCAGAGAGTGCATACTAAACATGAAAGTGTTTGCACACGATTTGTAAAGCACAAGATTTCTTTGTTAATGTAACGAATGACATATTTTTGTGTATATTTTTTTAAACAGCAAATAAAGTATTACCTGGAGAGGGCAGTGAAGAGCTAAAAAAAAGAAAAATGAAATCAATTTGATATTTCTACACAGAATAATATTAGATGAAACATACTAGGGACTGTTTCACTAGGAAATACTTTTGGGCTTCTGTGTTTAAGAAGCAATGGAAGACTGAATATTTCCCACACTGTATTTGTACAGGCTCTCTGTTTCAGGAGCTGGACATAATTTTTGAATGGTATTTATTGAATCTGGCTTTAAGAAAATGTTTTCCCAACATTCTTAACTACAAAAACATTGTTTAGCGAAGAATTTTTATTTTGCTGGAAGGTGTCACCATAAAAGAAGGTTTAATTGCTACCCCTTATGAAAATTTACAATTTGAAATGTTGGTATAAAGGGTACCTGGAAAAGGCACAAAGAGTCACAGTGCAGCCTAAGATACAGTGTGACACAGGGATATTATCAAAGTCATGGGGCTTTTTAATTAATCTACCTTAAATACGATAACACTTGCCTTTAGTAAGTGTGATCTTAAAAACTCATCTTGTTATGGCACTTGAGTCAAGGTGCAGTTGTTAGAAAAGCGACAATGTAAGACTAACACAGCTACCACTCTGAAACCAGTGTAAGAACAGCAACTCTTACTTACCTGGCCGCATTGTCCTAGATACAGCACAAAACCATAACAAGATAGGGTCTCCGCCCTGAAAAAATGATGATCTGATTTCCCAGTTCACCATTTTCTAGAGCACGTTTCTACTTTGCAGAAACCATTGACACAATTAGCAGCCTCATCAACAGTCTTAGCCAAGGAGAGATAACAAGACGTTCTCACCATATGGACCCAAATTTATTGGTGTTTTCCTATGCATGTGAGGACAAAATTGGGCCAGGTACTTCTAGATTTAGAGGCAGGGCAGAATGGAGAAACTGGCAATGCCATCCCTAATTTAATAGATAAATTATAATTCAGTTTCCCTGAGGAGAAAGCTTATTGCTGTTTTTGAAGATGCTGCTGTTTTTCAATGAAACATTTACACTCACCTTCATAAACATTGTCTGAGCAGTAGCAGCTTCTGGCCAGGCCAGGCTGAGGCCTGGTCTACACTACACAGTTAGGTCGACATAAGCTGCCTTACGTTGACCTCATAATGAATGTGTCTACACTACCAGGTCCCTTCGGCCGACGTAACACACCTACTACATCAACTTAATTTCTCCTCCTCTGCGAGAGGAGTAGCACTTAATTGGATGCTGTTAGGTTGACATAGAGGCAGTGTAGACACCATGTTACTTACGTCGACTTAACTGACCTTAATTGAGATGTTCCACAATGCTCCGCTGAGACCACACTGGTAAACGTTTTCAATCTTTTGCACAGCAGCCAGGTACATAGGAAAAAGCCTTTCCCCTGCTCAAGGACTAGGAACTTTGGAATTTCCATTTCCTGTTTTTTCAGTGTGGAGCACTCACCTGCCCAGCCGATCATGGTGGCTCCGCGTTCCAAACGCGCTCCAGCCTGGAGCACACAGGAGGTAGTGGATCTTCTTGGTCCGTGGGGAGAAGAGGCTGTGCAGGCATAGAAACGTACACATCTACGAGGAGCTGCATGCGATTCTCATGGGTGACCCCACAATGTCCCCCGAGAGCAGCATGGATACCTCTGAGGAGTTGGAGTCCCAGGCCAGCGCAGGCAACACTGAGAAGGAGGTTGTGGACAAGGAAGAGGAGGAGAATGGGAGACAGGTGAGTGGGTGATCCATTCTCCCAGAGAGCCAGGAACTGTTTGTAGCCCCAGAGCCGTCCAGAGGGTCGCAGGACAGCATCATGACCGAGTGTGATGCTGGGGAGTATGCAATTTCAAGTAATATTTGGGGGTCAAATGTTCTTATATTCTACCTTTTATTAAAATTGACAAGGTGAGATAGAGTGACTATCTGCCTCCCTGTGTGGGTGCCCCATGAAAAAGACTGTTTATGTACACAGGAATGGCTTGGGAATCCTACACAGAGATAGTCAGGAAACTTAGGTGGAGGTACTCTGTAGTCCGTTGCAGGGTTTTGGGGAAGGGCTGCCTTATTTCTTCCACTTTGGTAGGACACTTTCCCACGCCACTCCAGCATTAATTCAGCTGGCATCATCACAGTACACAGCATAGCAGCATAAGGACCCAGTCTGTACCCGGACGCTTGCAGCATCTGTTCCCTTGCCACCTCTGTTACCCTCAGGAGAGTGATATCAGCGAGAGTCACCTAGGGGAGATGCTGGTAGTTTTCATTTCAATTACTTGGACCAAAAACAATAGTGCCGGTGCTCTCCCACCCATGCCCATTGTGATTTTTCTGCTCCTTCACTCCTGGTTTCCAAAACATGGCTGTAGTTTGGGTGGCAGGGGTTGGCGCTGACCTTAGTAATTGCAAGCCTTGTGTGATGGCTAGCACCAGCAGCACCGGAGAGGGAAAATTTGTGGTGCCCACTCGCTGCTGCAACCACCTCCCTGGTGTAGCCTCTGCCAAGGCTTGCAGTTTGTGAGGGTCAATGCTGGTCCCTGATCTCCAGTCAACGTCCATGTTACAAAGGGGAGGCCCCCTGCCCATCTCTGGTCCCGCTGCAAGTTGCCCATCCAATGCTCCTGACGGTTCAGTGTCCATGCCCCAGGACCATACTCACCATGGCTGGGACAGCAAAGCGGTTCAGTGAATATTTTGTGTAAATGAAAATGTTCTGCTGTGAAATAAGGGGAGTGATTTTTAAACAGCAACTCTGCACTAGACCCTGATTCTGCACTGACAGTGGTTGCTTTGTGCTTTCCATGGCTTACTGCTGAAAGAGTGGCCTTCAGCTCTTCCTCCACACCAATGGAGAGGCTCTCCCAGACAAGACGAAGGTGAAAGAGAATGTGTGATGACACATTTAAGGAGATTGTGATCGGCTCTGCGACAGCAGACACGGAGCAGAGAGCGTGGAGGATTTCTCTCTCTGAAAAACTGGACATGGACATCGTGAGCAGGAGAGCAGCCCAGGAGAGTAAGCGTGGCACGCAGCAGGAGATGCTGGGGATTCTGAAGGAACAAACAGACACGTCGAGACATCTGGTTGACCTTCAGAAACATCTTGAGGCTACACTCCCTCTGCAGCCCCTGCACAACAGCATTCCTGCATCACTGTATTCCCCCTCCCCCTCTCCCAAACCTTCCAGCAGGCGAGGGGGAGGGTCCTAAGAATAAAAGCCGCACATATAATGATGTGACAGGCAAGGCCACTGTACTTTTAAAGAGAAGATGAATGTGTTTTTCCCCTCCCGATTTATTCTACTGTGTGTCCAAGGTTAAATTCTATTTGTGATCTTTAAGTTTCAGTATGTTTGCACAGTAAAAGTCCATGTTTTAGGAATGAAATAATCTTTATTAATTTAAAACGAGGGGGGAAGGAAGGGGAGGGGCAGGAAACAGGAAAAAGAGGGGATATGTTAGAGACAAAAATCTAGCAGTCACAGCAAGGTTCACACTATGGGAAGACACAATACAGAGAAGCAGCGCAGATTATTGTGGGTCATTACTGAAATGGGTTTTCCAAGCCTCCTTGAGACGCAGCACTCCATGCTGAGCTCTTCTTAGAGCCCCTGGTATCTGGCTGCTCAAAATTGGCAGACAGCCTATCCGCCTCCACACCCCACCCCTGTGGGAATTTCTCTCCCTTTCCCTCACAGATATTATGAAGCACACAGCAGGCAGCTATAACCATGGGGATATTATTTTCACTGAGGAGTAACCTAGTAAGCAAACTGCACCAGTGACCCTTTAAATGGCCACATTCAACCACCATTCTGCACTTGCTGAGGGTTGAACCAACCCTTGCTGCTGTTCAGGTAACCGGTGTACGGCTTCATGACCCATTGGAGTAAGGGGTAGGCTGGGTCTCCCGGGCTCACTATTGGCATTTCAACATCACCAAGAGTTATTTTGCATTCCAGAAATCAAATCCCTGCTGGCAGCTTTCTGAACAGACCCGTGTTCTTAAAGATGTGCGCGTCCTGTACCTTCCCACACTGATGTCAGTAAAACACTCTCAGTGATCCACCAGTACTTGCAACAGCATTGAAAAGCATGCCTTTCTGTTTATGTTCTCTTTGGCAAGATGGTCTGGTGCCAAGATAGGGATATATGTGCCATCTATCGCCCCACACAGTTAGGGAACCCCACTGTGGCAAAACCATCCAGTATTTCTTGTACATTGCCCAGAGTCCAACCCTTCTTAGCAGAAGTTGATTAATGACCCTGCATACTTGGATCACAACAACCCGCACAGTAGATTTACCAACTCCAAATTGATTCCCCACTGACCGGTAGCAGTCTGGCGTTGCAAGCTTCCACACAGCAATCACCGCTCTCTTCTCCACTGTCAGCGCAGGTCTCATTTTAGTGTCACAGTGCTGGGCGGAGCTCCGCACACAGTTCCTGAAAAGTGGCCTTGTGCATACGAAATGCTGCAGCCACTGATCGTCATCCCATAACTGCAAAACAATGCGATCCTACCAGTCAGTGCTTGTTTCTCAGGACCAGAAACAGCACTCTACCATGTTGAGCTGCTGCGTGACTGCCAGCAGCAGCCAAGAATTGTTTCATTCTATGGCTTCCACCAAGGCTGCTTCAAGGACATTGCAATGTTCTGCCCGGCGGCTCCTCTCACAGCTCTTGAAGTACTGCAGGATAAGGTGTGTGGTGTCAGTAATGCTCACAACAACAGTGCACAACTGAGCAGGGTTCATGCTTCTTGGGATATGGTGTACACGCGACTATGCCAGACTTTTGAAAAAAGGCAAGAAATATTATGGGTTGCAGTTCAAATCAGGGGAGGGAGGGAAAAAACTGCATCAAGAATCCATGTTCTCAGTCCCCCCTGTGAGAATGTTTTGGCCCCTTGAGGCATTGCAAGCCCTTCCCAAAACCCCCTGGGGCGAGTTGCACTGAGGGATAGCTACCCACGGTCTACTGCTCTCTGAATTGATGCAAGCGTTGCTAGTGAGGATGCACTCCATCAACACAAGGAGTGTGTGGTGTGGACACGCACTACCAACTTAATTACTGCGGCAGCTGGATGTCGACTTAACTGAAGTCAACTTACGTTTGCAGCGTAGACATGCCCTGAGAGAATGTGCATAGAGGAGAATAAGGCTACCAAGCACTATTTAAGATGTGAACAGAGAGCATGCGTGGAATTCATTTTGCAATGACTTATAGCTTTCGGAGGTTTTTAAATTTTGTCCATCCTGAAATTAAGGTAAAAGATTCTTCCTAAAGTAGGAGTCTAGACTAGAACTCCACCTGTTAAAATTAAACTAAAGGTGTTCAACTGTGTCTATATTGGTGGTAAATGGCATTTTCAAACGAGTTAAACTAGCTCAATTAAACTAACTCAGTTGAAAAAAACACATTTTTTCATATTCTATACAAGGTCTTATTAGAGTTATCAGCCATATGCCAAGTGTGGAGAGTTTTTGTGCAGCTCTTATTGAGTTATTGGTGAGCAAATATAAAACAAACCAAAAATTGCTTCATTGTTTCAGCTTCAAAAGTTATTTTCTCCCATATATCATAACTCAAAAATAGCCAAAGAGTTTTAGCTCAGACTTTCCCTCATCATTCATCTCTGGGTTGAGACAATGCATGGAAAGTTCCAACCTTAAATGATAAGTTTTTGAGAAACCTGTGAACATGTGAAAACAGAAGATTACACTTGAAGAAACCTTTACTATATCTTTTCTAAAGCTGTCATTCACCCTTAGTCTCTAATGTTTCAAGTTTAATTAAACTTCTAAAAAGCTCCTCCACAATTGAATGGAAAAAAGCATTAGGGTCCAATCCTGTAACTCAACCAACTAAATTGCATTTAAAGTCAATGGGAATTCACAGTACTAAGCCCCAAATTTATTGCTAGTGTTCCAGCATATTGTCTGCATTGAGATCATTTATACTGAGACTGTGGCTGAAATCCAAGATGTTATTGCAAATCTAGGAGAAAATTACCTTTCAAATGACATAGTGCAACATTCAACTCCTTACATTCTGGGAAGAGTTCATGTCTGACTGTTCATTTATTCAGAATGTCCAAAGTGTAAGTACCGCAGGTGTATGAAATGGCATTAGAACGCTGGACACCAAGAGAATGCTATATTTTTCTGGTGATTAAATTAATTCTGCCTTTATTATCAAGTTTTACAATATCACTACCTGCCAGGTGCTGTGATTGCCCAGAAGTGCACTTTAAAAATAGCTATTAAACTACATTTTGTTAAAAATGCTGGTACAAATCTGTGTCAAAACTGAAGCTGAGCAGTTAATGACAGAGTAATACCATAGCTTGAAAACAATAGAACTATTATAGATGATGCAGGTAGCATTGTCTATAGTTAAGATTGCCCCAACACTGTAAGACCCTGTTTTCAGTTGTTGATAAATGCAAAGTAATGCATATTGGAAAACATAATCTCAACTATACATACAAAATGATGGGGTCTATATTAGCTGTTACCACTCAAGAAAGAGATCTTGGAGTCATTGTGGATAGTTTTCTGAAAACATCCACTCAACTTGCAGCGGCAATCAAAAAAGCTCACAGAATGTTAGGAACCATTAAGAAAGGGATAGATAAGAAGACAGAAAATATCATATTGCCTCTATATAAATCCATGGTATGCCCACACCTTGAATACAGTGTGCAGTTCTGGTTGCTCCATCTCAAAAAAGATATATTAGAATTGGAAAAGGTACATAGAAAAGTCACAGAAATGATCAGGGGTATGGAACAGCTTCTGTATGAGGAGAGATTAAAAAGACTGGGACTTTTCAGCTTGGAAAAGAGACAACAAAGAAGGGATATAACATGATTCAAAAAAGAACTAGATACATTGATGAAGGATAGGTCCATCAATGGCTACTAGCCAGGATGTTCAGGGATAGAACACCATGCTCTGAGTATCCCTAGCCTCTGTTTGCCAGAAACTGGGAATGAGCTACAGGGAATGGATCACTTGATGATTACCTGTTCATTTCCTCTGGGGCACCTGGCATTAGCCACTGTTGGAAGACAGGATACTGGGCTAGATGAACCTTTGGTCTGGCCCAGTATGGCTGTTCTTAAAGAAGGTGTGTGGTGAATGAGAATGGGGACTACACAAAAAGAAAGGACAGCCATAGGGCCTAATCTGATGAGGTTCAATAAGGATAAGTGCAGGGTCCTGCACTTAGGACGGAAGAACCCAATGCACAGCTACAGACTAGGGACCGAATGGCTAGGCAGCAGTTCTGCGGAAAAGGACCTAGGGGTGACAGTGGACGAGAAGCTGGATATGAGTCAGCAGTGTGCCCTTGTTGCCAAGAAGGCCAATGGCATTTTGGGATGTATAAGTAGGGGCATAGCGAGCAGATCGAGGGACGTGATCGTTCCCCTCTATTCGACATTGGTGAGGCCTCATCTGGAGTACTGTGTCCAGTTTTGGGCCCCACACTTCAAGAAGGATGTGGATAAATTGGAGAGAGTCCAGCGAAGGGCAACAAAAATGATTAGGGGTCTGGAACACATGAGTTATGAGGAGAGGCTGAGGGAGCTGGGATTGTTTAGCCTGCAGAAGAGAAGAATGAGGGGGGATTTGATAGCTGCTTTCAACTACCTGAAAGGGGGTTCCAAAGAGGATGGCTCTAGACTGTTCTCAATGGTAGCAGATGACAGAACGAGGAGTAATGGTCTCAAGCTGCAGTGGGGGAGGTTTAGATTGGATATTAGGAAAAACTTTTTCACTAAGAGGGTGGTGAAACACTGGAATGCGTTACCTAGGGAGGTGGTAGAATCTCCTTCCTTAGAGGTTTTTAAGGTCAGGCTTGACAAAGCCCTGGCTGGGATGATTTAACTGGGAATTGGTCCTGCTTCGAGCAGGGGGTTGGACTAGATGACCTTCTGGGGTCCCTTCCAACCCTTATATTCTATGATTCTATGATTCTTCACCGCAATGGGTAGCCTGAGTTACTCCATTCAAGTTAGCCTAGCTATAGGGTACATCTACATTTCAAGCTGCAGATGTAAGTTCCAGGTCCAGGAGAGGTACCTGCACTAGCTCTGATTGAACTAATGTGCTAAAAATAGAGCACAGCCATGGTGTCTCAAGTGTTGGGAGGGGCTAGCCATGATAATACTCACCTAGTGTCCCCAGTGGGATCATATTCCGGGAAGCTGGCCCCTCCCACCACTCTGGCTACACTGCTATTTTTAGCAGGCTGGCTTGGTCAGAGCCAGTGTGAGGATGTCTACCTGAAGTGGAAATTACATCCTTAGCTCCATCCTGGGAGACAACACTCAAGCTACACAGTGATTTCACTAGCAGCATGAAGTGAACGAATTAGCATAGTGATTGGCTTAGCAGTTGATGAGTTTGGCTAACTCAAACTGTAGCCTGTAGCTCAGGGGTGGGGAACCTTTTTTCTATCGGGGCCACAGAAAAGAAAACAGCTGTGGGCCACAAAGAGCCCTGCGTGGGGCGGCGTGGAGGCTCAGGGCTTCCCCTTGGCTCCGGGCTGTGGCCAGAAATAAGAGGTTCATGGTACAGGAGGGAGCTCCAGGCTGGGGCAGGGGGTTGGGGTGTGGGAAGGGGTGAGGACTCTGGCTGGGGGTGTGGACTCTGGGGTGGGGCTGAAGGGCTTTAGGGTGCAGGAGGGGGCTCTGGGCTGGGGCAGGGGATTGGGATGTGGGCTCCAGCCATGCGGTGCTTACCTCAGGTGGCTCCCAGTCAGCAGCGCAGCGGGGCTAAAGAAGGTTCCCTGTCTGCCCTGACTCCACACTGCTCTCAGAAGCAGCCACCATGTCCAGCCCCTAGGCAGAGGGGCCGGGGGCACTGTGCAGTGCCCTCACCCGCACCCGCAGGCGCTGCACCCGTGGCTCCCATTGGCCATGGTTCCTGGCCAATGGGAGCTGCAGAGCTGGCGCTGGGGGCAGCACACAGATCTTCCTTGATCGTCCCTGCTTGTAGTGGCGGCAGGGACATGCCAGTCGCTTCCGGGAGCTGGAGCTGCCGAGGCTCGGGGCTTCCAGCCCCTGGCGCGGAGACTTGCTGTGGGCCGGATGAAATGAAGCAGCTGGCCAGATTCAGCCTGTGGGCCATAGATTCTCCAGCAGGAGAGTGAGTTTGTGTGTGTATGGGGGTGGGGGGGTGAGAAAACCTGGATTTGTGCTGGAAATGGCCCACCTTGATTATCATGCACATTGTAGGGAGAGTGGTCACTTTGGATAAGCTATTACCAGCAGGAGAGTGAGTTTGTGTGTGTGGTTTTTGGAGGGGGGTGAGTGGGTGAGAAAACCTGGATTTGTGCTGGAAATGGCCCAACTTGATGATCACTTTAAATAAGCTATCACCAGCAGGACAGTGGGGTGGGAGGAGGTATTGTTTCATATTCTCTGTGTGTATATAAAGTCTGCTGCAGTTTCCACGGTATGCATCCGATGAAGTGAGCTGTAGCTCACAAAAGCTCATGCTCAAATAAATTGGTTAGTCTCTAAGGTGCCACAAGTACTCCTTTTCTTTTTCCATCCCTGCTGTGGCTGCATCTCTAGTGTATGACTAGTTGGTGTTCCCCTGCCATAATCTCGGACAGGCCAGTATCCAGCTAGCTAGAATTTACAACACCATTTAACTGGAGCTAAAGATTTTTGTGAGTGCATGGGAGTTGAGTTATGTCTACATTACAGAGTGTATGTCGGTGTAGCTATGCCGGCATAGTCTCAGAGTGTAGCTGCCGCATATGCTGATAGAAGTAGCTTTTCTGCCAGTGCAGGAACATCACCTCTCCACATGACCTTAGTAGATCAACAGGGCACTCTTATGTTGCTTTAGCTGCGCCTGCACTAGGGTTTTGTCAGCATAGCTATGTCATTGGGGGTGTTTTTTTCACACCCCTGGCAGACATAGATATGCTGATATAAGCTTTAAGTGTAGACCAAGCCTTGGGTTAAGGGCAACACTTGAGTTATACCTCGAGCTAACCACATTGAAGACAAACCCATCTTTAATGCAGTTGAGTGCCACTCTGGACAACTGCCTTCTAACCCTGCCTCTGCCACAGTTCTTATGTGATGCTGCGCAAATCACGTTAATCAAAATTTTCACAAGTGGCAACTGAATTTATCATTTTCTGTGTATTTCACTTGACACACTTGGTCTGATTTGCAGAAGTGCTGAGCTCTCACAACTGCTGCTGAGCTCAATGCAAGCTCTGCTGAACATATGTTCAGTAGTCTGAAAAATCAGGCCATAAATATCTCAAACAGTGGCAGATTAGCCACTTGGCCAATGGGACCCATGCCCAGAGGCCCTGGCCAATTGGGGGCCCCCAGAAAAATGGATGCCCCCACACCTTGACCCACTTCACCCACCCGCCTGGTGCCCCGCTATGAAGCAGGAGAAGTCCCCGCACCTGACAGTGCTCCCCCGTGCCTTGACCCACTTCCCGGTAGGAATGCTGGACGAGCGGAGCGGGTAAAGCCGCCATGCCCCGACCCCCTCCCTGGCAGAATTGCCAGGGAGGGGGGCTGGGCTGGGGCAAGCCCCCGTGCCCGACCTCATTTCCTGGGCAGGAGTGCTGGAGTGGGGGAGACTACAGGCGGAAGTGGTGGGGAGGGGCCCCCACTTGTTTTGACCCAGGGCTCCAAAAACCGTAATTCACCTCTGGTCTCAAATAGGACATCCAAAATTTGCTGACATTTAACAAATTTGGTTTTAATCTATGTGTCTCCATTCCCCATATGTAAAATTGGGACAATAATACCACTTTGCCTCCCGGCAGGTTGTGAAAATATATTCATTAATTTGCACAGAACGAAGATAAACAAGAACATCTTAGAAAAGCCCATGAAGAAATTAATAATTCTGTATTCAGTGCATGATTTAGAGGGTATACAGTAAATGTGCAGAGCCACACACTGAATAATAAGGATAAAAATAAATATTCAATAGCTACCCATTCAGTGAGCACCTGCCATCCTGTACACTGACTGAGGTGGGCTCCCGTGGAGAAAAATAGTACATGACCATGTAGCTGAAAACATATCATAATGCACATGCAAAAGGAGATGAATTACGATAGGACGGGCAATCTTAATTCTGGCATTCCCTAGTATCTGAGTGCTTGACTTTGCAACTTTAACGTTCTTTTATCATCATATTTTTTGATGTAATTTACAAATACAATAGGGTAGAAATACTTAATGCAGTGACCAGCACAAAAGGGTGTACTTATCTAGTGCATTAGTAAGCACGGTTGCCATTCTCAAAGGAAAACAGCAGAGCACATACTAAACTGTCTGCATATTATAACTGCAGATTACATCTAAACCTTAGGAAAGACCAAGAGCAACTCTGCTGCTTAAAATACATGTAAAAGCTATTTATAGACCAGCACCAGCTATTGATTGAGTGGGCCAGTGGGGAAAAAAACAAGTAGAGGAAAATCAGCCAGGAAACTCCTGTATCACACGTATCTTGAAGAACTGAAGGGCCATTCGCCAAAATGGAAAGTTTGTGTCACACAGTTATCAATTGCGGATTATGAATTGTACAGACTGATGTTTATTTGAAGATTTAAAATGTCAAGCTGTGGTGCACAATTAAGTAGTGTGGGACCATTTATTAAATAAACAAACCTAAAGCTTTGTTCCCTAAATACTTAAAACTAAAATCCTTTTTAACAGGAAATTTAGGTGACACAGTGATATGTACCCTAGCAACCAGGATATTGTTGAAATCTTACTTTACAAACATGTAAGTGTATGAGTCATTGTAAGAAATACAGTGGGTCTAATAATGAATGTGAATATATGGCCCAGGTTGCCAAGCTGAGTTTGCTATCTTTTTAGTGAAGCAATATAGACTTAGATTTTATAGATTTAGAAAGTTAGACGAATTAACCAACCATATAAAAATGGCACAGTTCTATGCTCAAAAGAGAGAATAAGTCTGTGTGCTATTTCTTTTAATTTTCAAGTAAAATGTGCTTTCCAGCTGGCCAGATTATGTTCCTCGCTCATTATCTGCGAGTTTCTGTACCATAATTTCTGATGTAATTTTCCAGTAAACTTAAAGAATCAAACACCAAGATCCACAGAAATCCCTTGAACCCCCTGTCTATGCCTGGCCGATCCCGAGGGTGGTGCAGCAGGTGTTGTGAAACAGCTGCTCAGGCACCACAGAGAGGTCGCAGGAAGGCCCAGAAGACGAAGGGGAGCTCCCTTCATCCACAAACTCTGCCCCCCCATTTAGGTACCACAGGGACCATTGCAGTAATACCTGCAGAGTGACCTGTGGGTGAGAGGCGGAAAAGAGAAAGAAAAGGGCCCTTTCATAGGGAAGTCAGAGGCCCCCCAAAACCAGCATTTTGGTGAAAGATTTGGGGAAATGAAGCAGGCCCTGTTATCTCCACTATCTCAACTGATCTCTGAGAGTTTGTTCTGCCTGATGGGCCTCTATCATTACTAGCAAAGAGCTATTTTTCAGAGCAATAATCCATCTCCTGTGCCTCAATGGATGGTGTGGAGGAGGCTCGGCTCCCTTACTGTGTCATTGGTTGTCAGTCAGCCAGACCAGTACCCGCCCACCCACACACCAAGCGATTGAGGGAGGTACTACCCACATTCAGAACTGCCAACTGTTACTCCCTGGGGCCTCACTCAGTATATGACTGTGGGTAGACAGAGACTCGGACTTCAGTGAAAGGCTAGGCAGCTGTGAAACTGCTCTTTGACCACTGCTGAGAGTGTCATCACTGCTTAAGATATAAATAGCACTCCCTGGGTGCAGGGTCCCACCTGGTTGTGAACCGTCTAGACAGACTCCACAGAGCCCCAAGGTCAGGATTTAGTCCAAAGACATTATGCAGTAAACCTGCATGATTTAGTAGTTGTACAGCAACCTTGTACTAGGTCTTCTCCTATTGGAAGAATTACTTGGCTACAATTGCCTTGTAATACATCTATCTAGAACACATCACCCACATTGGCAATACCAGGAGGGATGAGCTGGAGTGCTGGTGAGAAGCGCAGTCGGGAAAGTAACTGAAATACTTCCCTGAGGGATTGTATTTTCTAATGGACAACTTATCCGAAATTCTCAATTTCTGAGGGACAATCTTCACTCATTGATCTATCTGCTTTCCACAACCAACTCTCCGTATAACTTTTCATGAGTAATGTACCTGAATAATTGGATGCTAATATCTAAACTGCATTGTTAAATATATTTACCTAAATTTGAGTTATTGCTGATTATGTACTTTACGTATCTTTTAAAACAAACTTCGTATTTGTGGGTAATCTAAGCACTATATACCCAGATGTAGACACACTTTTTCTTAA
Source organism: Caretta caretta (assembly GCF_965140235.1). NCBI lineage: Eukaryota > Metazoa > Chordata > Testudines > Cheloniidae > Caretta > Caretta caretta. The sequence goes on from NC_134211.1 coordinate 74,773,969, forward strand.
CCTGTGTATTATATACATTTTTAACATTAGCTTTAATAATTTTTTGATATCCAAACAGGTGTAACCCCCTTGGGTTTAGAGAGCACGGCCCGTTTAAAACCTCATTCTCAGGTAGAGGAAGAGCTGACGGCTCCAGGGGGAGGAGACTGGAGAGAGGGAGAGTGATAAAGTGCGTGCACCTGTAGCTCCAGACAAGAGGGCTGACAGCGAACAGGCCCTCACACAGTAGAGCAGCTGAGAACCAGCCCGAACCCGGGGAGGGACAGAGTGGCCGAATAGGGACGTTCCAGGATGGCAGCCAGAAGGAGCATTGTAAAAAGGACAAACTGGAGCTGGACCCAGTATCACTGCTGCCCAAAGCTGTATGGGGCCATGAGTACTGGGGTTCGTGACTTTGCACTGGGAATAAGGTGGGAGGTTGTAGCTAGTTAAGTGGGGAGGTTGTGTCTTGGTGTGGGTTTACAGAGAGCAGCAAAAGATAGCACCAGAGGGGTTTGTTGGGGAAAGTTTACTAGCACCAAAGACAACCAGGAGCACTCAAGACTCAGTGCCAGACTGGAACTCGGCCCAGGATTCCTGAACTCTGAGTCTAGACGCAGTGCTCAGTGTCTATCCTGTTATATTCTGGTACCACTGGGCCCAGGGGTCCTCGTGTTGGATGTAACCTTTTTTTCATAGATTCATAGATACTAAGGTCAGAAGGGACCATTATGATCTAGTCCGACCTCCTGCACAATACAGGCCACAGAATCTCACCCACCCACTCCTGCAAAAAAACCTCTCACCTATGTCTGAGCTACTGAAGTCCTCAAATCGTGATTTAAAGACTTCAAGGAGCAAACAATCCTCCAGCAAGTGACCCAGGCCCCATGGTACAGAGGAAGGCGAAAAACCTCCAGGGCCTCTTCCAATCTGCCCTGGAGGAAAATTCCTTCCCGACCCTAAATATGGCGATCAGCTGAACCCTGAGCATATGGGCAAGATTCACCAGCCAGATACCCAGGAAAGAATTTTCTGTAGTAACTCAGATCCCACCCCATCTAACATCCCATCACAGGCCATTGGGCCTATTTACCATGAATATCTAAAGATCAATTAATTACCAAAATCATGTTATCCCATCATACCATCTCCTCCATAAACTTATCAAGTTTAATCTTAAAGCCAGATAGGTCTTTGCCCCCACTGCTTCCCTTGGAAGGCTATTCCAAAACTTCACTCCTCTGATGGTTAGAAACCTTCATCTAATTTCAAGTCTAAACTTCCCAATGACCAGTTTATATCCATTTGTTCTTGTGTCCACACTGGTACTGAGCTTAAATAATTCCTCTCCCTCTCCGGTATTTATCCCTCTGATATATTTATAGAGAGCAATCATATCTCCCCTCAACCTTCTTTTAGTTAGGCTAAACAAGCCAAGCTCCTTGAGTCTCCTTTCATAAGACAGGTTTTCCATTCCTCAGATCATCATAGTAGCCCTTCTCTGTACCAGTTCCAGTTTGAATTCATCCTTCTTAAACATGGGAGACCAGAACTGCACACAGTATTCCAGGTGAGGTCTCACCAGTGCCTTGTATAACGGTACTAATACCTCCTTATCTCTACTGGAAATACCTCGCCTGATGCATCCCAAGACTGCATTAGCTTTTTTCATGGTCATATCACATTGGCGGCTCATAGTCATCCTATGATCAACCAATACTCCAAGGTCCTTCTCCTCTTCCATTACTTCTAATTGATGCGTCCCCAGTTTATAACTAAAATTCTTGTTATTAATCCCTAAATGCATGACCTTACACTTCTCACTATTAAATTTCATCCTATTACTGTTACTCCAGTTTACAAGGTCATCCAAATCTTCCTGTATGATTTCCCAGTCTCTCTCTAAATTGGCAATACCTCCCAGCTTTGTATCACCTGCAAACTTTATTAGCACACTCCCACTTTTTCTGCCAAGGTCAGTAATAAAAAGATTAAATAAGATTGGTCCCCAAACTGATCCCTGAGGAACTCCACTGGTAACCTCCCTCCAGCCTGACAGTTCACCTTTCAGTAGGACCCGCTGTAGTCTCCCTGTTAACTAATTCCTTATCCACCTTTCAATTTTCATATTGATCCCCATCTTTTCCAATTTAACTAATAATTCCCCATGTGGCATGGTATCAAACGCCTTACTGAAATCTAGGTAAATTAGATCCACTGAGTTTCCTTTGTCTAAAAAATCTGTTACTTTCTCAAAGAAGGAGATCAGGTTGGTTTGGCACGATCTACCTTTTGTAAAACCATGTTGTATTTTGTCCCATTTACCGTTGACTTCAATGTCCTTAACTACTTTCTCCTTCAAATTTTTTTTCCAAGACCTTGCATACTACATATGTCAAACTAACAGGCCTGTAGTTACCCGGATCACTTTTTTTCCCCTTTCTTAAAAATAGGAACTATGTTAGCAATTCTCCAATCTGAGTTTACAGATTCATTAAAAATTCTTGCAAATGGGCTTGCAATTTCGTGTGCCAATTCCTTTAATATTCTTGGATGAAGATTATCTGGGCCCCCCGATTTAGTCCCATTAAGCTGTTTGAGTTTCGCTTCTACCTCAGATATGGTAATATCTACCTTCATATCCTCATTCCCATTTGTCATGCTACCATTATCCCTAAGATCCTCTTTAGCCTTATTAAAGGCTGAGGCAAAGTATTTGTTTAGATATTGGGCCATGCCTAGATTATCCTTAACCTCCACTCCATCCTCAGTGTTTAGCTGTCACACTTCTTCTTTCTTTGTTTTCTTCTTATTTATATGGCTATAGAACCTTTTACTATTGGTTTTAATTCCCTTTGCAAGGTCCAACTCTACTTGACTTTTAGCCTGTCTCACTTTATCCCTACATGTTCTGACCTCTATAAGGCAGCTTTCCTTGCTGATCCCTCCCATCTTCCACTCCCTGGATGCTTTCTGCTTTTTCTTAATCACCTCTCTGAGATGCTTGCTCATCCAGCTTGGTCTACAGCTCCTGCTTATGGATTTTTCCCCTTTCTTGGGATGCAGGCTTCCGATAGCTTCTGCAGCTTTGATTTAAAGTAATCCCAGGCCTCCTCTGCCTTTAGATCCATAAGTTCTTCAGTCCAATCCACTTCCCTAACTAAGTTCCTTAATTTTTGAAAGTCAGCCCTTTTGAAATCAAAAACCCTAGTTGCAGATATATTTTTGTTAATCCTTCCATTCAGTTTGAACTGAATTAGCTCATGATCACTTGAACCAAGATTATCCCCTACAACCATGTCTTCTAGGAGGTCCTCACTACTCACCAAAACCAAATCTAAAATGGCGTCCGCTCTAGTCGGTTCAGCAACCACTTGATGAAGGAATCCATCAGCTATCGCATCTAGGAAAATCTGAGCCCAATTATTGTTACTAGCACTCATCCTCCAGTCTATTTCTGCGAAGTTAAAGTCTCCCATGATCACGCAGTTTCCATTAGTATTTACTTCATTAAAAACATTAAAAAGGGCTCTATCCATATCCAAATTAGATCCCGGCGGTCTATAGCACACCCCAAGCACTATCCCAGGGCAGTTTTCTTCCCCAATGTAATTTTTGCCCTGACGGACAGACTCTGTCTTATCCATTCCATCGCTTCTTATTTCTTTACAGTCTACTTCATCATTGATATACAATGCTTCTCCACCACCTTTACCTTTATTTCGGTCTTTCCTAAACAGCACATACCCTTCAATACCCGTAGTCCAGTCATGACTACTATTCCACCATGTTTCTGTTATCCCTATAATATCTGGTTTCACTTCCTGCACTGGTAGTTCTAGTTCCTCCATTTTGTTACCTAGGCTCCTCGCATTGGTGTACAAACATCTTAATTTTTGCTGTTTGGCCTCGCTCACATTCTGTACCCTATTAGGTACGGTCATTCTACAGCCAGTATAACCTATTAGACTGGTATCCACACTGCCCTTCCTCCTTATATCCATTCTCCTACCCATGGCTGTATCCTTTCTTACTTTGTTTTCTTCCCTCTCAATGCTAAAATCCAGCGTGGAGATTACCTGGACATCTCCCAACCATCTCCCCCAAATTCCTAGTTTAAAGCTCTCTTAATCAATTGTGTCAGCCGCCATCCTAGAAGTCTATTTCCTTCCCTACTCAGATGAAGTCCATCCCGAGAGAACTGTCCTCTGTCCATGAATGCCTCCCAGTGGCCATACATCCCAAAGCCCTCCTTATAGCACCACTGCCTAAGCCATCTGTTGATAGTCATAATCTTGTCACACCTTTGTTGCCCTTCTCTAGAAACAGGCAGAATCCCACTAAAGATCACCTGAGCCTCGATTTCCTTAAGCGTCTTCCCCAGCCTAGCATAGTCTCCCTTAATACTTTCCAGCGAGAATCTAGCTGTATCATTTGTTCCCACATGAAGGATAATTAGGGGATTCTTTCCTGCTCCCTTTAGGATCCTTTTCAACCTCAGGTCTACATCCCATATCTTAGCACCTGGAAGACAGCAAACCCTTCTATGATCTGGATCAGCTCTGGTTACAGGCCTGTCTATTCTTCTCAGTAAAGAGTCCCCCATCACATAGACCTGCCTTTTCCTGGTGACGGTGCTATTCTCCAGTCTATTCCCTGTTCCCTCTGGCTGCAAGTTCTTTCCATTCCTATTCTCCCTTGTAATCCTCTTCAACCCATCCTGTATCCTTCTGGGGCTCATATTTGGTGTAGTCTCCATTGACTCTTCCCCTTTTCCTATAGGACTAGCCGCTCTTCTCTTCTTCCTTGCCCTTCCACCTTCAGTGACTACTTGCTGAGCCCCTTCTTCATTTTCCAACTCTGCAAACCTGTTCTTGAGCTCTGTTTCTCCTTCACTAGCCCATCTTTTCCTCTGCCTGGTTCTTTTAGTCACATGCTTCCACTGACCACTTTCCTCACCCAGTCTACCCTCAGAATTCCTCAGGCCTGCTTCCATCTGCAAGTCTGAGCTTTTCCCTTCAGATACCTCATGCCTTTGCTCCATAATCTGCTCGAACCCCTTCCTAAACTCAACCAGACTTTCCACCTGCATCTCCAAACCTCGGCTCTTTTTCTCCATCAGCTCTATCAGACGGCATTTCATGCAGACAAAACTCTTACCAGGTACCCCCTCCAGGATCATGTACATACCACAGCTTCCACATCCAGGCATCTTCATTGTGTCTTCCACTACATGAGTCACTCCCACTGCTGCCTCTGTATCTGTCATAGCCTTCCCACCTAAATCCTGTTAATCTGGGAAACACAAACCACACCAAAACACCACCACCCACAGCAAAAACAAACCCCAAACAAGCACCATAATACAAACTCCCCTTACAAACTCCCACTCAAACGCTCTCCACATCTTCTCCCTCTGTTTTTCTCTGTTGATCCCTCTGTAAATAAAATTTTCCCTTTCCTATATTTGTTGTGCTATTCTGGCATGTGTGTGTGTTTATTCTGGGGGGTTGGAACAGATGCCCCTGGGGTGGAAGGGAGTTTCCCTGCTGTGTTCCTGCCTGCACCTTGTTTTAGCTGTTGTCGCCTACAAAGCAGACTCCACCTTGGCCACGAGAGCGCTCTAGTTATGTAGGAGAAGAGCGGGACAGGCAATCTGTGTAACACAAGTTTTAAAGTACTCTATCACCAGACATCAATCTCAGCACACTTAGAACACATCTAAGGCTCCAGTCTGACCTTGGATATGCAGGTGTGTACCCCATGTCTTGTGAAACTGGATCGTCTATAGCTGATTTGTACAGCCTACAGTGCATGCTGCTCCACAGTTCACCAGAAGCCATTCGAACAAATAACTCAGATGAGAATTAAGCCTCAATTTAGTATTCAGTGTCCCTGTAGCCAGGCCCTGTAATGACCCTTCTGTATGACACCAGAGAATATTGACACTGCATCACAAGGTTGGGTCAAATAGTCTTTTTCTTCCCAGTGGCACTCAGACTACATGATCATATATTTTAAGGACTGCAGCAACCTACTTTAGAATTGTTTGTTCATGCAAGAAAGAAAGGCTGTCTTTGCACTGCGGTTTTTTTTCCTCCAAAAATCTTCCACTGAAGTACACAATGCCTCTTGCAGAGGCTAGATTCTGGGTTAGAAAGAAGGAGCATTGATCTATCCTAGAGTAGCAGTTCTTACATTCCTACCAACGGTACTGTCACAAATATGTATTCTGTTTTCCTTATAGTTCCAAGACTCCACAATCTACCTCACTCTAGCTACTACTAGTGTAACGATCATGCTAATGAATAAGAAGCGTCGCTCAATCTCAGCTCAGCAAAACCAGAGGCTGGCGGTAAGTTTAGTGGGTGGTTGTTCCCTGCTGTACTATATGCAGAACACATCTTACCCCCAAAAGATCTTTAAAGATTGGGGAGCAGGTGCCAGTCAGTCCTCCAGTCCAGTGTGAAAACAGAGAAGAGCTAACTAGAAGCCCCTCGATACTGAGGAGTCCCAGGGTAGAGCAAGGAGGATAGATGGGATCTTGTTGACACACCACATGTAAGCGAGGGGCAGTGGGTGGCTTTATCAACCTAAAATTTAGCAGAGCTTTAAGGAACATAAGCTGAAGTTGATGAACTTAGTGAACCTACAACACAGGCTAGAGTCAAGGTTCATAGTGACTGTTTCTTACAATTCTACACACTCAGCGATTCCGTGTCACCCAGATCCATAAGAGAGGACATATGTCCCAAATGAGATTATGCCCCTTATGGATGAATTGAGAGAAGCTTGAATGAGTCTTTGAACATTTGTGACACCTTGATTTATGGCTGTTCCAGCTAGAAGTAGGATTCTATTATTCTGGGTGGGGGGGAAAGGGAATTCGGAGATAAAAGGCATCTTTGAGTGACCGTGTGAATGAAAACCTGTCACTTTTCCTGGAGTAATTGAGCAAAGGGTGCAGTGCACTCACACTATCTCTTATCAAAGGGCACATACACTCGTTTATTTACAGGGAGGCACAAAGTAAGCTAGGCTTTTTTTAGCTCTGCATTAAAGTACAGCGCCTGCTGGTATCAGTACTTGCAGCAGTGACATCAAAACTACACAATGTTTGTGAATTGCTTACAGTTCCTAATTAAGGCCAAGGAGAAATAATAAATAAAGAGCAACAACATTAACTCATTAAGAACCTGGCATATTCTAAATATCCAGACAAAAGAAGGCTTAGGAAGAGATGGGGGTGGGTGAAGGAGATAAGACCTGGCTGAACCAGTTGTAAATACTAATTTTTTTGACAAATTTTGCCTGTTTCTCTTTGCAAATTGTCTAAAAACATGATTCTCCAGTTTGAAATTATTCACAAAGTTTGTTAGCAAATAGTATTTGGTCTGCAGATAGTCACAAGCAGTTAATTGCAAATAACTGGATTCTCAAATTGCCATTGTATTTGTTATTTAACCTGGAGGTGTTGTTTGTGTATTCTGAAGTTCTATTGAGGAAGTTCTGTGGCTTGTGTTACATGACAGGGCAGACCAGATGATCACAATGGTCCCTACTGGCCTTGGAATTTATGAATTGGTGACTTACATAAGTGACCAACGGGTCAAGTTTTACATTGTATATTTTATATAAATATAATATTTATATCTCAGTATCACCTTTTGGCCAAAAACAAGAACAGGTCCCCATTGTGCTAAGTGCTTTATACACGCATAGTAAGAGACAGACCATGTTGTGAAGAAGTTGCAATCTAAATAGACAAGAAAGACAAATGGTGGGAGAGGAAACAGAGGTAAAGCAATATGTCCAAGGTCACAGCAAATCAGTGGTGGAGCCAGGAACAGAACCCAGGTCTACTGAGTCCCAGCCCAGAGCCTCATATCATATGCAAGACCATATTGCCTCTCAGTGTAAAATTAAATATTCTTAATTTGAGTTTGCAATCCACATTTCACTAGTATTTGCACTAGTAAAGCTCTATTTGCCAGAACACACAGAGAAATGGGACATAAGATAGGCATGAAACCCCCAGAAACCAGTTAGTTTAAATATTGGAACGTTGGCGGAATACACCCAATACAATGTCCTCTCCTCAGGCTTCACTCAGCCCCAATGGGACAAGATTTATATATACCAATTGGGAAGGAATCCTCAGGGGGAGGGTGTGACATTATTGACATGAATATATTGAATGAATAATTGATATATTATATTATTGACATGAATGTGACCATGTATATCATTGTTGCGACCACGGTCCTATGGTTGCACCAGGTCTTGTACAAAGGAGGTCAAGTGGGGGGGTCTATGGAAAGGTTGTAGGTTGCTGGTTATGACTGTAATGTCTGTATGTGTGTATCTTGTTTGTATTTGAAGTTATGAAAATTGGCGAAGTACTTGTATCTCAATGTGTTTGATTCTAAGTAGCCTCAGTGAAGCATTTGGTCAGCTTCTTGAGAAAGGACTATTCTCAGTAAGTACCCAATCAAGAAACACTTAACTGACAATGGACTTTGGAAGAAGCCAATCCACATCTGAGCTTTCCTGGGAATGTTCAGACTAACATGTAAACAATGGCATCAGCCTGCAAAAAGCTAAATCATTGATAGAGATGTTACTTGCCCAGGTGGCTACAAATTCCATCTTGTTGCTGTGATTTTGCAAGGGGGAAAGAATATAAAAGGCCCTGGAAACCCCTCCATTTGGTCTACAGCTGGCTCAAGAGATGGCCTTTCCACCCCAAAGAGATGCCTGAAAGAAAGTGGAACAAAGGACAGTAACTATGGGGGTGTGAGCGATTGCTGGACCCAAATTAGGAAAGAGTCCAGTCTGTGAAAGCTTATTGGAACATCTCTAGGGGTGAGATTTTATCTGTAATCAGTTTCTTAATGTATTAGGCTTAGACTTGCGTGTTTTGTTTTATTTTGCTTGGTAACTTACTTTGTTCTGTATATTATTACTTGGAACCACTTAAATCCTACTTTTTATATTTAATAAAATCACTTTTGCTTATTAATTAACCCAGAGTAAGTAATTAATACCTGGGGGAGCAAACAGCTGTGCATCTCTCTCTATCAGTGTTATAGAGGGTGGACAATTTATGAGTTTACCCTGTATAAGCTTTATACAGAGTAAAAAAGATTTATTTGGGGTTTGGACCTATTGGGAACTGGGTATCTGGGTGCTGGAGACAGGAATACTTCTTAAGCTGTTTTCAGTTAAGTCTGCAGCTTTGGGGGACGTGGTTCAGACCTGGATCTGTGTTTGCAGCAGGCTAGCATGTCTGGCTCAACAAGGCAGGGTTCTGAAGTCCCAAGCTGGCAGGGAAAATTGGCTCCTAGGTAGTCTCAGCACATCAGGTGGCAGTCACAAAGGGGTGTCTGTGACTGAACCCGTCACAGAGGGAGCCAGGCAACGTTTGTAGAATGTGGGGAGGAGGTGGTGGGTGTTGTACCGCCCAGGGACTGCAGCTCAAATTGCAGCAAGTTCTGCTCTTAGAAGTTGAATTAGTGCATTTCCTCAAGCATCATGAGGCCTTATATCAGGCATAGGCAAACTTTTTGGCCCGAGGGCCACATCTGGGTATGGAAATTGTATAGTGGACCATGAATACTCATGAAATTGGGGGTTAGGGTACAGGAGGGGGGTGGTGCAAAGGGGGGGTGAGGGCTCCAGCTGGGAGTACAGGCTCTGGATGAGGGGTTTGGGGTGCAGGAGGGGGATCAGGGCTGGGGCAGGGGCACACGAGGCAGCCAGGGGTGCAGGCTCCAGTCGGCACTTACCTCAAGCAGCTCCCAGAAGCAGCTGCATGTCCCCGCTCTGGCTCCTATGCGGAGGCATGGCCAGGGTCTCTGCGCTCTGCCCTGTCTGCAGGTGTTGCTCCTGCAGCTCCCATTGGCCATGGATCCTGGCCAATGGGAGCTACGGAACTGGTGGTTGGGTCGGGGGCAGCATGCAGAGCTCCCAAGCTGCCCCTACATGTAGGAGCTGGAGCAGGGACATGCCGCTGCTTCCGGGAGCGGCACGGAGCTATGGCAAGCCGCTGACCCCGCTCCCCAGCTGGAGTGGGGCAAGCCCCTGACCCTGCTGTAGCAGAACCTCAAGGGCCAGATTAAAAGGCCTGATGGGCCAGACACAGCCCGTAGTTTGTCCATAGCTGCCTTATATACATTGATAAATTTTAATGAAATTATTCTCTCACTTTTAAGACCAGGGCAGCTCCACTGGTGCTAGCAAACATAAAGCTTTCTTGTACCTCTCTGCCAAGCTAGCACCTTCCACATACATTCCCCTTCCACCTAGCAGACTGATTAGGAAGTAATGTGAGAAAATAGACAGACTTGTTGCAGCCTGGGTATTCCCTCCCCAGGTACCTGCACAACCTTCACCCAAACCAAATCAATGTAACTGCTTTGACTGAGGTATAACCAAAGCCTCAATAGAACAAATATCCTTCCCTTTTCTCAGGGCATAAAAGAGCTCAGAGACTTGAACTTAAAAGTATCTCACAGGGAACAGCTGATGCTATTCATATAAGAGCACCACTTTGCACCTGAGTGCTCGTCTGTGGCCTTCTCCTTTTATACCCAGCAGCTGGGCCTGATAGGTCACCAAGCCCAACTGCACTTACTCCACACCCCTTAACCCTTTCCCTGCCAGCTTTTGCATGCTGCAGAGTAGACAGGGAAATAGGATTGTCTTGCAGCCAGCCAGATATGGGTGAAGCCCGAGCATCCAGGGCCCTCACAACCGAGATGCAGTGTTGCCAACTCTCATGATTTTATCGTCAGTCTTGCAATTTTACATTTTCCTTAAAGCTCCAACTACAGAGTCATGTTGTTTTGTGAGAATCTCAGTTTAATTTTTAAAAATAACATGTTTCTAGCCCTCATGATGAAGAAAATTTTTAAAATGTGACCTGCATGTATGCCAAAGGCTCAAAAACCAAAAGGCAAGTAAAAAGAACCCAAAATGAATATCTTTTAATGCTTGGTGATTTTGGGGTGTTGGCAATACTGTTCATTCCAGTCCCAAACTATAGATAGGGTGTCACTTTTTTCTCTCCTTCAGTTTTAAGACTCCTTTACAGGATGGGCTACAGCAGGGGTGGGCAAACTTTTTGGCCCGAGGGCCACACCGGGGTGCAAAACTGTATGGAGGGCTGGGTAGGGAAGGCTGCGCCCCCTGCCCTCTATTCGCCCCCTCCCACTTCCCACCCCCTGACTGTCACCCTCAGAACCCCTGACCCATCCAACCCCCCTTGCTCCTTATCCCCTGACTGTCCCCTCCTGGGACCCCCTGCCCCAAACTTCCCCCTAGAACCCCACCCCCTATCCAACCCCTGTGCTCCCTGTCCCCTGACTGCCCCGACCTATCCACACCCCTGCCTCCTGACAGGCTCCGCCTGGGACTCCCACGCCCTATCCAACCCCCCCCCCCCCACTGCCATGCATGTGTGAGCATGCCACCACCATCCCCTTACCATGCCGCTCAGAGTGGCAGGAGCTTGCAGCCCTGCTGCCTGCGCGGCGGCATAACTGTATTGGAGGGGGAACAGCGTGGGAGGGACCAGGGGCAAGCCTCCTGGTCCAGGAGCTCACGGACTGGTCAGGATGGTCCCACGGGCTGTAGTTTGCTCACCTCTAGGCTACAGCATTGTTTTTATTCTGGTTGCTAGAGCAGTGATGTAGCTATCACTGTTTGTCAAAACGAGAAAATAGAATGTGCAATACAGCAGATCTTCAATCAGTCTGATTGGCCATTAAAGAAAGGTCCAGCTCGCATGCTTTAAACATAAAGCAAGAAGGTGATGCTGGCTACCAAGTAGGGTAGGAGCAGATTCACGCAGTGTGCATGTTACATGCAAGTACAGAATTAGCAGGAAGTACTTTAAATAAGAGCAGAGAGGAAGGATGGTCCATGATGGTACTAGCCTCAGACTTGAGAGACCTTGGTTCAGTTCCCTGTTCTTCCACAGACTTCCTGTCTGATGTTGGGTGTGTCACTTACTCTGTCTGAGCCTGTTCCTCTGTAAAATGGAACACTAGTACTTCCCCGCCTCATGGGGGTGCTGTGAAATAAAAATAGTAAAGATTGTGAGAAGCTTAGCTGTAACTGTGATTGGGATTGTGCAAGTGCCATAGACAGAAAATACAACTTTTGGTGATTTAATGAAGTTACTGAATCAAGTGCTGCATGTCCCAATACAATGTGAAACTGTTTAAAGAAGAGTGAGATTATCAAAAGGGTAAATACTTGTTTCAAATATTGCAAAAACTCAGTACTTCAAGGAGTGAAAAAAATAGTGTAGAGAGTCTGGTTTGGCAGGCACACATCACTCACTGATTACAGAGCACTTTATGATGGGCTCAATGGCAGGAGAGAGTGAGTGAGACGGAGAGAGATGAGTAATGGGACTGAAAGGGCAGATATGTGCTTTCGATGGCAGAGAAGACAGAATTTAGAAAGCATATGCTGTGATTTACACATCTAACACAGGGCGAGACTGTGACAGACCGCAAAAGAGTGAAATATTGTTTAAGAGTCTGGAGTGACCACTTGAATTCTGCCCCCCACCCACTGTTTCCAAAAACCACAGGTGTTAAATACATACAGTGGGGAAGAGATTGTAAGCCGGGCTGACAGGAGTGTGAAATGTTTGGGCTTGCACTATTTATCTATTTGAAGTGTGGGTAGGAGTAAAATACAGTCACTGAGGACACTTGAGAACCGTGGGCAACTGCCTAACTCTTACAGTGAAACCTCTTCTCAGCCCTGTATGGTTTCATAAATGACCATTTCATAATGTACACAGCTACAAGAAGACAGCTTCCCACTGCAACATCTCAAACAGAATAAATTGGCACTTGCCTATCTAAGCATTTATACCACACTTATCAGCATAGCACAGCCTTACAAAATTTCCATAAAAATGCACAATATATTCCTGCCTTCCTTTTACCAGACTGAATGATGATGATAGGATTTTGCATAGCTGCCATAATATAGAGTGCCTCATATATTGGGTCAAATTGTGCCCTCAGTGACTTCTAACTGAACTCAGTCAGGTTGCTCCAGAGTAACATCAGTGAAAATAAGGGCCCAAGGTTTTGAATCATAACCAGTGATGTCATGACAATATTTTAACAAGGGACTCCTATGAAGTTTTTCCCATTTATCCTGTGATAAACCCTACGTACCCAAGGACTGGTTAATCTAGTCATTTATTTTACAGTTTAAACAAATATTTTCTCATAACCTCCAGCCAGGAGGGAGGTGGCACTAATTGGCAAACAACCTTATAAATTCACTGAAAGTGTTTGTTTATTGTTTGCACTCAAAATATACCAACCATATTCAGAGAATAGCAGTGTTCAGCTTGTGGAATTTGAGTGTGTGTGGGTGTGTGTATGGACCTTGGACAGTGAGAGAAGTGATAGTTTATCCTGTGAAACTATTTGGAAAACTCAACACACATAGTACACCAGGGTGCTTTCTAAAGACAAATGTGCTCTGATAAATTATTTTCTTGAAATGTAGTTGCAGACAGATATTAAGACATTATACAACTGCAAGCCTGAGTTCAACTCAAGGGCTACTGGGGTTATCAAATCTAACATATGTCCATTGGAGGGTTCATGAATGTTCTTTTTCAGGAATACGAAAGCTCTTCAAATCTACCACCATAGCCCACTGGATAGAGCACTAGACTGGGATCTAAGGCTACATCTACCCAGCACTTTGGAGCCCCCAGGAATGAGCCTCCCAGCCTGGTATGAGACACTTGTGCTAGCAGGGCTCACACTAGTGCTCTAGAAATAGCTGTGTAGACAGTGCTTTGAAGTTGCAACTAGGGCTGGAGCTCAAGCTCTGAACCCTGCCGCCTCCCTAGGGTTCAGACCCCAAGCTTCAGCCAGAGACACAACTTCAAAGCGTGGCCTATGCAGCTATTTTAAGAGCAGTAGTATGAGCACTACTAACCTGAGTCTGTCGACCCAAGCTGAGAAGCTTGCTTCCAGGGGCTCTAAAACTCTGTGTAGACATACCCTGAGAGACTTGGATTCTCTTCTGTTCTATCACTGACCTCCTGGGTGATGCTAGGTCAGTCACCTTGTGACGGATTAGATCACAGAAACCCCCTTTGGGACTTAAACCTGATGTGCTGAGATTACCTCTGAGCCTGTTTTCCCTGCCAGCTTGGGACTTCAGTGCCCTGCCTGGTTATGCCAGACACGCTAGCCTGCTACAAACATACACCCAGGTCTGAACCACGTCCCGCACAAGCTGCAGGCTTAACTGAAAACCGCTTAAGAAGTGTTCCTGTCTCCAGCACTCAGATACCCAACTCCCAATGGGGTCCAAACCCCAAATAAATCCATTTTACCCTGTATAAAACTTATACAGGGTAAACTCATAAATTGTTTGCCCTCAATAACACTGAGAGAGGTATATACAGCTGTTTGCCCCCCCCCCCCGATATTAATACATACTCTGGGTTAATTAATAAGTAAAAAGTGATGTGATTAAATACAAAAAGTAGGATTTAAGTGGTTCCAAGTAATAACAGACAGAACAAAGTGAATTACCCAGCAAAATAAAACACGCAAGTCTAAGCCTAATACAGTAAGAAAGTGATTACAGATGAAATCTCATCCTCAGAGATGTTCCTTTTACAGACTAGGCTCCTTCTAGTCTGGGTCCAGAAATCACTGACACCCCTGTAGCTACTGTCCTTTGTTCCAGTTCCTTTCAGATATCCTTTGGGGTTGGAGAGGCTACCTCTTGAGCCAGCTAAAGACAAAATGGAGAGGTTTCCAGGAGCTTAAATAGATTTTCTCTTGTGGGTGGAAACCCCTTCTCCTCTCCTATGCAGAATCCAGCTGCAAGATGGAGTTTTGGAGCCACATGGGCAAGTCACATGTCCATGCATGACTCAGAACTTTACAGGTTGATGCCACTTTCCCAGTAAAGCTCAGATGTGGATTGGCATCTCTCAAAGTTCATTGCCAACTTAAGTGTTTCTTGATTGGGCACTTACTGAGAATAGTCTTTTCTCAAGAAGCTGACCAAATGCTTCACTGAGGCTACTTAAAATCAAACAAGTACATAGCCAATATCCATAACTTCAAATATAAGAATGATACATGCACACAAATAGCATGAATATATTCAGTAGATCATAACCTTTGCAGAGATATGTTACATGGCATATCTAGCATAAAACATATTCCAGTTATGTCATATTTACACTCATAAGCACATTTCTATAAAGCATTATGGGGTGCAACGTCACACACCTTACCTCCTTGTGCTTGTTTCCTTTCCCAGCCTTTATCTATATAGACGACAAGCTTTTTATAGCAGGGACCATCTCTTAGTAAAAGTTTATACAGAGCTTAGCACAACAGGGCCCTGATCTCAGTTGAAGCCTCTGTCTAATGAAACCATCAATCTGCTGGTTAGATATAGAATGGGAAATGTTAAGAAGCTGCAGTAAAGTGATCATCTTGGATCCTGTGTGAAGTCTGGTTATAGAATAAACATCATTTGCGAACCATAAAAAGGTAAGTTCAGGAGTGGGGGGATTCAGCTAGTGGTAACACCATTCCATGCTGCCCGGAGGTGAGGACCCACCTAAACTTGGGTCTAGAGCTTCCTTGATCTGGGGATTCAGAATGTCTCGTCTGTGAGGCACAGCACAGAAGACACAGGCCAGGAGGAGGCTAGAAAGGTGGCTTTAAGCCACTTTTGCCCCTCTGGGATTCTGAGCCGCTCCAGGAGTTAGTTAGCACACCAGCGCACCTCCAGCTGCCTGTTTTGCAGAGCACTCAGCCGTTCTCCCTCACGCTCCTGCCATGTCCCCACTACCCTTGTCTCCTCCCCTATTCCCTGGCATATCCCTGTGCTAGGTGGTGCACAGGTTGGGGGACATGTATGTGCACATGTGCGCCAACCCTACATTACCCCTCTTCTGGGGGGATTTCCCCAGGGCGCCATTCTGCCCCATTATGCTGCCCTGGTAACAAACAGAGGTTGTAATAGAGGACAGCATCTGACCCCCAGAATGAACAGGGTTGAGAGGCTGTATCCTTTGCTTCCTCTATGCTCTCCCCCACAAGAAGGGTGATTACTTGTTAATGCCTTGTGTTTTAACTGGGGAGTTCATGGTGTCTTTGCCACAAGTCCAGTGGGTTTTTCTTTGGGACAGGATGACTAAACTAAAGTCTGTATTTTAAGATTAAAAGGTCTGAAATTACATTCCAGTGAACTTAAGCACTTAATGTAGCTACAGTGCAGTCTAATGTATGTGAAGAAGCATATCCCTAAAGACAGATGATCCAGTGAGATGCCAGCCTATCCTAATTATTTTTGACAAAGCACAAGAAAAAGTAAGTAGCCTTGGGGATAATTTCTGCCTTCATCTACACTAGGCAATGACAGAGAACTTAACTTTTGAGTTATGCTTCATTTACAATGGAATAGAAGTATGCCAGTATGCACAAATATTTCTGCCAAAAGTGCATCCAGCAAAGTTAAGGGGGAAAGAGAGAGAGAGAGAGGTTAAGTAAATTGATAATATGCTACTTTGTACTTTTAGAGCACGTTCCACCCAAAGATCTCAAAGTGCTTTACAAACATTAATGAAATTTGCAACACCCCTCTGAGGTACCAGTAGGAACATATCATAACCATTTATAGATGAGGAAACTGAAACACAAGGATGAAGTTTTTTGCCCAAGGACAAAGAGTAGGTCAGTGGCAGAGCCAGGAATACAACCCAAAATTCTGGCTCCCAGTTCTGTTCTTTGTCATGTAAGCTCGTGATCTGAACATGTGTAGAATCTGATATACCTGTTTAAATACAAATATTTCCCCTGTATTTTATCATTTCCCTAGAAAATGAAAACTTTTAGAAGAAATACACACACTAGAATTTTCTGTGTGCTTATCCTTTAAAGAAAAATGCTGGAGCTATGGTGAAACCAGTCCTCAGGGTAATAACATTTGGCACAGTTCTCAAAAACAACGTAACAAAATTATTTTTAAAACATTAGTTCAATTAATCTAATGTGACTAATTAATTTAGTCACACAATTTACTGGTAATGTTTTTTCCCCCTTTGCTATCTTTTTTCTTGAAAACAGATACCATTGGGTTTAATCTTAAATTAAAATTTGAAATGTGCTTGTGTCAGACAAGGAAAAAATAGTACATACAGAAACTTTTTCACTTGTTAGTCACCCTGCATAAAGATACACTCACACTTCCACTTGTGTGAACTTCCTAAGGACTGGCAGAATAACAAAAGGTGTACAGGAAGAGAGAAAACACAGACACAAACACACTTATACAGAGAGTCAGAATCTCATTTTTATTAATGGATTTCTTATGTTAGATATCATTTCTAGGTTATCACAGCACTGTGCCCTTAATATTTATAGCACCAAGGTTTTAAGGTCTTTAGAAACATAAATGAATCATACTCCTGTGAAATGTTAGCCGTATTTTACAGATGATGGAAAAGGAGGCACAAGAAAGAGCAGGTCCTCATTTTTGAAAGCAGCCTCTAATTTTGGCAACCTCAAGCATTGCATTCCCAACTTGAAACAATTATGGCATGATTTTCAGAGGTGCTGAACACACTGAGTTAAGTTGTAACTGCAAGTGCTCATCATCTCTGACAATCAGACCGTGGTATCAAAACCAGAAGCACTCAAAATTAGAGGCAAACTCACTCAGCACTACTTAGGCAGGAATTTGCAAAGGAGCCTGAAGAGTTGTTATTCCCAAGGGGCTTGGATATCTAACACCCTTAGGGTTCGTTGAAAAGCCCAGCCTCAATTTTACACGTGGCCAAATCCATCCCTGCTGTGCAAAAATTTAAGCATGTAACTAAATGCTTTGCTGAACTGGGGCCTAAGTGACTTGCAGAAAATGATTACCAAAATGGTGCTGAACATGGTTTTTGGTTTACACTTGCAGTTAGACCATGTTCAGCACTGGTTCATTAATAACATGCATTGCCAGCAACAAGGAATTTTTCGAGCATTTTGGAGCAGTAAGAGTGGTACCTAACAGCACTGCTGGTTTGCTATTTTCACTGTTTTTGAGTTGTCCCCTAAGAAAGTAACTAATGCATTAATTTTCTTAACAATGGGCAGATAAGCAGATCAAGAAAATTCACATAATTTCATGTCTGAGGACTTGAGGTTTCCACAAATATTCAGTTTATACCGAATAGCAATTGCAAATAAAAGAGGCCCTTTATAGCCTAGCAGGATTCTTCAATCTACTCTGATGTTTCTCATTGCATTCATAGGCCCCTTATTGGCCCAGTCCTGTTCCCAGTGAAATCAACTGCAAAGTTTCCATTAAGTTGAATGAGAGTAGGATCCAGTATTATGCCCCTTTCAGGTAAAGATTCTGCCAGATTACAAATATGCAAGCAGTTTGGGATGCCAGCTTCATGAATGCTGTTGTCAAGTACCTGAAGAGGGGTTTCCAGATGTCTCAGCTGAATCAGCTGTTCAAGGTATTTTCTCCAAATACTGAATGGGTATTAGATAAGGCCATATTCATTATTTTGCCTTTTCTGTGCAGTAAATTCCCACATGTGAAAAACTGCAACAATTAAATCAAAGCAAGAATTATTTCTTGTTTGTAACTAGTATTGGATACATTCCTTTAGCCAAAGCCTGATCAATTAAAAATAGCCCACATAACTTCACATTGTGGCCTTAACACATTCCTTAACCCTTTAGTCCCAGTGAAGTGGCATAGTCAGAAATCACCTAGGTGTATCACCCCCAACTGCTACAACACTTTTTTTACAAACCACCTGCTGTTTCTTTGCCCAAGACACACCTTTTCTTCCCCCCACTACCACTGCCAGCTGGCTGACCCCTCTGCCTTTGTCTACAGCTGGCAGGCACCTGCAACTCCACCCCCAGGCCAACTGGCACAGCAGAAGCTGGTAAATATGTGTTGACTACCCAATTAATCCTCAAATTCCCCACGCTCACCAGATTACTGCTGTTCCCTCAGGCAGCTGCTTTTCTTAAATAGCACCGCCCTGGCCATTCAGTCCTAGGCCTCAGGAGCCTGTTAGTTAATATTGTTCAGCCCTTTTCCTTCTACCTCAGCCTAATGAAGGATACATAAATATTTCTGGCAAATTAGCGTATGTGTGACAGCTGATGTTGCTTTCAGTCTTTGATTATAGGAAGAACTGGTTGCAAATATCTCTGTCAAAATCAAATTTTGACCCAAAAGAAACTCTGAATAATTTTGACCAATTCACTATTTTATAACTAGCTCAAGTCATGAGTGAGAAATCAGTTTTGTTCAAATGGGAAGGCAACAAATCTCCAGTCAATCACCTCTCCTCTCTGTGCAAAACATCTGGAGTACACCAAAGCAGCTGTTTAATGGCCTGATCCAAAGACCACTGAAGTCATTGGGAGTCTTTCCATTGACTTTAGTGGGCATTGGATCAGGCCCTAACTGTACACACCAGTTTGAAATGAAAAGGATATGCCAGATTCCAATGAAACTCTTGGTGTATGCTGGTAAACTGAACTAATGAGCTGCTTACCACTATCAGCACACATCTAGATATTTATGCAACACTCCACTTTCTCATTTTAAGTGACATCTTATATGTTACTCAACCTTATACAGGAACTCCAAGAGTAGTTACAGAAAGCCTTTAGAATTGTATCTAAAATGAACCATACCTGAAAAAATACACACTTCTCTCCAAGCTGAAATGTCATTGATGGTAGTTTTAGTTGCTACTTGCACATAATAAATAAATTATCTTGTAGACATTGAGTAAAAATTACATTAAAGTCAGAACAGAAAACTTCTAAGGGCTTGTCTTTCCATCCTGCTGTATTCTTAACTATTTCCTGCTCAGCATCACAGTCGTTTATCTAGGAAACCTCTTTAAAAAGGTTAAAACAATACACTGTTTATATTTCTAGTGACCTTTGTCTTGCCTCTTTTTCCCTGGCCAAGAGATATCCTGTTAGGGAAATAGCTAATTACCGTCTCTTGAATTTGGAAAACGTCTACAATGGGACATTTGGGATTGTGTTACCTACTTCCTGTTTAAGCACTTGTCTCTTGGAACAGATGGAGATCTAAGCAAAGACCCTGTGGAAGCATTTTTACCCTCTTCCCTTCCTTATTTTGAGTGCCATTCCTCTCAGGTCTGATCCGATTTCAAGTATAAGACTGATTCTAAGTCTGAGATCTTTCCCACCTCCTCTCTCTCCATTTTACAGATTGATGACTTGAAAACATGATATTGCAGCTGTATCTTCTTGCAAATCTTATTTCAAAAGTAGTTGCTAAATTGTGTCTCTGTAGACACAAGCTTCCTCACATGAACTGAGTAAAAATTGAATAGACACACTGTTAGTTTTGGAGGTCGCAAAAAACTTGACATTAACCCATAGTGAGGGGTTAGAGATGAGGATAGAGCTAAGCGGGACCCAGATTTTCCATTTTGTGGGAAATTCCACAATTTCAAAACCATTTTAAAAAACAACCTTCTGTTCCCAATTGGAACAGAAACAAAAATTCTTTAAATTTCCTGTGAAGTGAAATTCAAATAAAATTCATTTTTGGGTCTATCAAAACATTTTATTTTGATAAAATCAAAACACAACATTCTGATTTTGACCTTTAAAACTTAAAAAAAATCTAAAAACAGTTAATTTATTTTCAAAAGGTCATTTTGAAATGAAAAAGCAAAACATTCTGTTCTTAAAATGTCAAGACACTTTGCTTCATTCGTTTTCTAAACAAAATGTTGTTGAAATGGACACTCTTCAAAATATTTCGATTTTGTAAAAAAACATTTTGAATCAAGAAACCATTTCAACGAAAAATTTCCAAACAGCTCTAAATGATGAACTCGAGTACTCATCTGACACCATATATAGGCTTCTATTTTTCATTGGAGTCAGAATTAAAAGTATCTTTCAGTTTTCATGATACAGAGTATTGATCCAGACAGGCAATATCATGACAATCTCGCAATGCATAGCAAAAGGTACTGTGAGATCTCACAAACAGTACAAGGTATGCTGCTTCCAGTGCAGAAAGACTTGAGTGTGGGAGGCAATTACATTGCTCTTTCTAGATGGGTGACTCAGTGTTTGTTGCCATCCAGCATTACTCCAGGCAGGAAAATGATTTCCTCTTGGCATACTTTTTCATTGGTACCAAGATACTAACTGTAGGCCTGAGCCCTAAAAATGTGTAACTCAGAGTGTGTTTCTATTCCGAAGAGTTACTATGTAAGAATGGCACTTTCTAACAAACAAGATCTGTTCCCTTTGTATATTCTGAAAGTATCTGCTTGGTGCTTACTTTAATGGCAAAGATTAGTTTTAGTAAATTATTTTTTTAAAGTCTCCCAGTTTAAATGATCTTAAGGCCTTGATCCTGAAAATCTCTGCAGTGCATAGTAGAGTACAAGTTTGCTGAGCTCCCTCAGAGTGTGAATGAAGGTTACACACACGCACAAATAAGGTTAAGCCTTTGATATATTCCTGGGCACTGAGTGGAAGTCAGTCACAAGCCCCTTACAGGCCTATTCACTTACTTTTCAGAGTGTGGACTGAAAAAGGGGCAAAGAGTAGTTGGAGAATGGGAGTGTCTGAGAAGACACGAATTTAGACATGATCCGTAGCATGGAAAAGAACCTCTTAGCTTTGTGCTCTTCTCTATGCCTTGCTTCTAGTACTAGATCTTGATTCAGGATAGCACTTAAGCAGAAGCTTAAAGTGTAGAGCTGGTCAATTTTTTTGGACTGAACAGTTTTTGGTCAGAAAATGCAGCTTTGTTGAGATCAGCAATTTGAGACACCTAGGACCTGATTTTTCAGAGTATTTAGCATTGTATACCACTTTATATGTTCAAAGCCCAGCTTCCACTGACTTCAGTTTTAACTGTGAGTGCTCAGCATTTCTGCAAATGAGATCTTAGGATCTGGAATCAGGCACCAAGAAAATGAGGCATGCACAATTAGTGACCACCCGGGAATAGTTTGGTTTAAGTGACTTGCCAAGCATTACAAAGGAACTTTGTAGCAGAGGCAGGGATAGAAACCAGTTCTCCGGGGCAGCATTCAACTGCCTTAATTCCTGCCTCATTCACTTTTACACATCTTCCAACTTCTGCAACAAATGAAGCAAGGAGTCCAAAAACAACAGTCTCCTTCACTACACAACCTTGATGCACCCCCAAAGCAGGTCCATCCTGTGCTCTGAATGAAGCAGGCGTCATGTAATTAAAGACTATCATAATTCATACACACAAGGGGGCAGAATTAAGGTTGCATAGGCACTGGCAATGGTAATTCTGTCATCTCCTAATTTTTCTCTGCTTGACTTTGCAACCTTAAAAATGTTCTTTGAATATAGTTTTTTGCACATATTTTCCTAGGCTTTAGAAAAGCAAACTGAAAAAAACCCAGACATTCCATTATAAGACAATTTATTGACACCCATGTGGGTCATCAGCAGAGTTGGAAATTTTAGATCCACTGCACAGACTTCTGCCACTTGAGCTAACAGAGTAACTGGTAGCAATAGTAGGTTGTCATCTCCTCTATATACCACCACTAGACAGGGAAGAGACACACACTTTGCCAATGGGTTTCACAGATATTTGCAGACAGCAGATGAATAGTAAGACTCAGGAATCTTGGATTTCATTCCAGTCTCCAGAGGGGGGCGAGGTGCTCTAGTGGACACAGTACCTTCTGCCTGTTCTCCCAAACTTGCCTACTTCTGCCCTGTTCCTGTCTCTTCATCCCAGTCCCATTCTCCTGACCTAACCAGGCCCAGTCTTTAATCCTCAGGTTCTCCTCTTAGCCGCAGTTTCCTTGACCAGCCAGTACCAGTGATCCCCTTGCACCCCGACTTGTTGTCAACTCTCTCCCCACTTCCCTCACCCACTGGTTCCCAGTCCCAATCTCCCTGCAGATCTATGTCCAATCTCAATATCCCACATCAGTTTCCTACCCTGGCTCCCTGCCCTGCCTTTCCCAGTCTCCCTGGCTTCCAGTCCCCCGTAACTCCCAGTCTCAGTTTGCCCACACCCCAATTTCATGCTCCTTGTCCTAATCTACTCCCACAATACACACCCCTTCAGGTCTGACTCTTGTCCCCTGTGCATTTGAATTAGGCAGCTTCCCTCTCTGCACTGCCTTGGTGTCAGCAGTACAGACAGCACAGTAGAGACAAGTCCCTGTTTTTAGTTCCAGTCCCCAGACCCAAACGCAGTGCACCCAGAGTTGCAGTGGCAGGGAAAACCCAGCTTACCCCCGAGCTCGAGCATGCGCAGTGCGGAAAGCATCTTCAATGAATTTAGCTCTGAATCTCTAGCAAGGGTCTAGTGAACACATGCAAACTGATTTTTCAAAGGCTTATAACTGGGCTAAATTTGGAAGATTTTCATAGGATGGTAAAAGTCACATCCCTGACACAAAAGCCACTCCTCTTGCCAAATTTCAAGTCCCTGTTCCAAAACATAGGGGTGCTGGAGCACCTGAAAAAAGGTCAACAAAATTTTTTTAACATGGACAAAAAATATGTATATTTTCCTCTACCCTCATTCTTGGAAACTACTGAAGTGGTTTTGCTGAAATTTTCCATAAAACTTCAGCCTGAGGTAGACACCTGGCATGGACAATTTTAGCCCAAACTGGTAAAGTTTGGCAAAGTTATAATCGACTGAAAACAGGCGTTTACAATGAGAAGTGTTAGGCAACCTTAATAATAGGTGGTGCAACCAGCCCCAGCTAAAGTCTTAGTATTTGCATTATCTCTACGTGCCCATGGAAAAAAGACAGTCTGGCACTGTTTGCCTGAAACTCTGCTCTTTGAGGGTTGGTCCTCTTGGGAAAGGGTTAAATAGGTCCTGTTGACTCACTCAGGCAGGTGACTCATCACCTCACTTGAATATAGGGGACACTTGGGTGCCTAGACTGAGTGAGGATACAGCGTGTGGGCTGAGCAGTCCTTCAGCTGGAACCCTAGGAGCACTCAAACTGAGGAAAAGGCATGAGATGGAACTTGTTATCCTAGTGTTAATGTATTTGCTAATAAAGCTGTCATAAAAATAAAGGGAAGGGTAAACCCCTTTGAAATCCCTCCTGGCCAGGGGAAAGCTCCTCTCACCTGTAAAGGGTTAAGAAGCTAAAGGTAACCTCGCTGGCACCTGACCAAAATGACCAATGAGGAGACAAGATATTTTCAAAAGCTGGGAGGAGGGAGAGAAACAAAGGGACTGTGTGTCTGTCTATATGCTGTCTTTGTCGGGGATAGACCAGGAATGGAGTCTTAGAACTTTTAGTAAGTAATCTAGCTAGGTATGTGTTAGATTATGATTTCTTTAAATGGCTGAGAAAAGAATTGTGCTGAATAGAATAACTATTTCTGTCTGTGTATCTTTTTTGTAACTTAAGGTTTTGCCTAGAGGGGTTCTCTATGTTTTTGAATCTAATTACCCTGTAAGATATCTACCATCCTGATTTTACAGGGGGGATTTCTTTATTTCTATTTACTTCTATTTTTTATTAAAAGTCTTCTTGTAAAAAACTGAATGCTTTTTCATTGTTCTCAAATCCAAGGGTTCAGGTCTGTGGTCACCTATGCAAATTGGTGAGGCTTTTTATCCAACATTTCCCAGGAAAGGGG
Source organism: Caretta caretta (assembly GCF_965140235.1). Taxonomy (NCBI): domain Eukaryota; kingdom Metazoa; phylum Chordata; order Testudines; family Cheloniidae; genus Caretta; species Caretta caretta. The sequence goes on from NC_134211.1 coordinate 74,798,673, forward strand.
GGGGTGCAAGTGTTGGGAGGATTGTTCATTGTTCTTAAGATCCAAGGGTCTGGGTCTGTAGTCACCTAGGCAAATTGGTGAGGCTTTTTACCAAACCTTGTCCAGGAAGTGGGGTGCAAGGTTTTGGGAAGTATTTTGGGGGGAAGGACGCGTCCAAACAGCTCTTCCCCAGTAACCAGTATTAGTTTGGTGGTGGTAGCGGCCAGTCCAAGGACAACGGGTGGAATATTTTGTACCTTGGGGAAGTTTTGACCTAAGCTGGTAAAGATAAGCTTAGGAGGTTTTTCATGCAGGTCCCCACATCTGTACCCTAGAGTTCAGAGTGGGGGAGGAACCTTGACAAAAGCCAAACCCCAGCAAGGGGGTGAGTTTTAAACTTTGCACAGGGTGTAGATTGTTTTTTTTTTCTTTTTTTTGGTGTGGGGGAGTGCTCAGTGGGAGAAGTGTAAAAATACCTATTACCAGGATTTACTGGTACTGGAAAGTGTTGCAAAAAACAAAAAATTGAAAAACTGTTAGTTTTACAATGAATGTCGCCATCACACAGGATTTTATGAAATATAATCAAGCCATTTAGCTATCATTAAAACTCAGTGTTGTGCTTATCTTATTACAGTACTTGTGTTCTGGTGAAATGATACAAGCTACTCAAAGAAACATTCTGAAATAATTTTGATTCTGATTTTCATTCTCTGAAATACACAGGCAACTCTGTCAAACGTGCACACACACATCTTCTCCCTGAGCTGCTATTTCACAGGGAGTCTTATTTTCAGGAAACGTAGAGGCTTTTATATTGTAGTATTATCATATTCTCCCAAATTAAGACTCCCAGATGATATGTACATAAATTCAACCATGTATAGAGTACATATATTTCTTTAAAATACATGTTTGGGAGCCTACAGAATAAAGCCTATTTTAAATAAGGAACAGTCTTTATTTACCAGTGTAGTTAGTTGCTTGTGCTGAAAACTAGGAATATTTTCATTGGAAGTGAGAATCACTTTAGATAATTACTCCTCTTGCTTTTTTAAAAAAGCCCCAGAGACATCCTTGAATATGTATAAGATCTGAAAGACATTAGAATGACTGAAGCATATCATATTACTTCATTTATTTGTTGGGGGAGACACCACAAACTTTATATACAGTATGTATTGTCCATTTGCACCATGGATACAATAATTCTTAGCATTTTTCTATATATAATTTTTGTCTGTACATGCATGTGAATTTGTTTGATTTTTTTTTTTTTGTCTGTATGGGCAAACTACTTCTAGAGTTCCAATCTGATTCACATGAGCAAGGTGTCATTCCAGTCACAATTTACTGTAGGTGTGAATGCTGTCAGAAAACTTCAGAACAAAAAAAAATTTAATTGGGGAAAAAAGGCCTTTTAAGCAATAGGATGATAGCATGCTACTTTATCATTAGAGTTGACATTAATAATGACTTAATTTTGCATAGCACCTTTGATACAGAATGTCCCACAACGCCTTATATATAATGTATAAGAACTGATTCACTACCACTGAAATGTATATTGTTAGATTAAATTAGTAGAGCAATAATGAGAATACGTGGCAGCCCTTCGTAGAATTTTATGTAGATTAATTTAATGCCTGTGTATCTACAAGGGATGCATCATGAGCCTTTTGGAAGATCTTCGCTTTGTTCTCCATCCCATATGATTTTTAACTTCAAACAACATTATTGAATTGGGACCTCTTGCCACATCCCCCTGTGAATCTTCATGCATAAGAAACAATGATTTTTTTTCTCTGCAATTTTCTGTGATACTTCCTACCCCAATTGTGTTTCTTGTATCTACTGGTATACATATAAACCCTGTTTATCTGAATTTTGTTTTCTGTCCTCTAACTCCAATATTTTTTATCTAAAACTTTGATTATACAAAGAATTTGGATGTCTCCTGAGACAGTTGGACAGCCAGGGTATGAGTACATAGCAATTAAACACCCATGGCTGGCCCAGGTCAGCTGACTTGGGCTTGTAGGGCTTGGGCTATAGAATTGTGGTATAGATGCTGGGGCTGGAGCCCGACCTCTGAGATCCCCCACAATGGAGAGTGTATCAGAGCTCAGGCTCCAGCCTGAGCCCAAACATCTACACCGCAATTTTACAACTCCACAACGCAAGTCAACGGACACAGGCCAGCCACAGGAGCTTAATTGCAATGTAGATGTCTATCTAGTATCACATTCTATAACAGGGGTAGTCAATAATTTTTTGTCAAGGTCCAAATTTCTTGTTCTAGGTATAGTTAAGGTCCAGACTCCAGACAAAATAATAATAAAAAGTTTCAGAGTAACAGCCGTGTTAGTCTGTATTCGCAAAAAGAAAAGGAGTACTTGTGGCACCTTAGAGACTAACCTTGTGGAGACTTGTGGCACCTTAGAGACTAACCAATTTATTTCAGCATGTGTGGCACCTTGTGGCACCTTAGAGACTAACCTTGTGGAGACTTGTGGCACCTTAGAGACTAACCAATTTATTTGAGCATGAGCTTTCGTGAGCTACAGCTCACTTCATCGGATGCATCCGATGAAGTGAGCTGTAGCTCACGAAAGCTCATGCTCAAATAAATTGGTTAGTCTCTAAGGTGCCACAAATAATAAAAAGAAAACCCCAATGATAATAAGTAAATAAAAAGAATTTTGGGGGTTGTTCGAAAGTGTCTGGTGGTCTAGATTTGGCCCCTGGGCCGCCTATTGACTACCCTTGTTCTATAGGGTTCTTTAGCTCTAGTGACGTAGAATGCAGTTGGAGAACAGAAATCATAGTATTTTTAAAAGAGAGGATAAACCATAAAATCTACATACCACAGTTATCTCTGACCACAAAGCTGAACTGTACTATATCTGCATTTGACAGAATGATGTATTGTGTATGCTTGCTTATACAGTGTTCAGGAAAAAAAATTTATTAAACTGAAAAGCAAACAAACCAAAAGATAGACAGCATATAACTGCTCAAACTGGAATTTGGCCAGGATGCTGGGCTAATACACTCACTTTTGCATGAAGTGTCACAGGCTCCCTTAAGGGTCTTATGTGGTCAGGACTGGTTGACATCTGGAATTTCGATTCCCTGGGAAATACTGACATTTAAAAAAAAGTTCTACATCAGAACAAAACCTCTATTTCTTGCAGAACAGAATTCCAAAATTTTGTTTCGAAAAATCAAAATGCCATTTTACTTCGACTTTTTGAAACAAAATTGATAAGGTTCTCTGAGCTGCACAAAAGTCCAACACCCATGCTTCCAAGCTCCCTGCCACAGAGCAGGGAGCCTAGAAGCCCTGAGAACCTAGAGCTGCCTGGCTCTGCAGCAGACCACCAGGCAGGCTGCCAGAGAACTGGCAAGAAACCTGCCTGGCTTCCATTGGAAGAGTTTGACATTGACACATTCCCACGGAACATTTTGATATAGTTGAATTGGAATTTTCCGACAGAAAACTGTTCTGTCAGAAAGTTTCCAACAAGCTCAACTCAGGATTTTTGCGTTATGTCATCAGACAGATGGCATCTCATGGACCACAGTGATCTTCAGACAACATGCTGGAAACTGGCTCCGTGCTGACTCAGAAGAATAGCTCCTATTGAATCACTAATGCTATTTCCTGCAGCACCTTGCTTTTCCTGGATGTCCTCTATAAACGGAGGGCCAGACTTGAAAAAGTGTTCAGCCTCCAGAAGCTTCCATTGTTACACTTATCACCAGACTGGCTCAAAAGCTCAGCACCCAATACACTGGTTCTTTTGAAAATCTGTCCTCTTACCTTGGTGCCTAAATAGAAGCTGAACACTCTTGCTAATTTGGCTCTGATTGTATGTACAGAGCTCCTTTCAAAATCTGGACCCTACTGTCAAATGATGGATATTGCATCAACGTGCAATATCTTTGGGGACCATAATGTATTAAATGTATGCATGGTTTACATATCACTATGGGCCAGGGACTGTATGCAACTCCAGGAGGAAGCTCCAGGAACCAAAAACAGTGGGGGTGATTAAGATGAATCACTTAGGTTGTAAACACTTCCAGAGAGGTACCTCCCACTGCAGAGGCTTCATATACTGCTTCTAACTGGGTTTTCCAGAGACCAACAGACAAAGAAAGGGCTTTTGATGTAAAACAGCTGGGTTTAAACTGACTTAGGCCTTCTTTCTGATCCAGAAAATAGACAGGATCATCTGTTCATGGGGGAGGGGAGGCAACCCTTGTGGAAGGGTTGAAAAGACTTTGGCCAATTTGGGCCCCCATAAGACTGATGGGTGAGTCCTGTTATGTTTACTGTGCTTAAATCTGTTTTTATTATGTTTTCTCTGTAATGTTTTTGCCTGAAGATTGAATGTGCTTGCTTAGGAAAAGTGGAGTATTAACTGCTGGTAAAAACACTGTCATTGCCTGCAGAGGGAAAACAAAGTGCAGGGGCTGTCCTTTAGGCAGTCTGTTTTGCTAGGGATATCACAGAGGATGGCAAGGGGTGTGCAGCCTTGAAATCCTGGTTAGGAGGGGGAGAGATGTGGTTCTCCATCCAAAAGAGGAGCTGGCTGGGAGCGGGGAAACCTTAAGTGGCTGTCCTTGATGGACAATGGAGGGTAAATACAGGTACCATTAATCCTGAAACTGTGTGACACTGAACCCTGCTGTCGAAGCCTACATTGGCTGGCTTATGAAAGCTGACTGGATCCCATCCTTAGGCAGGATGATGACTGAGTTACCTTTGATAACACAATCCCAGCACCTAAACATGAGCCGTTTATAGTGCAGCAGCAAAGGGTTGTGATGAATGAGCACCGGTGGCCATGCAGGTGGTTCTTCAAAGAGAATCTCTTACATAGTTTTTCTAGCACCTCAAGGCTCATCCCTCGGCCTGCGCCACTTCCCACAGCCCCCATTGGCCTGGAGCGGCGAACCGCGGCAAGTGGGAGCTGCAATCAACTGAATCTGCGGACACGGCTGGTAAACAAACCAGCATGGCCCGCCAGGGGGCTTACCCTGGCGGGCTGCGTGCCAGAGGTTGCCGATCCCTGCTCTAGCAGCATGGTGAGGAGAGAAGAGGGAGTGAGAAGTGGAGTGAGAGACAGAACAGCACCAATCAAGGATGTTCTGGGAACATCTATCAGCTAGAGAGCAACAGTCCCTAAAGAAGTATTGGAAAGTACAGTGCCGTATGCTTTCATGACATGTATTTACTGCTGTTAACGTTATGACTAATGTTTGCCCTTTCAGTTGAAACTCTGAATCACAACTAAAGAGCCACTCTTTACCTTTAGTCCTTCATCCAATTGCATTTTTAAACAATGACCTACTGCATGGCACCATTCTTATCTGCAGACACATCTCTGAGTATCCTGGTCTTGAAAGTCTGAGTCACAAATCTCCACTGACTCTTATAAATCTTTTTACCAAATCTGAACTATAATGTCTATATTTTGACAGACATTAACAAAATGAGGTTTTGGTTGATAATTAAAATGGATTTGGAAAGGGCCACTGAGTCTCATTTTTATATCCGGCACCCTCTGAGAAGGTAGTTTGCCCATACAAAGTGATGCAATTTCATGCCATTGCTTTCTACTTGAACTAGAGGGTAAAGGATGCTCCTTTATTTGCAGAAATGTGGTTTGGGAAGGAGAGGGGACTGGTGTGACCAAGTTCAACATTTGAGGCTCTCCCTGAAAGTCCAGGGGTGTGATATTGTAAAATGCGCTGTTATGGCTGACATAGAATTCAGCAGAGCAGTTAAATGATTGGTTTATTTGTTCCTCATGAAAAGTGTTGTACTGATGTCCTAGGGGATTTATAATTATTCACTAAACAGGGAAGGCACTGCCAGTGAATGCTCTCCCATCCCACCAATGTGCTGCTTCAAGTCACCACCTCTAGAACTCAATGGGCAATTCAGTTTCTATGCTCATTCAGCCTTTTGGACTTTCTGCCAGGACTGTATATGAGGATGCCAATTAGTACGAACTGGGATGGTGAATTTTGATGTGACCTGGGATGTTCCACTAGGAACTGAACTCAACAACTCATTTCACATAACCCACAGAACATCTGGAAGGTAACTTCTTTCAGCCACTACCAAACTAGTCAGACTTGAATTAATGACCTTTGTATTCCATTAAAGATTTCCTGAACCACCTCACTCACCTGCCAGTAGCTTTTTATGCTGGAAATGAATATGCTGAGATAGTCACTACTCTGATGTCACATAACATCCATTATCCACACCCTGCTAAATTACAACTTCAAGGCCTTCAATACATCCTAGTTAATTTAGATTTTTAATCCCTCAGGGCAAGAACCTTGGATCAGATTTTCCCCTATGTAAGAGGCAGGAAATGCAGAGAGTTTGGACTCGCAGATTTTCTGCCTGATTGGGCGAAAGGGTTTGTCACCTCACAGAATGAAAAAGAATTTCAGGCCCTTTGTTTAAACCAGGTAAGAGGACAATGAAAATGGATCAGTCCCTCTTTTTTTACTCTGTTCCATAAAACAAGGACTAGGAGGTCGCACAGTGAAACTAAGGGCAGGAATTATTTATTTTGAATGAGAGAAATAATTCTAAATCAGCATGCTCACACAGTTCCTCAATCCCTCCAGCCTTCACAACAGCATAGGATGGATCCTCCAGTGATCTTCCCCTTCAGGGGTTTACTGAGTGTCTGGAAAGGCAGGAGGCACCACTGGTCAACCTTAACTGTGTTAGTGAAGTTTTGGAACATTTAGTTTCTTGCTGGAATTCCTGCATGATTTACTCCTGAGGGCATTCTGCACCAAAAAATTAAAAATTCTATGCACAATATTTTAAAATTCTGTACATTTTATTTGTCAAATAAATGTGGAGGCTCCAGCATGGCATTGGGAAGCACTGGCCACTGGTTGCACAGAGGTGGGAGATCACTGTGCAGCTCTCCACCTACCCCCTGGACACTGACTCAACGGTGAGGCTCCACGCAACCCTGACACAGCGCAAGGACTGGGCCTGCCTGCCCCAGAAACACCCCAGGGCCCTGCCCGTCTGTGCCAAGTGCACCAGGTAGGCTCAGCAAATCAGGATCCATGTGGAGGAGCTTAGTATGGGGGGATCCCAGTGTGGGTTGAGAGGGTTGTGTATGGGGCAATCTGGGTGCAGGTGGCTCAATGGGGAATCTGCATGTGGAGTGTTCTGGATGCACAGGGGCTTGTTAGTGGGTTCTGAGTGCAATGTTAATGGGACTCTACAGGGGGGTCCAGGTGGAGGTGGTTGGGGATCAGCTGGGGGGGATTGGGGGTGAGGGGGATAGAGCTCGGCAGAGGGGGTCTGCATGTGGTGGGCTCAGTGTGGGGTCCAGATACTGAGCATGTGGGGTAGAATTGGTGCAATTGGTTGCGGCTTGGTGGGGAACTGGGTGTGGGTGACTCGTTGGGGTGGTCCAGGTGCAGGGCGACTCATCGGGGGGCTTCTGAGTGCGGGGGTGGGGATGAGGGTTGGCAGGAGGGTCTGGGTATGACAGGGTCTGGATGCACAGGGGTTGGGCGGATGGGGGAGCAGCTCCCTGTACAGGGATCCTTCTCCCTGCAGCTGAGGAGCAATGGGTTGAGGAAGTGGTGGGTGGGGGTGGGTCTGACCTGGCCCTTGATGCCGTGCAGGGGAAGAGGGAGTCCTGTCCTCCCCAGCCCAGACTAGCAGATGAGCCCAGCACAGGGCCAGAGCCACCAGTCGGGTCTCCTCAAGTTCTACCTCCTGCCCCACAGTGATTTACCTCTCTGATAGCTGCCCTGGGGACCCAAAACATATTGCTGAGGAGGGTTGCATGATCGCTGTTGTGGCTTCCCTCTGCTTCCCCATCAGAAAGTCATTTTTCTGTGGGGAAGCAAAGAAATCTGTGGGGGAAATAAATTCTCTGTATGTGCAATGGTACAAAATTCCCCCAGGAGTAATGGTTGAAGGGGATGATGATGTGGAGAATGGCTGCCCACTCCAGCCCTGCCTCCTCCAGATCAATGATCAAAGGGGTAGAATGCATACAATATGAGCAAAGGCTGAAAGAACTGGGTATGTTTCACTTGGAAAAAGAGATTAAGGGGGGATACGATAGCTGACTTCAGATACTTGAAAGGCTGATACAAAAAAGATGGAAGTAGTTCTTTGTCCACACAGGGCAGGACAAGAAACAGTGGGTTCAAACTACAGCATAGCAGATTTAAATTGAATCTCAGGAAAAACTTCCTAACTGTAAGAACAAGTAAGACAATGGAACAGACTGCCTAGGGAGGTTGTGGAAGCTTCTTCACTGGAGATTTTCAAAAGGAGGCTGGACAGCCATCTGCCGTGGATGGTTTAGACACAACACATCCTGCATCTTGGCATGGGGTTAGACTAGATGACTCTTGTGGGCCCTTCTAATCCTGTGATTCTAATGGAACATGGTCTCCACATGGGGCTTCCTTGGATCTGGCATTTCTCCTGCCATTTCCCTCCCTCCCCTTCTGTTTTTTGCTTACCTTGACTTGCAGAAGGGCAACTCTTTTGTTTTTTCCTTGCCCATAAGCTCCAGGCACATCTACGGTTATATAAATAAATGGAAGAACTCTTAGTATATAGAGAGAGCTCTTAACAGATAGATCTGAAACAGATAGATCTGACAGGTGTTGCCAGGCATCTTTATCCCCATTCTACAGGTGAGGAAGCTGAGATGCAGGGAGGATAGGGTATGCTATCAATTGATAGGGGGAAGAGAGGGTCTCGATGGGTTTATAATACAGTTGGCTGGGAAAGGATTTTTGTTCCGGGGGTGGGGAGAAATCAGCAAATATGAACAGAATTTAGTTTGCAGTGAATTAGGTCTTTGAAGTTTTTTGGGATTTTGTTAAAACCCTGAACATTTTCGGAACCAGTTTTTGGCTGCCGGGGGGACTAAAATTATGCAAAAAAAACCCCCAAAAAAACACAACCCCCCACCAAACCAAAAACTGCGTTCCACTGAAAAAAACCCACAAACCCTTTCGATGGAAAACGAGTTTCTCCGGTTAGCATGAAACTCCGCTGGGCTTTGAAGCCCTCTCGGCCCGCCAGGGTAAGTAAGCAAGTGGGTTGCAGACGGAGCCCTGCCCTGGAACATGCTGCTGCTGCCATAAGCCCGCGCGAGCAGGAGTCTGCTGCGGTTCCATACCTGTGAAGCGCGGTGGCTTCGGAGAAGAGCAGCTGAGCACTTCCTTCTGGCGATAAGATCTTCGCTCTCATTCGTCACAGCTGGCGGCGCCCGCTGCACCGCTCGCAACTGCTTTCTCTAGAGAAGCTGCTCGGGGGGGGTGGAAATAGCGAGCGGGGAGCGGGAGAGATGCAATGCCCGGGGCTGCTCCCCCAAAACCTCGCTGCTCCTGGTGACCCCGCTCGCCATGTGATCCCGGCAGGGCTGAGGCTGGCTCCGAAATGGGAACCTTAGGGCAGAGGCGAGAGAACCCGTAAGCTTGCCGTGACTTGGCTTCGTGATCCCTCTCCACGCGGGAGCTCCCCGGCGGCGCGAGGGGATGAAGGGGCCGCAGACGCAGGCGGCAGGGAATGCAGGGCAAATGGACGGGCTGGGGCTGGTCCCGGGGCCCCTCTCCCTCCCCCACTCGCGCTGTCCCCGCACTGAAAGGCAGAGTTAACGGCCCCTGTGCCTTGGGCGCCCAGTCCCACTCCTGGCTCTGGAGAGCCCGCGCTGGGCTAGGGCCTGGGGGGGGCTTGGCCAGAGGTGCCTCGCTGCCGCGCTTGCAGGGAGGCTGGGATGAAGCCACCTACAAGGGAAAGCACTGCCCTGAGGGTTGAAATCCAGGCTGCTGCAGTAGAGTGTCTAAAGCCCGTCGGGTTCCTACCCAATTACTCCGGGGGAAAGCGGGGAGGGAAATGTGGTGGTAAAAACATCCTATTTCCCCACCTTGATTGTAACTTTCCCAGCTGGAGCTGGGCTTTGGCCTTGCTTTGGAAAGCGGGGTGGACTGAGAATACCCGAAAGTTGTAATAAATGGGGAGTCCTAGCAGGAGTGCTGTTGGCCTGATCTTGCGTCCCCCTGGGGCTGCTGTTGCAGGAATGTCAGAGCTGTGGAATCTTTGATTCTGTCTAAGGACTCTAGTCACCTGTCCCTTTGGGGTAACGTGCTTTAGTCTATAGTGTGGCGTGAGAGATGTTACCACTTCGGTGCTAGCCCTCTCACACGGGAAACGCCGCCTGGTGCTGGGTGCTAGGCCACGAGCTGACCGTTCATTACTTTGTGATTTCTTTTTCCCTTCCAAAGTTTGCAATGGAAATCCAGGGTGGGAAAAAAAGAAGCTTCTACTCCCCTTACACACGCTGACTAACTGCTGTAAGTGGATATAGTTTTAATTAATTGATTAATTCAGCTCATGTCATTGATTAGTTACCCTCTGTACCCTGCTTTTTGAAAGCAGAAAGTTGCCATGCTGTAAGCTCTTTGGGGCGGGGACTGTCTTTATTTCATGCACGGTTCAGTTCTGAGTGCGTTCTTGGTACCAGCCAAAATAAATACATGCCGGCTACATGTAACTTTTGTTTCACTGCCACTGTAATGCTGTAGCAGCCTGGCTTGAAGGGGAGGTGGAAGGGAATCGACAAAGGGCATCTTGTAAGCTGATTGGTCCCTTCCTGTTACTTAGTCCCATAAAATGAGACCATGAGGTCACACAATAAAGCTAAGGGCAGGAATATTTAGACAAAATAGGAGACATGCTGTGTGAAGAATTCTAACTTCAACAGAATGGATGGGGGTGTTTAGCATCTGCTCTATCAGCAGCACCATCATACACTAGCTTTGTATTTCTGGTGATCTGGCTTCAAGCGTGTTTATACCTGAAATGAGTTTCATGAACTACACAGCACTGTAATAGAAGAGAAATTGCAGATAAGGATTGTGATTCATTGCTAGAGCTATGGCATAGGGGTACTATTCTCTTCATGAGGCATGCATAACTCCCCTTGGAGCACAGAGCTGGAGTCAGGGATGCCCGAATTCTACTTTCAGCTCTGACACTAAAATCACTCCACCTGTAGTTTGTCTTCCTTTATCGGTAATATACAGACAGTGGGTTTACACCAGAAACAATTTAACTCTAAAAACCTACCTTACAGGGCCCTTGCCAGACTTCATTAATTAATATCTTAAGTGCTTTTGTTAGGAAAAACTGTATTGAATAAGTATTTTATATTTACACCTGAACCTACAGGGGTTAAAATATGAGTTTCACTGCAGGGTTCGAACTGTGCATGAAGGAGATCTGCACTGCTGCTTACTGTACAAAGTTTTGTTCCAGGCAGTGCCATCTGTGTTTTACTTCCATCATCAGTAAAATTCACCCCACATATGATTTTTAACATTCTCTCTTAGAAGATGTTCCAGTGGGGTGCAGCTTACAGTCCTTGAAACAGTTAACCATTTTATCAAATAGAGCGGTGATCACTGACTGGGAACTATCAGGCCATATTTTCAAAGGCATTTCAAAATGGTGCCTGCAGCTTTGCAAATGCAAATTTGAGCACACATTTTATCTATGATTTTTGTGCCTTCTCAATCTCTTTATGTTTGCATGAAAATTGTATTTACAAATAAGGTAAACTCAAATGCTGTTTGTAAACACAAGCTTTTTGTACTTATAAAACCTTTAGGTGTGAAAAATAGGCACTAGCAGAATTTGGGTGCAGTTTTAGTGGCCACCTTGGAAAGTCTGACTAATAAGATTGTTACTAATGATTGTATTAACTTAGCAAGAAAACTTCAGTATAAGTGGACATTTACAGGAGCAGTTAAGAGTAGAAACAAAACATGTAACTATAAAATATTCCACTGTAAAATCATGCTGATATTTCAGGCATGAGCTCTATCATTATTTCTTAACAGGTTTTTTTTTTTTTTTTTTTTTAAGTAGATGTCTTCCAGAATTGTTCAGGGTTTGACTATGGGCTTAAATCCGTTCACTTTCATCATAGTGCCCAAATGGAAATATCCATAGGCTGGATGGTCATTACTAGGACACTTTCCCTGTGTTATAATATACATTGTTTGATTTTAGATGAAGTGTCAGATTACATGAATGCCTGTTGCTTTGCTTGGGAATTATGTTTACATTAAGATTGAAATATATAGATTTAAAAAATGAAGAGCTCTATAACAATGCTCTAAAGAGCCATTTTTCACTCCGAAAGTATATTTTATATAGCGAGGTCTCTTTGGTGCATTTGCCAAGTGGGAGGGTTATGTTTTTCACCAACCCAACTCCAGGGAGCTAATTGCCTTTTACATCTCTCCTCCTTTTCCAACCTGCAGCGGAGGCTTGTGTGAAATTTGACACTGCCTTGCTCTCATTGTACTCACTTGACTGTTGTCCTTTCCTTTAGGAAACCTGCACAAGGATGCAGCACTGCCCCTAAAACAGCACTTGAACTGAAGCAGATCAGTCATTGTACCTCCTGTTCAAAACCTACCCAGATCACTGAGTTCAGAATAACGATGCCTTTGGGACACTTAGCCAAAGGCGCCAGCCTGGAGAACCTCATTGAAACCTGCCTTCAGTCTTTTGGTGAGTGTCGTGATTTGAAACAATAGTGTGTAAATGTTTTCAGACCTTTGTACAGTAGCAGTTTAGGTAATTTGTGAAATGTTAAGATATAGTCAAGTATTTTTTATATAAAATAGGGATCTATAAATATGTGTAATATATTATGAGAGTTTAGAATGATAACTTATTCTATTCTGGGAAGACAGTCCTAATCAGTACAGTAAAGTTACCAGGCATTTTGAAGTGAAGTGATTTTCATTTCATTTTTTGTTACTCCATATACAGAATGGAAAATTCTTTGCACGTGGATGGATGTTTAACAAGTAGATGTTGCAAAATGGAGAGTGCAATATTCTCAAACTGTGTAAATGTGTTTATATCGTCTAGTCAGAAATTAGAAGAGTTGTTTTGTGGGCTAGGTGCAGCAAGGTAGGAATGCTTGTTACTTAATCGGAAGAGATACTTAAAAAAAATCAGCTCTTAAGGAGAAAAGATTCAAGTGAAAAGCCTAATCATATACTTTTGGGGTTATGAATTATTCATGATTTTTTGCTTTCACCAGCAAAATATCTACATTGAAGAGCACCATTTGAGATGTATAACTTATGCAAAAAAAGACGCTTTCTGTTTTCATTAGCAAACACTATTTTTGATATTTTATGGAATCAGATGGAGGGCTTCAAAGCCTTTACAAAGAATACAGATAGAAATCTAAAGTATTTTCAAATCATTTGTTTTTTAAATGATGTATTTCTTTGACTATAGAGTGCCATTTTCTTCTGTTACTGCCAATATTATAGCCTTCCATGCTATGTGCTGGATATTTCAGTCCCTAGCAGCAGCTTGTGGCATCCCATTTATTTGTGGAGTTCACCTTTTTATAGCTGTAAACAAACATCAAAACTGTAGATTTTTCAAATGGAGATTAAGCCGAGGATGACACCAATTTTTCTAAATGTCCAACGAGCTACTTGTTGTCAGTTGCAAAAAAATAGGCAGAGCAGTGGAAGTTGTATTTGTACGTATACATAGGATGAGTTGCAGTTCGGTTTCTTTTCAGTGAAGGATTTATAGGAGTTAAATAAGGCTTAGTATTGATATGGTGCTTTACCTCTTCAAAGCACTCTACAAACCATAACTAATCCTTGCAACACCCCAGTGAGGAAAGCATGCATTGTTACTTACTGATTATAAAGAACTTGCAAGGGAAGACAGATATCTGCAGAAGAAGAGAACCAGCAATGCTTTTTCTCCATCTAATTTCAATCTACACATTGAATTTTACTACGTAAGAAAAGTCATTAAACCACTAAAAAGCCCTCACTCTTGCAACCCCCCCCGCAAATTACTAACATTTGTTTATCTCTTCAGACAAACTGAGCCAAACTAAGTGCTAAAGTAAGCCTATATATACACACACATGTATATTTTATTTGTCTTAGCTCATTAACCAATCTTCTCAATTTGTACCTATATTTTTGTAAAAGAAAAAAGGATATGCATTTTATATTAAAAGATAGCAGAATGGTTGCAGTGAGTTATTTCAAATAATGTAGGTGAAATCCTGGCCTCATTGAAGTCCATGTCAAACACCACTTTGATGTCAATGAGGCCAGGATTTCATCCAATATTTCTATTTGTTTTAGTCAATATACATATTTATATCAATTATATTTTAATCCTTCTAAATGAATAATGCATATGTAACCATAACATTTATGGAAGAGCTTGTTTGAGAGAACTGTGTTATACTGTAGAAATCCACACAATCTTATATAAGCCAAAGGCACTTCACAATCTCTTCCATTCAGTGAGCTTATACAGTCTTTGCATCCGATGAAGTGGGCTGTAGCTCACGAAAGCTTATGCTCAAATAAATTTGTTAGTCTCTAAGGTGCCACAAGTACTCCTTTTCTTCTTATGTGTTTTGTTTTCCTTGAAACTGTGCAAATTCTTAAAATATCTTAGGACTTCACAGTAGAGTATTTAAATAAAGCATGAAATGAGGCTGGTACAACTATGTAAAGACATTTCTTACAGAGGGTTCTTTCGAGGGTTAACTACAAACATCTTGCAAACAACCTTCACTGGAGTCCATTTCAGGAGAGGGGATGGGGAGACAAAATTTTGCTTTGTGATCAGGTTAAAAAAAACAAAAACTGTTAGATGCTAAATTAGTACAAGTCAATCAGACTGAGTGAGTCCACTCTATGCCTGAAATTGCAATGCATGCTATCCAGTTACCTTGGACTAGGGTGGCCAACCCGTAGCTCCGGAGCCACATGCGGCTCTTCAGAAGTTAATATGCGTCTCTTTGTATAGGCACCGACTCTGGGGTTGGAGCCACAGTCGCCAACTTTCCAATTTGCTGGGGGGTGCTCACTACTCAATCCCTGGCTCTGCCACAGGTCCTGCCCTCACTCCACCCCTTCCCGCCCCCTGCCATGCCCTCGCTCCTCCCCCTCCCTCCCAGAGCCTCCTGCATGCCATGAAACTGCTGATCGGGAGGGAAGGAGGGAGGAGGAGGTGCTGATAGGCGGAGCTGCCCCTGGGCAGGAGGCGCTGGGAGCTGTGGGGGACCTGATGTGGGGTGCTAACGTATTACTGTGGCTCTTTGGCAATGTACGTTGGTAAATTCTGGCTCCTTCTGAGGCTCAGGTTGGCTACCCCTGCCTTGAACAGTCACAGTTCTATTCCAGACTGAATTTTTCTTCCTTCTGCATCTCAGAAAATCACTTTAGAAAACACTCTGATTTGCAAGGTTTTATAGATAACCACCCCTGATAAATCCAGTGCTGGAAACTGTGCAGTGTTTTACTTTAATGTTAGATCTACATTTTATTAAATTAGTATTGGAAGCACAGTAGGGAAACTAATGCTTAGGGTTACTTGTTGAAAAAGAGTTCTCTGCTATGAAAATTCAGAATACAATAGCCCCAAAAGAAGGCACACAACATACTCTAAAATGCACACTGTACATTATGCTATTCCATTAATATTTGCAATAGCACCTAGAGGTCCCAGTCGGGGATCACATCCCCATCGTGTTGGATCCTGCACACAGACAAAAACAGTTTGAAAACTGATGTGTCTAATGGGGCAATAAAGGCTGGCAGCAGTAGCGGAGTGTAGGTGGGAGCTGACAGCCCTATTCCATATCAGAGATGATAATTAGCACAGGGCCAAGTCAAATAGTCTTAAAAATGAAGAAAAATAGTTTGCACTTGTTTTGTGTCATGCATGGAAAAGGGGAAACCAGTGAAGGGATGCAATGACTGAGGAAGATGATTTTTTTTTGGGGTGGTAGCAGTGTGGTGAATGGATTTAAGGAAGGGTGGGGACAAGAGGACCTTTGTCAAGAACAGAAAGGAGCAAGTTGGAGTGACAAGATGTGAGATAAAAGAGGACCTGTATGAAGGTTTAGCAGTATGAACAGAGAGGAAAGGCCAGATCTAGGAGATGTGCATGAAGGACAAAGCAAGATTTAGGCAGAGTCTGGAAGTGTGGGTCTAGAGAGGGGGCTGGGTCAAAGACAATGGACCTCAATGTTAGGAAGGATGTTAGTGTTGTACATAGTGATGATGAAAGTGGGGCGGGCTTTAGGGGAAAGATCAAGAACTCAATTTTGGCTACGTTGAGCTTAAAGTGATAGCTAAACATCCACAAGGAATTTTCAGAAAGACAGCTTTGAATTTTAGTTGGGAAGGAATGAGGGAGGTCTGGAGTGGAAAGGTAGATCTGCAGGTATGTCTACACTGCAGTATAAGCTCAAAGTTAGTAGAACTCAAGTTAATAAACCCAGGGTCTGCTAACCTAGGGTTTGCGCATCTATACTCATTTGTAACCCAGGTTAGGAATTACGGAACCCTGGGTCTGAACCTGAGGCCACAGCATCTGTAGGGCATTACGTGGGCCTTAGTTCAACCACCCATATCCCAGACTTCCTAGAGGCCTTTCAAAATGTAGCTGCTTTAGCCCTTTGTTCAGATGCAGCGTGAGAAAAACTTGACTGTCCAGAAGACAAACTCAGCCCATGGCATTGTGGAATGCTTTTGGTGGACTCCCTGACCATGAGTCCTATGAGGCTGTGTCTACACTGCAAACCAATAGGGCTTGATCCCTGTGTCCCAGTTTGACTCAGACTTGGACATGCCTCCCCTGTGTGGTCCTGAGACCCTGGATCTGAGTTCTGGGTTAGTGTGATTAGTGTAAAGGAGGGTGGTTAGGACTGAGCCTGCGTTTGAACCTTGCACTGCAAGATAGGCATACCTTGAGTCATACATGTAAAGATGATACTTAAAAACATACTACTGAATGAGATCTGCAGAGATAGGGAGAAGAAGAAACAGGCCAGGAATGGAGCTCTGTAGGAACCCCAATGAGGGCTGGAGTGAGGATGAATGGGATTCATCCTGCGAATGAAACACTGAGAGCAACTAGAGAGCTAGGAGGAGAACCGGAGAAGGGTGGGAGGACAAGCTGTTAAGAACATGGTTGATAGTTGACGGCAGTAGGCAAGTTGAGAAGGATGAGAATGGAGTGCTGGTCCTGAGAACAGGCCATGAATACATGAGAAACGTTGGTGTGAGCTGTTTCAGTGGAATAAAAGGGTGGAAGCTGGATTGGAGAGACCAAGCTGCAGCATCCCGACTGCTATTTTTCACTGCACTAGCTCAAACCTTGGTAGTGAGAGTCTACCTGGGATGGGAGACTCACTCCCAGCTGCAGAACAGTCATAGCTTTAGTGTGTGGTAATTATAATACTGCCAGTTAGCGCACAGCAAGCCAGCATGCTGTAGATTTACCTACCGGCTTGCCACACACTACATCTCAGAGCAGACAAGCCAGCAGGAGAAGCAAAGCAGAAATGTGAGGGAAGGGATGAGACTGCGCAGAGAGGGAGATCAGACGGGATGAGTTGTGGCCACTGGGACAAGTGCAGGGAGTAGCGAACGAAAGCATGAGAGAAATCACAATTTCAGTGATAGGGACAGGGAAGAGACGCTGGTGATGGGAATGAGAAAGGGACAGGGAGGTACCCTTGGATCATGCCAGTTTTCTTTTTGAAGAATGTAGCAAGACCCTGAGCAGACAGGAAGGAGGGTTTGAGTAGGTTGCAGGTGCCAAAAGGGGCAGAGGCTGAGAGTTTGGGAACAATGAGTGTGCAGAAGTTGTGCTGCTTGGCTAAAGATACAGCCCAACATTAGAGAGTGAATTTGTAGTAGAAGTAGTCTGTATTAGTGTCACTTTTCTCATTATAGAGTGCATTTCAGAAGCACAGATAACAGAATGTGTCACCAACAATGACACTGGGTCTGAAAAAGAGCCTATTGAATCCAGTGTTTTCATATCATGTCTGTTCAATTTACAAGTCAAAAGAAGGGTTTTCCAACTGATACCCTACAAACTCAACCTGGGATCTGCAACTCAAGCTGGGCTTTCTGCCTCTTACATCACTGCCAGCAATAAAGATTCTTGAAACCTCAATTTTGTTGATGATTGAGGTAGAATAGAAGCTAACTTGTTCTTCCCCAGCTGTATTGGCTCTGTGGTGCGGACCGTGTCTGATTTAAACAAAGACAGGCAATAGATATCTTGAATAGGACAGTTCCATTTTTAGTCACTTTTCTGACAGAAACCTTAACCTGTGAATCAGGCAGGCAGCAAGCTGTGGCACAGGAAGGGCTAAACACATTTGATAAATGAACTAATTTTAAATATATGAGGCTCAGTGTTGATATTTTAAGTGCAGAAGGTGTGATATTGCTTCACAGAATAGCCTGGCTGGTCAACAGCTGAAAGGATGAATATTTCAGTGGTGGTCACTGGATGATCATGTCTGTCAGCTGTATGTACACTGGGTATGGAAATGTGAACTGTTCACAACACACTCGTCTACTCCAACTTCTTCTGTAATTATGAGCATAGCATTCTGGGGTTTGAGATCCATTATGTAGTAGAAATCTGTCATAGCTGGTAATTTTGTACTTAAGTATATATGTGTGTAAATAAAAAGTTTGGTGATAAGAGCCCTCCCCCTTTCCTGTGATTTTTGTCTTTCTCCCAGATAGCTTTACCTTTGGGCTTATCATGATTAGGGTTTAGAGATGTCATTAGAAAACTGCAACTAACATGTTCCAAAACTAGTGTAGATCAGGTAGTTTAGGCTTTAACACATACTAAGCTCATTGAGTTGAAGCCTACAGCTGGTCTAGAATAGGCTAAAACAGGGTTGGGCAAACTACGGCCTGCCAGCTGTTTTAAGCCAGCCCTTGAGCTCCCACTGGGGAACAGGATCTGGGGCTTGCCCCGCTCTGGCGCTCCAGCCAGTGAGCAGGGTCGGGGACTGCTGCATGCAGGCCCCAGAAGCAGCCACATGGCCCCACTTCAGCCATGACGCAGTGTTGGGGGCTGCTCCATATGGCGCCAGGAAACAGCACTATGGCCTCCCTCCAGCGCTTATGTGCTCCAATGGTCCTCTCTGGTGTTCCAATGGGAGCTGCAGGGGCGGTGCCTGCAGATGGGGCAGCATGCAGAGCCACCTGGCTGTGCAGTAGCTGGAGAAGGGACATGCCGCTGCTTCCAGGAGCCACTTGAGGTAAGCGCCGCACGGAGCCTGCGCCATTGACCCTCTCCCCACGCGTCAGTCCCCTGCTCCAGCCCTGATCCCCCTCCTGCACTCCAAACTCCTTGATCCTGGCCCAGAGAACCCTACTGCACCCCAAACTCCTCATCCCCAGCCCCACCCCAGAGCCTGCACTCCCAGCTGGAGCCCTCACTCCCACCTGCACCTCACTCTCCCGCTCCAGCCCGGCGCCCCCTCAAGCACCCTGAACTCCTAATTTCTGGCCCAACCCCGGAGCCCTCACCCCCTCCTTCACCCCAACCCCAATTTTGTGAGCATTCATGGCCCTCCATACAATTTCTATTCCCAGATGTGGCCCTCGGGCCAAAAAGTTTGCTCACCCCTAGGCTAAAAGATATTTTAAGTGTGTTAGCAAAATGTTGTTAAGCATGTTTTAAAACCCTAGTGTAAACAGGGCAAGTTGTATTTTAACTTACATTAGGTAGTAGAAGTGCCCATTAGAGTTTTAAAATGTATTACTTAAAATGTTTTAAAAACCACCCTTTCTCCTAAATACAACCAGCCCCTAGGGGGGAGCATAGGCTTCCTCTCAAGCTTATGTATTAGGGTGAAATCCTGGCCCCACTGAGGTCAGTGGAAGTTGTTCTATTGACCACTGTGGCTAGGATTTGCAGATAATGTCTATCTGCTTTGTCTACACTAGAGTTTCAGAACATGAGCAAACACCTAACACACCTTTTACTTATGTGACAAACCCTTCCGTCGTGCTTTAAAAAACAGTGCAGGATTCCTCTGGTGATGCGCTGAGGACCTTAAGACTTTGAAATTTATATTGTATGCAACATTCTGTCATCAGATCAGTCAGCTGCCCAAGATCTTTACTTCTGCCCTCTGAACATGTTTTTCCCCCCTTAGTGCTAATAAGATTAAACAGAGCTTTCCTATTCATGCATTTCATCTCTTCTAGACAACCCGGGGACCCTTCAGGTCTCACCACAAACCTGTAATCCTAAATAGCAAAGAAGAAAGCTTATTAGAAAAAGGATGCTTGAAACAGCTTCCTTAAATGCATGTCACGATTCACATCCCTAAGTCTGTTTCTTTTACTAAAGCTCTAACAAAAGGAAGAGCTATGGAAAGACTTATTAGAATATGTCAACCTACTGGAATGAATAGACATATGCAGAGCTTGTCTACATTTCAATCATCTTCGGATGAACAAAACTGTGCCTGTTAGAATGGCTCAAAGTGGGAAGTACTTGAATCATAAGGGCATACAAAACAAAAAGTTGTGGAATATAGATTTTTGTAGTCAATAGGCACTGTACATCTCATTGCATTATGTATCTGACAGTAAAAATAGCTTCCCATACCATATGTACTACAATATAACATGGATTAATATAATTATTTGATTTGGTCCTGCACTTAAAAGCCTAACTCTGAAACTATACTGGAAATAATTGTTCAGAATTGTATGCAGTACTTCCATAGCAAGATATTTCACTTGAATCGTAAAAAACAAGATTGATCATAGTTAGAGATACTGTGGTGCTTTGGAGGAGAGATAGGAGTGTTGACTCAGGGTCTTGGCCAATTTTTAAATTGGATAATTTCATTTTGTCCACAACTTCTACCCGTAAATTCACATGGTTATCGTATGCTTAACTTCCTGATAACTGGTATATAGTATTGCTTGTTTAGTGTTAAACAGCACTTCAGTCACTGAGCAAAGTGATATATTTATAAGCACACCTTGTAGAGTCAACATAGCATAACTTGAGAAGCTCTTGAGGACCTATTTGAATGAAAGCACTATATAGATATAATATAGTGATGCGAATCTGGGAATGGTGCTGGCAGTCTGAATGTACTTCCCTCTCCACCATAGCCTGAAATTGATATAATTGCCAGTAGGTGTTTTGCAAAATAAGTTAAACATGACTGCACCTGCTCAGTAGATTAGAATACTTCTGTAGCATGTTTCCTCTTCAGAACTGTACAGAAAACTATTGATCCTCCACAGCACCTCCAAGAAGATGCATCTTATCCCTGTTTTACAGTTGGACAAACAGACATGTTAAAGATCACCCACTAGGGGAAAAAAATTAGGCTATGCCCCTTTTCTCTGAGAAGTTTGTTCAGTTTCTGCCCTCCATACCCCCTACCCTGCTTTTATTTTTTATTTAAAGGAACAAACAAACCACACACACACACGAGTCCATCCAGGCTGGCAGACATGAGAACTAGTGAAATAACTTCACAAGAGCCAAACAACTTTTATTCAGACTGCTTACAACCATTTGTTTGTTTTGTTAACATGTACTTAATTTCAATGTCTAAATAACATTTTGGAGAAAGCATCTGTATTAAACATTGGGCACCCTCATCCCCTCAGGTATTGTGGAAATACTAGCAGCATGCATCATCTGACATCCACAGTAAACCTTCCAGCAGAACCAGGGAAGATCTGAATTGATGTCTGTGATACTTCTAAGATAAAAAGGACCAGCGAGAATAATCCTCTACATGTTTCAGGCCTACTTTATACATCAATAAAAACACAAAGGGACATAAACCTAAATTTTTGAAAATCCTTTGTAGATGGTCTTTGAGACTTGCCAAGAACATGTGGGTCAGACCAAAAATCCATCTAGCCCAGTATCATGTCTTCTGACAGTGGCCAATGCCAGGTGCCACAGGGGGAATGAACAGAACAGGTAATCATCAAGTAATCCATCCTCTGTCACCCATTCCCAGCTTCTGGCAAACAGGAGGCTAGGGAGACTATCCCTGCCCATCCTGGCTAATAGCCATTGATGGACCTATCCTCTATGAACTTATCTTGTTCTTTTTTGAACCCTGTTATAGTCTGTTGTTGTCCTAGAAGAGAGACTCCAGAAAGAACCACCATAAACACAAGCTAATTCCAGACAATCTTTGCTGGTACCATACAGCAACTTCATAAAGAAAAGTAAAATATTCCTCAGAACTGAGATACCTTTATTCCAACAGCATCTTATGATGCCTCCCCCTTCTCTTGTTGAAGCACACAGCAGCTACTATCAGGAACAGGCACAGCAAACCCCTCCAGCATGCCTGAAGACTTTTATAAAGACCTTCTACCTTTCCAGGAGTATCCGGGGAATAAAGGCAGCTCTGCCCCTAGTTAGTGCCTCCCTAGTGAAGGTGTTCAGGCAGTCCTTTCTAATGTAGGAGAGCAGACAAATGTCTCCATTCCTTCCTATAGAAATAACCCCAAGTAGACTACCAAATAGCTGCATTATTAACCACCTCTCCCTACACTGCCAGGTAAGTTAAGCTAACCTTTTAACTCCCACTATCTTTCTCTACAGACCATGTCCTCACCAGGGCTACTGTATCCTAAAAACCTTAGATATTTTGTTTTCATATTAGCGGTAGAAAGGAATATATTTAGCTTTAAACACTTGAGAAATGCATGAAAAGCAGTTCAAAATAGGCAGTGTTTCTGTGACACCATCCCTGCCCACCCTGGTTAATAGCCATTGATAGACCTGTCCTCCATGAATTTATCTCTTTCTTTTTTGAACCCTGTTATAGTCTTGGCCTTCACAACATCCTTTGGCAAGGAATTCCACAGGTTGACTGTGCTGTGTGAAAAAATACTTCCTTTTATTTGTTTTAAACCTGCTGCCTATTAATTTCATTTGGTGACCCCTAGTTCTTGTAAAGTAAAGGAGGAGTAAATAAGTAAGTGTTATTTACTCTTCTCCACACCAGTCATGATTTTATAGACCGCTATCATATCCCCCTTTAGTAGTCTCTTTTCCAAGCTGAAAAGTCTCAGTCTTATTAATTTCTCCTCATATGGAAGCTATTCCTACCCTAATAATTTCTTTTGCCCTTTTCTGAAACTTCCAATTGCAATATATGTTTTTGAGCTGGGGCGACCACATGTGTGCACTGTATTCAAGATGTGGGCATATCATATGATATTTTCTGTCTTATTATCTATCCCTTTCTTAATGATTCCCAACATTCTGTTCACTTTGACTGCCACTGCACATTGAGTGGATGTTTTCAGAGAACTATCCACAATGACTCCAAGATCTTTCTTGATGGGCAAAAGCTAATTTAGACCCCATCATTTTATATATATAGTTGGGATTAGGTTTTCCAATGTGCATTACTTTGCATTATCAACATTGAATTTCATCTGCCATTTTGTTGCCCAGTCACCCAGTTTTGTGAGATCCCTTTATAACTCTTCACCGTCTGCTTTGGATTTAGCTATTTTGAGTAGTTTTGTATCCTCTGCAAATTTTGCCACCATACTGTTTACCCCTTTTTCCAGATCATTTATGAATATGTTGAAGAGTACTTGTCTCAGTACAGACCCCTGGGGGACACCACTATTTACCTCTCTGCATTCTGAAAATGGACCATTTATTCCTACCCTTTGTTTCCTATCTTTTAACCAGTTACTGATCCTCGAGAGGACCTTCCCCTCTTATCCCATGACAGCTTATTTTGCTTAAAAGCCTTTGGTGAGGGATCTTGTCAAAGGACTTCTGAAGTATAGTATATCGACTGGAACATCCTTGTCCACGTTTGTTGACCCTCTCAAAGAATTCTAGTAGATTGGTGAAGAATGATTTCCCTTTACAAAAACCATGTTGACTCTTCCAACACATCATGTTCATCTGGGTGTCTAACAATTTTGTTCTTTACTATCATTTCAACCAGTTTGCCCGGTACTGAAGTAGCCTGCAATTGCTGGCATCGCCTCTGGAACCTTTTTTAAAAATTGGCATCACATTAGCTGTTCTCCAATCATCTGGTACAGAAGCTGATTTAAATAATAAGTTACATACCACAAGCCAGAGAGGAAGTCAGTATCAGTGCTCTTCTCAGCACTCAGGAGTTCCTGGCCTCCTGTGCCCAGACCACTGGACCACACTTATTTCTCCATGGCCAACAATCTCTGGGTTTTTTTTTAGAAGAATAAAATTTACTATAACTCTAGAGAGCCTTAGTAATTGCTATAGGCCCCAGTCCTGCAAAGAAAGCCATGTGGGCACCCACCCAGGCTTGTGTGGAACCCTAATGATTTCAGTGCATCTCCTTGTGACTAGAAGGGTCTGCTTACACAGTTCTCTTCGCAATATATAAGGTATTAAACTGTAGCCCAAATCATCAAGAGCCGGTTAGACTTCCATGAAGTTAGACTTCCATGCATTTAGTTGTTTAAAAAAAGCATCCTGTTTGATCTTCCAGACATACATAAGGCAAACTTAGGGTACAATATATTCATCAAATCCCATCAACCTGGCAATTTTAAAAATATTAAACATTGACATTTTAAAAACAAAGTCAGACGGTTATATGTGAGGTCAGCATTCCCTACCTGCTCAAATCCTGTTGCCACTGATGGAAAGCTTAGAAAGTCAGCTTAATTCACACAAACAGTAACACAGAATTCTGACTCAAAGGCAGTTACGTATTTTATAAGTGAATACACACCCACATTGAAGTAAATTATCTTTATCATTTAGTTTTTTCACTACTAGATTCACCTGGAAATGGCATTTTGTTTACCTCTTATCCTTCAATTTCTGGGTTTTTTCCCCCACCTCTTAAATATTACCATCCTAAACTGAAAATTGACGTTTCTATTAGATAAAGTACTCATCAGTTAGCTCAGTTTTACTCTGTTTTAAAATGGAATTGATCTTTATGCTTTTACATAATCTTGGCATAATTCCATCAAATATGGCATAGAAGTTTTAGTTGCTTGGCAACAGAAATTATGTTAATAAGGAGCTAATGACATTACAAGCAGAAGAGTTGTTACTGCTCTTTAGAATGCTTAATGCTAATTTAGTTAAGTAAAGCTGATTGTGGTTGTAACAAATGTAAAACAGCCATTGATAATTTAACATTTTCCATAGGAGATTCTGCCAAAAATATGAATTAGTTTTTTAAAAAGCTGTTTAAAAAGACAAAATTATTGACCCTCAATCTTATTTCTTTCCTTTAACTCAGCATGTTGACTTTGGACAACTGAACTGAAAAAAATTCTACTTTGTAGGATGATGTTGCATGTAAAATATGGGATTTGACTATGGCGTGCCAATGATTATCTCCGATTGAAGGAGGGAATATACCAAGGACTATTACTAGTCAAAATATACTGGATCGTCAGCTAGTGCAAGTGTGAATCGGTCTGTTGACATCTGTGG
The DNA here is from genome assembly GCF_965140235.1 of Caretta caretta. Taxonomy (NCBI): domain Eukaryota; kingdom Metazoa; phylum Chordata; order Testudines; family Cheloniidae; genus Caretta; species Caretta caretta. The sequence continues at coordinate 74,824,054 of NC_134211.1, forward strand.
AGCTAGGTCAGTTTACACCCGCTGTGGATCTGGCCTTCCATGTTCAATTTTTATGGAAGTGGTTAGAAAGGATGAAAGTTCTCCCTAGGTCCTTTAGTGAATGCCTTTTAGAGGAATCTGGGAGAAAAATGTTTATATCAGTCGAGGAAAAGGATGTAATCTCTCTACATTTCGCAAAAGTTTAGGCATTTAAAAGTGATGACCAATTCAGTCTCCAAAGAAAGCAGTACTAGTGTCCATTCTTTCCTCCAGCCAATGTGTGAAGCAGCAGCAAAAAATAAAATCCAGTTAATTCCTCTCGGGACTTCCCAGTGCATCCTATTTACCCTGTGTCTATCTTGTTTAGATTGTAAGTTCTTCGAAGCAGGAACTTTCAGTATTTTGTCTCTTGTACAGTACTATCCACACTGCCAGTCCTTAAGACCACCACTACAGTATATTTTCTAGTACTTTGCACCAGTTTTAAATGACTCAAACAATGTAGCTTCCACATCCCATGGGAGATTATTACACAGTCCAGTAGATCTTGCTGTTGGAAAGTTTTAGGCTGGAAAAAAAATCAAGACATTTTTCCTAAGCTTCTTTTCATCCCATCTCTGATACCTAGTTCAGAACTTGAAGTGAGCATCTGGGGAAGGGCAAAGGGGAGGCAGCAGCCATTAGGGGCAATCCGTGCTACTCATGCATGGGAGATGGATTTCAGGAGTCTTGGAGCACTGTGCCTTTTAGACTCAAATGTACACAGAGTGAACTTTAAGTCACTGCCCAGTTGCATACATATGGTGGTGAAATGTCATCTCCAAGTGAGGTTTTTCAGTAGGTGTCATGTCTTTGAAGTGTGGAGTTCATATGGCAGGGATCAATAATGTGACATCAAGATCTGTTTTTGCTCAGCCTTTGAACTTGACTCTCCTTCAGAACATTTATTTTGGATAATTTCTATCTTCTATAATTCCTCATTTTGGATGGATGGGATTCTTTCTCCCACTCCCCAGTGCTGATCAGCAACATTAAACATCAGCCTCCAATTCATACAAATATGTTAGTTCTTTAAAATGCAATATATTGACACATGAAAATTGTTTAGAATAACCTACAAAATGAGCAAATTAATTATGTGTATTACTGTAGCTCCTAGGAGCTCTACTCATGGAGCAGGACCCCAATGTTCTAAGTGCTGTACAAACACAGACCAAAGATGGTCTCTGCCCCAGAGTCTAGAATCTAAGTAGATCTGGGAAAGATTTATCATTCAGAATTGAACATACTCCAACAAATCTGAACCAGCAATTAGGGGCACTCTGTGTGTGAAATGCCCATTGACTTTGAGGCTCATAGATTTCAATGAGAGTGGCCACAGAACTGGGACAGTGAGGAATTAGGATTTTCTCATGTTTTCCCCATTCAGGGCTGCTAAGTGTTGTGTCTTATGTGACACTCATGTATTCGGCAACCATGTCATATTCCTGCAGCCCAGATGAGAGGTCATGCATCCAATTGGGCTTCAGTAATAGGCTGTAAATGCAGCTGTCAGCCACCAGTGGCCACTATGCTGGGGCAGCCAAATGGCCTCTGTCTCCCCTGCTGGATCAGTAGGGAAGGAACAGCTAAGAGGAGACACTTGCTCCTCCAGCAGCCAGGGAGGAAGTGGTGAGGGGTTCAGTACTAGTACCAGGCTCTCCCAGATCCAGGATTCTTCTCCAGACACTATCTTCCCCCCTAGTCAGTCACTAGTTTTCCCCCATATATTCATCTCTCAGCAGCCCCCAGTTTACATTCCAGACAGCCTCACACCAAACTTCCCTACTCAGCCACAAGATTCCTCCCACAATATACCTACCCAGCAACCCCAGCCCCAACACTGCAACCTATCCAATTCAGCATGTCCAGAAATCCTTTGGCAATTCCATACTCCCACCACTGACCCAGTCGCTCTCCAAGACTCGCTCACCTACCATGACAGCCTCCAAGATTCTTTCCCATCCATGCCATCCATAGATACCAACTTTTGGCAGCTCCATGACCTACGCACACCACTGCTTAGAGCAGAATGTGTTGACCAAAGACTGAAGTTTATGGGGACATGTAAATTATTTATGAATATGCACATTAGTTCACTATAAATTTGCATAAGATGCTAAAAGTTGGCAGCTACGGCCATTCCATATGTGTTGTTCTAATTTAGACATGAAGAAGAGAGAGAGTGGTAGAAAGGAGCTTCATATTATCAAATTGTTCTCATTAAGCCTTTTCCACTCCCTATCAAATGATTCTTCTCTATTGCTATTTAAGTCAGTTTGTCCTCTTTAACTCACTAAACTTTAAGGTCCTGATTTTGAAAACTAGCACGTAAGATTCCCACTGACTTCAGTGGGAGTAGGATAGGAAGCTTTGTGCCTGGAATGTTTGAGTGTAAGTGATAGCAGCCAGATATCTGATTGCGCCTACAAATCAGGTAGACAGACATCAAGGGTGGGATTTTCAAAAGAATGAAGTGACTTAAGTACTGAAAGTCTATGGGATTTTTTGCTCATAAGTTACTTAAGTGCTTTTGAAAATTCCACCCTGGATTATGGGGTGCGTATGATAAGTTATATGGGAGGACAAAAATGCACGGTGGAAGTGGGCGATAAATTTAAAATTTTAAGGTATTAGGTCTTAACAGTGCACTTATCATAGCCTTCTGGTCTCAGGTTAAACAGCAAGCTTTGGCTGCAGATAAGTTAAATAACTTAAATGGATAGGGCTCTAGTCAATTCATGGCCATGAAAAATGCATCACTGGCTGAAATCTGGTCTCCCACTGTGAAATCCGGTCTTTTGTGTGCTTTTACTGTATACTGTACAGATTTCATGGGGGAGACCAATATTCTCAAACTGGGGGTCTGACCCAAAAGGGAGTTGCAGGGGGGTTGCAAGGTTATTTTAGGAGGATTGCGGTATTGCCACCCTTACTTCGGCACTGCCTTCAGAGCTGGAGGACGAGCTGCCACCAGCAGCAATGCAGAAGTCAGGGTGGCCTGGTATGGCATCGCCACCCTGACTTCTGCGCTGCTGCTGCCTTCAGAGACGAGAGAGCGGTGGCTGTTGGACGGGTGCCCAGCTCTGAAGGCAGCAGCAGCGCAGAAGTCAGGGTGGTGATGCCATACCAGGCCACCCTGACTTCTGCATTGCTGCTGGTGGCAGCTCGTCCTTCAGAGCTGGGCTCCTGGCCAGGAGCCGATGCTCTCCAGCTGTTCAGCTCTGAAGGCAGCAATGCAGAAGTAAGTGTAGCAGTACCTTACCTCCCTCCCCCCCCCCCACCCCCAATAACCTTGCGACCCCCTACAACTCCTTTTCGGGTCAGGACCCCTACAATTATAACACTGTGAAATTTCAGATTTAAATAGCTGAAATCATGAAATTTATGATTTTTAATATCCTATGACAGTGAAATTGACCAAAATGGACCGTGAATTTGATAGGGCCCTACAAATGAGGTATTCACTTCAAGCAAGATTCTTCCAACATTAACCCAAATTGGACTCTTCAAACAGACTTTCATATTAACAGGAAAACAATGCAAAAGAACCTGTAAAATTTTTCTTCCAGGTAGCCCCACAATGGTAGAAAGATCTGTGAACAAGTTAGAATGGAAATATGCTTCAGTGCTACAAAGTAGGGCAACTAGTTTGAAGAGATGCAAAGAATACTGATCTGTGATAAAAGGAAGGGAGGGCAAAGGTGTGCAAGACAAATACACCTTCAAGTGGAAAAAGACTATATTAGCACTGAAACAGCTGATGAATGAGTACCTTGATGAGAAATCATTATGTCTCTTACCCTGTCCACCTAAGAGAGGACCTGAGACCAGTATACTTTGGAAATACCTGAGACCCAAATACTTTGAGATGAGGCTGAAGAGGAGACCTCTGTACTGGAAAGGAAGCTTACCTAAAAGAAATTCTGGTATGAGTCCAATAGAAAGTTTCAGATATTGAGGAATGTGAAGTGGGGCTTTCCATGACTACAGATCATTTTAGCTATTTAGATATTTTTCAAACAGGGGGCCAAAAGTACACAAGCTACCTTAGATATCTGTGGGAGATCCTACCACACTTGTTTTTAAACAAGTCACTTTAGGTCTTGGTCATAATGATTGCAGAAGAGCTAATATAACATGAAAAAATAGCTCCTTGATGTCTTTCTGCATTGGAAAACTCCACCAATGGTTTTCAAGTGATTTATTCTTTCAAATAGCAACTCTTTTGGAAAACAGCTAGGAGCGACTATAAAAAGGCCAAATGTGGTTTTGAGAGGTTTGTGACATAAAGAGCAGTTCCTGCCCTTTTATAGCCTTCCTGCCTTCTGTGTCATGTGACCTCCTGCTTTGTCTCAACAGGAGAGAGCACTACCAGGTGATTCTTTTGCCAGTCAGCCCATCCCCTGATAAAGCAGTTCTCTTGCATAGCATCCAGCCTTTAGTCTAGGGTGCTTCTATTTGAAAAGAAGACCATCAAGGTTTATTGTTAGCCCTTGGACACTGCCCCTTGAAATTCAAGAGAACCTGAGAAAAAGCAAATAAACCCCACATTCAAAATGACACTGGAGAATTGTTACATGTATCTGTATCAGACAGTTCATAGGCTGTACATATACAGATTCCCCAATTGTCTCACAGGGGAAAGGACACTTGAGAACTTTCATTTCAAAGTATGGGGTTTCTTGCAACACTCGTGTTTTATTGGCTTGTTGTTTAGGGATCCTTTTGCAGAGCTGAATATGGAAAGTGGGGTTAATATTCCTTCCCCTCTCCAAGATCCTGGTGAATTCTCATTTAATTTTATAGTCTCTCCTCTTTGTGGACTCCTTTCCATTAGCTTCAGTGAGAGTTGGATCAGGCCCTGTTTGTGCATGAGATGGAGAGAGCTATGCCTCATGTGTGTCTGATACAAATGGAGCATGAATGGTACTTAGCTTCTCTTCCCTAAGTTCCCAACTATACAAAGGTTACTACTGTGTATGGGCCTTAGCCATCTTACAGCATGGATCGATTTTTTTCCTGCGTGCAAACAAGGTGCAAACAGGGCCAATAACCATGTTACAGGCCAGACCTTTTTAGTGCTGTCTATAGGATAGTACCCTGAACATGATTTGGTCCCTCTATTCAAACAAAATCCAGGAAGGTTATAGCATGGTTGTCACATGATTTGGTATCCCCAATATGAATGTAATTGTAATCAGAACTGCTGCAACATTCTATCTTCTGCCTCTTCCCCAAGAGAGAAAGAATCCCCCCTTTTAAAAAAAAACTCTAAGAGGCTTGATAAATGAGTGGTGCATCATGTCTGAAGCTCAGGTAGCAGAGAAGAAATGATGGTTTACTGCTGAAAGGAAATCTCCTGAATTTAGTTTGCATGCCCCACCCCTATCTATTAATATAAAGGCTGCCATAAAATGATGAGCAAATTCCTCTACCCAGCTTGATCATGACCTAGTCTGGATCCATTAGGCAATCAGCAACTTAGGCCCAAATTCTCAAAAGGTATTCAGGTATTCACTTAAATACCTTTGAGGATCTGGGTCTCAGTGACTATATCTGTCATTAGATAGCCACAGGTTGCTAATTTAAAGCATCACAACTGCAGCAATAGGCAACGTGGGTAAGTCTGCTGTATGAAAGATGGAGCAGTAACCAGCTCGAGACTCCAAGGACGTAGGCCAGTCGGTGGAAAGACAAGTATAGCTTCAAGAATTAGATTTTGGTCAAGTTCTTGGGGAGCTGCTGTAAATGAAGCTCAACAAAATACTTTTGTCCATTTCTTTTTCAATAAGCAAACAAAAAGATGAACCGTATATGAAAGAAAGTGAAAGGTACCTAGAGAAAAGCTTCCAGAAATAGTTTCACCTCTTGGTTGACATTAATGTAGCCATAATTTACATATAAAGTATCAGTATGACGGTTTGCACCAGATAGCATACATGTAACTTCAGGGTTCTATTTAGGAATTTCCAAGAGAGTGGGAGGCTGTATAGAGGTCTTGAAGAGCAGACCAAGGTAATAGCCTGCTTTAATATATTTAGCAAATGAGAATTCAAACCACAGAATACACAGAGGAGGGGACATTTTTTGGCTAGGAAGTCACTGAATATTCAGAACACAATGGGGGAGGTAATTTGCACAGTTTTCATAATATAAATGTCTGTCTACCAAGCATGCCCACTGGGGGCATATTCAATCAAATAAAATGTGTGTGACGAGCAAGAGGCCTGAAGACAGAAGTGATCATATACCTCAAATAGCGACTTGACTGTTGGGGGGTGCTAACTACTCCCCACTCATCCTCTTGCTCCTTCTTTAGTACTTTGCCAACTTGTTGCAAGGGTCAGTTTTTGAGTTTGAGAAGGGAGTAAATATTTTAATTTTTAAGCTAAAAACCACAAGAACCATTGGGGTTCCCTTACAGTTTCTGCCTCACATTGCATAGCATCAGAGAGAATGGGGAGTTTTTAGCGGAGATTGATTTAAAAACTGATGAGACAACATGAGGGCCTGCAATGCTATCTGTGGTGTTTGCAATTGAAGAGGACATAAATGAGTAATACCTTTTGCGGGGCATCATAGAACTCATGACAGAGCCCCTTCCAACTTGGGTTGTTTCTAGTGTTCCTAAGGTTCTCTTTTAGTCCTGCATCTGTTTCCATCTGGAGCAGAGGTGCAGTATAATAGGCATGAGTAGGATGGTAAACAGTTTTCTGAGCTCCTGGATAAGCCTTCATATTTATTTTGTACTCTTATACATGTTTCCTTAAGATCTTTGATATGAGCTTTTGAGTGCCTTGATTCTCCCACCTGTGCTATGGAGGTATGCTGCTTTAATTATCTCCCGGGGTCAACATTTGTAACACTACGCTCCTATGATTATATGAGTGTCTCCCACTATTGGGAGGTAGCTATTTAAGTCATCACAAATAGCACTTTGAAGGCTGCTACCCCTAGGAGTTCTAAGTAGTGAGTGACCGCAGCATCAAGTGAGGTGAACCTCCATGCAGCTATCTATTATTTTGGCTTAGTTATTGCAATGTGTTCTCTAGGGTGATACGTTTTGAGAACTACTAGGAGACTTCAGGTACTTGAGAAAAGTTATTCACCTTCTTAGAGGTTTGGTTACTGAGAGCATGTGATATCAGTGCTCCATGCCTGAACTGGCTTCTGATTCACTTCAGAGTACAGTTTAGATACCACAGTGATAAACAGGAACCCCTATAGATAAAGATGTTGGTTATGAAATATCCAGCCCCAAATATGACCTCTAGGTGTTCCCTCGCTACAAGTTTTCAGTTAATCTGGAAAAAGAAAAGGAGTACTTGTATCACCTTAGAGACTAACAAATCGGATGCATCTGATGAAGTGAGCTGTAGCTCACGAAAATAAATTGGTTAGTCTCTAAGGTGCCACAAGTACTCCTTTTCTTTTTGCGAATACAGACTAACACAGCTGCTACTCTGAAACCAGTTAATCTGGGGCACTCTTGCTATCCCCCTAGGGTTGAACTCTTATGAACTGGCAGCCAGGCCTCAGGAGAGGGATCCTGACTGTGGAACATATTCCTTCTGAGAGCCCCTCAGAGCCCAGATGTGGCAGTCTACAGGACATGGTGCAAGGCATTTCTGTGGCTGATGGTGGCAAATAGATCTAGATTGGCACGGTCTATTTTGTCTGCCCATTTGAGTAGCATGCATACTGGCTGAAAAATTCCCACTTCTACATAGCATATGTATTTTACAGAAAAAAGGAATGAAAGCACATGGGTTGTTCTGGGTTTTTTTAACAAATGCAGTAAAACAAAACTAACACTTGTATGCTATTTTGCAGCACTTCCTAATGTAAAATGATATAACACTGACACGCAGCCATTCCAATTTATTTAGTATTCACTCAGTGGTTTTGCTCAGCAGGGTGTGTGGTTAGTAACAGGTATACAAGCGGAAATGAAAATGAGTCAAGAAGCTTTCAACTTATAAATGTAAAAATAAACTGCTCATTGTTAGGGGGCTTATTCCTTCACCCACTTACTTCCCTGAGCCTTCTCGCATGAACAGAGAGCAACAATACCCGAAGTCCAAAGGTGCAAACAATTCGATGTTTACTGGGGTGAATTTCCAGCAAGCATGATTCCAGTTTCCTTCCTTAGTGTCCCCCTTCCCAGCTCTGGACACCACAGAGCCTTACCTGTGGCCCTGTTCCCATTTCCCCCCCCCCCCCCCCCAACACACACACACTTCCTGATTGACTGCAGACTATATAGTAAACCTTGAGTTCTGCTTAGCTATACCAATCATTTTACTGAAATTTAACCAACCCTAACATATTGTAACGTGGTTATTTAACCAATTATATCCCACCACCTTAATTAATTTACACCCAGCAAAATTAATTATACAGCATACAGAAACAATCACAGAACCAGACAGCGATTATACAGACAAACAATAGGGAAATGGGGACTATAGGCATAGAACAAAGAAATGAGGATTTCACATCCCAGCTATTGATAAGTGAGTTCTTGCCAGACAGGATGCTATCAAATTAAGTTTCCTTTTACATCTTCTAGGCACTTCCCTTTCTCTGGAGGTGACAGGCATTATCAGGACAGGATTGTATTCCTAACAGCCCAATAGCACCGTATTTCAGTGTGACTAGTTTGGAATGTGAGGATCTGACTATTCGCTTCCCAGCTTATGGCTGCCTCTGCTGCTTAGCCAAAGATCTTAGCCTAAGCACAGGGCCTCAGACTGTCACAGTAAGAGAAGGACCTTACACTGGCAGACAGTGATTTTGATTCTTTCTTTTATACCTCTATAACTAGCTAAGTGATAAGAATACACCTAAATTCTTAGAGTATAGGCCTTTACAGACAGGCCTGAATATCTATATCCTAACACTCATGGTTCAAGTGCATGTGGAAACATACAAATTCTTAAAACAGGGATTGATTCAAGAAGGTGCCACTCACCTGCTCCATACGTTTCATGAAGATAAACTTAAGTAAACTGTGTAATTTCCTTTCATGAAGTTATATTTTAGTAGTTCCTTTTCTAATCACACTATGGACCATGGCCCAGGTTTTCAAACAGGTACCAAACATTAAGCAGCTAAATCCATAGTTATGCTCGTAAATAAAGGTGCCCTTGTTTCCAGAGGTGCTAAACACCTGAGCGCAGTTCTTAGTCTGTGGAGGTTATCATATTGGTCCACAGAATGAAATAGTTTGAGACCATTGTAGTGGGGGCTTTGAAGTCTGAGTAACGAGGTGACCCAGGGGCTGTTTTACAAAGCAGTCCACAGAATAAGAGCTCCAAACTGGCATGTGACAGTTCTGGGGGTTGGATTTGATAGCTGGCCAGTTCAGAGATGCTTGTAATTAAGACTTCAGCAAAGAGGATCTGAAAGCTTTCAGCAGCTACTGGTAGAAGGAAGGGGGGGAGGGGTGGGATGGCAACTAAGAAAGCCAGCCCTGCAGTTGCCTTCCAAGGTGCATGTAGTGTGCCTGTGTATGGTGAGGGTGACGACGGATCATGGGGTGGGAGAAGGCTTCAGTACCTGTAGAGAGGAGGTGCTAATAAAGTGAGTGGTACAGGATCTGCATGTCGATGGTACTTTGTTCATGCCTAGGGCTGGCCTTGAAAGTGATCACTGTAAAAAGCTCAGTAGATTGTGTTTAGAAATACAGATAGAGGAGATATCATCAAAGCATTCAAGTAGACATTTAATAGCACTCACAATGGGAGGTGCTGAGGACTTTTCAAAAGCTGGCACTTAAGTCCATAAGGCCCCAGTTCTGCAAAGCGCTAGTCCTATTGGCTTCAAAGTTAAATGAGTACTTAAGTGCTTTCCTGGACTGGGGGCCTAAATGGAAACTGTTAAGCACTCCTCCAGTGTCTCCATCCATTTTTTAAGCCACAGGAGATTATGATCTGCGCCTCCGAGTACAAGAACTGGGGGAGTTGTTGTGCTGCTGGAGGCACTTTGAACGCAAATGGTGCCACACTTAGAGAGGCTGAGGTCCTGCTTCACCACATTAACCGTTGTTGACATTCCCTATTGCCCTGTGTGAATTCTGGCTGAAGAGCTCCATACCATACTCCCAGTGCAGGCTGTGGCTTGACAGACACAAAAGTACAACTAAATAATGAATTAAATGAACTTTAAACACTAACAGTGAAGACCCAGACCTCAATATCACATTTGAGAATAGAAAGTTTAATATACAGGTCGATAGACAGCCCAAGAATCTTTGACAATAAACAGCTCTAGATATTTTAATCTACATACCTATTGATTTTGTGATTTTATTTTCCAAGATTTTGTAAAGTAAAGAGTTTGAGTAAGTGGTCAGCAATGTCATGGGTCTCTTTTCTTCCCCTTTTGAGAGATTGGAAATGAACAAAAAACAGTCATCTGATATGGAAATAGCTTATTGGCACTCAACCTATTCATAACAGCGCCACAATTTCTCCTGCTGTTTCTTCAAGAACCCTAAAGTGGATTTCTTCTGGCTTCCAGCTGCTAAGATCAACTGCTAGTTTCTTTTTTTTATCTGGATACAAAAAAAGGCACCATCAGTTATGATGAATAAATATCACATTATTGCAGTAGAGATCTGGTTTATAACTGCCTCCATATGGGAACCTGCATTGCTTCAGGTCAAAATACCAATTGCTAACACTGAGCTTTAATGTCTTACTGGTTCCTTGAAGGGAATTGAAGCCTACAAACAGATGTTTTGGTTCAGGAGTCAGAATACTTTCTATCCACTTGCACACATGGAAACCAAAAGGTTGTTATTTGACTTTCAAGGACATTTCCATTTTGGGGGAATAGAATGAGTTTATAGAATCATAGTGTTAGAAGAGACCGCAGGGGTCATCTAGTCTAACCCCCTGCCAAGATGCAGGATTTGTTGTGTCTAAACCATACAAGGCAGATGGCTGTCCGGCCTCCTTTTGAAAACCTCCGGTGAAGGAGCTTCTACAACCTCCAGAGACAGTCTGTTCCATTGTCCTACTGTTTTTTATTGTTAGGGAGTTTTTCCTGAGATTTAATCTAAATCTGCTGTGCTGTACTTTGACCCCATTGCATGTAGTCCATCTTTTCTATGGCAGCCTTTCAAGTTTTTGAAGAAAGCTATCCTGTCCCCCTTAATCTCCTCTCTTCCAAACTAAACATGCCCAGTTCCTTCAGCCTTTGCTCATATGCCTTGCCTTCCCTCACTTTGTTTCATCTTTGTTGCTCGCCTCTGGATCCTTTCCAGATTCTCCACATCCTTTCTATACATTGGTGACCAAAATTGGACACTATATTCCAGCTGAGGCCTAACCAGTGCCATGAAGAGTGGTACTATCACCTCCTGTGACTTGCCTGCTATGCCTCTGTTAATGCAACCTAAAATTTTATTTGCTTTTTTTGCAATGGTATCACATTGCTGACTCATGTGGAGTCTGTGATCCACCACAACTCCCAGATCCTTCTCAGCAGAGCTGCTGCCAAGCTGGTTACTCCCCATTCTGTATTTGTGCATTTGGTTTTTCTTCCCTAAATGCCTTACATTTGTCTTTATTTAATTTCATTTTGTTGTCTATAGCCCAGTTCTCCAGTTTATCAAGATCCCTCTGAATTTTAGCTCTGTCCTCCAAAGTCTTGGCAACTCCCCACCCCCAGCTTTGTCGCATCTGAAAATGTGGTCAGTATGCTCTCTTACTTACATCCAGGTAATTAAGATGTGGAACACCAGGTCCAGAACAGATCCCTGTGGAACCCCACTTGAGACTTCCCTCCAATCTGACATAATTCCACTGATAGTTACTCTTTGTTTGTGGTTGTTTAACCAGTTATAGATCCACTTAATTGTAGTTCCACCAAACCTGTATTTCTCCAGCTTCCTTATCAGAATGTCATGTTGGACTATGTCAAAAGCCTACTGAGGTCTAGGTATATTATGTCCACTGCATTCCCCCTATATGTTATGGGCAATTCAAAATGGTCTCCGTTCATTTATCTGCCTACCAGAATGTCCACTACTTCGCACTAGTTGTGGGTGCACCTGCACACCCTCATGGCCCATCTAACAAGGATGTGCTGTTAGCAGGCCTGTTAAGAAGTACACAAAAAATTCTTCTCTAAAACTGCCTGCTGAGGCTTTTCCTCTTGAAGCTGTCAAAATATTCAGAGATGAAAATCTCTAAAAAGAAAGTACATTTCCATGCTTTTTACTGCCTTCCCTTTATCCTGGGGGAAATGGAGCTGGCTCAGCCCCTCATTCAAGTCCGCTTATCCTCAGGCTGCTCTCATCAGTGTACTCTACCCCTAGGGTCCCTGTTCTATTGGCCCAGAGTTGCCAGAATACAGCATGCTCCAGTCACATGTTCTCCAGTCTCTTCAGTACTCTGTCTGCACCAGGAGGAGCAGGAACAGATGGTATTAAATCAAACTATCAGATTTATGCCACCTAGGGGTTCCCCGAACAAAGGGACTCTTCAGCTGGCTGCTCAAGCCCCCTTTCTGTCCACATTATCCTGCCAGAGCAGCGTCCCAGGATATGGACATAGAATTTTTGCTTATCAAGATGCTTTTATTCAAAAACACACACTTAATCCTTTAAAGAAAGTAAGCTGTTAAGGCCAAAGTGTTTCTGTGCAAAATATACAACAGTCACGCTACAGCCAGTGTGGGTTTCTTTTGCACAACCATATGCATCCATATTATGGTGTTTTCTTTTTGCTGCTCATATGCTCTTTATATGCAGCTAGGGCCCAATTCTGCCCTCAGTTATATGACTGCAAGGCCTAGAGACTCCCTCCCATGTAACTGAAGCCAGAATTGGTCCCTTATAGATTAAGATATGTGATCCATAAACTAGGCCTGTCTTCAGGCAGGCTAGCCCAGTCTCAGTGGAGAACAATATAGCGGCGATATTTGTGGAACTATTAAAGGAAGATGTGTATGAAAGGGTTTAATGGAGTGCAACCAAAATGTTTCAGTTTACTGGGATGTAAATGAGTTCAGTTTGACCAGATTTAGCTTGATTGCTTATAAACAGGCTGATGGGTTGAGGAAACAACTAAAAGTTATAAAAAGAAAAGGAGTACTTGTGGCACCTTAGAGACTAACCAATTTATTTGAGCATGAGCTTTCGTGAGCTACAGCTCACTTCATCAGATGTTTACCGTGGAAACTGCAGCAGACTTTATATACACACAGAAATCATGAAACAATACCTCCTCCCACCCCACTGTCCTGCTGGTAATAGCTTATCTAAAGTGATCAACAGGTGGGCCATTTCCAGCACAAATCCAGGTTCTCACCCTCCACCCCCCCACACAAATTCACTCTCCTGCTGGTGCTAGCCCATCCAAAGTGACAACTCTTTACATAATCAAGTCGGGCTATTTCCTGCATAGATCAAGGTTTTCTCACATCCCCCCCACCCCCATACACACACAAACTCACTCTCCTGCTGGTAATAGCTCATCTAAACTGACCATTCTCCAGGTTTAAATCCAAGTTAAACCAGAACATCTGGGGGGGGGGGGTAGGAAAAAACAAGAGGAAACAGGCTACCTTGCATAATGACTTAGCCACTCCCAGTCTCTATTTAAGCCTAAATTAATAGTATCCAATTTGCAAATGAATTCCAATTTAGCAGTTTCTCGCTGGAGTCTGGATTTGAAGTTTTTTTGTTTTAAGATAGCGACCTTCATGTCTGTGATTGCGTGACCAGAGAGATTGAAGTGTTCTCCGACTGGTTTATGAATGTTATAATTCTTGACATCTGATTTGTGTCCATTTATTCTTTTACGTAGAGACTGTCCAGTTTGACCAATGTACATGGCAGAGGGGCATTGCTGGCACATGATGGCATATATCACATTGGTGGATGTGCAGGTGAACGAGCCTCTGATAGTGTGGCTGATGTTATTAGGCCCTGTGATGGTGTCCCCTGAATAGATATGTGGGCACAATTGGCAACGGGCTTTGTTGCAAGGATAAGTTCCTGGGTTAGTGGTTCTGTTGTGTGGTATGTGGTTGTTGGTGAGTATTTGCTTCAGGTTGCGGGGCTGTCTGTAGGCAAGGACTGGCCTGTCTCCCAAGACTTGTGAGAGTGTTGGGTCATCCTTTAGGATAGGTTGTAGATCCTTAATAATGCGTTGGAGGGGTTTTAGTTGGGGGCTGAAGGTGACGGCTAGTGGCGTTCTGTTATTTTCTTTGTTAGGCCTGTCCTGTAGTAGGTAACTTCTGGGAACTCTTCTGGCTCTATCAATCTGTTTCTTTACTTCTGCAGGTGGGTATTGTAGTTGTAAGAAAGCTTGACAGAGCCCGCAACCTGAAGCAAATACTCACCAACAACCACATACCACACAACAGAACCACTAACCCAGGAACTTATCCTTGCAACAAAGCCCGTTGCCAATTGTGCCCACATATCTATTCAGGGGACACCATCACAGGGCCTAATAACATCAGCCACACTATCAGAGGCTCGTTCACCTGCACATCCACCAATGTGATATATGCCATCATGTGCCAGCAATGCCCCTCTGCCATGTACATTGGTCAAACTGGACAGTCTCTACGTAAAAGAATAAATGGACACAAATCAGATGTCAAGAATTATAACATTCATAAACCAGTCGGAGAACACTTCAATCTCTCTGGTCACGCAATCACAGACATGAAGGTCGCTATCTTAAAACAAAAAAACTTCAAATCCAGACTCCAGCGAGAAACTGCTGAATTGGAATTCATTTGCAAATTGGATACTATTAATTTAGGCTTAAATAGAGACTGGGAGTGGCTAAGTCATTATGCAAGGTAGCCTGTTTCCTCTTGTTTTTTCCTACCCCCCCCCCCCCCCAGATGTTCTGGTTTAACTTGGATTTAAACCTGGAGAATGGTCAGTTTAGATGAGCTATTACCAGCAGGAGAGTGAGTTTGTGTGTGTATGGGGGTGGGGGGGATGTGAGAAAACCTTGATCTATGCAGGAAATAGCCCGACTTGATTATGTAAAGAGTTGTCACTTTGGATGGGCTAGCACCAGCAGGAGAGTGAATTTGTGTGGGGGGGTGGAGGGTGAGAAAACCTGGATTTGTGCTGGAAATGGCCCACCTGTTGATCACTTTAGATAAGCTATTACCAGCAGGACAGTGGGGTGGGAGGAGGTATTGTTTCATGATTTCTCTGTGTATATAAAGTCTGCTGCAGTTTCCACGGTAAACATCTGATGAAGTGAGCTGTAGCTCACGAAAGCTCATGCTCAAATAAATTGGTTAGTCTCTAAGGTGCCACAAGTACTCCTTTTCTTTTTGCGAATACAGACTAACACGGCTGTTCCTCTAAAAGTTATAAATGATCCAGAAAGAAAATAAGTGCATCATTAAAAATGAAGATGGCTATTAATTCTAAAGCTTTAGTCAAACAGATGTTGAAGAGGGAACTACCGTGTAAACAATTTGGACAGTGTAATTCCAAAAACGGTACAAGAAACAAAACACACCACCGTTTGTCGGAGCCAGCATAACAGGCGTTACTCACCGTTGGGATACCCCTTGTGCCTGCATCTGGGAATTAGTTCTGCCCAGTCTGATACCCCTTCCTTTGCTTGCTTATGCCATGGCTCCTCTTGCTCTCTAGGAATTGCAATGCTTTGTCTTTGTGGATTGGCCCACCAACCAGGTCACTATACAGTTTTCCCCCTTCCAGGGTAAGGAAGTCTCACTGGAGTAGCTGTCCAGGTGCCATTCCAGGCAAGTCTTCCCACTCTCCTTCCTAATCTGCCCTTCACCGGCTTTCTTTTCCAGCTCCCTCAGGGGTCAGGATCCCAGGACTTCTGCTCCCCTAATGGGTTTTGTTCTTCTCTCCTCCCTACACCCAGAAAGTGACTGCAAACTTCTATGCTGTAGCCCCCTTCTGTTCTCCCTTCCTGGCTTTATACAAGCCCTGCCTACTCCTGCCCAGATGGGCTCCATCTTCAATTAATGCTTGTTAGTCAAGCCTAAATCTCCCTCCAGGTGCAGCCTACTAGGTTAATTAGCCCCTTCTGAGCTACCTTAAACCCTTCCTGGGTGGTGTGTGGTGAACACCCCCTCACAGCCAGCAACCAAAGTAAGCAGTTCAAGAAGAAGTGGGACATGTTTCAAAATCCCACAAGGTTAAAAGGACCCTAAATTGACTTGGAGGGGTTAGGGAGAAGTTCTAGGATGTTTCCTGAGTCAATAAAAATTGGCTATGAAATGATGGTAGATCAATATCTTATTTTGTTTGCTAGATGTCCTGTATTTAGCACAGGGAGAGCCATAATACAGAAATCTTCATTAAAGTGAGTGAGCTGAGGCACCAGTGCTGAAGAAATTTACAAACTGTTGACTTAAAAGTGACCCAGCTTCTCCTATCTTTTGATGTACAACTCAGACACAGGAGAAAGAGGCTGAATTTGCATCCTTAGGCAAAGACTTAGGGAGGCTTTTCATCCTAGATTTTTGATTGGTAGGAGAGATTTCAGATCTGGAGTCCACCTTCCCCAGTTGGCACCTTCAGATAGTACCAAAACCCTTACCTGACATCTGCCTCTTCATTATATTGTTTTTTAGGTGGATTAACCTTGACAACACCTCCATGGGGTGATATGCAACTTGAAAATGTTTTTCCTCTAACAATATATGCAGCAAAATATGCTGCGTTTCTGGGGTTTTGCCTACTGTTTCCATTTTGCCTTCTCCTCATTAAGCATTGTTTCAAGAATATGTTTATGCTATTTTGGTTTTCAGCTGTTCTTCTCAACTTGTAACATAAATGCAGGCTCTTAGAGGGGAATATAGTTAAAAGCACTCAAACAGATTACATTTTATTTTCAAATCGCAAGTCAGTCAAATTTTTATTTGACCCAGCCAGCCTCTCTACCATCTATTGGTCGCCAGTATGGTGTTGATGTTCCAACGAGCAGGTAAGCCCTCTATGATGATGAAGAAGTTTGACATCGATGCACTACGTGTGCCAGGTTTAGCAACAGGTTTTGTATTGATGTCAAAGCAACACATTCTCGGCTCTAGCTAATCTGCCAGATGACGTGGAGGTTGCCTGGTCCCTGTTCACTTCTACCCGCAACCAATTTGCTGAGCAGATGATTGGCTATAGGCATCCAGCACGCCAACCCCGGGTATTGGAGGAGGCCTTCCAGATAATTAAATTGAAGGCCGCAGCTCACCAGCATGGTGATAAGTGCACTCGTAATCAGCTGAAGTGAAAATTTAACACCCTGGCACTCAGCGATCATGAGGCATATTATAACCAAGTGGCGGATGATGTCGAATTTGGCTTAGCCGGGGCAACTTGAAGCTAGTATTCCATGCCATTTGCAACCCCAGGGGTCAAGAGGTAGTCACTACAAATGGCATCCTGAATGATAGCCAAGGCCATCCAGTTAAATTGGATGATGACATTCTCTCACGCTGGGTGGAGTGTTATCATAGTGTCCTGAATCATCCTTCAGCTGCCTCTTGTTCGGAGATGGATGATCTGGCAGTCACTGTGGTTCCAGCTTCAGACATTTGTACTGATGCACCAACATTGGATGAAGTGAAGTGTGTCATCTCTAAACTGAAAAACGGACGCACAGCCAGTGCTGATGGCATCCCCATAGAGCTGCTAAAATGTGCTATTGATCCTGCAGCAGAATCACTTCTGGCCATCTTTCGTCTGGTGTGGAGAACTGGAACCCTGCCAACCGCCTGGAAGGAAGGTATTGTGATCTCACTCTGTAAGGGCAAGGGACCGCGCAGTGAATGTAAGAGCTACAGGCCGATCACCTTGCTCTCCGTTCCAGGGAAGATATTTGCGCATGTTTTGCTGGCGTGCCTGGAGCCTTTGCCACACCAGAAATGTCGTCCCCCAACAGTCAGGTTTTACGAGGAACAGGTCCGCATTAGATGCCATTTTGGCCCTTTACTTGTTGTCGGAGATACATCGTGAGTTCAGAAAGCCCCTGCATGTAGTGTATGTTGATATTAAGGCTGCATTTGATTCAGTAGACCATGTCACGTTATGGAAGGCCTTAAAGGGTGTAGGTTTCCCTGATAATGGAACCACTGTCCATGTTCGTCTGGGGAACGGGATGTCAGCACCTTTTAAATCAATATCTGGTGTTAGGCAGGGTTGCATTCTGGCCCCTGCACTCTTTTGTCAGGCAATGGATTTCATAATGCAGCATTCCATCAGGTTCATAGGCATTGAGATCAGTCATCTCTTGCTCAAAGACCTTGACTATGCTGATGACATTGCTTTTTTAGTACAGAGCCCCAAAAGGTTTTGTGAGGCACTCCAGCATACGGAGTAGGAGTCAGCTAAGATTGGTCTCCATGTTTCATGATCAAAGACAAAACTGCAAAATCTAGGACCAGGTCCACCTGTGACTCCAATCTCTTTGAACAATGAAACCATCAAATCGGTTTCCAGCTTTTGTTATCTGGATTCTATGCTTACGAGCTCCTTCAGTTCTCACACAGAGGTTCTCCATTGGATTGGCATCGCAGCATCTGCCATGGGCTGTTTACAACGGATATGGAATCAACATCATCTTAGTACGACAACCAAGTTCAGGATTTATTCGACTTGTATCCTTCCTATACTGTTTTGCAGCCGTACAACATGGACAGTATGCCACACAGACTGGACAAAGCTGAAGACTTTCCACACAAAATGTCAACGTTGTATATTGGGCATAAAGTGGAATGACTTCATCTGTAATGCAGATATTTATGGTCGTTCAGGTCTACGGACTACTGGGGCCATTGTCTGCAGGCAGCGCCTTACACTTTTCGGACATGTCGCAAGGATACCACAAGACGTTCCAGCGAACTTCGTTTTCCGTGTGGCATGTAACATCTGGGATAAAATTCCACCAACCGAGAGGTGGAGGTGGCCCAGAGGAAGACCCCCTATTAAATGGGTTTATCAAGTCTGTTCCCATGTTGGACTCTCAGACGGTCAAACCTTTGCGGTTGCGCAGGAACAGACCAAATGGCGAACTATCACTACGGCCGACTGTCTGGCTAAGCGTTGAAGAAGAAGCGAAGCCTCTCTCTCCAGAGTTGGTATAAAATACCTTCTTTGAATTTTTATAAAATACTCGGTGTAATTATATTTGCATTTATGTAACAAATTTACAGTAATGTTAATTTAAACACATCTGAAATACTTGATGTCCTGGATTCTTCCCAAGTAGAGATACGGGAAACACAAATGTGTATCTAAAAACTAATAGTAGTACAGTAAATGTAATGGATAAAGTAAGAGAACGTGTATTAAGACTTTTGGGGCTAGATTTTTTTTTTCTTAAGTGGGCACATCGCTGGACTTCTGCACATGCAAAATCTCCTGCTATACACACTCTTATTAGGATTGTGCATGCATAGTCGTGTGCAAGTGTAAATCCTGACTTCTGTGTGTACGCTAAGGTCTTGGGCATGCAAGTCAGGTGTGCAGAAAACTGCATGTGCCCTTTTAAAAATCTGCCTGTTGGGACCTACATCCAGTTCCGCTACTGATTCGCTGTTTGATTTGGATAAGTCACCTCACCTAACCTCTCCACCTCAATTTATCAATTTGTTTCAATGGTTATACTCACTTGCTTAAAATTAAACATACGCTTATGAGCTTTGCTGGATTGGGGCCGTTATACTTGTGTATCTCTGCAGGATGTTTTGAGGTTGAATTAATCTTTGTAAAAGGCTTTCAAATCCTTGGATGAAATATTTTATGCAAGTACAAATGATTTCTATGCACCTCTGCTTGCAAAATAATCTCATCTCACTGATGCAACAGGGTAGCTACTAAAAAGAAAAGGAGGACTTGTGGCACCTTAGAGACTAACATTTATTTGAGCATAAGCTTTCGTGAGCTACAGCTCACTTCAGCTGTAGCTCACGAAAGCTTATGCTCAAATAAATAGTCTCTAAGGTGCCACAAGTCCTCCTTTTCTTTTTGTGGATACAGACTAACACAGCTGCTACTCTGAAACCTGAGAGTAGCTACTGTCTCTGATATTGCTTATGTGAACCAGCCTGATCAGAACAGAAAGCTGAAAAAACCCCTATCCTCTTGTATGACCAGTCTTATTATGTTCCTGATAAGAATGCTTCACCTCACTTTTCAGATTCAGAAGGAAACCTATGTAAAAACAACCAGCTGCTACAGATAACACTGACCATGCACAGAGTTATCATCCCTTCTGAGGATGTGCTCCGAAAACTAATTGATCTATATCCTTTATAATGCTCACCTGTAGTTATTAAGGTAAGGTAATACAGAAATACATTGACTGAACGGTAAGTAAAGTGTATACAACCTACAGGTCTATATTAATAAATTGGTGGATTCACCTCTGCATCTCATGATAACTGAAAGGCTAAATTTAGTGCTTAAGAAAAGTCTGCTTATTTTAAAACAAACCTAGGGAGATGTTCTCAATGATCTAGGGTAGAAGGTATATGGAGAAGGCTTTCCAGCAAATTACGTGGCCGTTGCAATCTCAGACCCAGTATTTGTAATTATTTATGTACAGAAAGATCTTCATATTATGCTAACCTAGTCTATATCTGAAAATCATTGAAAGATATGCACAATGTGTTGAATTACCTTCTCCATGCAAATAAAAGTTAAAATGTTCCAAAAATGAAGTGGGTAAATTTTAAAACACTCCCCAGTCTAATTATCGTATTTTGGGGCCTCAAAGTTCTGTGAAAATATATTTTCACAAAATGAGTTTGTGGCCCATCAGACGCTCATAAAAAAGATGCTAAAAGCATGAATACTGGCATAACTGCTCTCTTTTATCTAGAGGATTCTTAGCTGTTGGAAGATACTGCCTAACTCTATTAGCTTTACTGAATGTTTGTTCATAATTAATGGATCATAACATAATTAGGAACCAATCCTGAGAGACACCAGGAACCTCTGAGTCAGGCATTTACTTGGTAGAACTTGTTTTAGTTAGTACTTCCCCCCACAACTCTAATTGTTATTGGTTTCCAATTAGCATAGCTTTGCAAAACAGACCTGCCATGACATTAGCAGTCAGACTTCCCTAGATACCCACAATATGCAGCATCCAAGATATCAGGCAGTTACTTTTTGGGTTGTAGAATAATTGTCATTTAATTTAGGGTTTTGCATTTCCTCAGAAATAACAAGATATGGGGCTCAATTCTCATGTACATTGAGCCATTCCCGTTTACAGTGTAAACCAAACAAATAGCTGACTTACAGAGGCAACTTGCTTCCCACAGTCAAGAAAACAATCCTGTTTTCAATCGGTAATAATAATTATCTACAACTGGAGTAGCACCTTTGTAAGTGAAGGCAAAATTATGTCAGTCACCTGTAAATAAGATAGATAGATATAGATATATTAAAGTGAAGGGGTTTTGCTCTACAATAGTAGAAACAAAGGGGACTTGATTCCGCACCAACCCAAATATACCATGTGATCAATTATAGAGGCCTCAATCCTCAATAAATAGGAGTTGGGTTCAAATTCACTTCAAGCTGTGGCTGAGAGTCCCCACTCCTTTCTGATCATTTTTTTAATAATGGAACAAAATAATTGTTTACATCTTCCCTATGGAACTTGGGTTTTCTGCAGTCAGGGAAGTAATTCACTTGTCAATTTTTAAATTCCACACACACAGACTTTCCAGCCAGATATATGTATTTGCAAAGTCAGTGGTGGAGTAAAGCAGATTTGAATGGATCAGCTAATCTGGGCTTTGAGGTTTTTGAAGTTGCCTTCAAATTTGCAGTTCCACCACTCTTCATCCCTCAAAAATACATGACCAGCTCTGGTCAATTTGCAGAAGATCTGAGTCCCATTTAGATTGATCTGGCCCTCTGACAGTCTGTAAATTATCTTCTTTGAATAGGTGCACAATACCTCATAAAGAGATGCATAAAAGATCTGCAGGAGAAAAATATCCATAATGCCCATAATATATTTTTCCTGAACTGATCTTCCATGTATACCATGGCTGTATTAGTAGGAGCATTGCCAGCAGATTGAGGGAAGTGATTATTCCCCTCTATTCAGCACTGGTGAGGCCACACATGGAGTATTGCATCCAGTTTTGGTCCCCCCACTACAGAAGGGAAGTGGACAAATTGGAGAGAGTCCAGTGGAGGGCAATAAAAATGATTGGGGGCGGGGGCTGGGGCACATGATTTATGAGGAAAGGCTGAGGGAACTGGGCTTATTAGTCTGCAGGAGAGAAGAGTGAGGGGGGATTTGATAGCAGCCTTCAACTACCTGAAGTGGGGTTCCAAAGAGGATGGAGCTAGGCTATTCTCAGTGGTGGCAGATGACAGAATAAGAAGCACTGGGGGAGGTGGTCTCAAGTTGCAGTGGGGGAGGTCTAGGTTGGATATTAGGAAACACTATTTAACTATGAGGGTGCTGAAGCACTGGAATGGGTTACCTATGCAGGTGGTGGAATCTCCGTCCTTAGAGGTTTTTAAGGGCCGGCTTGACAAAGCCCTGGTTGGGATGATTTAGTTGGTGTTGGTCCTACTTTGAGCAGGGGATTGGACTAAATGACTTCTTGAGGTCTCTTCCAACCCTAATATTCTATGATTCTATATGTAAATTACCGTTTATAGAATAAAAATAAATGTTCTCTCTGCAGTTAATATAAATTTCACACTTCAGAAATATTTCTCTCCAGCATTATCTCTGGTAAATCACAACAGTTACAGGCAGTTCTCCATAAAAATGGTCCTTGATGAATTTAGTACTATTTTATAACCTTTTGTTTCATACTTTAACAAGCTGTATGAATGGATAAGTCCTAATGAAAACTAGGAATAAAATTACCAAGAAGCAAACTGAAAAGCAAAGGTTCATTTAAGTACTTAACACCTCTCAGCACTTGGTGAAATACGTCAGTGTTATTTATAACTGTCCTATTTATATCTGTCTTTCACTAATGATTTCAGAAGAATGATATGCATCAGAGCCCTGATCCAATGTCCACAGAAGGCAATGGAAAAGTTCCCACTAGCTTCAATCAGTGAGCATTGGATCAGGCCCCAAGAAATGCTGAACGTGTCAAGTCTCAGATCGTGGGTGAACTGCCATGTTTTCCTTAACAGTTCTCTACATATCTGGATGCTTTAGAAAAGAAATCTTCTGGGCTTTGTGTAAAGATATGCTATTTTGTAAGGTAAGAATTTTTTGCATCGTGTATCTGTGAAATAAAATAAGTGATACAATGTCATGCTCGCTATTATTGTTCAGGCTGGTCATGTGGTGCCACAAATAAGAGTGACCTTGCATTTCTTAAGTTAGCATTCAAAAGAGGAATGATCTTCCACAGCCTTCCTTAAAGTTTTACTTGCACAGATCTCTGCACAATGGCCCACAAATCCATTAAAATCAATGGATGAATTCAGCTCCCTGTTACGGGTGCATAATTACGACCCTGAGCGTCCAAAAACCTCAGCACCCTCAACTTGTATTGACATCACTGAAAGTGGAGAGTGATCAGCAGCTGGTTGAATTGGGCCCTATGTTACCATACAGTTTTCTCTTTCAAATAAAGCAATGTTGAATAATTGGGCTATATGCATTCAATAAGAAGTTGTTCTTAATCAATTGCAGTGTTACCCTAGGAAATTATTTCCTTTTTCCTTCTATTACATTTAATTTAATGGTTGATATTTTAGTTTAAAGAATGTTTTTATTAGAGAGTCAGCATTTGCCAACAGTTTTTGCATAGCACTAATGCTTTCATCAGTACTTAGACCAAGAAATAAATGGTAGATGCTGGCAAATGTCGGCTTTTTAATAATGACCATTTTACTATCTCAAAAAGGGGTACTTCATTAGTGCAGAATGGTTCAGTATTTTACAGGACATTATGGAATTTTCAAATTGTGCACATGTAAAATTCACAAATGCACACACCTAGAGGAGAGTACACATGTCCATTTATTAGAGAAAACCCAGGTTGTGTGTGTGCCTGGCTTACAAGCCAAATAAGCTGAATGGAATAATGAGACATAATACATGCAATCTGACCACCTTATGTACAAGGCACTGTTTCTCAGGAAATACCTTGTATATATCAAGTTAAACTGTATCACCCAAAAAGATTTCTATTTATTTGTGGGTGGCGGGTTTCCATTCCCCCACCCAATATATAATAAACAAAAATAATCCTAGAACGAGGCATTGCCTTCACTGTCAAACTAAGTGATTTCAAGAAATTATGAGTTTGTTGTAGAATTTGGCGGTACAGATTAGCACCATATAAAGAAAAAGTAACAGGCTAGATCCTTGGCTTGTGTAAATCTGTGTAGCTTCATTGAAGCCAGTGGAGCTACACTGATTTACACAAGCTGAGGATCTGCCCAATATATTTAAAGGTCTGAGCACTGAGCCAGCTCACTGTGTTGTTTGATATATATGTATGTGTAGATAATATGTTGAGATGATCAGATACGTTGAAGTTTGTCACATACACAGTCATTACAAAGCAATAAGACAGAGTTGGTAGTGTCAATACAAGTGTTTGATTCTTGCATTATAAACTCTCTATTTGATAGAACAGTGTACTTTGGAGAAGGTACTTTGAAGCAAAATTTAAAATCTGAGTGACCAAAAGAGCATAGCAGTTATAAACCAGACTGGATGTTTGCCTTGCAGCATTACTGGTGTTTCAATTACACAAATAACCAGCAAAATTCTCTATTTTATTATTGTATTTTCCATTTACAATAGGTATTGGATAACAGAGTTCTGGATCATGTTCAAAATGGATTCTAGTCTAACTAACACCATGGAGGAATTTCAGAAATTGGTGAGAGCTAATGGTGAGGAGTTACACTGTCGCCTAATTGACACAACTCAAATGTGAGTGTCAAGGTTTTAATTTGTTTGGAAAACAAAACAATATTACCATCTCACTTCCCTAAAATAATAGTAACCAATCTCCAATAGCTAGATTAGGAATATTTCCAAGTGTCCTATATTAGCTATGTGCAAAAGATCT
The DNA here is from genome assembly GCF_965140235.1 of Caretta caretta. NCBI lineage: Eukaryota > Metazoa > Chordata > Testudines > Cheloniidae > Caretta > Caretta caretta. The sequence goes on from NC_134211.1 coordinate 74,849,128, forward strand.
CAGTTTACTGAGGGTGAAATTTACCCCTGTGCAAAGGGCCAGCATGTGACAATTTAAGTCTTATTAAAGCTCTCAAAATATGGCTTAAGTTTAACTAAATTGTTGCAGAGATCTTGTGCCAATCCTCTGAACAGGGTAAACTTCACTTTAAGGCACACAGAAGACTAAGATTTTGAAAGACTTAATTCCTTGAAAGCGCAGTGAAAAAGGAGAACACATTTTACTCAGAGTGTACATGGGGTAAAACAGTGAACTTTTTAAAAGCCAAAGTTCAGATCACTAGGAAGACAATATAGGGTTCATTTCATTATGTCTAATTCCTAATGTTATTTTGTGTGTTGTTGCTGGTCTTATTATCTGGTCAAGGATACACCTAGAAAAATAAAGTGCACAGGGGCTATATCTCACGTGGCTCTCTCCTGAGAATAACTAAGGCATAACGGACAGACCAAATCCTGTTGCCACTGAATCCCATTGACTTTAATGGGACTGGGATTTGATTCAATGGATACAGCAAACTGGAGAGAGTTAAACACAGCAATGCTGAGGAGATATCACTATGGCTGTATTCTATTTCATAATGTAATTTTACTATCTTTAAAGAGTTCTTTTAAAATGCAAACTAAAAGCATTCAACAGGACTGTTGTCATAATATCTTTTATTGGACCAACTTCCAGTAAAAGATACTACCTCACCCACCATATCTCTAATATCCTGGGACCTACATGGCTACAACTACACTGCATATGTCATAATGTCCATCATTCATAATGAATATAAAGAAATTGTTCTTTTGAAATTCAAATCATTCATTGGTTTTCAGCTGCAATAAATCATGCAACTGATACAGTTTTGTTTTGGGGGAAATGTAAATTAGTTTTCCTGCAAAAAGCAACCTCCATTTTCGTGTAAACTTTTTCCTATTTTTTATAAAAAGAAATTCCCGGGATTGGTCCCGAAAGCTTACACAGCGGATAAAGCCCAACACCAGTAAGAAAAGGAAAGTCTCACTTCTCTTTGATCATCTAGAGCCGGAAGAGCTATCAGACCACCTCACCTACCTTGAATTTAAGTCCTTCCGAAGAATATCAGTAAGTGATCAGCTTTTGGCTAGGAAAAACAGAACAAAACAACTAACCTTCTGTGCATGCAGTTGGACTCACTTTCATCCTGATCCTTACTTTGTCTTTACAAAAAGTGCGTGTATTGGGTTGGGGGAGCTAGCAGTGGACAAGGCAGAGTTTTTTGATCCTCCTTATATTCAGATAGTAGATTGAATCAGGAAGGAGAGGTTGAGGAACAAGCCATGTCCTTTCACTCAAAACAGTGTTTAAGCTGATGCAAGTGGCATTGCGGGGAGGGGAGAGAGGTGGTGGTGAGGGAGACTGGAGAATGGGGAGAGCAAAGCACTACAGGAGCTAGGCTGCCTGATTGTCTCCCTGGGGTACTCACCCCACTATGAGAGCAGAGGGATGCTGCAGCACTTCTTTACAAGGGCTCCTGAAGAGCCCTGAAACCCCTTAAATATTGAAGTAACACTTTGTTTTAAACAGGCCAATGGGGGCTATACCTGACTGTCTTTTTTTTTTCTTTGTCACACTAAAGAAAAGGCCAGTATGGTTTGGTATTCTTTGTGTGTCAAACAGAAGAGTGCACAGCAGGTTCAAAGCAGCAAGGAGGGGCAGTGGGTATAGTTGATCCTTTCCCCACCCCGGAAATATGTACAATACTGGTTTTAAAGCTGCTGAGATAAGATGCACAGCTAAAAGAACAAAGAGACTCATCTTTTGGATGGTAGCACTAGAATCTGAAGTGTAAGTTTTGCAGTTAGAGGGATGTTGAACAGATTGCAAAAAAACCCTCTCCTAGTCATGCAGCAGTGCACTTTATTTTAAGCTCCAGGTACGTGACTCCTCATGTGTTAGTTAAAATCTAACAGCCTTAGGACTGAAGTCACGCATTTATGCATAGGGTCCTACCTGTAGGCAGTAATAATACTTAACGATTACATAATGCTTAACATTTTCAAAACTCTGTGCAGACACTAATTAATTAATGATTAATGGGAATAACAAGTATGATGCACAGTCAGAGTCTTGGTTCCCTCATAGTTCTCAGCCAGTTACTTAGCTGTGTAACATAGGTTCCTGCATACTTTACTAGTGATAATCTGAGATAAAAAATTAGTTCACTGGGACTTGGTTAGGAAAAGAAAATGCTTTATCCATTAAACAGTGTGATTATTTAACTCCTTGCAGAATGCCTCCCTACTATAGTAGCCTAATCTTTGTCCCTGTTATGGCTGAGACTATGCAAATTAGATGATATAATGGTAACATGAGAGTAACTATTCGTACATTAATTCATTCTAAGGCTAGAAGTTACCATCAAATCGTTAATGTTCATCCAGTATTTCCTGTATTGTGTCCAGGAGCTTGTGTCTGACTATAGCATATCTTCCAAAAAAGGCATTCAGTTTTTATACTGCGAGAGAGAATCCACCACTTCTCTTGGTAGTTTGTTCCAAAGGTTAATTACCCTCACTGGGGTTTTTTTTTCAGGGGGAAGCCCACCCCCGGACAACTGTATTTCTCTACCCCCCCCCCCCAAAAAAAAAAAACAAAAACCAAAACCCTGTATTTCTCATTTGAATTTGTCTGGCTTTAATTTCTAGTCATTCCATCCAAATGTGTTAATGTCTGTGTTTAATTCTCTGAGCATGTCCAGTGTGAACAAGATGTTACCATTGCAAAATCACTGGTTAAAAGAGCTGAGCTTTTGAGTTTGATGGAATTGTTACAGAATGGTGGGATAACACATGTGTTTGTTCGTAGGGTGTGATAGCTATTTCGAGATTTAGGACCTATATAGGGTAAGCCATTTGAACTTAAGGAGATGCTTACATAGAATGAGAGTTTTTTTAGGACAGTGTACTGGTGAACGCCGTTTAATGGTGTTACAAGACTTACGGTGGTTTCCATTTTACAAAAAATACCCAAGTACTCAGAAATCAGGTCTATGATATTTCACCACCGCAATGTCCCCAGCATTCTGGGCCGCAATTTTGCCATTTGAATTCCACTCCTTTTCCTCTCTAGTTGTGGGATGCAACCTTGTAACAGGATTGTTAATAGATCCCCCTCCATAATTATCTAAAAAAGATACTAAGGGAGGCTGATGAATGACTGATATTCAAATGCTCCAAGCTGAAAACATCATTGCTCCAATGCTGCAAGCTAGAGCAAGAACAAAACGACCTTTGAACTCAGATCTCTCACATTGGCCATCTATGAGTCTATGCTGTTTTCAGTTGTTTCACTCAGCCTTTGTCTTGTTCAGTTTGGGGCAGATGAACTGTGTTTGTTCTTAGTGCAAATACAAGTCGGAGATGAAAAGGTATGTTTATTCGCTCTGTGCAAAATTACTTTCCATTGCAACCTTGTTAAATAACCTTAATAATAATTCAGACACCAACATTCTTCTGAAAGCTTGTCTAATACATTATATAAAAATGTGCCCAACATTATAGGGAAGCCTTCTGGACTTTTCCAGAAGGGAGAACTTCTGGTAACCAAGATAATCTAATCAAATGTATTCATTATTGTACTGAAACCAATACAAAGACAATTTATATAGTTAAATACTGAAAAATTATCCAGCTCTGTAGAGTGGCTGCTTGGGTTCCATCTTGTTGCCAAATCTGGCTTTGGTCCAAAATTCAAACAATGGATGTGAACACTCTGTAATCTCACAGACAACTCTGCTTATTAGTGTTAAAATCTATTCCATTTTTAATTTAGCAAGGGGAACAAACCAAGGTTGTCTGTTGTCATCTCTGCTTTTTTACATGGATTTTGAATGGCTGATAGCTCTTATTAGTTTAAAAAAAAAGAAAAAAAATAAGAAAGAGGCTGTAGGGAACATAAAGCATCTTGATGAGCTGACAATTTACTCCTTTTTGTTACAGATCCGTCTCTTCTAGTTTCTGTTCTTATAGGCTTACTAGAGAAATTAATTTTCCACTTGGTATAAAATAAAATTTAATAAGTCAGAATTGTTCAATCAGGGAGGATGTTTGAACTAACCTTATTATCCCTAGCCTGATTCTTGCTTGAATATTTATACCTGCCTCTGGAAATTTCCACTACATGCATCCAATGAAGTGGGTATTCACCCACGAAAGCTTATGCTCCAATACGTCTGTTAGTCTATAAGGTGCCACAGGACTCTTTGCCGCTGTAATATTTAGTTAATTCACATCAGTCAATTTCCTTTGGAATGGGTGCATAGAAGAAAACTCAATTTGTTTTCACTAACAGTAGAAGTCAGAAGTTGCTGGGCACTAGCATTCTAAATCATGATCACTTACATACCCCACAAGAACCTCCCTTTGAGAGATCCTAATTCAAAAGATGCTTGCTGCTTACTAACAGCTCTAAATAAAAAGACAACATACCTGTCACTTTGTCTGCCTTCAAGCACAGCAGAGGAAGGTGAAACATTGGAAGCATTGAGATAGAATTCCACCACCATTCCATTTCATGAATAGTACATAGTACAGATTATGAGCTGGATTCTTTGGTTCATCACAGCCACTTTTTGCCACTCAGGCAATGTGAAGTGGACATATTTTGGCCAGAGGTGGCCAGTAGGTAGAATTCCCCTTATGTAAGAGAAATCTCAACTGGTGTCAAGTTGTCAGAGGTATAGCTTCCTGTTGCGCCAGCAGTCCTCCTTTCATCTTCGGCATTATTGCGTGCTGGGGGAACAGGATAGGAATATGGTGGAACGGAGCTTTGCTACCTATATCTGACAGTGGCATAAGGTCATTTGGGGAGCATCACCTGGCTCCCAGACTGAAGCTGCTCTACCTCCCTGTGCTGAGAAGTGCTTAGGAATGGGGGAAGATTTCCGCCCTATAGATAAATATAAAATACATAACACGTCACTGTATTTTATTTAGTAAGAAGATCTATATCTGCACACAGGCTTCATGGAATATACAAAGTCTGGATGAGGTTTAACTTGTTTTTGTTTTTTAGTTCTCAGATTACCAGAATTACATTGTAAACAGCTGCGTAAAGGAGAATCCAACAATGGAAAGGTCCATTGCTCTTTGTAATGGTATCTCCCAATGGGTACAGCTAATGGTACTCAGTAGGCCAACACCACAGCTTCGGGCTGAAGTATTCATCAAGTTTATTCATGTTGCACAGGTCAGTTTCACTTTGACCTTTTTGGGTTCGTCATATGTCCTTTCTTTGAAACTGTCAGCCCTTTAATTATTCCTTCTTCACCACTACTTGTACTCTCCAGTGGGGTCAGCTGGGAAGGAGAGTTGGCAGTGGTCTCTATTTTTATACCAAATGATCGAGCATCACCTTATTTTCAACTGCAGTAGGTCTCTCCCTTGAGACCCATATTGCAGACCCGTTTGCCCAAAGCAGCTAGACTTCCTTTTGAACCACTCAATACTTTTCCTTAACCTTCCAGAGGTGTCACTATTTAGAGACCGTATTTGCCAGTGAATTACTGATAAAGGGAAGATGCTCAAGATTCTCCTGAACAGGAACATTGAACATTGTTAAAATCTTACCTTTGCACTGAAGAGAGGTGTCCTTTGGAGATGCTCTCTGCTTGTAGAATAAAAAGGCTTTTTGTATAAAGGAAGAGCTCACACAGCACTCCAACAAATGAGAACACTACTTGAGTATAAAAATGGAGTAAGATTGTTTAAAAATGGTAACCAAGAATGATGTGCTACAAAGGACATTTTTAGGAACTCCGTAGAACCAACAGTACCTAGGCCCCAGCTAAAAAGGAAAGCATAGTTTGGATGTATACATTTCACAACTTCAAACTTTAAGTAATTGATATTGTTTGTCAATACAGAAGCTCCACCAGTTGCAGAATTTCAATACTTTAATGGCAGTGATAGGAGGTCTCTGTCACAGCTCTATCTCCAGACTCAAGGAAACAAGTTCTTATGTTCCTCATGAGGTCAACAAGGTCAGTATCACTGTCCTCAGTATCATAAACGTACAGTTTAGATAACATCAAGTAATACAGATTGGACAACCTTCAGGCAAACAATTTTTATTTTTCCCCCCAATTACATTTACAGATTAAAAGATTCCAAATATGTGGTGATGGAAGTGCGGTTAGGGGAAAGATGGGGAATTGATGACTTGAGGCTGTATTTTTAAGGATACCTAATTAAAAATAATCTTAATTTGTGAAGCTAAAATCCGAGGGATTAAGAGGTTCAGAATCTGAAAAAATTGGTGGATTGCTTTTTAAAATATTATTAAATGGCAGTAACATTTGTGTAAGCAGTTGTAAACTAGGTTTCATTTGAAGCCAGAAGATTTAGACCTTTAGGGTTACTTCCTTCTGTTTTGTTTTGTAAATCTTGGCTTGGCTTTCTGGAGGATAAAAACACGTCGGTGAACAATAACATGGGCTGTCTCTATACTATCTGAAGAGACAAATATGTTCACATGAATAAAATCATGAACACAGAAAATGCGATTAATTTTGCTACTTTGTTTATTTTCTTTAGGTGTTTAATGAAATGACAGAACTGCTCTCATCTTATAGGAACTATGACAGTTATCGACGTGCCTACAATGAGTGCACTAACTTTAAGATCCCGATCCTTGGGGTCCACTTGAAGGACCTGATCTCCCTTTATGAGGCCATACCAAATTACTTAGAGGACCAAAAAATTAATGTGCATAAACTGCAGTCTCTGTATAACCACATAAATGAACTGATACAACTCCAGGAGATGGCACCTCCCTTAGAAGCTAATAAGGATCTTGTTCATCTACTCACGGTAGGTCTCTAAGATCACAGAAACAATGCCTATTTTGAACAGCTTTTCATGCATTTCTCAAGCGTTTAAAGCTAAATATATACTTTGCTACAGCTAATATGAAAACAAAATAGCTAAGGTTTTTAGGGTACAGTAGGGGTTACACAGTACTCCCGGTGAGGACACGGGCTATAGGAAAAGGTATTTGATAATACAGGCTGTTTGGTAGTCTCCTTGGGGTAATTTCTATAGGAAGGAATGGAGACATTCTACATTAGCAAGCACGGCCTGCACACCTTCACTAAGGAGGCACTAACTAGGGGCAGGGCTGCCTTTACTCCCCAGTTACTCCTGGAAAGATAGAAGATCTTATAAAAGTCTTCAGGCATGCTGGAGGGGTTTGCTGTGCCTGTTACAGATAGTAGCTGCTTCAATGTGAGAATGGGGAGGCATCATAAGATGCTGTTGGGATAAAGGTACCTCAGTTCTGAGGAATATTTTACTTTTCTTTGTGAAGCTGCTGTATGGTACCAGCAAAGATTGTCTGGAATTAGCCTGTGTTTATGGAATATCTCTGCCAGGACAATGTTACTAGTTCTGCAGGGATGCTCTCCAAATTAAATTAGAGTTGGGGGTGTGTCTCAATATCATTGTTTTAGTCAAAAAAGAGTAAAGGTCTAGAAAACATGACCTATGTGGGAAGATTTTAAAAGTTGGGTTTGTTTAGTTGGAGAAGAGAAGATTGAGGGAGGTACATGATAACAGTTTTCAAATACATAAAAGGTTGTTACAAGGAGGACAGAGAAAAATTGTTCTCCTTAACCTCTGAGGATAGGACAAGAAGCAATGGGCTTAAATTTCTGCAAGGGCGGTTTAGGTTGGACATTAGGAAAAGCTTCCTGACTGTCAGGGTGGTTAAGCACTGGAATAATTTGCCTAGGAAGGTTCTCCATCATTGGACATCTTTAAGAGCAAGTTAGCAGGTTAGAGGATGGTCTAAATAATACTTAGTTCTGCCATGAGTGCAGGGGACTGGACTAGATGATCTCTCGAGGTCCCTTTCAGTCCTACGAGTCTATGATTCTAGTTGCTCCTAGAGTATTATCAAACTATGAAGAATTTTTGATATGTACTTACTTTTCCCAAATTGTGCTGTTTATTTTTAGCAGGTTGCAATTGAACAAGATGGCCCAGTTTTGCTTTCAGCTTACAAACCCTGTTTCAGCAAAGCAATTAAATACGTACTTAACTTTATGCACATGAGTAGCTCTACCACTGAGACTACCATGTGCTCGAAGTAAAACACCTGTGTTACTGAATCAGGACCATAGTCCGTCAGGTTTTCCTACAGAGCCTTGCTACGTACTGAATTTCCCCCAGCCCCACCCCTCCAAAAAAATAAAAATAAAAAAGCTTTTAATACCTTGTTTAAAGTGATTTTTATGTCCCTAAACTTTCTTATTTTCCATAACATTTTAGCAAAAATAATTTTACGTATACAACTGCAGTCATTCACAATTTCAGTGCAAAGCCTTGAAAATGGTGGTGTTTTATGACTGTCTGTATCAGATGTACATTACTCTGGGTTTGTTGTAAGAAGACCTGACAATAGTAGCTTCTCTCCAGCATTGCAGGGCCTGGGGTTAGCCTATTCCTTCCCCAGGCTCACATCGGCCTCCATCCTACTCCTTCCCATTGCCTTTAGTCACCTGCTTTTGCATCAGCAGACATGCCAGTTTGAAGAGGTGGTGGTAATTGCAGGGAGGAGTGACTAATTCATAATGAAAATATTATTTGACAAAATTAGCTTGTTGTTTTGAATTGCCAGAAACCAGTTTAAGATTTATAGGTTATTTGAAATTATCACTACAACTACTGCAGTAATAATTCTTGATCTGTAGGTTGTTCAAGTGGTTTTTTGCATATATTTGAAATCAGAAACTTGAGCAGCCTTGTTCAGTTTTGTTTGGACATGTCACATGCTATATTTCTGGGCCCTGCTTATACAAGTATGAGAGACACCATCTTGGCTGGTACAGCGGGAATTGAACTGGGGACCTCTAGAGCTAAGGGCATGAGCTGCTGAAGCTCTCGATTGGTTACAGAGGGGGACCTGTACACACATTCCTTTGTCGCTTACATAAGCATAACTCCTAGAATCAGCTTTATAGCGTGAATTTGTATGCAAGAGTTCCAAATTCACTTCCTGTGAAAATTATGTAATACCAGCTGAGAATCAGTTATTTGCAAGAACTTCCTGTCACTAAGCTTATTTGCTGGAATATCTGCAGAAACCGAGGCAAAAGGGGGTGTAGGCAAGCTTTTTTTAAAAAAAATTCTATCTCATTCAGGTGCAATAACAGCCTCCTTCTAAAATTAATGGTGGTAGCACCAGGATTCTCACTATGAATAAGCAACTCCATCTTCTGGCTCTGGCATGTACTTACCCACTGTTTATGATCCCAGCTGGGTTTGATGAATTCAAGATGTTGAAACAGCAGATTTCAGGCTGACAGCAGCATAAACTGAGGTGAAGAGTAATAGCAATGAAGCTATGTGCCACTTCCTTCAGTTCCTGTGTCGGGTTCTCCATGTCCAGTGATGGACCCTTGCTGATGCTGTTTGAGGGCTATGATAGTGCAGTTCAACTTCCACCATTATCAGATTTAGTCTGCATCCCAGTGTCCCCTGTTGGTTGGTTGGGTTAGCCCCGCACGTGACCCAAAAAATTACCCCCTTCCAGGGTCCACAAAAATAGTCAAAAAGGAGGAAAAACCCAGACACTAGGCTACAGCTTCTTCATCAGGGTCTGAGTGGACACTTTTCTTCCCTCTATTGGAGGGGCTTGCTCAGTCTTCCTGTAGCCCTGCCAAATGGTCCTTTGCTCAGCTGCTCTCCAGTCTTCTTCCTTAAGCCCCTTTCTCTTTGACAAGATCAGCACCCCTACCCTCATCTAGTCTCCTCCTGGACAGAGAGGCTCACAGAAGTAGCTACCATCTCTCTGATCTCTCCCATACTGAGGAAAGACCTTTTATACCAAACATGCTTTGTTAGCAGCTTACAGTTCCCATGATCACTGGACTACAAGTCTCAGGATCGTTGTTCTTGGATAAAGACCATCTCACAAGAGTGAATCCTCACCCTACAATAGCCTTATCGCCACCACTACTGCTCCTGGCCCTCTACACTTGCTCAGAAATATCTGTTGGTGAAACTTACATTAGATGAATCTATCCCATAAAACAGTTCCCAGAAAGTAAAAATTGAGGGAATTCCAGAGGGTTGGGTTTAGCGGCCTTTGGGAGTGGAGGACTCTTCCAGAAATACACAGAACTGACACTTGGCCTTTGTGCGATGCGACAACAGAATTTTGGTCTTTCCAAAGAGATTATTTCCTTGTAAAAGGTAGTGTAATAACGTGAGACTCAAATCTCAGGTATAGCTAAACAAATACTGCAGTGTCTGGGCAATAATAACCACAGGAACTCCATATGGTGAGCCTACAGTGGAGTGGAAACCACTTATTTTCCTTGCAAAAATGCAGTCGCATATGAGACGTATCAAGCAATAGCAGCACTTCTGCATAACTGTTTGAATTATAATAGTGTAAAATGTTCTAAGCGACTGCCTGCTGGATACAGACTTATCGAGAGGGGTTAGGTATTCTTCTGACTTTCTTAACAGGCCACTCATAGGTAGAGAGCACAGCCTCTCCCTCTGAGAAACCAGTTAAAAATGGGTTTCAGAGTAGCAGCCGTGTTAGTCTGTATTCACAAAAAGAACAGGAGGACTTGTGGCACCTTAGAGACTAACAAATTTATTTGAGCATAAGCTTTCGTGAGCTACAGAATGCATCTGATGAAGTGAGCTGTAGCTCACGAAAGCTTATGCTCAAATAAATTTGTTAGTCTCTAAGGTGCCACAAGTACTCCTTTTCTTTTTTCAATTAAAAATGGCTTCCCAGACTCTGCTGAGCCTATGGAAACCAAAAGAGATACCATACCACATCCACAAATAACCAACTCAGCAAGAAACTCAATAGTTCTTGGGAATGCCTTCCTTGAATTTGTGGATATTGCAATAGTGCTAAAAATGACCTGTACGGCTTAGATAACTTTTCTCTTTTTGTGGGAGTTGGGGGAGGAGGGAGAAGGTGTCACTGAACTCTATAGGAGCCATGTCAATTCAGAGAGGCTAGTTAGACTACTTCTTTCTTTACAGTTACATTTGTGTGGATCATGCTTGAATAAAATCTTTATGAAATTAATTCTAAATAATTAAAATATTGAAAAATAATTTTGTTGCACAGAAACCTAATTTTGCCCTAAACTTCTTGGGTAGCTATTAAAGACAAATCTACCAAAATAGAATTTGAATTATAAGTGCAGACAAGCAGACATCTCTCGTGGATGTGATAGAACCCCCATTGTAATGTCATGGGGACAACAGACTGTTATCGGGTCACTTATTAACTCACACTGCCAATATCCGATTGTACTTGCGTTCATTTCTTAGGCAATGGGAACAACAGATTTGCATTTGGAAATGTGCCCATTTCAAATTGCTGTCAGCACCTAGACTTTAAATGCATGTTCCCCCAAATGTATGGTTTTGTAGCACAGCCTTAATTAACAGTTAATTCACCAGCAAGGTGTAGGTGCACTAGAAACAAGTAAATCCACGGAATAACAGCAACTGCTTAGAGACTAATCCAGTTCTATGTTTATTTTCAGCTGTCACTTGATCTTTACTATACTGAAGATGAAATATATGAACTATCATATGCACGAGAGCCAAGAACCAACCGAGCTGCAGTAAGAGCCTTTCCAGAACCTTAACAAAATGATTTAACAGCAATATACATTTCATCCTTGGTAGACACTTGGGTTTAGCCTACGGCTCATTAAAGACACTGATGTGTTTGTGGTATATTGTTGTTACGAACAACAGCATGTTAGTGAACCAGAATAGTAATAACAACTCTGTATACAGGCTTGCGTCTCCTCTCACTCTTATGATACCAGTGTAACTCCATTTATTTCAAATGATGTATTTGAAATATATGGAGTTACTCCTGATTTATATCAGCATGAGTGGAGACATCAGGCCCATGAGTTGCCCCATTGATAGCGAACTCTAATTCCTCTAAAGCAACAGGCCTCTAACAATTCCAGTAATCTACCCCAAGGCATTTTTATATTTTTATTTTTCAATTTTTTTAATAAACACGGAAAAGAAAGCTGCTTACTGTGACACTCTCTCAAGGCATCCAGAACTGTCAGTCACCTTGTTAGCCCTCTGCCTTTACAAAAGAGAGATTTGCAGATGCTAAACCAACTGACAACACCCTGCCACCCCAGTTGGTTAGCCAGCCAAACAAATGCCTTAGGACTCTGCCAGCCCTTACTTTGCCTAGCAGGTAACACTTGGTGCACCCCAGTGCCCAACCCCCTGGAAGAGCCTTCCCTTTGCTTTTCCTATTGACTTAATGTGCTTGCTTTGTTTTTGGCTTTTACTAGGCTCGACTGACATCTGAGACCTAGGCAGACAGATAAATCAACATTCCATTGTCTAGGAAAACCTTGCTTATCAGCCCTGCCTGGTTTGAACATATTTTCAGTATATACTCAACTGTGTAATGGTTACCCACACATACATCACACAGTGATTGTGATGACCAGCGTGATATAAGTTTTTTCAACTGACACCTTACACAACATTCTTTACAGATAAGTACCATGACAGCAATGTGTTAGGTTTAGTGAGTCTGTCAGGCCTGATAGCAGTTGCTTATATATGACAGTGATCTCTTTGCCATTATGCATTGAGGGGCTTTTAAGGTCACCCTTACATTGCATGAAACTGATCTACTGTTAATCAAAATGCATAGGACTGAATGTAGTAGCCATGGGGAAATTACTGCTGTTCTTGGTAAATAGGCAGAAACAATAAAAATTAAAAGTGTTCATGATATCATAGAGACTAACCATCTGTTATAAAGGAAAATTGTGCCTCACTAATTGACAGTTCAAAACGCCTTTGACAAAGTCCTTCACAAAAGGCTAGTAAGTAAATTAAATAGTCATGGGGTGGGATCATAGTATTGTCAGGAAGCAGAAACTCGGATAGAAAAGAAGAGTTAAATGGTCAGTAGTTTAACAGGATGGCACAGGCTCCATACTAAGACAGGTGTTGTGCAATATATACTCACTGAGCTGGAGCAGGGGGTGAAAAATGAAGTAGCAAAATTTGCAGATGACACAATTTTTTAGACTAATCAAGACTGAAAAATCATGTAAGGAATTGCAGCGGTAGCCAATAAGGATGGATGAACAGACAGCCATGGTGGTGGATTCGTTTGTGTTGGGAAGAAACAGCAAAGAACTGCACCTTGGCAGAACTACTCACCTACCTTATTGGGCTCTGAATTAACTGTAATAACTTAGGGAAAAGACCTAAGTACCACTGTGGATAGCTCAGTGAAGACATTCCCCTCTGACCACTGTCAGAGACAGGATACTGGACCAACTGGGCCACTGATCTACACCTGGCTAGCCATTCTTATTCTTCTGTTAGACAAAGGAAAGAACTTGGTTATTGAAAATACTTGATGAGATGGTAATAAGTTTCTATAATGTTCATTTTAGCCTTTGACACCTTCCAAACCACCGGTAGTTGCAGACTGGGCCTCAGGCATAGCTCCAAAACCTGATCCAAAGACAATCAGCAAGCACGTTCAGAGAATGGTTGATGTAAGTGGCCATTTTACCATGTATGTTTGATTACCTCCTGTATATGATAAGATATGTAATGAGAAGCTGCATACTGAAAACCAGACATCTTCAAACCTGTGCTGAGTCTATTTGCAAACCATGTTAAAACCATTGCATTTTTTGAAAGCACAATTTCGTTATAGTAGCTGTCGTCCCATCAGGGGTATCAACTAACTGCACTGCTGCTTAAACTGCAACACACACTCATTGTTTGCTAAAGTTTATTTTGATACAGAGTGTTTGTCTCGACTGGGGTATGGGCTGTCTGACTGAGTGGTCAAAGCAAGAATCAGGCCAGGTTATATACCAGAAAGTCAGAGGGTGAACCAAGAGTCAAATGTCAGGAGGCAGGCAGGGTCAGGAGACAAGCTTGAGAGCCAAACCAGAGATCAGGAACCAGAGCTGGGCCAGGTCAGGATACCAGAAAGTCAAGCCAGGGGAGCAGAAGCACACAGTCCATAGCAAGATGGATCCCAGTTGTATAGACATCTTCCTGTTCCTGTGCTGGGTTTAAATAGGACTTTGAACCAATCAAGCTTCCAGGACTGGGGCCCTCTGGCTGTGTTCAGCTTCGATTCTGACAAGAGTTAGTAGGGCTCTGAAGTGCAGGGTGGAACCAGATAACTCCAAAGAGCCCTATAGACCAGGATTCATGACCCAAAGTCCCTGCCAGTGTTTCACATGTGTTTTCACAAATTGCTTGATAAAAAGAATTTGTCATGAGCTAGAGGAACTTTTCAAAGTTAAGAGTTAGGACCAGATTCTGCAACCCTTATACTTAATAGATCCAAGCAGTCACATGAATGTCGGTGGTGTTATTCAATGGGCGCAAGGGTTGCAGAAATGGCCTTAATTCAGCCAGGCACTTAAGTATGTGGGCAGTCCCACTGATGTCGCTGGGCTGCCCATGATCTCAGAGTTAAGCATGTGCGTAAGTACTTTGCTGAGTTGGGGGCCTACAAGAGAGAAGGTAACTTTTGGCTTGTCTACACATTCAAGTTGCGCAGGTGCTAGTTATATTGGAGTAGTTATATTGATCCAAGTATTTTGATTGAGTGCATTCACACCATTGCACTTGCACAGGTGCAGACATCACTGGGGTCGCACAGCCTTGTTGGCATGGAAGGGATTATAGTGAACATTTTAAAGGAGGGAACTAGGAGACAGAGGCAGTGGGGGCCTGGCAGCCCAAACTGAGAGGGTGGCAGGTGATGTTGTGTGGGAGAAGGCAGAAAACACCAAGCAGAGAAAGCAGGGGAAATGGCCAGTAGTTTGTGTAGAGGAGCTATGGAGATATAGAGAAGGGAAGGACACTTCTGCCCTCCCCCCTAGCTGTTTCTGCCTGGTTTCAAATAACAAAGGCAGCAGGCACTAAGAATCAGAAGGAAGCTCCTGAGCTCAGAGCTGCCCTCTTGTATCACAGGTACTGGCAGATGACCTTGTTTTGGGTGAGAGTTTCTGAGCTCTGTTTACACATGCTTCTTGCCCCAGACAGCAAGGAAGTCAATTCTCTTAACTTCAGGTCTAGGCAAATGTGCTAGGCAATATAGCCCCTTTGGTGAACCCAGGAATGCTCTGAAAGGTTTGGCGTTCTAGTGGCTTGCAAATGGGGCTCTTGGGAGTTTGTAAAACATCTTAAAGTCAGAGTGACTTTGGGACAAGCTGATGACTAGATAGGGAGTGCAGAAAAGTCACCACCCCTCAGTGCATCAGTCACTGCTGCAGTGTAGGCTAGAAGTGGGAGAATTACTTGAATTGATGACGCTATATTAATGAAACTGTCTACGGTGTTACTCCATTGATTTAACACTCCCTCCAATGTAGAGCTGCCCTGATAAAATAGGCTGAGCAACTATTTTGGTTTAACTACAGAGATCTAGCTCTGGGAGTTGCACCACTTTAATAAAGAGGGCTACAGTGGTGCAACCTTTGTGTGTGGACCTGGCCATAGTGGCTTAGAGAGGGGAGAAAGGGGCTGAGTGTGAAAAACAAAGGGATTTGTGGAAGGGAAGTACCACCATATCCAGGCAGTGGGATTGCACACACTATGGAGCAGTACAGAATTTGGTCCATGTTGTTTAGAATTTACCTTTGGGTTTTGACATCAATCCAGAATGTACGATGGTTCTATAGACTTAAGCAGGGCAGGCAGCAAGAAAGGTCCTTGCACTGTTTTAAAGAAAACCATTAAAGTTTATTTTACACTGAATGACTCAGAAGCAATACATGTTTTTGTCTGGGATGCTAATATATTTTGAACTTAATTTTTTCCCCAAAAAAGGTGATAAGTAAGTTATGCGACTTCATTATAATTTCCTCTATTATTATCTTATCCAGTCTGTCTTCAAAAATTATGACCATGATCAGGATGGATACATTTCTCAGGAAGAATTTGAAAAGATTGCAGCCAGCTTTCCATTCTCATTTTGTGTCATGGACAAGGACAGGTGTGTGTCTGTGAACCTCATTTTTACATCTGTTTCTGCATGTGAGCTTCTTAACAGATAGTTGTTGTCATAAGAGATGTTAAAATCACCTTCCTCTCTCCCAAAATGAAAGTGGAAACGTAACTCACAAAAGCACCTTCTGAGTTAGTTGCAAATGACCTCACCCCCCTGCAGCAAAATCAAACCGTTGTCTGTTGTGAGACTCCAATACTCTGCTTAGACCGATTGAAGAAAATTGAAGTGTAATATCTTAAAGAATCTTTTATTGAATTATATTCAATAACATTAACTGTATTGAACATTTTTCTAAGGTAAAACTGTGTCTCAGAACAGGCTTTTGTTGTTGTCGTTGTTAAAGACCATATAGAGAAATAAAATATGTTTGGCACAGACCAGTGAAACCTGTGTTTTGATCAAATGACAACAGATTTGTGTGTTAGCCAAAAAATGTTCCTCAAAAATATAGAAAAATGCAGCTGTGGTCATTTGGAGTTTCTCTGGCCTGCCAAGGATTAAAATTAGAAAGCAGAGAAAATTAAAATTTGACTCTGTCAGAAACGCGTGGTATCTCTTTCCTCCTCCTATGAGGAAACCACATTTCTAACACCACATTAGAGATGGTAAAGAACAGTGTGAATTCCTGTTGGAAGGAATTATTCCCTTGCTTCATTTTTTTTGCTTTGTTTTGATAATTGTGAACAGTGTTCTGAAGGTGTTGTGAGGTTGCACTTCACAAGAAGCTATTTTGTTTAGTTGTATAAACTGCATTTTAATTCATAAATGAGTTTCTGTAGAACCCATGGCCAGATTATTGAATAATTCTGACATCTACGGCTGTTGGGGGGGGAGGGGAGATGTAGTTAACTCTCCTTGTGCTACTGGAAAGCAGAGCCCCTATTAACCATCTCTCTCGTTTATTTGCAGGGAAGGTCTGATTAGCAGGGATGAAATAACAGCTTACTTTATGAGGGCTAGCTCGATCTATTCTAAATTAGGTCTTGGCTTTGCTCACAACTTCCAAGAGACCACTTACCTAAAGCCTACGTTCTGTGACAACTGTGCTGGATTTGTAAGCTTATTTTTTAAGTACATTACATTAACATCTATTAGCATAACAATGTTTCTTCTGTCTAGTAAGCAAACATTTATCATTTAATATTGAAATCTTAGGACAATTTACATGTTAAATGTTACTGACCATGTTTCAATGGAGCCTTTTCCCTCCTTGGTGGTGTTTTTGCTTCTCTAACGTTGCTCCTTCTCCCTCGTGTTCTTCTGGCTGCCAAGGCAGTCTTGTTTCAAGCTGCATCAATGTCAGGCAAAAGGTTCAAAGCCTAGCGCCTCCCTCCCCCAGAGTTTGTTGGGACTGGCCCAGCACTGAGCGAAGCTGGGCCTGCTTCCTGTTTAGCAAAGGAAGACGGGGCAAGCTGACTATGCTGCTCCCTGATGACTGATTCCTGGGATCAGCATCATGCTGTTATGGGGTGATGTCTGATATGCATTAGTGATGGCTCCTGAAGGCGTGTCACAAGCCGGAGACTAGGCTTTACGCAAGCACAATAGACATGACTTGTGACACCCCTGCTACTCCAATTGTGGGACCCCTTTTCAGATCGGCAGACATGATTGACTGGCAAGAAAAAGTATCAGGCTTCAAAACAAAGGGGTGGGCTTTTGTCACATTCTTGTGCCTGGAGAGAGCCATCCGACATGCCAAAATTCAATGAAATATCTTAACACAAATATGCCTTTTTTTCCTTTGTGCCTGAATTCCAGCTCTGGGGAGTTATTAAACAAGGATATAGATGCAAAGGTAATTACTACTTCCTCTTCTGTTGACTGAATGCATAGTTATAAAGGTGCCCTGCGAAATTAATGATAAGGTTGTATAGCCTGAGGATACATTATCTTTTCCATAGCCTCACTTCAATCCCCCCCACCTAAAGAGCGTCTACTGACAGAGGAAGCCATGGCCTGAGATCTGGAAGAGGGGCAGGTGGCCCTCAGCCAGTTTGAAGTCATAGGACCTCACAATGGATGGCCCTAGTGCTCCGCAAATCCCTACAGGATCTGTAATGGACACTCCTAGCGAAGCAAACCCCAGCTCCCAACAGAACTATTTGGGGAGTTCCACAATGGAAATCTTGCAGGGTTTTCCTTCCTCTGAATACGCTCCTGCAGGCTTTTGCATGGGAGAAGACAATGTGACCATGCAATATTAAGTAGCCACCTGGGCCAGTACCACTCTAATGTGTTCTGCTTGGCTGAGTTTTTTGCTAGTGGGATATCTTCAGTATAAAAGTGGGTTTGAATGGTACATTGCACAGGGATGCAGTTGAGTATATTTACCATCCATTTGTGGTTTCATACCATGCCTTACAGAACATGTAAGAAGGCCTCTGCAGTTTCCTGGGGAGGTAATACAGTGTGGGAACGGATCTCAGATGCTGCAGCAAAACCACTAAATGCTGCAAACCTTGTTTTACTTGTTTACAGACTGTGGAATGAACTGTCACAAGCAATGCAAAGACCTGGTTGTATTTGAGTGCAAGAAAAGATCCAAAAGCATGACTGCTGATAACAGCCCGACCTCAGCCCTCGCTTCTAGCCTCTGCCCTGTAGGAGTCAAAGAGCAATTCCATGGTGAGGAAGGTTCAGATATCTAAGATCAAAGTGACATATAGGACCCCTCCTTTATCCCCTCCCCCAACATGTTGATTAATTGAATACCTGGGTGGTATGTGAAGCTTCCCCTAGGAGAGGCTAGCTCCCTGTTCCGCATCTTCCACCTGCAGCCCTGCCCACGCTCCCCCCTGCTCTGCCCAGGCCCCCTCCCTTGTGAGGGCCCCAGCATCTGCCAAATTTCTCCTACCCTTACCCCTCCCCACCGAAGCCCCCGCCACTCAAGATCTCCACATCCCTCCTCTTCTCCACCCCCTCTTCCCTGATGCCCCCACGACTCAAGCTCTCTGCATCCCTCCTCTCCTCCATGTCCCTGGTCCTGCAGGTGGGGGGAGGGGGGGTGAGGAGGGATGTGGCGAGCGGCAGGTGGCCGGGTCTTGCGGGGAGGAGGTGGAGGAGAGTTGCGACGCAGCGGCTGTGCAGGCAGCCTTGCAGGGAAGAGGGGGGTGGAGGAGAGGACTTGGGGGGAGGAGAGTAGGGACATGGCAAGCAGTGGGGACCTGTGCAGGGGTAAGGAGAGGAGAGACTCACCAGGCAGTGGCGGGGGTCTCGGGGAAGGGGCAGAGCAGGGAGCTGTGCCAGGGAAGGCTTATACCCGCCTCCCATGATTGAATAGCATTAGTTAATAAACACTAGAATTCATTAACAACAACATATTGACTAGTATCAGAGGGGTCACCGTATAAGTCTGGACTGGGGCTAGAGCCAGACATAAGTAAACCTAAGTCTGGGTGCACCCACCACTATCCCTCTCCTGCTCACAATATTGCTAATTATTTCAGGCCTGGTCATTTCCTGAGCAGAGACCTCCAGTTGTGTGAAATTGTAGGACGTGCACAAATTCCCACAAGAGCTGAGCCAAGACGCTGTCCAACTTTTCTGAGCTGTGACTCAGAGGATCTGAGCCCAGCTATCTAGAAGTGAAAGGCTGATGTGTTAACTAATTGTGCCACCTTGTGACAAGCAGATTGCAGTGTGCTCTAGTTTCTACCACTTGGCAGGAAGCAATTGCAATATTAAATAAGTGGCTCAGAGTTAAATTCAAGTTTTGCTTCTGGGTTTCTAAAATCAACTCATGTACATATCAGTGCACCAAGAAAATTAAAAGCCATAATTACATTCTTTTCTTCATTTCCCTAGGTGATTTCAAACTCCCTCTTGGTCACCTTAACCTTCACTAACCCTCTTACATTAATACTCAGTTGTACAGATCTTTATTAACTGCCCATGCTTTCCTGCCTATTTCAATCCAGGAAACATGGCTTAATCTCAGATTTAATAAGTTAAGCATCCAAAAGAAGAAGTGTTTCTTTTTTGACTCAGATTTCCCCAAGGTATTCGCTCTCATCATCTTTGAGCTCTCCTGCTCTTTGCGCATCGCCTGTGTCTGTAAATCTGCCTGTAACCACACCGCCGGCATTGCCCATGCACACCACTGCCTCAACTGCTCTGATGGGGGAGTTCTCACCCATGCCTCCATATAAAGATATAAACGTTTCACAGTGATGGTAATTAACCATTGGAACAGTTTACTGAGGGTCATGGTGGATTTGCCATGGCTAGCAATCTTTAAACAAAGGTGTCAACGTTCCTCCCCCACTCTGAACGCTAGGATACAGATGTGGGGACCTGCATGAAAACCTCCTAAGCTTATCTTTACCAGCTTAGGTCAAAACTTCCCCAAGGTACAAAATATTCCACCCTTTGTCCTTGGATTGGCCGCTACCACCACCAAACAAATACTGGTTACTGGGGAAGAGCTGTTTGGAAACGTCTTTCCCCCCAGATACTTCCCAAAACTTGCACCCCACTTCCTGGACAAGGTTTGGTAAAAAGCCTCACCAATTTGCCTAGGTGACTACAGACCCAGACCCTTGGATCTTAAGAACAATGAACAATCCTCCCAACACTTGCACCCCCCCTTCCCTGGGAAATGTTGGATAAAAAGCCTCACCAATTTGCATAGATGACCACAGACCCAAACCCTTGGATCTGAGAACAATGAAAAAGCATTCAGTTTTCTTACAAGAAGACTTTTTTAATAGAAATAGGAGTAAATAGAAGTAAAGAAATCCCCTCTGTAAAATCAGGATGGTAGATACCTTACAAGGTAATTAGATTCAAAACACAGAGAATCCCTCTAGGCAAAACCTTAAGTTACAAAAGAGATACACTGACAGAAATAGTTATTCTATTCAGCACAATTCTTTTCTCAGCCATTTAAAGAAATCATAATCTAACGCATACCTAGCTAGATTACTTACTAAAAGTTCTAAGACTCCATTCCTGGTCTATCCCTGACAAAAGCAGCATATAGACAGCCAGACAGACCCTTTGTTTCTCTCCCTCCTCCCAGCTTTTGAAAGTATCGTGTCTCCTCATTGGTCATTTTGGTCAGGTGCCAGTGAGGTTACCTTTAGCTTCTTAACCCTTTACAGGTGAGAGGAGTTTTCCTCTGGCCAGGAGGGATTTTAAAGGGGTTTACCCTTCCCTTTATATTTATGACAAAAGGCTGGAGGTTTTTCTAAACAATATGCACTAGGAATTATTTTTGGGAAGTTCTATGGCCTGTGTGATAAAGGAGGGCAGGCTAGATTATCACAGGGGCCCCTTCTGGCCGTGGAAGCTATCAGGCTGCTCTCACTGACCTGCTCTATGGTCTCCCTTAGGCCCATCTCTCTCCAGCCTCCAGAACATGCAGGGCTGTAACACATGCAGATATGGCCATCCATCTTGCCCCAGGTACAAAGAGCCACAGCTGCATCCTTCATTAGCTTCACTGACTCCCCCGTTCATTTAAAAGTTCTCAAATTGTCTCCATTTCTCACCTCAAGTGCTTGCCCCACATAGTTACTACAGTCAGACTTGCCTCTTTCCCTTTCTTTTCCCCTGTCCGTTCACACATCTAGTCACAGCCTCATCTTCTCACATCCCATTCATGCGCCACTCCTGAAGAGAAAGTTTTCTCTGAAGTTCTGCCATCTGGACTGGCTCCCCTGTATCTCTCACCTGATCAGCTCTTCAACCCTTTTCAAATCTCACGGGAAGACCTCTCTTTTCCACTCTGCTTCTTGTGGCACCCCAGGGGTTCGCAGGGTTGTGAGGCACCTTGCCACTACCTGCCCTTACTGTGAAGCAGTCTTGTCCATGTCTGTTGTGGGTCAGCTTCCTGAAACTAGGATTGCCAGGTATCCAGTTTTCAACCAAACACGTGGTCGAAAAGGGACCCTCTCCAGCCCAGTGAAAATGAGCGAGTGAGGGTGGGGGACAGCGAGTGACAGAGGGAGGGGGATGGAGTTAGTGGGGCGGGGCCTTAGAGAAGGAGCAGGGCCAGGGATTTTGTTTTGTTCAGTAAGAAAGTTGGCAACCCTACCTGAAAGCAACAGCTTCTGGTCCCACAATCATGGATTTCCCAGCCTCCACAGAGCTCGCCTTCTCTGTGCCAGCTAGGGCTAACCCCCGAGTGCTCCCTGCAGTGTCCAGTCCCTCTCACTGGACACTCACAATAATTATCAGGTAAGCGGTCCCCAAAGCAAAATGTACAAACAGCTTGGCTGGTACATCTCAGGATGTGATCCTTTTATAACACAACAGCAGTGTAATCTATTTCTATGCTTATTATCAAAGATTATGATTTTAGAGATATTGATACAGGATAATGAGTGGAAACAGAACTGATTACACATATAAAACAAAACATAAAATGCAATCCAAGGTCTACACTTATTAATAGTTACCTTTCCTGTTTTATAAAGTAGATCTTCTCCCAAGGATTCAGTTATGAAAGAGCTGCTGGTTTTCAGTCAAAACCAGGACCCAAGTTTTTACAATGATCGCAACACCCTTCAAGGGGTTTCCTCAGTAAGGGGATACCAAAATGAGAAATAAAAGGAGAAGCAAAAAGCCAAA
Source organism: Caretta caretta (assembly GCF_965140235.1). Lineage (NCBI taxonomy): Eukaryota > Metazoa > Chordata > Testudines > Cheloniidae > Caretta > Caretta caretta. The sequence goes on from NC_134211.1 coordinate 74,871,757, forward strand.
CTCATTGTTTTGATCCCTCAGTCAGGATTGCCCCTTCACCCCCCCCCCCCATTGTGATGCCTCCAAGTTGTCTTCAGATCCTTCTGCTGATTTGAAATGCAAATATAGCTCCCCTTGTGTTTGGCTTACAGTGCTTAATCTACATATTAACCTAGGCAGACTCGTGAACATACATGCCTTTGTTTGGCAAAACCAGTTCTTCACTTCTACTGGGGAATAACACCTTGATACAAACCAAAAGGACATAGTTTCAGTATAGAGACATAATTTTTTACATATAATTAGTACATAGATATCACAACAATATTAATGATCAGCATTTCTCACTCCCTCTGCTTTCATTTGTTGCTTTCATTTTGTTACTGTTGTTTAACTCTGCAAACCATTCTGGGATCACTTACATGAAAGACACTGCAAAATGAAGTATTTCATTGTACCAGTTTTAGAGGGGTAAGTTAACACAAAGACTGATTTTTTCCCCAAGGCCATGGGGAAAGGAAGGGTATGTACAGGTGTAGAGAGGTTGTTTTACTTTGTATTTGGCACTGGTCTGACCACTGCTGGAATACTGTGTCCAGTTCTGGAGTCCACAATTCAAGAGGGATGTTGATAAATTGGAGAGGGTTCAGAGAACAGCCCAGAGAATGATTAAAAGATTAGAAAACATCCTTGCAGTGGCAGATGCAAAGAGCTCAATCTACTTAGCTTACAAAGAGAAGGCTAATTCGATTACGTTCTTTAAGTACCTACATGGGGAACAAATATTTAATAACGGGCTCTTCAATCAAGCAGACAAGAGGTATAACATGATTGAATGGCTGGCAGTTGAAGCTAGACTAATTCAGACGGGAAAGTAAGGTGTACTTTTTTAACAGTGAGGGTAATGAACCATTGGAACAATTTACCATTCTCCATCAGTGGTAATTTTAAAATCAAGATTGGATGGTTTTCTAAAAGATCTGCTGCAGGAATTATTAGGAGGAAGTTCTCTAGTGTGTATTATTTCATTTTCATTCATAGTACATAAAAGGTTGTTGCAAGGAGGAGGGAGAAAATTGTTCTTAACTGCTGAGGATAGGACAAGAAGCAATGGGCTTAAATTGCAGCAAGGGCAGTTTAGGCTGGACATTAGGAGAAACTTCCTAACTGTCAGGATGGTTAAGCACTGGAATAAACTGCCTAGGGAGGTTATGGAATCTCCATCACAGGAGGTTTTTAAGAACAGGTTAGACAAACACACTGTCAGGAATGGTCTAATTATTACTTAGTCCTGCCTTGAGTGCAGGGGACAGGACTAGATGACCTACTGACGTCCCTTTCAGTTTTACACTTCTATGATGCTACATCATCTTAAAGACAGCTACATTTACAGTAATACTTTCCTAATTCTTTCCCATGTAAGTAATTTTGCAGTTGCTGCAGGGATTTTATGGGATTGTGAATCGGAGGGGAATGTTTCAGTGCCTCTGCTACTAGACCAAATTCAGAGAGATGTGAATATAAACACCCTTTCAGCTTAAATATTGCATAGTACATTGTTTTAAAAAGGCACACTGAATGACTGTGGCTATATATCTTCCTTCCCAGTGTAGGTCTCCAATTAACTCAGTTCGTTGTTTCTGTTCTGTAGGGCAGGAGGAAGGACCGTTTACATTTCCTAATGGAGAAGTGGCTGAACACAATGAAGAGAGGAAGGACCGAACAATTATGCTTATGGGCGTCTCGTCCCAAAAAATCTCAGTGAGAGTGAAGCCAGCTGTTCTTGACAAGAGCACACAGACTGAGCCAACACTGGCAACTAGCGATGTACCCAACAGGCAGATGGAGAAGGAGCATGGGATACCATCTGAAAATATTTATCTACAGCCTGCAACACCATCTCCATGCCCAAGCCCAGTTCTAAGCCGCAAAAAGGCTTATGTAAAATGGGAAAACAAAGACTCAAGTCAGAAACGGAAGGACGAGCTTCGCATCTATAAACCCTCGTACCAGGAACTGGAGCAGGTACTTACCCAATGGATCATATTCTCCTTTACACTACAGTGGCACAGTAAAGAGGCCTTTAAGTTAATTTAACAATCCACTGTCACTTCAAGGGCCTTTTGCGCTGCCAGGATAACGAACTACTGGAACAATTAATAAGGGATATTTGTAGAGTCTCCATCCCTTGAAAACGTTAAATCAAGATTGGATGTATTTCTAAAAGTTATGCTCTAATTCAAGCATAAGCTATTGAGCTTGATGCAGAAATTATTAGGCCTTTCTTATGCAGGAGGTCAGACTAAATGATCACAATGATCCCTTACGGCCTTTACATCCATAGGTGAAATCCTATTCTCATTGAAGTCACTAGAGCCAGGATTTTACTCCATAAATCTAGTCATCAATTTTAGGGACACGCCAGACTGGGCAATAGTTTGCAAATTAGTTTCCACAGTGAAGATGTTGCCATTAAACTGTAAGCCACTATGCTGATGCCAGGTTAACCCTGCCGTGCCAAAAACTCTCTAGCTAAATAGTAGCACTAATAAAGCCAGACTTTACCATGAAAAAGATGTGAACTTCAAAATTTAATTGGGATCATTAAATATTATAGTTTTTATTTTTTTTGCATTTCTTTAAAAAATCCATAGGACATCAAAGCCTCCCCAAAAAAACTCTGAATGCAACTTCAAGGTGATACAGTTAATCATAAAAACTCAAGAAATATGGAAGCTAAAGCTTCCATAAATAACCTTAACTCTGCAGAACAGAATTTAGCATTTCTAGTTCCATTTCTATTTAAAAGAACAGGCAAATGTATAACAGTTTATGTTGTAATATGTACACATCATAAAATTGATTGGAAGGGTAATGTGGCCAAGTTCACTTTGCTGGTGAAATATTACACTTTCCTGACTTTGTGATTTTTACTGTGTAGAAGTTGCATTAACAGTTTTTCGCATTTAACACCTAGAAAAGTCTGAGTGGTCAAGCAGAGAAAGAGAAATGACACTGGAGAACAAGAGGCTGGAACCAATGAAACTGAAGTGAATATACAGAAAGAAAGACATTGAATGTGTGGGCTACTCAGCTATGGAGAAAACAAGAAGGGTAATAGAAATAAGAAAGCTGAAAGGGAAAGACAAGCACATGATTGTGAGGGTAAAAATAAGAAAAAAATATCCCAAAGAAATGTAAATAAGAGAAAAGAATAGCATGGAATTCATGATACGGGAGGGCACAGATAGCAGCTGAGAATAAAACCAGAAGAGAGACAGATGAGAACTAATGATAGAGAGAGAAATAGAACTTTATAGAAATGAAAGGCATTCAGCAGAGTAAAATGGACAAACCAGACAATCAGCAATGAGGAACTGTAAAATCTATATACAATGTTAACCATTGTAAAATAACTACCTAGAAGCCCGAACCTAGATTGGGGCATTGTTCTAAGCACTGTACAAAACACACAGTAAGAAACGGTTCTTCAAATCCTGGCCCGTGTGGCTCCCGCTGTTATTGGTGCACATGTGTTCCATGAACATGAGTTTCAAACTTTCTGGTAAGCAGTGTCCACTGGGATCACACCTGTGCCCAGTACGTGCTTGTGCTCCCCACAATCCCAAGGCGTAAATGGCCACAAAAACTCTGTATGGGCAGTAAGGTGGAAACTGTGGCATCCTCCTTTCACTTGCAACTAGTCCAATAGTTTTTTTGTTATTAATTGTATGTATAGATTTAGATTATTAGTTAATAGTTTTTCTGCCCATTTGGCAGCTTTCCAGTCCCCTTTTGTCCCAGGGAATGTTCTTAGATGTTTGTGCCTTACCACCTCTATGATAGACTCCAAACCCTCAGCGCTCAAGTTCTACTCTTTCTGCAACAGGCTGATTCTGCCCCCCACCCAGGGCCAGATGACACTGCCATCCTCCTTCACTGGAACAGAATAAAGCAAAGGTGTGTAAAAGGAGCCTGGAGCCCTGTGACTCTGATAACTCTAAGGCCAAGAATATAGATCAGCTCAAGAAAGTGACCCTGACTAGCTCGCCATCTCCCTCAGGACAATGGGAGCCCACTTCAGCTCCACGGTATTGACTGCCTCGGCAGCGACAGAATCCTCAGATGCTAGAGTCTCTCTCAATACCAAAAGAACTTTTACTCTCTGGTACAAGGCTCAGTTAGCCATCCTGTTACCTGCCCTCAGGGAACCCTCCAGTGCTTAATTTGTGCTGGGGCTCAGCCCGGCACCTCTAGTCTTGGCACCTCTAGGCTCAGCCGTGGCACCTCTGGGCTCCCAGCCAGCAGCTGCCGCTCTCCAGCTGCCCAGCTCTGAAGGCAGCACCACCACCAGCAGGAGCGCAGCAATAAGGGTGGCAGCACACCATACCACACCATCCTTACTTCTGCCCTGCTGCTGGTGGTGGCCCTGCCTTCAGAGCTGGGCACCCGGCCAGCCGCTGCCGCTCTCCGGCCTCTCAGCCGGTGCTTAATTTATGCCAGGGCTTTCTGGGGCTCAGCTGTGGCACCTCTTTCCTTACAAATTAAGCACTGGAACCCTCCTCCTCAGTACTAATCCTCACACTGCTGATCCCATCAGCACTTTCTACAGACCTCATCTTCCCCATCCTCCTACCTCCCCCAGCTTCTGCTAAGGAGCATTCCCATGCTCTTAAGAGCCAAAGTAGGGATATCACCCCAGTTTCCCTTCAGGAAAGGCACCTCCCCCATTACACAGTTGAAAGACTTTGGAAGGCTACTTCTCCTTCTCAGTCGTTCTGCCCTTCTTGGCTTTATTGGGCATACTGGGGTGCAACCTCATGTACCTCTAGGTCCCACTCTCCTGTACCTTCAGCTAGAAAAGGACCAAGATCAACTTCCATGCAAAGGGCTGCGTCGCCCACACACTAAAGATGTCTATATATACGGCAGCATGCCGAGTACAGACACTGCATGCCCAGCTAGCATGTGTTCAGTGAGACATGGCTTAGGCCAGAAGAGTGCCCTACATGCAGGAACCTCCAGGATAGATACTCTACACCCAAGCAGTGCTTTCTATGTCTACACTGGTACTTTTAGCTGTACCCTGCTGCTGGAGCCTGTCCCTGCCACAGTGAGAGCCTCCAGCAGCAGGGAAAGGCTCTGGCAGGGGGTGGGGAAAGAGGCAGCCCTTTCCTGCTCCTGCCTCCCTGCTGCTGGAGCCTTTTCTTGCTGCACTGAGGCTCCCTGTTGTCGGAGCCTTTCACTGCAGCAAGGAAAGGCTCTGGCAGTGGGGAGACAGCGGGAAAAGGCAGGAGCTGCTGGAGTTGTTCCCTGCAGTATGTTGCTACATGTGTGGTACTCGTACGCCATACACTGTTATCAGTGTAGACATAGCCACGAAGTCAGAGAGTCAGGGCCTGAATATGAAGAGGAGGGTTCCTCCAGAGATCTGGTTGATGAAATGATAAAACAACCTGCTGCTCAGTCATTATCTCCTGCTGTGGCAGACACCCCTGTACTGATCCTGCCTGCAGCTGATTTTAGGCAGTGGTTTTCTAATTTTTTGAGCTGAGCCCCCCACCTTTGGAGTTCAAATTTTGGGTTGTGTCCCCAACACAGACAAAAAGAGGGAAAAAAAAGAAGAGTCAGGGGTGGTGCTTCTTCTCTGAGCCCTGCCATGTGGGGCTGGCTGGAGCCACCTGCCACCGCCACTTCCCCCCTCTCCCCCCAAAACATTCCTCCATGCCCACCTAGGGGGGCGTGCCTCCACTGTTTGAAGACCTTTGTTTTAGGGCATTTCAAGACCTGCTTGGGAGAATAGCCAATACTTGGGTTATTGCTTTCAGTGCACCAAGAAAAGCCACCAAAGCGCATGATAGCGAGACTGGTCATGCCTATCAGTGAAGGCATCTTAGAGCCAACAAAGGACTCATGGCAGACACCAGCCTCAACTCCTCCTATCTCTGAGGGCTGAGAGGAGTTACCAAGTACTCTGCAAAAGGGATATGAATGTCACTTCTCACCCTACCCCGGGCTCTCTTGTGGTCTCAGCAGTATTAGAAAAGGCCTGACAACCAGCCCTGACTCGGTCCACTCCCAAGGAAAATGATCTAAAGAGGTTGGACTTATTTGGTAGAAAACCACATTCCTCAGTATCCTTGCAACTTATCAGGCATTACTTGCCAAACACAACAAGCAGAGATAAGGTTCTTCCTTTCTCTCTCTCTCTCTCGACCAAAAAATAGAACTGAAGGCAGTGAAGCAAAAGGTTAATAATGGCCAAGACCTCTCACCAAGTTGCGTCTAATGCTGCTGTTCAATTCCTGGCCACAGCAATAACAAAGCATCCTGGCTCCAGCCATCAGGAATCCTGACAGATGTCCAGTATGCTATTGAAGTTCTATCTTTTCGAGGAGCCTGATCTCTTCTGTTCCCAAATTGATGAGGCTTTAAGATTAGAGAGCCATGCATAGGTCTTTAGGGATCTATACATTGGTCACTAAAAGGAAGGCAATCTGTTTCCAGAACCAAAACAGAGATCATCATCTTCCTACCAAAAAAGGTCTGCTGACTTCTCATCTAAGTGGAGGTCTAGATTTTCAAGGAGGAAGACACCTTCAGCTTCTACCTCATAGAGTCTAAGGCTATAATCCTTGCATCTTTCTCCTCAAAATAAGTAGGTTTGATGGGAATACTGAGCTCCCAACCAATCACTACAGAGCTCTCTAAAAGCCCACTTATATTTGGTTGCCATTTATTTTGCTTCTCTCGGACATGAATGGACTGGAATAGCTTTGGACATACAGGGCACGGAAATCATAAAGGGTTACCCTATACAATTCCAATCATTGCTTCCCTCCCAGCCTTCTTCCCCATCCCTTTTCAGGGACCCTTCTCACAAGAAACAGCTGGGAAAAGAAATGGACTCCTTCCCACTCACAGAAGCCCTAGAGACAATTCCTTCAGAGTTCAAAGGAGAAGGGATTCTATTCCCAATATTTCCTTCAATCCAAAAGTAATGGTGTGCTGTGCCCCATCCTGGATGAGAGACATCTCAGTAGGTACATCCAAAAGGATGGTCTCCCGAGCCTCTGTTATACCTGCTCTGAAAGCTCAATATTAGTCCATGGCTCTCGACCTCCAGAATGCATTACTTCCACATTGCCATCAACCTTGCACACAGGAAGTATCATTTTATTTATTAATATTATTTGTATTACTGTAGTACCTGCAGTCCCGTCACGGACCAGAACCCCCATCGTGCTAGGTGCTGTACAAACAGAACAAAAAGACTGTCCCTGCCTCAAAGAGCTTCTAACCTAAGTAGAACACAAGAGAGAACAGATGGAGAGAGACAGGAGTGTGAGTACTCCCATTTGGCCTGTTGTCAGTACTAAGGGCCTTCACGAAATGCCTAGCTATTGTGGTAGCTCATTTACACTGACAAAATGATCTGTACCTGGACAACTGACTCCTAAAGAGAAAGTCCAGCCAAGAAGTCTCCACAACCATCACCAATGTTCTGAATCTCTTTCATTGTCTAGGACAGAGAGTGATCTATGCCAAGTTGTCCCTCACAGAGGATAGAATTTATCACGACTCTTCTTGACGAACTCAAGAAGGGCTTGCCCCCATATCAATAGATTTCACACCATTAAATCTCTTATATTTACTCTCTCAAACCAACCAATGACATCAATAAGGTTTTGCTTAAAGCTACTAGGTCATCTTGCTTCATGCACATATGTGATGCTTCTTTCAGACTTTGCATATGTCCACTGCTCAGTCCTGGCTCAGAATAGTGTAGCAGCCTTTTAGATACCCCACGGACTCTTATCACAGTGCTATACACTGGACTTTCTCAAATGGTGGATGAACCCCAGCACGAGGAGAGGAGATCCATTTCAGACTTTATGCCCATCACTAACTGTAGTCACAGATGCTTCTACGACAGGGTGAATCAGGTCCCAAAGCAACGCCTGCCTTCACATTAACATCCTGGAGTTTTGAGTGATCAGGCCAGCTTTCAAGGTGTTGTCACTGATCAAGCGATCCTTGATGGACAATACATCTGCAATATTCATCAGACAAAATGGTGCTCACTCCTCCCTTTGTCAAGAAGCAATAATTTTCTGAAACTGGTGCGTCACTCACAAAATAACCCCAGGCTGCCAAAGCTAATGCCATATTTGGAAGGGCTGTTCTCAGTTCTCTCTTTGACTAAGTTAGCTAGTTAGACAAGGCACCTCAGTCTGTCCTGTGAGGATTACTGCTTGCTAGCCAGCACCAGTGGGATCCACATGGACAAGGACGCAAAGAGGAAAGAACAGCTACTTATCTTACAGTTACTGTAGTTCTTTGCGAAGTCTTGTCCATGTGGATCCCATGACACACACTTCATTCCTGCTCCTTTGGAGTCCTTATCTCTGGGATTCTGAATTACTGAGGGAACAGAGTTGGTTGGAGCCATGTAGCCCATTGTGTGCTTAGCTGGGGATGGTGGAAGGGAGGGGTGAGGATGTTCAGGGTGCAGGTACAGCCCCCAACAGACAGTACTTTCTAGAAAATTCTGATCTTGTGCGCATGGGACACAAGCACACCAACAGTGAGATCCGCACAGACATCACATCTTGCAGAACCACATCTACTGTAAGGTAAGTAAGTAACAGTTCTCTTCTTACAAGCTTACCTGATCCAATTCACACTAAAGTCAATGGAAAAACTCTCATTCGTCACTGGGAGTTGGATCAGACCCTAAACTGACAACACAGATAAAAGGTGGGAGAAAGCAAGCATTGTTTACCCGTTTTACTGAGAAGGGCTTCAGGCCCAGTACTATTAAGTGACTTGCCTGAGGTAATGTAGGAAGCCTGTGACACATCCAGGATTTAAACCCAGATCTGAATCTCTGTCCAGTGCTTTAACCACAAGACAATCCCTTCCTCTTACAAAAGTTAAACAATTCAAATGAAAACCGAAATGATTAAAATCCTAACTCCAATCAGCATCACTGTCCGAAAATCTCAGGCAAGCAAGAATAAAGCAAGCTCACTTCCCACAGTTTGCAGGCAGCCAGCACTTTGTGGACCTTTGCATATTAATGCACAGGGAAAAGGAAATGAGGAAAGGGTTCAACTAGTACACTGTCATTACACTAGGCAATGGAATCAAGAGACAGCCTGTCACTGCCCCATGAAGCCTTCAGTCTTTGTGAAAAAAAAACACCACAGTAATAATCCATGTTATATCTATCTACAAACCCAAGCAGTGTCCAAAACTAAACCCTCTCCCAACCATCCTTGAAACACGGACTCCCACCTACCACCCAAATCTTCTCCCCCACCTTTGCATCTCCTATGCACTGTGTGGTTGAAAGCTCAGTACATTTAGAACAAATATATTCTGCATGAATCATATTGAAAAATACTGGTTCCAAGCATGAAATGGTTAATTTACCAGCTAACCAAATACATTCTTTAGAGATGCAAACAGAAAATTAATTGCCATTTGCTCATGCTGATCTTTTTTGTTTAACATGCCATTTACTGTTCAGTGCATAATAACCATTTGGAGAATAGTTAAAGAGTCTCTCACAGAAAATGTGAGATGCCAGTCAAGCAAGTGCACCAGCAAACAGGGGTGAAATAGATTTAAAAATCCAATACCATTCACATGATGCCTGCCATTCTCTGTTTTTGTTTAGGAAAGAAATATTCTAAAGGCAGAAAATGAAGCTTTAAAGATTCAGCTTAAACAGGCGCACAAAACAATTGAATCTCTCAGTATTCAACGCAGAAATCATGTATTGGACAATACACAACACAGAGACTGCGCGTAGCTGACAAGGCAGGAGCTCTCCTCTGGATGAAAGAGAGGGCTTTTTGAACTGTGACAAAGCTGCTGTATTCAAGTGAACAGGAAACAAGAGACTGAAAGATTTTAAACAGAGATATAGTCTGTTGAATCAGCGTATTTTGCCTGTTCAATATACTGCTGAATGTATAAATGTGTTCCTTTCTCTGACAGTTTAAAATAATTTATCTTCTGAACATGGGAATTAATACATTCTGGATTCTCTCTCAAGAAGGGTGATGTAGGTCCTGAAGTTTATATTTATCATCAGTAAGCAACTTCCATGTCCAATATGGATGATGCATGATGTGACTCTGCAAGAAGCTACTGTTTCTATCAAGTCCCCACTGCCCATCTACAAGTGTTCCAACAAGGTATGTAATTAAGCGGACACTATCAACTCAATTTTGGCCCAAGTTCAGGTTTTCTGAAACATCTGATAAACATTTGATAAATCTAAGACTTTTGAGCAATTTTTGATCAGAGAGAAATTTCATGGACCCAATGATTGCTGCATTAAGAACTGGAAAGTGCAACTGAGTTCATTGATTTTCATCATCCAACATTAGAAATATAAACCATCAAGCAGTGAAACGAGTAACATTTTAAGTCTTTCCTTTTTAATGCTCTAAGATGTGGTATATAAATATTTTTACAAATAGGATTAAAATTAAGCATTCCTTTAAAATCTTTGCTTTCTGAGCTGGCCTTAGAGGTTCTAGCTACCCAAACTTTTAACCCTGCAAAATTAAAAATTATAGTGCCTCATACAGAGCACGAGACTAGAGCTGTGACACTGGAGTATTGCTTCCACTTTAAAGTTCCATGCTACCATTCAGGTCAAATAGTCTTGATACTGGCCCTGCTGGCTCAGTGGTTAATGGTTGAAGACAGATTTTATTGACAGGAGGAAAAGATGTTGACTATTTTCTTTAACTTTTCTCCATCTTTCAGTCCTTGATTTATAAGCGTGCAATATATTCTTATATTTCAAGATTTAATCATAAAATACAAATATTAAAATGAAGGAAGGGGAATTTTCAGTCCATGACAGCATTTAACTGTCATGGCCTCCAACTATGGAACCTATCAAAGTTGGGGAAGTACAAAGCCTCCTCACCATTGACAGCCTTCCTCTATAGCTTAAGTTATTGTTATTTATTATTTCTGGCACATCTAAGGGTACCCGTCAGGGACTAGGACTCTACTGAGCTAAGCACTGTACAAACAAATAACATGAAGGCGCTTCCTGCCCCCAAGAGCTCATGCTCTAGCATTTGTTGGCATAAATACAAAACAGACTTTATATGTGATTATTACCTGGTTGCCAGCATTTCAGAAAAAAGTGGCCGTGAAACAATTCTGAGAAGCAAGGCTAGTGGAGTTGCATGTACATCATGGGGAATTTCAGGTTATGTTATTGTGGGTAGCTTAGTTCACTAACGGTTCAGCTAAGCAACCAGAATCCACAGCAGTCCTGTCCTTCACATTAGCAAGGAGCCTCTAGCCTTTATCTCTTTTTGTCTCTCATATGGAAGCTGGGGAGATTTGGGGTTTCCTGAATCCCTTAGGATCCTCCTGTCCTGTCCCCATTCTGTATTGAATCCATGTACTCTTTCCTGGCTCCAGTCCCTGAGCAATTAATCCCCTTCCCCAAACATGCCCTCTCAAAATTCGTTTCCTCCATCTCTTCTCCCCCCACCCTTACATTTGAGTTAATTTGGTGCAATAAACAGTCTTTTCCTAACAGGAGTCCTCAGCAGCAAGAGGTTCTTCCCTGCAATTAAATTTCCTGCTCTGCTCTCAGGACCCTGCTACACCTGCCCTTCTGCACACATTCCCTCTCTCTGGTCCTAGGTCACTGGCTGGATCATCCATCCGCTTGCTAAGGCCATTTGTAAAGTCCTTCAGCTGCCTCATCTAAACATTCATGCCAGTGAGAGTCAGATTTTTTTAAACAGACTGTTAATTTGTGTGTGGAATCTGCATTTGGGGCTGTACCTAGCTCCCACTGAAATCAACAGCAAAACCTCCACTGGCTTAGCTGAGAAAAAGAACAAGCCCTAGCACATGCAAGTCATGTAACTACATTTCTGATTTTTGCACAGGTATAAAAATACCTCCCTTTGTTTCTGCAACTCGATTCTTGTCTGTAGTCTTAGTATCCCTGTATGTCTGTCAGACTGTGATAGTGCAAGAAACACTCTTTATAGGAGAGAGCTCCCCAGCCTGTGCCTTTTTGACCAAGAAGCCTGAGTGGTGGTGGTTTCAGACACTCTCTTTTCGCTACCTCTTTTTAGAAGCTGAAGGTTTCTGTACCTCCCTGGGATGATCTGCCTAGAGTTCCCAAATAACAGTCTAGTTTTCAAAAGCCGGATGCTCATTTACAAAGTCCTTTTACGCTGCTCTACCAGCATAAGGGTGTTTTAATGTAACTACATTTCAGGGGGTCTTAGTTTCATTAAGAATAGAGAGGAACACATTAAAACAAAGCTCTGTATACACTATTTAATCGGACACTGTAAAATTCAGCTAGATAGGTTCTCCTTATGACAAACTTATCAATATGATGTATTTTTATTTACTGTGGGCTTGTCTATACAGGGAAGTTAATTCAGATTTAGGTAAAGCATGAATTTAAAGCAGAATAGCTATTCTTGATTAACTCCCTTAACCCATTTTAGATTAAGCTAATTCAGAATAAAGCATTCTTATTCCAGAATAAGAACAACATCTACACAGGGAGTTAATCAAGATCAACTTTAAATTTAAATCCAACCTTAATCTGAACTAACTTCCCTCTATAGACAAACCCATAAATAAAATTAGAGCTGTCAAGCAATTAAAAAAAATATTAATCTCGATTAATCACACTGCTAAACAATAATGGAATACTATTTATATAAATATTTATGGATGTTTTCCATCTCTTCCAATATATTGATTTCAGTTACAACACAGAATACGAAGTGTACAGTGTTCACTTCATATTTATTTTTATTATAAATATTTCCACTGCAAAAATAAAAATGTATTTTTCAATACACCTAATACAAGTACTGTAGTGCAATCTCCTTATCAAGAAAGGAGAACTTACAAATGTAGAATTATGTACAAAAAATAACTGCATTCAAAAATAAAACAATGTAAAACTTTAGAACCTACAAGTCCACTCAGTCCGACTTCTTGTTCAGCCAATCAGACAGACAAGTTTGTCTACATTTTCAGGAGATAATGCTGCCCACTTCTTGTTTACAATGTCACCTGAAAGTGAGAACAGGTGTTCACATGGCACTGTTGTAGCTGGTGTTGCAAGATATTTACAGATGCACTAAAGATTCATATGTCTCTTCATGTTTAACCACCATTCCAGAGGACATGCGTCCATGCTGATGATGGGTTCTGCTTGATAATGATCCAAAGCAGTGCAGACCGATGCATGTTTTCATCATCTGAGTCAGATGCCATCAGCAGAAGGTTGATTTTCTTTTTTGGTGGTTCAGGGTCTGTAGTTCCACATTGGAACGTTGCTCTTTTAAGACTTCTCAAAAGCATGCTCCATACCCCATCCTCTCAGATTTTGGAAGGCACTTCAGATTCTTAAACCTTGGGTCAAGTGCTGTAGCTATCTTTAGAAATCTCACATTGGTACCTTCTTTGCGTTTTGTCAAATCTGCAGTGAAAGTGTTCTTAAAAACGAACAACATGCTGGGTTATCGTTGGGGACTGCTATAACATGAAATATATGGCAGAATGCAGGTAAAACACAAAGCAGTAGACATACAATGCTCCCCAAAGGAGTTCAGTCACAAATTTAATTAATGCATTACTTTTTAACGAGCATCATCAGCATGGAAGCATGTCCTCTGAAATGGTGACCAAAGCATTTAGGAGCATATGAATGTTTAGCATTTCTGGCATGTAAATACCTTACAATGCTGGCTACAAAAGTGCCATGTGAATGTCTGTTCCCGCTTTCAGGGGACACTGTAAATAAGGATACCATCTGATCCTACGAGATGTGACCAGAATCAACTCCTCCCTACTGGCACCATGGCAGAAGATCAACGCCTTGAACACCCTCCTGATCCCCTGTATCTCATTTGTCCTGAGGGGATCTGCTGTGGCGAAGGTACCACTGAACAAGGCAGAGAACATCATCCAGCAGCTCGTGAAGAAGTGGATGTTTCTTCCCCAGAGGGCCAGCAATGAACTGGTGTACATCTTGCACAGGCAGGACAGTGCCAACATCCCTCGAATGGATGATCTATGCGATGTTGCCATGATCACTCATGTCTTCCGCCTTCTGATGTGCCCGGACACCACGGGTGAGGAACATTGCAGAGAGTGCTTTAAAGGATGCCGTCAAGAAGCGAATTGCCAGGACCCCCTCCAACCAAGATGTCGCCACCTACCTGAGCGGCTCGCTGGAAGGTAAATTTGGAAGAGACAGGGGAGACTTTGCTTCGCTCTGGACTCGTGCCCGCAACGCTACGCAATGACTGGAGAAGCGTATCGGCTGCCACTGGACACGGTGCAAGGAATGCCAGAAGCTGGGAGTCCTGGTGCCACAGATGAAGAATACAGCTCACACTATCATCACTCTGAGAGCTAGAACCATGCTGGAGAGGACCCTGAAGGATGCCATCCACTGCCAATATGTGGAAAACCTGAAACGGAAGCTGGACTAGGGCAAGGCATTCAAGGTGACGTGCAAGTGGGACGCCAACAACCACTTCGTCCCCGGGGGCAGCTTCACCTGATTTGCCGATTGGAGGTTCATCCACAGGGCCAGGCTCAACTGCATACCACTGAATGGAACTGTCCACCACGGGAATCAGGACAAGCGATGCAGGAAGTGTGGCTATGCCAACAGATGCTACCCCATGTCCTGTGTAGCTGCAAGCTCCATTCAAGAGCTTTGCAGCTGCGACACCACACCATCCAAGATAGCCTGGCCAGAGCCATCCCGCCACCTGTTGGGGAAGGTTGCTATAAACTCCATCATCCCCAGACCCGACAGCCAACTGCGAGTGAACATAGTCATCACCAAGGAGGACTGGAATATCATCACGGTGGACGTCACAGTGCCGTTCGAGAACAGGACCCCGGCCTTCCACAATGCCCGATCTTGAAAGGTAGAGAAATATCCCCCTCTGAGCAAAACCTTGAGAGCTAGGGGTTACCAGGGCAGACACACGCACTGATCGCTGGAGCCTTAGGCGCATGGGACCCCAGTATGAGTGAGTGCTGAGAGAATGCGGAATCGGTCAATGCTAACCTCGGCTGATGTGGCAACTCATGGTATCAGACGCTATCAAGTAGTCGAGGGACATCTACATAGACCACATCACTGGACATCGGTAATACCAGGAGGGATGATCTGGAGTGCTGATGAGAAGCGCAGTCAGGAAAGTAACAAATACTTTCCTCATGGATTGTATTTTCTAAATGGACAACCAACCTAATTCTCAATTACTGAGGGACAATCTCCACTCATTGATACATTTTGCTTTCCACAACCAAATCTCTGTACAACTTTTCATGAGTGATGTACTCAAGTATTCGGATTCTAATATCTAAACTGTATTGTTAAATCTATTCACCTAAATTTGGGTTATTGCTGATTATGTACTCTGGGTAGCATATGACTTAAAAAACTAACTTTGTATTTGTGGATAATCTAAGCACTATACCCAGATATACAGACACTCTTTCCCCAACCTATGTATTATATACTTTTTAAACATTAGCTTTAATAAAATTTTTGTATCTGGCATGTAAATACCTTGCAGTGCTGGCTACAAAAGTGCCGTGCGAATGTCTGTTCTTGCTTTCAGGCAACATTGTAAGTAAGAAGAGGGCAGCATTATCTCCTGTAAATGTAAACTAACTAGTTTCTCTTAGCGATTGGCTGAACAAGAAGTAGAACTGAGTGGACTTGTAGGCCCTAAAGTTTTACACTGTTTTGTTTTTCAGTACAGTTATGTAACAAAAAAACAAAAACAAACTACATTTGTAAGTTGCACTTTCATGATAAATAGATTGCACTACGGTTAATTGAACAATACTATTTTTTATCATTTTTAAAGTGCACATATTTGTAGTAAAAATATAAAGTGAACACTATTCACTTTATATTCTGTGTTGTAATTGAAATCAATTTATTTGAAAATGTAGAAAAAACATCCAAAATATTTCATAAATTTCAATTGGTATTCTATTAACAGTGCAATTAAAACTGTGATTAATCACCATTAATTTTTTAAATCACAATACATTTTTTTGAGTTACTCGTGTGAGTTAACTGCAATTAATCAACAGCCCTAAAAAAAGAAAAAAAAATCACCAAATTTGAGGGTTTTGTTTTGTTTTTTTAATTCTGACCCTTTTGACCTCCCAGCCTGTCAAGAGTCGCATCTCTTAGCCCCCAGGCCAAGTAGAATCTTACAGCCAGCCCTTTAGTGCCCAGTCCCTTAATCTGTGACCAATTTGATATTCTGGTGTGACAAAATCCATTCCATCCTCCGGGGCAGAGGTGACATGAGCATTTCACCAATTATTATTATTCCAGTTGCACCTAGGAGCCCCAGTCATGGACCAGGACTCTGTTGTGCTAGATACTGTCTGAACATTGTAATGTTTAATTGGGAGGGGGGAGTAAGCCTCCATACAACAGCTGTGTCTCCTATAACGTCTAGCATCCTCCCCTTCTAGCTCAGTATTTTCCCTCTCAAAACCTAGCAGTTCAAATGCTGCCTTGATCTCTCCTCCACCTTACTCACCCTAAAGTCAAGGACTGGATCCTGTGTTTGCAAGTCAATTTTCCCTGGCTGAAGGTGCTAGGGTGAGTTTAACCCAGTCTGCTTTTAAAGCAAGAAAGTGTAGATACCGTTAAGAGGCAACTGAATAGTCTTTCAAATTATTGTCAGATGAACATCCATCTGGCCAGGATGAAAACTGTGTGTGTTTCAAGACGAAGAGATTCATTAGACTTTCAGATGTATAACACATTGTTCACATTGACTGAATGGGGAACCATTATCAAATGTAATTCAACTAAATATCAGAAACTTGTATAACTGAAGGTATTTATGTGCAACATCTACTCAGAGCTCTTCAAGAATACATATTCTTGTAAAATAACTTATGTAGTCTATTGTACACTGAAGCCTTAGCTGACCGAACAAAAATAGCATGTGTACTTTGCATTCAAGTATATGGTAATAAATGTACATTTACCCCATCAAAGCAATTGAAATTGTTAAATATAAAGTGTATGTAGCTTTTATTTAACAAAAAAGTTTTAAAAGTCCAGTTGAAATGACTTGTAAAACTCTAATTTTAAATTCTTGTTTTGAACTTGGGTCTTGGGCTGGTATCTCTATTGTTGGGTAAACCAAGCAGAGATATAAGCTAAGATGATTTGTAGGTCCAATGCTATTTTACTGACTGTAAATACATGTACAGTATGTAAAGATAATTGTTATGCATGTGACTTCTTTTTAATCAGTAGCTGTGAACTCCGTGCAGCTTCCGTTACTCATACACTAAACTTGAACTATCCAGGATAACTGATAAGCATAATAAATTGCATGTCTGGGCTCAACAAAGTAATCCCAACTGAACTTGGACCATGCTTGCAAACTTGCTTTGCCCTCTCCCTTTCATATTTCTTTTTTTCTTTATGAAAAGAAAAAAGGCAAGGGAAGTGCTCTACAAGTTTGACTAAGATGGCTTTCAATTTTAAATCAGTGGATACTACAATATAAAGCATCTGTGCTTTCTTACATCTGTAGATACTGAATGAACCAGATATATGTTGCATCTATTGTCACATATTTGGAGATTATCCAGCAAATTAAATAAAGCCTGAAGAACCTGGCTATCTGCTTAAAAGAACCCTGTCAACTAATTTTAGGGCTAAAATGATAAAAATCTGATTTCATATAATAAAAGATGAATAGAAATACATTTTAAAATTAAAGAGTTCTCTGAAGTTATGTGAATCTAACCACAAAGCCATTGTACCTAAAGCAAGAGAACCAAAAAGTAAAACTGACGCAAAACAAAAGTGAAATTTATCAGCTTAACCTATTTCTCCAAATTAAGTGAAATGCTACGGTAACTTTTTATAACATACACAGCAAAAAAAATATATTCTTTTTTCAACTTTTCCACTTGTGACAACCAAAGGCATTAACAACAGGAAGAATGTATAATAAATAAATAAATTTACAATCTCTTTAAATTACAATTTGGCAGATATCCCATGGGATTTTCATGCACACACGGGATTTATCCAGGCCCAGTGCAATAAACTAGCATTAGTGGTGCAAATTGTGTGTTTGGAATGAGATTTGCAGATCCTGTCTGAACCAGCATTTCTGTCCTGTAAACCACATCCAGAATCAGGGCTTCATGTAAGGAAAGGTTTTTGCAATCTCAGTTTTATTTTTCTCTTAACTCCATCTCAACTTCTCCTTTTCCCTTCTTCTATCATTTTGGTGCATGCAGTATTGTCATAAGGATATCAAAAGAGCCTAAATATGAGTCATATGTCAAAATGTTATAGATCAGAGATAAAGCTAATCAAATCTCTCCTGTTTAAGTTTAAGGACTGGCTAGACTGCCTCTCCCCACTTTTCCACATCAAGCAAAAATATTCATCGTAGTTAAATATTAAAATCCAGTCAATCAGCTGCCATTTTGGCTCTGCTATACCTGTGTCTTGATTGTCAGCTGCTTCAAACTACATTAATCATCCCAGCAAACACAAAAAAAATGGGGGAGGTGAAAGTTTGGGGTAGAAATTAGATATCAGCCTGTGTACTGTACACTCAGTGGTTGTACAAGGATTATTTTAGTGACTGGGAGAGATCCATTTACAGGGGAGTGCCCAAGATAGGTATGATTGTTTCACATATATTGAAAGTATTCAACCAAAAGATAAGTAGCGAAATTCTGGAAATTTCAGGGCATTAATAGTAGTTTCAGGTACTATATCTGCCCGTTAAGTCCCTGTTAAGTGAATATTTGCAGTTTTATATTAATATTTTCCTATTTTTATATCCTCTTGCACTGTGACCCATACCAACAGCAGAAACTGACTAAACGGGGGAAAAGAACTGACTACACAAAAGTGAAAAGCACAAAGTAAATAAACGGGAAAAAAATGTTATAAATTTTTCATTTCTAGTCATTGTAGGCCTTGTTGAGACTAGAGACAAGGGTGAGTTTTTAGAAATGTGTTAGCTGACATTAGAATTGGATGCTGTCTAGAAACTAGTTTAGATAGGTTTTAACGCCTTTAAAATTGTGTTAACATATCATGACTTATCCAATTTAAAAACACCCACTTCTTTCCCTAGTGTAGCTAAGGCATTAAGATTAAAAAAATAGAAAACACAACAGAAAAAAAGATTTAGAGAAGCATAATTTGGTTTTTTGGTTTTTTTTAAGTGGATGGTGTCCCTGTAAAGGAAATACTGCTTATCCTTAGATTTCTAGTCTAATCATTCGAAGTGTTGATTGGTTAGTACTGGTTCAAGAACAAACTAGGACTAACATTTATTTCTGTTTGCCTAACATAGAAGAGTCACGTGTAATTACTGTAAAGTAACTTATGTGTGTTGGAAAATGCAAAGAAAATGTTGCAATAGTAGCAATCTGCATTAATGTTTCTGTAAATTTGTTCGACATCTATAGTGGTGGTAATTTGTAGAATGCTGCCTGAAGATAAATGTTAAAGACAACTGACCAAGTGTACAGATTGTAAAGATTTTTTACATATAAATAAGTTTTCTTTGTGTAATATTTATATTATAAAAGTTGCTAAAAACAACTGAATTAATGCCTATTGTAATTTTTTTTGTCCCATAAGCATCCAAAGCCTTTTTCTCTGGCAGACTTGCCTGATGCCTAAAATACATCCAACAAGATCTCTACTCTGGAATCAGCATTTCTGCATGATGAACTAGGAGCATCAGGATATTTCTTTCACCACTTCCATTCCCATTCATCTTCCTTCAGTCTAATATCTGACACACATATGGAGGACAGATTGACATCTGAATGGTCTTTTCCATTTTTAACTACTACAATCCTTACTTTTGAACTCTGCCTCTCTTTACTCATGCAAGTTACTATGTTTTCTCAAAAGCTGTTACTTCTGAAACTCCGCAGTTGGCCAAGACTTTTGCCACACTCTCATCTTCCAGGCACGAAGGCTTTGTCTTCATTGACACAAAGCCTTTTTTTCCTCCAGCAAGATAACTGATGCACATTAGTTATCTCACTGTAAAATCCTACGTAGACACAAAAGTTTGGAGTGTTTGCTGAGGCAGCTAGGTGAGGTTGCACCATATCCCACTTGTGATTGACCTCACCTAGTTTATCTTAACAGTAAAACTAAAGAGCCTTGCTTCCTTTATGCTTTCACAGGATAGATAAAGCTTATTAGTTATTCCATTGGGGGAGGGGGGGAACTATACAAACATGCTATGCTTTCATCTTTATGTTCAAAACTGTCTCCTTTTCAAGGACAGAACTTGAGACAAATTAAACATTATGCCATTTTGACTAGTACAGTAGCCTGCCTAGAAATGTGTTAATGTATTCATCCCACCAATCCTTGTGAGGCTTTTATTTTTCATAAAATACTTTGAAAAGCACATCACACCCAGCTCAATTAAAATTAGGGGCTACCAGACCAAGCAGAACTGTCTCAAGAATTCAAAATGGCAGGCCTCAAGATATTTCTTTTCTTCCCATTAACTCAAAGTTAGTTCTTCCATTCTTGCAAGCTACCAATGGGAGACCATTCTTTAAAGTACAGAAGCAATGTATGACAGATCTCAACCACACTGTATAAAAGACGCAAACAAACTTTAAATACAGTACTTTAATAGCTGTGAACACTGAAAAATAAAGTGTTTTCTTAAATCCTGAAAATAATTTTTTCTCCACTCTCAAACAACCCTCCCTCCCCCTACATTTTGGATGGATGATCACTAAATGAGAACGTTTTAAAAAAATCAAATGTTCACAAACATATACAACAAAATCCACATTACCCTCCCAAAACACAAGCTGTATTTACTCAAAACCAAAGTCTTAAATTCATTGTTCAGGACAGAAACATAAAAAAAGAGATTGTGAGATCAGGTTTAAATCAAATCTATTTTTAGAAGATTTTATTGCATCTTTTGAAAGTTAAAAACATACAGAGAACAGGGGAGACAATGTCATCTCTGAAGTGTACATACTTGTTCATTTTATTGTTTTTACTTTCTTAACTCTTCAGATTTAAGAAAAAAAAACACACCAAATTTATTTCACTTTTATTTTAGATCTGGTCTACATGCTGAAGGTGCACGGATATAACTAAAGGTGTGATGTTGCACCGATTTAGTTAAACTGGTACGACTTTGTGTGGCCACTCTTACATGGGTTTAAACTTGATTTATGTCTGTTTAGCATCTCCCCATCAATCCTGTCACAGGCATGCTAAGCTAGTTCAAATCCAATGTAAGAGTGGCTACACACAGCTATGCCTGTTTAACTAAAAACCAGTAAGATATTTCACCTTTATTTAAACTGTTGCAACTATAGCATATAGACAAGCCCTTAGATTATCCTAGCCTCAGCCTCTTGGTGCTATTCAGATGTCACTTGTAGCAGAAGTCACCAAAACACTACTTTGGGACAAACAGGCAGAATTTCAGCTTAGGGACTGTATATGAGAGAAAGGGAAACTGTTGCCTTCCTTTCCTTTCCCTCCTGGCTCTTCTTCTACAGAGCCAGCTTGGGAACAGCAGAGTTCTGTATTGAACTTCTGTCCCCATCCTGACCAAAGTATCTGACAGGACAGAGCTAAGCTAAACATACCTGGAAACACTGCTCTCCACACTCCCTACCTCCTTCTCTCCCTAATGCAGCAGGAGGCTGTCAGTGGCTCTCCTCTTACACAAGAAGCATGTGTAGGAGAGGAGCTGGTGGTGATGTTGTGTAGCACCAGTAGCTGAGAGAAACAGTCAGCTGACAGCTACAATAGGCCAGGAGCTGCTGATGGTTAGCTAACTTTCCTAATTCTATGAACAGCTTTTTCAAAATAGTGCCCTTTGTTTGCTCATGACCCCCTTCATGTACGATTCAAAAGGTTTTCCGCTCACACGACAGTTCAGTGCACAGTCATCTTACTCAGCCTTCTGGGGCTTATGTGCTACAGAAGACCATGTAAGTGACCGACTGACTAGGTGCGATGGTTGGGGAAATTTTCCATCATGGGTAACAGGGTCTGATTTTAAAGTAAGTTTCATAGAATGCCACTTTTAGCAGATCATTTTCATTTTACCTATCAAGGTTCATCACAAATCAGCTTTTACAATGTAAGTTTTTGGCTTTGAAATATTTTTATACATTATATATAAATACAGCATAGCTTTGTTTTGCTGACCATGGAATAGCATGGATTCAATACATCACTTGGAAACAATGAAGCTTTTTTGTTTTAAATTTTTTAGAATATTTTAGATTAATTTCTGAAGTTACCTTTTTTTCAATTGTCCCATACAGAGGACTGAAAGAAGACAAGATGCTGGAACCAGCATTCTACAGTCCTTTTAAAGCATATAAAAATAAGCATGGCCTACAAAGCCAAATTCCCCCTAAATCACTTCCTGTATTCTGGGTATGACAGGCAATAATTAAAGAGATCTGAACATAAAACATTGAAAAAGGAAAATTCATTGTTTCTATTCACTTTTCTGAAGTCTTATTTAAAAAACTAAACTGTTTAAGAATACACACGTGAGCAGTGCAAAACGAGGACTACTTTAAGACATCACATTTCTGTATAAAATAAATGTTCAGTTGACTAACAGGATTCAATGATAATATCAGGGATCAAATGCAGTGATTCATTAATAAAGAGATCATAATTAATTTTCCTATCATAACACTAATCCATTGCTAATATACACACCTCCTGCTACCAGTAAAATCACAACCACGTTTTGTCAGTTGTTAGTATTTACAATGTTGTTGTTAGTATCTTCTGTAACCTCCTCCTCCTCCCCTTCCACCATATGGATCTCCATAGCCACCTCTACCACTGTAACCTCCCCTTCCCCCATAGTCTCCCCGTCCTTGGAAACCACCTCTCCCACCACCACTGAAGCCACCACCTCCTCCTCTGCCACCTCCTCCCCCCCAACCACCCCTCCCACCACCACCACCTCCTCCTCCCCCCCAACCACCCCTCCCACCACCTTCTTGTCTCTTCTGCCAAGGGGGCATTTCAGGAGGTGGTGGTTCAATCTCAGTTGGTCTGCCTCCACGGTCTGGCACTCTCCCCATCAGGACCTGTGTAGAGAAATACACAATGCTTATGTTTACATAACAATAAGGCTGCTGAAAGGATACAGAAGTAATCTTGTGGATGAAGAGCACTTGCCTACTCATCACAGGGAATGCAATCCTACCCAGAGCAATCTGTGGGAGTTCGGACTTCCAGGTTATCATCCCATGTCTGCCAGACTTCCCATGTGACAATAGACAGCCTCTCAGAGTCAGTTTTCCATCAGTACCACCAGCTAGCTACTGCCTAGGGTGGTCAGGGTTAATTGTTTATAGTGAGCTTTGAGATTTTTTTTAAATCACAGGTGCTACATAAGGGCCATCAATGCTCATGGCCCCTTAATCCTTATATTATGATGCTGTTTAAATTCAACCAGAATGGCAAACATCAGTTCAAATCCCATCAGAAAATACCGCACTAACAGCTACAGTGGGTAGCATATATAATCTGACAAAACGGGTAACCATATGCAACTATAAAATGTTCATTGCTTTCTTTTCAATCAGGCATTACTGATGCAGTGTAGAGAACTGAAAAAGCAACCCAGTCCATAATGCAATGCTGTAGTAGCACCTTCAAGTGAAAAGTGGTGTCTTGAGATTCACTTGACATGAACTGATGTATAAAGAGAACATTATTTGGAAAAAAATATTCACACAGTATGTCATTCTAACATGAAGAGACACTGTACTCCAGTCAGCTTACTTCTAAGCTGTCATGCAGAAAGACATGACAGTTTTAGTTACCCAAGTACCCTGTTGATAATTTTCTTGCTTTCAGAGGTTCCCTCTCACCCCACCATAATGTATACCAACATGCAAGCTACTCAGATCACTCTCAGTCAAAATAGCATTAACAGGTATACTGGATACTAAATTAGTATTTACAAAAACAAGGAAGCATGTGTCAAGTAAACCCCTGGATTCCAGTTGGCCACTCATGTGATGTCCTGGGATCACTCTCATGACAAAGGGATATACCAGTTTTGTTTGACATACAACCGTTGGGTCTTACTCTTTCATTACTATTCAGGACACTGCCTGATCCAAATCTAATGTCTCCTCTTGTTTCCATCTCACTCTCGATCTGCACCTCTCCTGCTGCTTCTCAGTTTCTTGCTCTTTTGACCCACGCACACTTCATGATCTAACCGAACCACCCACTTCCCAAGTATTCCAAAGCCAACCCTCCCCTA
This sequence comes from Caretta caretta, assembly GCF_965140235.1. NCBI lineage: Eukaryota > Metazoa > Chordata > Testudines > Cheloniidae > Caretta > Caretta caretta. Next base: position 74,896,125 of record NC_134211.1, read on the forward strand.
AATCTGCCTGTGTCCAACCTGCAATACCCATCCCTTTCAACTGGCTCCTACACCCTGCAATTACTACCGTATTCCATTTGCACCCCATTCCATCTGCTTCTACTTTCCAAACCCTCAGCAATCTGCCCCCTTTGCTCCACCCATCACTGCAATTAACATAAAATAGGAATCCTGAGCAAGATTCCAACTTACCCCTAAAATAAATAAGAAACATGAGGACTGTAGTGGTGATTATGTATTCCTTCTAAAAAGTCTTTGGAAGTTTGTAGATAGGTAGTTAAGAAGTAATTTGTTTCATCTTCATTTGAGTAATTATGAAAAAAATTATAACGAACTAGTAACATTGTTTGTAGTTACTGAGTTTCATCATTCATATGTAGCTATCTCATTTACATAGGTAAACCACAATATTTTTTTTTAAATTTTGTAGTAAGAATTTCATTCCCATAGACGCCTGTTGTGCCTAGTTTCAACAAAAAGTTTTAAATTTATCCATGAGTTATAAATCTCAGAACATTAGGCCATAATGAAAACCCTTTTAAATCCTTAGCTGTTATGGTATGCATAATATTTCTGTGATGGAAGGAATTACAAAACCCTGATATTTAGTAGTATAAGGCCTTCATCCTAGAAACACTTAAGCATATGCTTAACTTCAGACAAATGTAAAGTTAAGCATGTGCATAATTGGGGCCCATTGTTGTAAATAAAGTTCCAAGAATAAATAATACATTTGGACATATTGGCTACTACATTTAGCTACAAGTCCTGAAATAGACTATAAACCCTATGGAGATCCCTTTACAGCTTTGGGGCTTTACACTATTAAAAAAAAACACTTGTCACTATTAAAATGAACCAAAGATCTATCAGCAATAAATATGTACAAAAAATAACATTCCCCAGATAATCCTGTTTCTAATTAGGCAGTAGAATTAGATGTTAACGAAATAAAATGGTGGGAAAAAACTGTCAGAAATAAATGACAGTCATTTTAAATGAGAAGCAGGTGGGGGAAAACCATCCAAAGCTGGATTTAGCAAGGTATAAAAAAACCCCTCAAGATTAATATTTTCAATAGCAAGCTATTTTCTGATTAAAGTTCATGTCATTTGATGATTTTGGAGAGCAGTTAAAAGTGAGAATCTTTTTTCCATTATGTTTTAATTACAGGAGTATAGTATATGGTTCAAATAACTCATTTGCATGTAATTATGACCATAATATTTCTTAACCATGGAGACCACTTTCATTAAATAGTTACACAAATTGTGACAAGCATATTGATCCTCAACTGCGATTTCAAAATATCAGACAATTTACATTGATCAGGCAAGTGCCTCAATAATATGAAGCCTCAGTTCCTCACATTCCCAATTTCAAGTTCTGCTGGTTGAGCAATCTGGAAATTCACTTCATTTCACTAGTTCATTAAAAGAATTCTCAGCAAAGTTTCTCCTACTCAAGAAATAATGTACACTAACATCTCTTGTGACTTGAATCCCTGTTAGTGAAGCTACAATTAGCACTGATGACCAATGACAAATTCAGTTTTTCTCTGAGGTCCTCCTTGCAAGAAAATGTTTGGATGCTCTTCAGATTTCTCAAGATTCCTTGCAGGGCTGCACAAATCCACTTTGACAGTCTCTACTGACTAGAAGATTTTGTAGCAAATCCAGGGAATCAAAAAGTGATATCTGATCATTTTTTTCTTGAAGTATCCAGGCTTGCCATTTCTACAATTTTCAGAGTAACAGCCGTGTTAGTCTGTATTCGCAAAAAGAAAAGGAGTACTTGTGGCACCTTAGAGACTAATCAATTTATTTGAGCATGAGCTTTCGTGAGCTACAGCTCACTTCATCGGATGCAGCATCGGATGCATCCGATGAAGTGAGCTGTAGCTCACGAAAGCTCATGCTCAAATAAATTGGTTAGTCTCTAAGGTGCCACAAATACTCCTTTTCTTTTTGCATTTCTACAATGGGTTTCTTCTGCTCTGTAGCTTCAAAAAAGCAGGCCCAAACCTGTTAGCTTCCAGGGAAGGCTAGGCTGCCTCTTTGAGAAATCTGCCCAATGAAGCGGCTTCCGAAATTGGAAAATGTGTAAGGATTCTTATGAGAGACAAGGTGGCTGAGGTAATATCTTTTGTTGGACCAACTTCTGTCAGTGCGAGAAACAAGCTTTCAAATTTACACAGAGCTCTTCTTCAGGTCTGGAAAACTTACTCAGGCTAGGTCTACATTTCAGACCTATATTGGTATGACTATGTCACTCAGGGACGTGAAAAATCACACTCCTGAGCAACATAATTATACTTACCTAACCGCTGTGTAGATAGCACTATGTCAATGGGAGAGCTTCTCCAGTTGAGACAGCTACCAGCTCTTGGGGAGGTGGATTAACAATGCCAGTGGGAGAAACTCTCCCGTCAGCATGGTAATGTCTTCACTAAAGTACTAAAGGAGCTCAGCTGCACACCGCTGCAGCACTGTACATGAAGACAAGCCCTGAGTAAGTTTCCCAGACCTGAAGAAGAGCTCTGTGTAAGTTCAAAAGCTTCTCTCTCACACCAACAGAAGTTGGTCCAACAAAAGATATTACCTCACCCACCTCGTTTCTCTAATATCCTGGGACCGACACGGCTACAACAGCAAGGATTCTTGTGACATTTATGGCCATTTCCTGCAATATTCTGGAGAAATCTTATTGAATTAAAGTTTAAAGTACTTTAGGAGTTCGTTGTATTAAAAATACAGCTGGTTTATGTATTACTGTGGGGCTGTATGGAATATCTTTAAGAGGAAGACAGGATTAAGGTGATCTCTAGGAAGTACTGTGAGCTTCAAAAAACTATGCTGAACAATGTAGCAGACACAAATGATCTTTTGGGACAATATGTCTGAAGTGGAACTCCTAGTAAATACTTGGAGGAAGGGACTGTAAACTCCCATCTACATATTCAGCCTTTGGAACTTCACCTTGAGGGACCTTTGGGCTGCTGATCACCTGTTACCTGACAAAAGAGACACAGGAAGTAGTCTGTGCAACAAGGTGGATCCTGGCAAGTTGATACTACGGACCCCCCTGTCCACTTCCTGACTCCCAGCTTCGTCCCCAGTTCCTGCCTTCAACGCTGCCCTGTTTCCGGCTCCTGTCCTTTGTCTTGTTCCAGGCCCTGAACACTGTCGGCCTGGTGACTGACTGCTCCGGCTCAGACCCTAGACTATGGCTCTTTGACTTCCAACTCAGCAGTGTCCCTTGGCTTCAGCTCCTGTTTTTTGTATGACCCCGGTTTCCACTTTTGGCTCAGACACCTGGCTCCTGATTCTGGACCTACCCCTTGGCCTCAGGTTCCTGACGACCAGGCCAAACCACCCACAACTCGGTCGCTGGGCAGAAGGTCCTGGTGGATGCAGCTGTCTATGGAGGGCAGCCCGGAGCCTGCGCTACAGCCTCGTCAGGGGAGGAGGACGAAGAGGCCAAGGGGGGCGGGGGGGGGGCGGGTGTCTCCTCCGCACCCCTAGAAGTGGGCCGACTGGCCGAGGCTTCCGGCACTCTTGGTTCAGATGTGGCCAATCAGGAAGCTCCAGACTGCGCACTTTGGGCTTGCTGGTATGCCCACGGGGTCCAAAACGGCCACTGAGTGGGTCCTTACCAGTGCGCCTGCCATGGGCCTGCCCCCACATCAGGGCGTCCACGGTCTGACCGGCACCACTCCCACTCCGAATACCGAGACCCCATCTCCGAGCCTGAGGAACGGGATCAGGACCGCAAGGGCCAGGGAGGTTCCGAGCGGACCTGCTCTGGCGAACGGCGCCAAGAAGCTGGAGAGCGGCATCCTAAGGCTGGGGAGGGTGTCATGACCTGGAGCAGTGCTGAGATGGTGAACTGCGGCAAGATCAGTGCAGAGTCCGGGACCTACTCCACGAAGGCGACAGCTGTACAGAGCGGCGCCACATTCAGGAGCGGTGCTTGAAGTCTGACCGGTGCCATGAGTGCGACCAGTGCTGGGACTCCGAGCAGTGCCAGGACCTTGAACGGTGCCGAGGTTCAACCCACGGTCAGATCAATGCTGGCTTGCCTCGAGACTGTGCCACACGCTGAGGCACCGGACGCTTGTTGCGGAGAAGAGGAGACCCCTATGCTGTCATGGCAACGAGGTCCCTCGCAGCCGCAAAGGTGTCAGGGGTGGATGGCAGCTGTACTTCCACAATGCTGTGGGTCGGGGTGTCCAATGGCATTGGACTCAACGGCTCCCTTGCGGGGCTGAAGTCGGCAGTGCCGTGTCCACAGCCTTTGCCCCCGGGCGCTCCTCTCTGCAGGGGTGGCTCTACCAGTTTTGCTGCCCCAAGCAGTCACCACCGAATTGCTGCTGCGCCCAAAAGAGCGTCGGAGCTGCTGCCGAATTGCCGCTGCGGGACACGGACTGCCGCCCCATTCTGAATGCCACCCCAAGCACCTGCTTGGAAAGCTGGTGCCTGGAGCCGGCCCTGCCTCTTTGGGACGTGCCCAATTGGCCAGCTCCAGGGGGGTGGGCCTCCACGCAGGAGAGCTGCTCTTCTCCTGCTTCTGGAGCGGCCGATCTCAGCTGGAGTCCATCCATGGTGCCGCTTCCACCACTGCCACCGGGGCGCAGCGCACCGAAGAACTCGGTGCTGGGTCCTGCTGCACCGAAGGAGGCTGGGGTCTAAGCAGCTCCTTAAGAGGTGGCACTTAAGATGAAAGTCCCGCTCCTTTTTGGTCCTAGGACGAAACCCCTTACAGATCCTGCACTTTTTGGCTTGGTGAGGCTCCCCCAGACACTTCACACAAGAGTCGTGGAGGTCGCCCGTTGGCATGGGCTTGTCGCAGGATATGCAGGGTTTGAATCCCGGGGATTTGGGCACGAGAGCCCTCCCAAAGGAAAGCAATCGGAGCGGAGGGAAACCCCCAACCCAACTGCTACTAACTACAACAAAATCAAAAAAGAAACTACAAATAAGAACAACTACTATTAGAATCAAGCTAAGGAAACGTAAGAACTTGCTAAGCAAGACGCCACAGTTCCAATGACCATCATGGGCGGTAAGAAGGAACTGAGGGGGCGCCGGGTTGGCAGGGTCATATATTGAGTGCCATGCAGGCGCCACTCCAGGGGGCTCCACAGCCGACCCAATGGATGCTGCTAGGGGCACCGTTCCCCCTAAGCTGTGCGCGTGCGCACACAGATCCTAAACCCTGCGCATGTGGCAAAAACACCGCATGCACAAAAATTTGCACTGAAGAAATTTTTTGCACACATGGCCTGTCAAAAATTAGAGGGAACATTGGCTAGGGGAAAAACTTTGTGACAGCCACGTGCGCAGTGCGCGCACACCTAATTGGAATCAATTTGAGCAATCACTCGAAGAAGAAATGTATTTCTTGCACCCCTCAGAAGCAGAGCAAAGGCTTATGGGAGTCAGGGGTAGCAGAGAAACGGAGGGCAAGGGAAGCAGTTGCTGGGAAGGAGCCTGGGAAAGAACCTGAAGGATTGTTGGGTGTAGATGGAAGAAGTATGGAATAGGGTTTTTTGTTTTATTTTGTTTGCTGGGGGGGTGTTAGTGAGCCTCCCCCATGCATACTCTGGCTGATCCCTAGCCTCTCCATTCAGTCAGGCACATCTGCCCCTATCCCCATGTGTCTCTACACCCCAACTCAGCCACCCCCTTCTCCCTGTCCCCATGAATCCCTGCACTCCCTCTTAGCTATCCCTCCTCCCCGCATCCCACGTATCCCTCCACTCCCCTCGCCCCATCCCCATGTGTCCCTGCACCCCCACTCAGCCACCCCTCCTCCCCCTGTCCCCATGTGTTCCTGCACCCCGCTACCCCCCATGTGGCCCTGCACCCCCACTCCCATTCAGTCCCTGGCTCAATGCGGTCACCCCACTAGCCCCTGTGCCTCTGTCCCAGTCTATAGGACACCCCCCCAGAAGCCCAGCCTGCCCCGCACTGTCCCCCCTCATCATAACCTCTCATCTAGCCCCGCAAGCAGGGCACTGTGAGGAACACAGCCTCTCCACAGCTGGCTGCTCCAGTCTGTGAGCCAGCTGCCCTCTGTTCTGGCGCCACAGCAGCCCTTGGTGGGTGAAAGGTGTAACTACAGCACCTCTCCTGCAGAATGTATTTTCTCCGGGGGGGGGGGGGAGAGGGAGAGAATCTAAAGGGGACATGAATTCTGCATGCCTGCAGTATTCCCCCAGGAGTAGCCTCTAGTAGTGATGCAGAGGTGTCAGCAGCCCATGATCTCCATGGTCCCAGATTCTAGCTCTACAGACCCTTGCACATTAACTGTTTGGCTTTGGGGGGAAAAAAAAACGGTAAATTTATTGTCTGATGTGAAACTCTGACACTATATTTGGCAAAACCCTTGGGTCAAGTGTAAGGAACAGTTTATCCCTATGAAAAATGATAAATGGCAGGTCTGCCATCAACGCATACAATTCACTCAGCCTCCTAGCAGATGTTATAGGAATAATAAACAATATTAACAGATAAAGAAAGAAGACTCTTGGCAAGGTTTCAAAAGGCAGCTGCATAAGCACAGACAAAACTTAAGATCCCATGCTGCAACAGTATCTCTCAAGAAAGGAGACCTGTTACATAACCCCTTTAAGAACTTTTTAACTGCACCATGCGCAAATAATGATCTACCATCCATAAAGACAAAATAAGCTGACAGAGCCACCAAGTGGATTCAGAGAAGAATCATAACCCTTTAGGCTTTAAACAGATCACATATTCCAAAACACAGAACAGAGGCAGTAACTGCAACTCAAAATTACACTGTATTGTAAAAAGAGAAACTGAGCCCACTGCAAGTGACAACATTTTCTTGCAGACTGCTTTCTAAAGGTAAGCAATAATTCTGAACCATTACTGAACAGGATTGCTCTTCCACTAGTCAGAGTCTGACAAACCAGGCCATCAGATGAAGAGACTGAGGATACGGATGAAGAATTCTGCCATACTATTGTAACACCAGGTACAACGACAAGGGAAGCAGTCAATACACTCCTCCTGACAGCTGAAGCAGGTCTATATCCATATACCATTGCTGTCCTTGCCAAGCCACGTGACCCAAATTAACCTTGCCTTGTCCTATCTCATGTTCTTCACCACCTTCTGAATTAATGGAAAGGTGGGGGGGGGAGGAGGGAAGTAAAGTAAAAGCTTTGTTATCCGGCACGTTGGAGGAATGAGGGGTGCTGGTTAGCTAAAAATTCTAGTTAACTAAGAATTATACTTACTAATGGGTTGGGGCGCGGTAAGGAGTGCGGGGCATGGGCTCTGGGAGGGAGTTTGACCATGGGAGCAGGCCCAGGGCAGGGGGGTTGGGCGGGGGAGGGGTTTTAGGGTACCAGTTCTGGGCAGTGCTGACCTCAGGTGGCTCCCTGCAATTGGTGACATGTCCCTGCTGCTCCTAGGCAGAGGTGTGGCCGGGGGCTATGCACGCTGCCTCCACCCATTGGCTGCGGAGCCAGCACTCAGGGTGGGGGCAGCGCACAGAGCCCCCTTGGCCATTCCTCCGCCTAGTAGCAGCAAGGACATGTCGCCGCTTGCTGTGCTGTCAGCAGTGCTGACCAGGGTCCCTTTTAGACTGGGCGTTCTGGTCGAAAACCAAATACCTGGCAACCCTATTGAAAATTTGTACTGGGAGAGATCAGAAATGCTGGTTTCTAAAGCTTTCCAGTTGGTAAAGTGCCGGATAATACAGCTTTTACTGTATACAGAAGCCACTTTCCCCAGTGCACTAGGAAAGTAGGAGATAGACCAGTTGTCCTTTTCTACTCTTGGACAAAGAGATGACACTTCTGTGACGTTATCTGATTAAAATATGGCCACGTAGATCATTGTTGCCACTGCTGTTATATAATTGCAACAAGTCTTATACAAAGTATGTCAAGTATAGGGTCTACACAAAAGTTACGATTTGCTGAATATGATTATCCAATTTGTATGCATGTATCATTTTTGTATTTGAAGTTATGAGTATTGGCTCTATATATATATATTTCAAATGCGTTTGCTTTTGGGTAGCACCCACAAGGTATTTAGCCAGCACATTGTGAAGGAACTATTTAAGTGAATGGTTCATCAAAGAACACTTAACTCACAATGGAAGATGCCTATCTACACTTAATGGACTTTCCTGTGAACGTTCTAACTGGAATATGGATAATGACCTCTGCTATGACTAAGCCAAGCATGCATGGACATGTGACTTGCTCATGTGACTCCAACCACCATCTTGTTACCTGTAATTTTCAACAGTGAGAACAATGGAATTCCCTTTACTTGGCAGATGCTGTAAAAGGCCCTGGAAACATCTCTATTTGGCCTCTTTCTTGCTTAAGACCCTGGACTATGAGCTTATACTAATGGGAGCATTCTAAGCAAAGGACTGAGGACCTTCCAATGATTTGGAAGCAACCAGAGATTTAACAAGCCAGCAGTTTATTCCATCACCACTATAAGCCTGAACCAAGAACTTTGCATTTATTGTATGTATTTGATTCCTTTAACTAATTTTAACTCTTACCTCTCATTCTTTTTATAAACAAACCTTTAGATTTCAGATCCTAAAGGATTGGCATCAGTGTGATTACTGGATAAGATCTGAGTTGTATATTGACCTGGGTGTGTGGCTCGTCTTTTGGGATCTGAAGAACCTTTTGTTTGATGAAGTTGGTTTTAAATAACCACTCATCATTAAGTCTAGTGTCTGGGTGTTGAATCCAAGACTGGAATACCTATGGAGGCTGCATTTCTGACTTGTTAGCCAGTGAGGTGAGCCAGAATTTTACTTTTGTTGCTGGTTTGGTATATCTCATGGAAGAATAACCACCAGTTTGTGGGTGGGGGGGAGGGGGGGTGTCTACCCTTTTCCCTAGCAGATTGTCCTGAATTTGGTATTCTCAGTTGTGACCCAAGAAGGCACGGTGACAACTTTTTGTTGAACCTGGTTGCAAACCGGCCTACAACACTTGGTCCTTTAACGACCACTCATGCATCTGAGAGCTGTCCCTGCTTAATTGATCTGCCAAACACATTGCTCTCCCTTGCTAAACACGGGGCCATCAGGAAGACATTGTGTGTTTATCTGCCCTCTTAGAGATAGGTTGGCAGGAAGCAAGAGTTGCACAAACTAGTTTAACAGGTTGCAAAAGTCCATCCTACTTCTCGAAGGAGCTCCTAAAATGTTAACTACCAGATGCGATGTTTCATACTGTAAATTAAAACACACTAACTATATTATCTAATTATTAACTAATTATCTAATATTAATAGACTATTCCTATAAGACACTACAGTAGGAGAAAACCCTGGATCCTCAGGAACAGACTGTTCACTTCGTCTGGTGCTGAGGTTGGAAGAAACAAGGAGCCCCCTTTTATGCCCTTCCCCTCAGAACATTAGCAAACATTGAGGGGAGGGATAGGTGAGAGTGCATGAGCACTCCAACAGGCACTGCTTGGAGAAGATTCAACAGTTGGGCTGCACTGGTCAGTGCATTACCCATAAGCAGGAATATACTGGGCCACTCAAAGAATCATCAGGTACCATCTTTCACACAGGCTCACCATCCTTTCAGTGGGATTTTTTTTTTTTTTTTTTTTTTTTAAAACAGCAGTGCAACTTCAAGAGCAGGCTTTTAATGCTAATTAGTTGCAGGCTGTATTCAGAAAATAGACTGAGGTACCACAATGTACAGTCTTCTGAAGGAGATATCTGCTGAAGTTTGGATGGCTAACATGTTAAGTCTCATGAACACATGCAGAGATAGACAAGTTGCTACCTTGCAGATTTCTTCAAATGAGGAGTTCTCTGCCCAGGAAAGGGATACTGCTCTGCTTTGCTGACTTAACTTTTACCTAAAGATTTTAGAGCTTTCGTTTTGCAAGCCTTCTTGATGCAAAATTTTAACTACCTAATAGATACCTTCTTTACCTCATGGGTGTTATAGTACAACTAGGGCACAAGACTTTCTACAGGCCTGTGATCTTATATGTTTTGAGCACCCTGCAGACATTTAGCATGCATCATTGCCTTTCTTTGGGGTGTTCTGGTTTGGTGCAGAATTGGGAAAGAATCATCTCCACTCTGTGAAAGACACAGTGAAACTTTTGGAATTAAACCAGGCTCCAGGAAGAATACCTCTTTATCAGCACTGAAGGTACAGGACTGTGACTCCACCAATAATTCTCCCAGTTCCCAAGACTTCCATTGCTCAAGTGATAGCCACTTGTAATGCTCCTTCAATGGAGAAGTAAATCAAAACTAATGTGTCCAACTACAGATTCAACTTCCACAGGGCTCCCCTATATATTTCCAGAAGGTTAAACAGGGAGACTGCTGTGAAAAAGCACTTGATATAAGGGGAAGACTCCTAGAACTATTCACCACCAATATGCTGATGAATGCTTTTAGAAAGCGTATGCCTTCAGTTCAATCGCCAGACTACCCCAGCAGTATTCCAGAATTAGAAATGTATTTGATGCTTTGATTCTTCATGTTCTTCTCTACACCATGAAGCACAACTGAACCAAATTTTAGCAGATTCCAAGTCTGTTTATTTTTTTCTCAAAGCTAGGAGTCTGTTAATTGCTTCCCTTCTCCCAACAGTTGTTTCTATTTAGCATCTACACTGTTGAGTATCCGTAGGTTTAGGTGCACTACCAATCCTTGATTTAGGAGATCTTTCAAAAGTGACAAAAAGAAAAAGAAAAAAAAAGGACAGTACCATCTTATCTAGAAATAATGGTGTTCTGGTATAGGCTAGGTACTTCTGTGGTCCCCAGCATCATAGCATTCATAAATATTAAAGGAGTCATCTTTACAACAAAAATGTGAAGTATATCCCCAATTTTACAGAAGGGAAACCCAGACACAGAGAGATTAAGTGATTTGCCCAAGATCCCCAGGAACTGAACCCAGATCTCCTGGGACCTAGTGCCTCAATCACAGGACCGTCCTTCCTCCCTTAAGTTCAGTGGGTTCTCCTTTGACAGGGAGCCTGCCAACCCTGCCTAACTGCAGTAGTAGGAGAGGCTTAGCTGGCTCTTTCGGTAGAAGGTTGCCTTTGAATGGCTGTCCAATTAATCCATAAGTTTAGCAATGGCTGAATTAACTATTGGGAGGGTGACAGTCTGATCTTTTGTTTTGTACCAGCACAAGATTTTTTTAGACAGATTAGAGAGCCTCTTAATCTTGTTTAGTTAAATTGGAGTGGGAATTACCACATGCTTTTGTAATTATTAGAGGTATACCGAGCTCTCTTCTGGAAGTTGAAGGAAAGATATTTTTATTTATATGACTGAGATTCAGGACCCACAGGGATGACCAGCTCTGCTTCCTAGCTTTATCCTGAAAGGAATCTCTCCTCTGAGAGAGGAGATCCTGAAGCAGACAGTTCATTCTTATACTCAGGCTCGCTCCAAGTTGCATATGTGACCTGCTCAGAGAAAACAGGATGGTGGACCATCTGTTGTTGCTGCTGGGAGGCAGTGAACTGGCAAATTTTCCAGAAGAGAGTCAAGCATTTGTCATACCCAGGGACTGACAGATTTGGTCCTGCCTCCTGAAGCATAAGAAAGGAATACCACTGTAGGAGGCGTGAGATTCTAAATCCTCCTTTTTCCATCCACTGCAATTCTTATCTAGAATTATTTTATCTCAGTGCGAAAGTGACTGTAGGTCTATATATACACATACTACTTACCTCTTGAGGACGCATGTAGGGTATGCGTAGTTACGCACCACAATGAAAAGCAGGCTATGTTCACACTGCAGTGTATAGCTACATGCAACAGTGAAAGGCTCTGGCATGGGGGAGGCAGAGCAGAAAAGCTCATCAGTGTGGAATTGTCAGAGCCTTTCCTTGCTGCTGGAGTCTTTCACTGCAGCAGGGCAAGGATCCTGCAGCAAGGAGGCAGTGGGACACCACACTGCTAAAAATAGCAGTGTGGACAGGGAAAGCACTGCATGGGTGAGTAGAAAGCCGTATAGGGTTCATACCCACACAGTTCCAGAGAGTCTTTACTTGCCTAAGCAATGCCTCACCATCTGCTGCTATTTATACCCGTACGGGGCAGGGGTGTAGTGTATGTACTTTACAGGCCAACAAAAGGAGTGTGCAGTGTACTTTGTAACAAAAACTAGGACAATGGAGCTGTAGTGATGCTTATGGGAGTGCTGCAGCCCTTCCTTTTCAAGTGCACTAAATACAAGCAGTTTGCAAAAAAGAAGGAAAACTGTATTATAGAGGATAAGCAAAAGTCAACATTCTTGCTAAAGATATCATTAATTACACATTATCAGTTATACCACATTACTTTCAATAGCTCTATGAATCCACAAGAGAAAGAAAAGTATACCTTATTGATGGCACAGGCTGTCTTTTCTCGTGTAGATCCACTACTTGTCCTTATGATCTTTGATAAGTCTTCTCGAGCAGCAAGAAGGTGAGCAAACGTAATGGTTGTTTTAGGAGACAGTGCGTAACGCTTGGGCTGATAAATTCTCGCTATGTCATCTGTTTTAACCTAAATGATAAAGTCAAATATAATTCAGTTGCTAAGTATTTCATGCATAAAAATGCAAACGCTCAATGGCTGTTCGTGTGCTGTTTGGTGACTTACACACAGAGCACAAAGTTTAGACATTCAAACTACCTTAGTAAAAACAGTGCCAGTCACTCTTATAAATGTCTCCTGGCCTTGCTCACAACAATCAGCTACTGTACACAAAAAAATGGTAATGCAGATGTTTCATTAATGCTGAATCCTAGTATTACCTGTCACAAATTGACATGGTCTAGTCCATGCCCCATCCTGTAACCAGTCCCTTGTGAGTGACCCCTTTAATGTGTCAAACCCCAAGGGTCCAAACAGTTCTACAGGGGAAGGCCCACAGCGTCCATGGGTCCAAAACTGGGCCTTTGAATACTAGCCATCCCTGTTTCTCTGTGGCTCCTTGCAGCAAATCCAGCCAAGCCAGAAGCCTGCGGGAGGCTTGTTCTGTACCCCTTCATGGTGCAATGCTCTCAGTATGTATATGCAGGCAGCCTTTTCAAAAACAAGGTAACCATTTATTAGTCACCTGGTATACATAATCTAAAAGTGCTTAGGTTAGCATAGAGAAGTGAAGGTTAAGACAGTTCAGACTGGCTCAAGACAAGGCTCCCTTGAGCCATGTTGCTGAAGGAACCATCTCTGCCTCCCTTCTCCGTCTTGTTTCATTTCCATTAGTTTCAGGTGACTATCCTGTATCTCTGATAGCTCAGCTCTTAACGTAGACACCTGGTACCTTTTGTCTTTGTTCTCTGGACACAGCCATGCCGTGTCCTCATCTTCAGCTGCCTCTGCAGCTAGGTGTTAAGTTTTGATCATTGCAGTTTCCATTGTCTCTGTAGGGCTTCCACTCAAATGTGTTACTCCAGCCCAGAAAGTCCTAGTGGCTATATGTCTCAAATACCTACCCTGATCTCCCACATCGTTTGGAGAAAATAAATTCTCCCCCCGCCCCCGCAATGGATAGCAATGCCAACATGACAGGTACAGAGTCATACAGATAGCTCATAAAAATATTGAGCATTCCCACATTCATCACACCACGACAACCCCTCTCCTTCCCACTGGAGACAAATGGAATCTCTATTTTCCAAAGTACCCAAAGGTCCAGCACTTTAGAAATAAGGCTGCTATTTTAAGGGAATGAAATGTACCCAATGATAAGCAACATGAAAACATAACATCTTGAAAATATGGTCAATTGATTACCAAAAAAAATCAGTATTTGCACAGATACCAGCAAGAAGGGCAAAACTACAGTGACATTGTGCAGAATGTGAAAAGAAACTGAGAAGGAGAGAAAATATGAACTTTTAAAAACAGGGAACAAAGGGAGAAAAAAATGCTCCTTGGGAGACTGGGAGCTTCAGATCAACTGGACATTTGCCCACTGACACTGGACACACACTGTTCCCTGCAGTAATATATTGTTAAGGAATGAATGACAGTAGGACTTTCCCACTGTGGGAAACTGAAAACCTGAATTCAAAAAACAGCATGGTCAAAAAACAGAAACACAGGGGCCAATAATATCAGGGGTGGGCAAACTTTTTGGCCTGAGGGCCACATGTGGGTATAAAAATTGTATGGTGGGCCACGAATGCTCACAAAATCGGGGGTTGGGGTGCAGCAGGGGGTGAGGGCTCCAGCTTGGGATGCAGGCTCTGGGGTGGGGCCAGAAATGAGGAGTTCAGGGTGGGGGGGGTGGACTCCAGGCTGGGGCAGGGGAGCGGATGAGGGCTCCAGCTGGGGATGTGGGCTCTGGGGTGGGGCTGAGGAAGAGGGGTTGGGGTGCAGGAGGGTGCCCTGGGCTAGAACTGAGGGGTTTGGACAACAGGAGGGGACTCTGAGCTGAGGCAGAGAGCTGGGGAGCAGGGAGCCAAGGGCTCTGGCTGGGGGTGCAGGCTCTGGGGTTAGGGTGGGATGAGGAGTTTGGGGTGCAGGAAGGTGGGACCCAGGGGTTCGGAGGGAGATCAGGGCTGAGGCAGGGAGTTGGGGGGGGGGGGGGGGGAGGGCGGGAGACCTCAGTGGTGCAGGCTCCGGGCAGCACTTACCAGAAGCAGCAGCATGTCCCCACTCCAGCTCCTATGCAGAGGTGCAGCCAAGTGGCTCTACGCGCTGCCCCGTCTGCAGGCGCCACCCCCACAGCTCCCAGAAGCAGCGGCGTGCCCCCTACGGCTCCTACACGGTGACGTGGCGTGGCGCCGGCCATGTGGATCTGTGTGCTTCCCCATCCACAGGCGCTGCCCCTCCAGCTCTCATTAGCCGCGATTCCAGCCAATGGGAGCTGTTTGGGGCAGGGTCAGTGTGCGGAGCCCCCTGGCTCCCCTATGAATAGGAGCTGGAGGGGAGACATGCTGCTGCTTCCAGGAGCTGCGCGGCGAGCCCCTGACCCTGCTCCCTGGCGGGAGCTCAAGGGCCAGATTAAAAGGCCTGATGGCCTGGACATGGCCTGCGGGCCGTAGTTTGTCGACTCCTGATCTAAATGAATAAAGGCAATTCACCTCTGGACTCAGAAGGATAATTTCAGTCCAAATGTTACTGTTTGGGGAAGTTATAAACTATAGGAAATAAACTAATGTTTTTACTATTACTACAGAAAAAGAGGAAGAACCTAAAGATAGTAAGATTTTACACATAACATACAAAAGGCTAAAATTAGCTAAACAAAGGGTCAAATTGTTCCTTCCACCTGCATGAGGAGAGGGGACAAAAAGCTGGTGGGGACATAGAATAAAGGAGTTGTCTCTTCTCTGCATAGTTCCCTATTCCTCTCTGCAGTTCCTCCCTGAGTGATCTACAGTTAGAGAAGGGGCAAGCCTGATGTGAAAAGGGTGGGAAATGGATGTTCTCTGCAGCTCTGCCCCCCCACTTCTCAACTAATCCAACAGAACTAAGTTAAATCTCACCCAGCATTAACTGAGATCCTTCCCAACTGTATAACATTCAGGACAATATCAGGTGAAGGAGGCTGCCTAGACTACATGACTCCACACCAGAAGGTAGGGAGGAGAGAAAATGCCTCTCTGAAGATAGTCCTTGATTTTGGTATCTCTAAGAAGAGCTGCACATTTCAAGGAATGAACCTTTCCACCTACTGCTAGAGCTGAAAGTACTAAGGAAAACAGGGAGAGAAGGATCTGGATCTCCGCAGCTTCTTCTGTAACCTCAGTTCCTCAATTAAGGAGTCACCTGGCTCAAAGCCCTGACCCCCAGAATCTTGCAAGCTATACAAAAACCAAACAGTAGGTCATATGACAGGGGCGGGCCAACTTTTTGGCCTTAGGGCCACATCGGGTTTCCAAAATTCTATGGAGGGCCGGTTAGGGGAGGCTGTGCCTCCACAAACAGCCAGGCATGGCCCAACCCCCGCCCCCTATCCAATCCCCCCTGCTTCTTGCCCCCTAATGGCCCCCCTGGGACTCCTGCCCCATCCACCAGTCCCTGTCCCCTGACCGCCCCTGGACCCCCCCCCCGCCCCGACTGCCCCCTGCCGCCCCATCCAACCCTTCCTCTCATTCCTGACTGCCCCCATTCAACCCCCCTTCCTCACATTCCTGACCACCCTGACCTCTATCCACACCCCTTTCCCCCAACCGTCCCTCCCGAATTCCTCTGCCCTCTATCCAACATGCCCCCCCCCCGCTCCCTGCCCCCTTACCACGCTGCCGGGAGCATCGGTGGCTGGCGGCACTACAGCCATGCTGCCCAGCTGGAGCCAGCCACGCCACCACGCAGCTCAGAGCACTGGGTCAGGCCGGGCTCTGCAGCTGCACGGCCCCAGGAGCTTGCAGCCCCGCCACCCAGAGCATTGCGCTGGCAGAGCAGTGAGCTGAGGCTGAGGGGGAGGGGGAACAGCGGGGGGCTAGCCTCCCGGGCCAGGAGCTCAGGGACTGGGCAGGAGGTTCCCGTGGGCCGGATGTAGCCTGCAGGCCGTAGTTTGCCCACCTGTCATATGAATATATCATACATATCTGAAATCTGCTCTTGTAAATATATATTGTTCTCAGCTAAATATTTATAAGATTCCATGTACATGTTATGAAAAGCTAAACACAACTGAAAATTGATTTCTCAAGACTAAGTTTAAAATTTTCCAAAAGCAGTTTTTTTCAGGTGCAATCTACACCCACCAATATTATACCTGCATTTTACATAATTTTAACAATAGCTATAAAATTGAGTACTTGTGCCTCTTGCTACCTCCTGTGTAGCTGTGTTCAGGTATGAAGAGACATAAGTACTCAGATTTGCACTTCAATTCAATTTCGCAGGCAAAAATTGTACCCTCAAAAGGGAAGCTGCACTTCAACCCTTTGAAAAAAATCTACCCAGTAACCTTTAATGCAAGATTACAATAGGTCTTCTGCAAAAACAAAATACAGTTACTGAGATTTCCAGAGTTTCTAAGAACAGGCTGCTGACTCATCTCACCACTTTAACTTCATTAAATAAAACAATGGTACACTTTCTTCATGATTGAACAAAAACCATTTAAATAGTGTTTAATGTCACATCTAGGGACTAATACGAAGTCAAACGACTCAAATTAAGTTAATTTAAGCTACGATCATAAATTAAATACAATTTTAATAATACTATTTATTAATATTATTTTTAATTATTTAAATGTGAAGATTTATATAGTTGTACACAAAGAGCAATGTGGAACCATATAAGACAAACAACCTCTACTTTATCCTTGGTATAAAATCGTAATATAGGCCTATATCTTCAAGCTTGGATGTCTAAAGTTAGGTACTTACATCCCTATTTAGGCACCAAAATAAAAGTTGCCTTGCTCTGAATTCTACTGTATCAGTTGCTCTTCAGTCATAAGGTAAGAAAAAAAAAAGTGTGTTGGTGAAGAGGGAGAAAAGAAAGAAATGTATGCAGTAGTCTCCTTACCACAATGAGTTAACTCCCTTTTCCTTTCCACTCCTACAGTGCATCAACATTCATGCAAGCTGCTGAGGTGAGAGGTGCACAAAGAAGCAATAGCTGAATGTTTGAGAATAAATTTTCAACTCTGTATACGAAGATGTAGCTGTATCACTCCCACTGATATTTAATGAGAGTCATGCAACTGAGGTTTTGTCTCCACTTGCACTAAAGCTACAACAGAGAACACCAGGTAGGTTTTTAAAAACAGAACTGTATGTTGTTTCCCATTATTTTCAGTATACATGCAAAGCCTTAAACCGGTTTAAAAATGAACAGGACCTAAACTATTGTATTCCTTTGTGAGGAAAGGTAGTCTTGCGGTTCATGCACAGAACGGGGAGTTAGGATGTCTGTGCGCTATTCCCAGTGCTTCCGTAAGCTTCCTGTACGTCTAACGGTCAAATCACAACCTCAGTGTGTCTCAGCTTCCTAATTTGCAAAATAACCAGAGCTGCTGGGGGAGAGGGATGAGGGAGGAAAAGGGACAGTTTGCCCTGGGCCTCATTTCCCTGCCCTCTTCCTCAAACTGAGTGGCATTGCAGCCTGGCCTAAAGAGTTGCAGTGCCACTCAGGAGAGGCAGCTGGGTAAATTTGAGCGTGCAGCATTACAACCTGGCACCAGGTTGCACAACCTGAAAGAGAGCTGGGCCCAGACCAACAGGACAGAAGCCACAGCTTCAAGGTAACCTTGTTCTCCAAAACCTACAGAAGTGCCTCTCCTCAGCAATAAAGGCAGATTTTTTTTTTTTTTTTAAAAGAGAGAATTTAGGAACACTCCACACAAAAATCAAGATGTTGAGATCATAATTCATCAGGGAACCAAGGGACATGAAAAGAAATAGTTCTTGAATTGCCCATCCACCAACGCTAAAACTGTGGATAACAAGCAAGAGGAATCAGAATTACTCATTTATGAGCATAAATTCAATCTACTTGGGTATTACTGAAACCTGGTGGGATGATTCACACAATTGGAATGTTAAAATCAATGGTTATAAACTATTTAGAAGGATCACGTGGGAAAAAGGGCTTTCTATGTCAAAAATAGCATTGCCTGTTTCTGAGTAACTGATATCCAGGAAGGCGGCCTACTGGTCAAAAAACTGACCAGGTTTAGAGAGTAAGTGAAAAAACAAATGGAGGAAAGGAGAAGTTAACAATAATGAATATAAAGCTGAAGTTAGGAATTGAGGAAAACTGATAAGGGAAACAAATGGACACAGATAAATCTAAGGCCAGCAGTGTTAAGGACAATAAGGAAATTTTTACAATATATTAGAAATAAAAAGAATCTTGACAAAGATATAGGTCCATTACTAGATGGAAACAGTACAATTATGGATAATATTGCAGAAAAGGCAGAAATGTTCAATAAATATTTCTGTTCTGTATCTGGGAGAAAAGCAGATAGTATTGTTTCCTCATTTGGCGATAACACTATTCCATATTACTGGTATCTCTGGAGGATGTTAAAAAGAAACTAAAGTTAAACATTTTTAAATTATCTGGTCCAGATACCTTGCATCCAAGAGTTTAAAAAGAGCTGGCTCAGGAGCTTGTTGGATATTTAATGTTGATTTTTTGTAATAAGTCTTGAAGCAGTGAGGAAATTCCAGAAGATTAGAAGAAAGGTGAAGTTGTGCCAATTGTTAAAAAGGGTAAATGGGATGACCCAGATAATTATAGGCCTGTCAGCCTGACATCAATCTTAGGCAAAATCAGAATGGAGCAGCTGATATTTGCTCGATTAATAAAGAATTAAAGGAGGGTAATATAATTAATACCAATCAGCATGCATTTGTGGAAAAAAGATCCTGTCAAAATAACCTGATATCTTTTTTGGATGAGATTACAAGTTTGGTTAATAAAGTTAACAGTTTTGATGTAATGTACTCAGACTTCTCTAAGGCATTTGACTTGGTACCACAAAACATTTTGATTAAAAAACTAGAAAGCTATCACAGAATATCAGGGCTGGAAGGGACCTCAGGAGGTCATCTAGTCCAACCCCCTGTTCAAAGCAGGACCAATCCCCAGTTTTGCCCCAGATCCCTAAATGGCCCCCGCAAGGATTGAATTCACAACCCTGGGTTTAGCAGGCCAATGCTCAAACCACTGAGCTATCCCTCCCCCCATTTAGCCCTCCCCCCCATTATTTTTAGTAAAGTCACAGATAGGTCATGGGCAATAAAAAAAAATTCACAAAGCCTGTGACCTGTCTGTGAATTTCACTAAAAATAACCATGACAAAATCTTAGTCTTATCATTGAGCAGTTGTGTTCCAGTGGAGTCCCGCAGGATCGGTTCCTGAACCTATGCTATTTAACTTTTTTACCAATGACCTGGAAGAAAGCACGAAATCACCACCAATAAAGTTGGCAGATGACATAAAAATTGGGGGAGTGGTAAATAATTTAAGAGGACAGGTCACTGATTCAGAGTGATCTGGTCTGTTTGGTAGACTAGGTGAAGGCAAACAATATACATTTTAATACAGTTAAATGTAAATATATACACCTAGGAACAAAGAATGTACCAAATACTTATAGGATGAAGGACTCTCTCCTGGAAAGCAGTGACTCTGAAAAAGATTTGGGAGTCAGGATGGACTCAGCTGAACACAAGCTTCCACTGTGACACAGTGGTCAAAAAAGCTAATGCGATCCAGGGATGCATAAACACAGGAGTCTTGAGTAGAGAGGATTATTCTGCCTCAATGTTTCATGCTGGAATACTGTGTCCCGTTCTGGTGCTCACAATTCAAGAAGATGTTGATAAACTGGAGAGGGTTCAGAGAAAAGCCACGAGAATGATTAAAGTATTAAAAAATATGCCTTATAGTGACTATTTAGCTTAACAAAGAGAGGGTTAAAAGTGACTTGATTAAAGTGTAAGTATGTATATGGGGAACAAATATTTAATAATGGGCTCTTCAGTATAGGAGAGAAAAGGTTTAACATGATCCTATCGCTGGAAGTTGGAGCTAGACAAATTCTGATGGAAATAAGGTGTACATTTATAACCCATTTACCAAGAGTTGTGGTGGATTCTCCATCACTGATAATTTTTAAAATCAAGATTGGATGTTTGTCTAAAAGTATGCTGTAGCAATTATTTTGGGGAAGGTCTATGACCAGTGTTTTGCAGGAGGTCAAAGTAGATACCTCCCAATGGTCCCTTATGGTCATGGAATCTGTTTTTTTGTTTGGTTGGTTTTTTGAAAAGATGGGGGGGGACTGTTTCAGATTTTGCTTCGGCCTCCCCAAAAATCTCTCTGCACCCCTGATAATACTTTTCTACCTCTCAGAGATGCTGGGATGATTAATAATATATGAATACTTGAAAAAAAAAAAGAGAGTAAGACCGTGAGCACCATAGAAATGCCTAGACATAATCTGAAAACATACTCAGCCATTAGGATGGTGGGACAGACAGTTACTGATGCATAAATGGTTTGTTCCACAGTGACTATCTTTTTCTTAAGTCTTTTGGAAAAACTCTGACACCAGCAGGCATACCCTATAGTAGTGATTTGGAAGCTTCCCCATGAGGCAGATACCACCTTTATGGCTCACTGAACCATTACTGATAACTGAATTTTTCTGATACAAGCTACTATTCATCTTGATAAAGTTTGAATTGAAACTAGCAGAGGAGACACAAATGGCTATTTGAATATGGCCTTGTGCTAGGTTCAGAAGCTTGGGGTTCATTAACTGGCAGCATTCACAGTTAGCAGGTTCTTTAGAACGATCCCAAGGATTCTGTAGCTCTCCTTGAGGAGTGGGTGGGTGTGTCTCTCTCGATATGAGGAAGACTTTGAAGCTTTTTCCTACAATAGCACAAGGGAAAAACAAAAACAAAGGGAGACTGACATCTTCAAGTGAAGAACACCACTGAAATCTATGTGGATCACAAGGATTGGTGGATTTGACTGTCTAGTCAAATCCTTCTCTCTTCACAACATGCAGGGAATGTATGTTACAAGTAGTGCTCAGAAAAGTTAGTTGTAATGAGATGTCTTCGGTAAGACAGCTTAGAGAATTGTAACAAACTACCACCACCTACAGGAAGCAAACAATAAAGCATGTTTACCTTTGCTCTATCAGACCATCCAAAAGATTGTACGGTCACATCAAGCCGCTTCATTAACATCCGACGACGACATTCATATTCACTGCAGAGGGCATCATTGATTTTTTCCAATCTTTCCTACGGCATTGCAATAAACAGGACAAATATTTGATTCCATTAAAATACACAAGGCCCCACAAGCTAACCTGCCTCACCAACAAAAATGTCTGTCAACAGTTGACCATCATGAAAAACCACTTAACAAAAATTAGGCTGTGACCAACTGCTACAATGTAAGTGAATATCTTCTACATGATTTTGTTACATTAATTTAAATCTATAAACAAACTAGTGTATGAAGTATATCAACAGGAGGTCATAAAAGGTATTATACCATTAAATCAAATTTAACACTGAACATTCACTGGTTTCAGAGTAACAGCCGAGTTAGTCTGTATTTGCAAAAAGAAAAGGAGTACTTGTGGCACCTTAGAGACTAACCAATTTATTTGAGCATGAGCTTTCGTGAGCTATAGCTCACTTCATCGGATGCATACTGTGGAAACTGCAGAAGACATTATATACACAGAGACCATGAAACAATACCTCCTCCCACCCCGCTCTCCTGCTGGTAATAGCTTATCTAAAGTGATCATCAAGGTGGGCCATTTCCAGCACAAATCCAGGTTTTCTCACCCCCCCCACCCCCTCCAAAAACCACACACACAAACTCACTCTCCGGCTAGTAATAGGTATTGTTTCATGGTCTCTGTGTATATAATGTCTTCTGCAGTTTCCACAGTATGCATCCGATGAAGTGAGCTGTAGCTCACGAAAGCTCATGCTCAAATAAATTGGTTAGTCTCTAAGGTGCCTCAAGTACTCCTTTTCTTTTTGTGAACATTCACTATCACACTACTTAAAATAGAAACTGCAAAACAAGTATAAAAAGCCAGAAAATAAGGTCACCAGCATTAATTTTGCCGATTATATGAAATAAGGGAAGTAAAATGGAGAGGGGTTTTACCATCTGATCAGGATTCAAAGGTGTTGTTAGCAGTGGTTTCCCCATGTGGGTATTTTTTACTTTTGAAAGAATGTCCTTGATCTGAAACAAAACACACACACCCTTCTCAGAAAACAACTCATGCTCCCAAACGTACTTCAGCACAAGTTTTTACCAAAAATTGGTCCTATTATGCAGTGTTCATTATCTTCATATAAAATTAGACTAGTATATTTTAGCTTGCTAACATGCCTTGTAAGAGGAGCTCTTAAATATTTTCATAGCAGGGACCACATCTTAACTGTCTCATGGATCACTTCCACTGTCAACTGCAATTATGTGGGCCACCCACAATCACATAATAGCCCTGTGACAACTTCGGCAGTTACTTACAGTGAAAATTAGAATGAGTGAAATATTTATTGTATTTTAGCTATCTAATGCAATGTAGCAGCTGGAAACAAGGAAATCCAGCACCAAATGACCCATCAGTAATTGTGAAGTGAAATATTTTGGGAGCATATATGCTCATATATGAAGCTAAAGATAAACACTAGTATTAAAAGTAGTAGCTAATGATCTTGTCTTGCCACTTGTCTCTTAATCCCATTACTAGCTTTCTTCTGTATTCAATTCTACAGACTTATCTTCAGAGGTCTGACCAGCACCACCCCTGCTTACACTTCTGCCTTTAGTTTCTTATTTTCCCTTATGTTCTCCATGCTCTCCTCTACCTTCCTCAAAACTGCTCTAGCTGCATCATCCCTTTCATCATAGCAAACTGTTCCATACCACCTTGATATAAGCTCCCTCTTCATTCAGCTGTCTTCTTCATGTGCAGTTCTTCAATTGGCCTCAAAGTCATGTAGAAATTATGTGGGTAGTTATTGAAATGTTTGATCCTTTATGCAGGATTCTGCGCATCTGAACAGTACGGTCCATAGCAAATTTAGGATGTGAACTTGGGATGCTTGAAGAAGGGACAATATCCTCTTTTTTTTTTTAAAACATACACAAAACTGTGGATGATTATTGTCCAAATAAACAAATGAAAATAAAGCTAGAACTGACGCAATTTTACACTCTATGAAGGATAAGAAAGGATGCCATTATAACCCTAGACCCAAGGCAAACCAACAGATCATTTCCTCAGGGCTGAAATTATCTGCATGTACACGGGCATTTGAAGAAGATACATGGTATAAGGATAAATTCCAAATTCTCTTTCCACTAAAACTCCAACAATCTTAGACCTTTCTGCCAGAGGGTTGAGAGCTGCCATATTTTATATACATTATAGGATCTTTGCAATAATTGTTAAGAAGCTTTAGGCTGTCACTAGGAATCAAAATCTACAGCATCATCAATGCGTTAAGAAATCTATTTTAGTAGCAATATTTTTAAGTGAGTTAATTCTTTCCCGTTTTCCTTTTTTTAATATCTGATTCATGGTTTTATTTTTCTTGGTGTCAACAAAACCAAGAGGAAAATTTCTGTTCAGTATGTCTCATATATGAGTGTTTATATAGCCCAAGGAGAGCAAGAACCTTTCCCCCACTTTTCTTTTGGAAAACATGGTATTTTGTGTTTGTTTTCCCTTACGTCATCAGTGACACAGATAGAAGGCACTGAAGTAAGTTTCTTCAAACTGTGAGTTCGCCTTACAGACTGTTAACCAATAGCACACTGAAATGAATAGAAAACTGTCTGGAAAAACTTACTGCTTTGACTCCAGCACAAAATGGCCTGCTATACAGTGTAAGGTGATCCTCTGGTAGTTTAGAATCTCCTCTGCCACCCCCTCCCCAGTGCTGCTCACAATAAGACTGTGGATAAGAAAAGAGGACATGGCCAGTGCTTCCTTATGCCCCACTGATCCCCCATCTGCTATACTGGCTCCTTGAGGGCATCAGCAGCCTGCATAATTTACAGCCAACTTCAGACTTGTCCAAATTAACAGGGGTACCACTCTCGTGTATATCCATACCAGGATCAGGAGAATTTCAAAGCCATGTGTTCACACGCTAGCATGAGCTGCGCATTCCTTAGCCATAGCCAAGGGTCTGGCCACTGTGCCTGGATTTTAGTAAAACTATTTGTATACCATATCACAACATCTGCCTCAAAAGTCAAATTGGCTTAAATAAATACTATCATGGGATGTGAAAAATGGATTAACTAAAGTTAATAAATAGCAAAGTAACAACCTTTGTGGTGGCAGAGTTGGTGAACTGCAAGGATCGGTGGGAAGAGGGAATAGGAAGCACATTAAATGATCATTAGAAATGACACTAAAAGAAGTTGCGCGCACACACACAGTTGGGGACAGAAATGTAATTTTAAATGCTCTAATAAGATCACAAAGAAGAGCAAAATGTATCGAAGTGAGATTCACTTAGGAAAAAATACAAACCCAGACATCCGACAGGAAAAAGAAAAAATATTATATCAATCTAAAACAAGCATAATGTGGGAAAGAAAACCTGGAAAGCTCTGATGCTGAAAGAGACCTAGAAACGAGAGTTAACAGCAAATCAGAGATGAATTTGCAATGGGATAGGGTTACTACACAAGGGGACTACAATTCTGGGCTCTATATCAAATAATTATTAGGAAGAAGCCATAAACACAGACAACACACAAAGGTAGACTATACCATACGCAATGAAACTAAGTAACAGACAATTTAAACATCAGAAAAAGTGTTCTCAAAGTGAGATGCCCCATTGTCTAGTTTCTTATGAACAAAAACTGTAAGATGTTCTAGAGGAAACAACCTTGTATTGGCGGGGAGATTAAACTGATGAGCTGTGAAAATTTCTCTAATTTCTATACCATACTTTTGTGAGTTTAAAAGAATACATACACACTTCCATCCAGAATCAACTTTATTAGTCAGCAACATTAATTTAAAAAGTAGCAACATTTTGGGTATGCCACATCAGCACCACAATCAACAGAGTCTGGGTGCGAGCAGCCACACTACAAAGCCATATGTAAGTTACTGTGTCCTCACGGGTGAGATGTGTCACTAGGACTTTTGGGGGAATATCCCATGGTTCTTTGTGCTGCTGCAAGCCGAACCACTCTGATCACTTCCCAGTGAGTTGTGGGAAAATTTGTTTGCTGTCTGGGCACACAGGGGAGTTTGGGAGCAGGCACTGGACAACTATCAGCACACACGTGCTTTAGCCTGTGTTCTCACTGCAAACTGGATGGGTTACCAGCCTGTATGAAAGCAGCATACATGCTTTAGCCTACCGTCCCAAACAAGCCAGAAATCCTGAACAGAAAGGACCAATAAACTCATGTCACAGGTATTTTGCATGTGGAACAGAAAGGGGTTAGCAGAAATACCCAGATAAGAGCCTAGGCTAACTCTACAGTGAAGACATACCCTTTAAAGCGAATTTAGAACCATGCATTATGAAAGCAACCTCAGCATATGGTTGTTGTGTACTTAAACATATGAGTAGATCAAAGTCTTAAAAGACAACCGATCCATCATAATTCCAGAAATCACAGTTGCAGGAGCACACATTTGACTAATTAAGAGATATTCTTCCAAAGTCACTGTCACCACTGTGCATTTTTAGGGCAATTCTGTGATTATTTGTATCCTCTAGTAAATGTTAGTCATTGAATCATTTGATCTGTTTTTCTACTGTTTAAAAAGACACAGCCAAGTTTCTGGATATTGTACTAAAATCTATTTAAAATATGCAGCTATCCTGTACCTACCAATTTAAAATCCCATGCATTAAATCTGCTTTCTTCCTTTTATTTTTTTTAAGCCTGTAGCTCTTGGATAAGTTTTAAAAGTTCCATCTTCTAATACACACTGAGGTTTTTCTATACTATCTTATGAGAGACGGTAAGGATAGTTTTTCTTTCTGCCTGACCCCTTGTTCGTGAAAGTATTAGATTTGTATGTGCTCATCAGGGTTCTGATGCTTTGAAAAATCTGGCCCGAAGAGTTGAACTATAACATTAATTTATCTGACATTACACTGTAAACTCTTCCAGAAAAGGGACATTGATCTTAAGGTATGTCTACACTTTGAGCTGTGGTGTGATTTTCAACTCGAGGAGCCATCCTTGCCCTAGCTTTTTTCAAACTAGCACACTAAAAACAGAATGTAGCTGTTGCAGCAGCAGGAGAGGCTAGATGCAGGAGAGGCTAGATCCTGCCATTACATTCTATTTTTAGCACACTAGCTTGATGACAGCTAGCACAAGTATGACTCCTCAAACTGGGAATCACGCCCCACCTCAAAGGGCAGACTTACCCTTCACTATCTGTAAAGTGACACGTACATTTACAAAACAATCATATGAAAACCATTAGTATCAAACATTTTACATCCATTCCCTCCTTCCTCACCCCTTTTACCAGAAGCTTGTGTTGATGTGGTATTTGTCAGTCTTTAAAGACATTTTTTGCTTGACTTTTATGCACGTCTACTCTGACCTGTTCAGTTATATAGTCTATAACAACAGAACACATCTGCCATGTTCTTTAATAACTATGTTGTTATGTTAAAGTGCATTATTCATTGTTAGACTGTAGGTTTAGTGAATGCCATATAAACATGCTTTTGAAAACTAGTCATGTTAAAGACAACATGCTAGCTTCAATTTAAAAAGTAAACTACAGAAAATGTAACTAAAACTCTTTTGTAAAAATAATGAAAACACAAGAAAGGAAAGTAACTCCCTCTTTTTTCAACTTTTAAATATTTTTTCAAAAGCTTTCGGTCATTCTTTAGTGTTTCATTTCATTGTCTACTACTTAAAGGATTTAGATCTTTTCTATTGTACACATTACCACAGTATATAAGGCAACACTTAGGTGACAGAAGACATTTTAAAATCTTTATATTATTATTTCATATTGATGTTAGTCACTTTTTCTTTGTTCCTTTACAAACAGTTATTAAATTCACACAATCTTGCACGTGAGAAAAGTATGAACCACAGGATACTAAGTTCCTGTGACTCTCTTGGATGATCAGTGTTTATGCCAAAGTTGTGCTTCCTTTGTACTAAATGTCAATGTTTCTTCCTCAGTTTACCCCTCCAAGGCAAGTCTAGAGTAGGATAACATCCTGACAAGCAAACTTCAAGGTGCCCATACTAATTTTTCAACCTACCAACAGGAGTGAATAATTCTAGTATTGCGGTCACTGCAGCATTAAAAACTGACTTGATTCTTCACATTGTCTTAAATCAATGATACCTAGACAGAGGCTCGTGAGCCACAAGTGGCTCTTTAATATGTCTCCTGTGGCTCTTTGCAGCACATTATATTAAAATACTGTGTGATTTAATTATTGACCAGTCTAAGTTATTAACCAATCAGGATGCTTTTACTATGTTATTAACCAACTTTAGTTGATAAAATAATACTTGGTCAGCTATTTTACTGTGAGAATTACACATATAAAAAAACCTAAATATTTCCCATCATACTGTTACGAATTACACCTGAGAGGACACGCACAGTTCGGATCTAGGCTGAGGCACATAAACAAAGTCCACAACTGCAGAGTTCCCAAAAAACACTGAGTTTATTACGCTCGAGCGTGGTGCCCCCCTGCTAGCCAGGAGGGGACCCTGAATACAGGTTATACAAAGGTTATATACTTCTTAGCAAAGCATGTTGCCCTCGTGCATCGGAAACCTTAACCAATAAACAAACCCTTTTCTTATATACCACCTATCCCTGCTTGGTGCATTCCTCGTGCTAAACCAGTATGTTAATTACACAGTATGGTCCTAAAGCCATGCATCAGTAACTTTTATTATCAGGATGGGAGGCCTCACATCAAAGGCCAGGAGATAGGGAGTTAGAGACCGACAAAAAACAGGTACTGGGAGTCAAGGCAGGCTGGAGACAAGGAGGAGGATTTTCACAGGGATGCAGTATCTAATTATCACTCCTCCTGGTGCATGATGTGCTTGCTTTTAGACAATGGTGGGCCCCAAACCAAAATGGAGTCACATGTGCTAACTTTTCCTTAACAATACTGTTTAAATACAAATATATAGTACTACAGTAAATGAAACAATGAATTCACACTACTGCAGTTCTTTTGGGTAATGCTGACTACTAATTTGGCTCCTGAATCACTGAGGTCTGAGTATCACGGTCTTAAATAGTTTGGTAACCACTGCACCAGTTTGCCATAAGAAATGTAAATCCGAAGAGATATTTTCAACCTCTTCAAGTCCAAAATTTGTTCCACCATAAATGTTATAGTCACAGTGAAGAAAGCGGTTTGGATTTTATACTTATACTTATCTTTAAAATAATCTGAGACATTATTAAAAACACAATCAACATTCTGATGTGCCATACCAAAATACAATGTGTGATCTGTCCCTTTGGCTTTTCTATCAAACACTATTCTCAGAACTATTCCCACAGCTAGTGACAATGGTGATGAGGCTAGACAGAGAAAGAGCAGACATGTTGAAATACAGCAAACACATTTGAAAATTGGATAAAACCGATAAGAGTGTAAGTTTCTATTACAAATGACAAACATGAAATTATAAGTTAATAATACAATTTTACATGGAACCAAATTAAGTCAAATGTAACAGACATTTGAAAATCCAAGAATTTATTTCAAGTGAACGATTACAAGCAACTAATACTAAGAAAGGCATAATCACGAATTCTAAAAAATTGCTTTTTGTTAAGAGACTAACAAAATAAAGGCATCACTATTATCTTCCTAATGCCGCTCCCCCTACAGATATATGGAATTCCTTCTGATATGTCAAGATAAATTGTGAATCTGTGCCATTTAAAATTAAGCCCTGCGGTATAAAATCGAAGATGCATAAAGATTCTACAATATTTCTCAAGCACTAGGACAAGGAAAACTTTAATATAAAATGAGTACGTGAAGAAACATTTGCACATTAAATTCTTCATAGCAGCATGGAATATGCCACAATGGATTAATACACTCGTTTTGACACCTATAAAGACCCCAAAGCAAGCGTAGCTGGTATCAATTCACTGCTGAATTGGCAGGCATTTTGGAAGAGAAGTACGAAATGGTTTTCACATAAAAGAAAAGTTTGCACTGGAATCTTCTGTTTGTTTTAGTATCTGTTGTAACTCTCCATAAGTTACAGCAGTAACATTTTTATACATCTGTGCAGATGAAAGGATATCTTTTTGGAAAAAATAAACCTTCAAGTTTGCCAGATATGATAGACCTGGGAGCTGTAAGAGTCTGATGAATATTTGCTGGATCCTTATTTTTCCCCATTCTATACCTCAACATTCAGAATGAGAGGGTTTTTTTGTTTCAAAACTAGAGCAATATAGGCTCCCTCCCCCCCCCCCGAGCTCCTCATGAATATCAGTCTTACATTGTATAACAATTTCACTGATGATATCAGACATGGTGCGTGTCTTTATATATATATATATATAAAAATAAATAAAAATGTATACGTGTACATGTGTACACACACAAATTTCAGTTCAGACTACAGGGCTTGTATCATCTTGCAGTTAGGCAGGCTGCAATTGCTTATCCTACATGCTCTTGCCTAGCCACCTCAGACAACCTCCCTTTTATGGCAGAATTATGAAATAATGTTTATTTGACATTAAATACTGCTCCATTTTATATATATTTTTAGCATATAGACCAAATGTAAATTTTAAAAGTGCTTATATTGATCTGCTGAAAAAACATGACAGGGACTAGTCAAGGGACATATAGAATTACACTTGATAATCAATTAGGAAGATGATTAATTTTATCTTCACATAATACCCATTGCTAAATTGAGTATTACTAGTGTGAAAGGGTTTTTCAAAGGCCTTTTCAGCTAAATTAGAATCTAGGATTCCTCTTTGAATTTTACAGTAAAACCAGCAGACACAGTGCAGTTGTTAATGCTAAGTGAACCTGAATCAACTTCTAGTGAAGTGGTCTTTTAATGCTGTTGTATAAGTTTTCATCATGGCACACAAAAGTACATAGGAATGTTTAGTACTAGCAGCTGTGTGTGTACTAAACATTCAAAGCAATCTGTCTGAGCTGAAAATGTAGGTTTAAAATTATTTGCTTGAAAAAATGTCTTTTGTTGTCTCTTATAACTTTGACAACATGATTTAAGCAATCACACTAGGGATATGCCTGCACTGCAATTAGATACCATGGCTGGTCCATGCCAGTTGACTCAGGCTCACAGGGCAGTTTAATTGCAGTGTGGACGTTTAGACTCGGGTTCTGGGACCCTCCCACCTCATAAGCCCGAACCTGAACATTTGCACTGCAATTAAACAATCCCCGAGCCAAGCCCCACAAGCCCGAGTCAGCTGGCACAGGCCAGCCGCGGGTTTTTAAATCACTGTGTAGACATACTGTATGTGAGTTTTTTTTAAATTTACAGAGGTCTGCTGGCTGGGCTACTTGCCCATAAATCTTATTGATCTTGAGAACTGGAGAGAAAACAGTTGATTAAAAAGAGATGGCAAATAAGTAGGGCTGTCGATTAATTGCAGTTACCTCACGGGTTTAACTCAAAAAAATTAATCGTGATCAATCAGTTTAAATCACACTTTTCAACAATAGAATACCAACTGAAATTTATTAAACAGTTTTGGATTTTTTCTACATTTTCAAATGTACTGCTTTTAATTACAACACAGAATACAAAGTGTACAGTGCTCACTTTATATTATTTATTACAAATATTTGCACTGTAAAAATTTTTAAAAAATAAATTTTTCAATTCACCTCATACGAGTACTATAGGGCAATCTCTCTCCTGAAAGTGCAATTTACAAATGTAGATTTTTTTTTTGTTACATAACTGCACTCAAAAACAAAACGTAAAACTTTAGACTACAAATCCACTCAGTCCTACTCCTTTTTCAGCCAAACGCTAAGACAAACAAGTTTGTTTACATTTTCAGGAGATAATGTTGCCGGCTTCTTATTTACAACGTCACCTGAAAGTGAGAACAGGCATACACATGACACCTTTGTAGCCTGCATTGCAAAGCATTTTTGTGCCAGATATGCTGAAGATTCATATGTCACTTCACGCTTCAGCCACTATTCTAGAGGACATGCTTTCAAGCTGACAACACTCATTAAAAAAAAAAAAAAAAAAAGTGTGTTAAATAAATTTGTGACTCAACTCCTTGGGGGAGAATTGTATGTCTCCCTGTAGGGAGCCAGGGTGGCTTCCCTCCGAACCAGACAGTAAAGAGCCACCCTCTCAGCCTGAGTGGGCGGGGCTAGATCAAGCTTACGCCAATCCCCGGAAGGGGAGGGGTGGGACAGGAAGTACAAAGGGCGGGGCCCTTTGCCCAGTGAGGGCAGCCCAAGGGAGGGAGACAGACACAGGCTGCTCCCTCATGATCCTGCTGCCAACCCAGGAGGAACCTGACCAGGAGGAAGGCCTGTGGCGACCAGGACTGCCAGCCACTAAGTACCCGGAGGGACCTGGCTGTAGCCCAGGCCAGCGTCAGTCCAACACAGAGAAGGAGCTGGAGCTGCCAGCAGCGGAATACCCGGACGAGCTGGAGGGACCGGAGAGACCCGCTTGAGAGACTGGGTAGGAACTAGCCCAGGGGCAGAATTGCACCGTGTGGTGGGTGTATTTGGTCAGCGGGGCGCGGATGGCCCCCTGCTGACCAAGCAGCAGGACCTTCGCCTCCCGCCACTGTCAGGGCTCTGGGCTGGAACGCAGTGGAGTTGGGTGGGCCTGCGTTCCCCTACCCCGGCCAACCTGCCTTGGGTAGCAAAACTGCACGCTACCAACCCATACCAGCGCTCCCCTGCCTGAGGGGCGCGCTGCAGACTCGTGCCGGCGCTCCCCTGCCAGCACACCTTTCCCACTAATTCCCCAGTGCCCGAAAGGTGTGACTAAGGCCTGCCAGTGGGACCATAGCTCTCCATCGCCCCCTAGGGGCTTGGAGGACCGACTGAAACCTGTCACACTCCCCATATATTTCATGTTATGGTAGTCTCAGATGATGACCCAGCAAATGTTCGTTTTAAGAACACTTTCACTCCAGATTTGGCAAAATGCAAAGAAGGTACCAATGTAGATTTCTAAAGATAGCTACAGCACTTCACCTAGGTTTAAGAATCTGGAGCGCCTTCCAAAATCTCAGAGGGATGAGGTGTAGCACATGCTTTCAGAAGTCTTAAAAGAACAACACACTGCAGAGGAAACTACGGAAGACAAACCACAAAAAAAGAAAACCAACCTTCTGCTGGTGGCATCTGACTCAGATGATGAAAATGCATCAGTGTGTACTGCTTTGGATCATTATCAAGCAGAACCCATCATCAGTATGGAAGCATGTCCTCTGGAATTGTGGTTGAAGCATGAAGGGACATATGAATCTTTAGTGCATCTGGCACGTAAGTATCTTGTGATGCCAGCTACAACAGTGCCATGCGAACTCACTTTCAGGTGACATTGTAAACAAGCAGTGGGCAGCATTATCTCCTGCAAATGTAAACAAACTTGTCTGTCTGATCGATTGGCTGAACAAGAAGTAGGACTGAGTGGACTTGTAGAATTATGTACAAAAAATAACTGCATTCACAAATAAAACAGTGTAAAACTTTAATGATAAAGAGATTGCACTGCAGTACTTGTATCAGGTGAATTAAATACTATTTCTTTTGTTTCTTTTTTACAATGCAAACATTTGTAATAAAATATAAAGTGAGCACTGTACACTTTGTATTCTGTGTTGTAATTGAAATCAATATATTTGAAAATATGGAAAACATCCAAAAATATTTAAATAAATGGTATTCTATTATTAACAGTGCAATTAATTGCAATTAATGTTTTCAATCACTTGACAGCCCTACAAGTAAGCCTAATTAGGCTACTGTGTCTGTTATTCGCAAAGATTTTGAAAAATGGGTCAATCTTGATTTACTTATGTAATCTAGCCTGTTGTACAGCCACGTTCTTGAAAACAATAGAAAAGTTACATGGCTGAAAGAATACTTTGATTTGTGGGATTCAGGGATTTAAAATGCAAGGCGTTACCAGTCTCACCATACTAATACAATATCTTTTGCATTTGCAGCATTTGAGACCAATACTGGCAGCCGAAATAAAAGCATACATCCTTCTGAAATAATTATTCCCATTTTACAATAAGACAATCATGACAGTCTGGGAAATGCGTCTATGTGAAATCTCTGAATTTGGGTTGATTCTATGAAATTGCTCTATCACTGAACAAGTCATTTGTTACCTGTGCTAGTGTCACATATCTCAGGGCTCAGGAACAAGAGAGAGTCATTAAAACTGAATAGCCTTCCCTTCAAATGGGAGCACTTTAAAACAATGGGATGTCTGCAGTCTAGGGGAAAGCCAGTTCTACCCAGGTTGTCTAGAGAACAGTGGTTCTCAAAGCCAGTCCGCTGCTTCTTCAGGGAAAGCCCCTGGCGGACCAGACTGGTTTGTTTACCTGCTGCATCCACAGGTTCAGGCGATTGCGGTTCCCAGTGGCTGCAGTTGGCCGCGCCAGGGGCTGCAGGAAGCGGTGTGGGCCAAGGGACGTGCTGGCCGCCCTTCCCGCATCCCCCATTGGCCTGGAGCGGCGAACTGCGGCCACTGGGAGCTGCGATCGGCCGAACCTGCGGACACGGCAGGTAAACAAACCGGTCCAGCCCGCCAGGGGCTTTCCCTGAACAAGCAGCGGACCGGCTTTGAGAACCACTGCTCTAGAGGAGATGGGGTTGATCAGTTGAAAATTCACAGCAGAAAAGAAGGAACAAAGAAACATGGTGTTAGAACTTCCTTTTTTTTTTTTAAATACAGACTCTAGGTAACAAAGGTTCTTTGAAGAGGGAGAACCTTTAAACCACTGGTTCTGAACAAGGTAAAGGGAGCTTGTTGCAGTAGTGAGAGGAGATTCTCCTGGACCCCATTTTCCCATCTCAAGCTTCTTTTCCTGATCAGGGAAAGGACCTGGGACCTCAGAAGGAACTCACCAAAAGCCAAACAACACTCAAGAGTGGAGAGGACTCTGAGGGACGGAAATGCATACTGGTGTTCCTTTTAACACTTAATCATTTTAAAATGATTATTTTTTAAAAATGATATAAGAAACTAAAGCCTATTCTATATTCTACAGCACAGAAGTCAATTTAGAATCAAACAAGTTAGAACTTGGTGGGGTAAAGTCTCAAAAACGGTTTTCCTTAAGTTGTTTGGTGAAGTGGCTAACTTAGGTTAGTCCGGCTCTTTCAGGCAATTCCACAATTCACAGAATGGCATTCACGAAGTAAGTACTTGTAAATATTTTCAAACCAAGAAATAAAAGTGGAGGTTTGATATGATCATCTTTGCATAAACACATACATACATATTTGGATCACTACTTATTCAAATAAATTTTGCACAATCAGTTATGTGCACCTAACATAAAAACTTTTCCCCTTTACTACTTAAAATGACTTGCATTGCGTATCAGGAAAATTAGTACACTACTTCACCTTGTCCTACAAAGCTATAGACTGAAAAGTCTACATCACCAGGTACAAAGCACATCTCATTGTGAGTGCAGCACACGTATTTAACATAGTAACGGAAATGGGTTAGTGTAAAACAGTTACATATAGTTTAGAGAGGGTTAAACTATTTTCAAAACCAGAATACCTTTCTGCTAGTTGGACAGGACTTTAATGAACTAGAAGGTTGGGTCTCACACTTAAGTCATATAGTAAAAGAATATTTAAAGATTTAAAAATTCTGTACCTTTGACTCCACATTGCTTAACAAGAGAGGAATGTCAGAAGATGACGACTTTGATAGGCCCAGCGCGTCACAGAGAGTTTGTACTTCCTGATAGATTTCGTTATTCTTTTCCAAATGAGAACTTTTAAGTTGCTTGCTGTGCAATATTTGTAAAGCTTGAAGCTCTGTACTTAAAAATACTAGAGAGAAAAAGTGTTATAATAGCATCTTTAAGACATCTTGAATATTTTTGTGCCGGTATTCTCAAAGTAAATAAAACGTACTGTAATACAGAACGTATCAGAAAAGAAGTAGGCAGAATTCTGCAAACTTAATGAAAAATGTCAAAGAGCTACTACTTTATACAAACATATTAGAGTTATAAGCATGTAACTGATTGGTACTCAGTTCCTTCCTTCCTGACAAAGACCACCAATATAATTCTGTTTTTCTCTAATATGGGATTTTCTTATACATTTTTCAGATTCATCAAAAAAGAGTTATATTTCCTCTAAAAACCCTCAAAATATTGCCCTTATATGTGGAACTGGCAATGCCACCTATTAAGATTGCCTAACATGTCATATTACACAACCCCGTTTTCAGTTGTTTATAAAACTTTGCCAAACTTTAATCAGTTGGGCTGAAATTTTTCAAGGTGGCTTCAAAAGTCATGAAAGGTCAAAACTGAGGTTTCCTATGTGATGTCATTAAAGACTGTATCATAATCTATACAGCATGAATTAAGGTTGACAGACAAGCTAATTTCTAGCATTTCCTAACTTTTGAGCACTTGACTTTGCAACCTCAGGCCTGGTCTACACTTAAAAGTTACAAGTTAAGTCATAGTCTGATCCTCTATATCCAACCAGTTGAAGCCCAGTGATATGTGTGTGGAGGGGAAGCTTGCAGTGCCAGTCTCCTTGTCCAGACAGTCCCTTGGGTTCCTTACCCCAATGTATCTCCCTGCCCCAGAGGTCCAGTTCTCGTCCCCTTTACATTTGAGTCAGGCAGTTTCTTCCTCCACGCTACCTAGGTGCCAGCAGGGAGGTCATTGAGAGTATAGGTGAGACAGACTCCTTGCTCTCAGTTCCACTGCCATACCTAACTCGAAGCAGCTGTTACAGGGAAGAAGCTGGACTTTCCCTGTATCTCCAGGGTGGAGCATGTGCAGTTATTCTGTTGGGATGGCACAGGTACTTTCTGGTGACACACAGGAACTGTGAATGGCTGCAGCATGCTCAGTGCTGATGGAATCTCCAGAGATCTTAGCTACTTTAATCTCAGCTAAAGCACTCACATGCAGATGCACAGGCAACATTTATGCTGGTATTTTCTAACTTTTGCATGCTTGACTTTGAAAAGTTAATGATCTTTTAACATGGTTTTTGGTGTGTAATATAATTAGCAGCCAGAAAACAGTGTATTCTGACACTCAGAATGGGGGAGGTGGAGCATCACTGATGTTAAAAAACTAGTATTTTCTATGCCACTTGAACCCTGAAGTCTATTGGGTGTTCTTAATTACTGCACAAAACTCCCATTGAGTTATACTTATAGATCAAGGGCTACAGAACATAACTGTGAAGACAAATATGAGGCAAAAGAAATATCAACACTGAAGACAGTGGAAGATAAGCAACCAAAAACGTGAAACAAACTATGATGTTAGAGAAGATAAATATGCAAAAGATTAAAGAAGACAAAGAGCTTACAAAAAGTAAATATTATTGCAAGAGTGAAAATTGTTGCAACTTACACAGGAGTTTAAGACAATCCTCTTTCTTTTTTAACCTGTCCTTAATGTCTCCAGACACAAGTGTTGAATACGGACAAGCCATTTCTTTTAAAAAACCACTAATCTCAAGCTGGAAACTCTCTACATCTTCACCACCTTAAGAAAATAAGAAAAAAAATCACTACAAAATTCAGCAGTTTTTTTTTTATTTTAAACTCAAATTTGTTATTAAGAAAATTAATTATAATTACAAGTTTAAACATAATATATTAGTTTATGACCAATTCAATAGGACTTTATCTTAAATTAAAAACGGAGTCCTATACATAAATAAGCAAGAATTTTAAATTAGAAGAAACCATAACACCTTCATATTTCAAAACCAGAAGACAATACTATAATGATCCCCCAACGCAAGGAACCAACGCAATCAGTTGAAGTGGACTCGTAGTTTACATCGAGTGTAAGGTGAGTGGGATAGGCTTTATTTTCCCTTCAAACCGTAACAACATGGGTGTCATTTTTTATATCAAAAATCACAGATCATAGTTAGGGCCCTGCCAAATTCACGGTCCATTTCACGGTCATAGGGTTTTTAAAATAGTAAATTTCATGATTTCAACTATTTAAATCTGGAATGTCAGTGTTGTAATTGTAGGGGTCCTGACCCCAAAAGGAGTTATGGCGGGGAGATCGCAATACTGCTACTCTTACTTCTGCACTGCTACTGGCAGCAGTGCTGCCTTCAGAGCTGGGGAGCTGGAGAGTGGCAGCTGCTGGCTGGGAGCCCAGCTCTGAAGGCAGAGCCACTGCCAAGAGCAGCGCAGAAGAAAGGGTGGCATGGTATAGTATTGCCACCCTTACTTCTGCACCACTGCTGCTGGGTCGCTGCCTTCAGTGCTGGGCACCTGGCCAACTGCCACTACTCTCCGGCCACCCAGCTCTGAAGGCAGTGCAGAAGTAAGGGTGGCAATACCGCAACCCCCCTAAAATAATTTTGTGACTCCCCTGCAACTCTCTTTTGGGTCAGAAATCCCAATTTGAGAAATGCTGGGCCTCCCCCATGAAATCTAGTCTTTTGTGTGCTTTTACCCTATACTATACAGATTTCACAGGGGGAGACCAGATTTCACAGTCTGTGACGCGTTTTTTGTGGCTGTGAATTTGGTAGGGCACTAATCATAGTAACAGGATGAAATTTAATAGTGCGAAGTGGAAGGTCATGCAATTAGGAACGAACAACAGAAATTTTTCCTATAAACTGGGGATTTAATTGGAAGTGACAGAGGAGGAGAAAGACCGAGGTCTACTGATTGATCACAGGACCAAAGAAGGGCTACTAGCATGATCGGAGGAATGGAAAGCCAACCTTATGATAGGAGATTCAAAGAGCTTTGCTTGTTCAGCCTAACCCAGTGGTTTTCCACCTGTGGTCCGCAGACCTCAGGGGGTCCGCAGACTCTAAAATTTCCAAAGGGGTCTGCATCTCCATTTGAAATTTTTTAGGGGTCTGAAAATGCAAAAAAGGTTGAAAACCACTAGCCTAATCAAAAGAAGGCTGACTTTCTCTATAAATACATGTATTTAATGATTTTTTCTAACAAATGGACATATACTGGCCATCAATAAATTTAGGCTTGAAATTAGATAAAGGTTTCTAATCATCAGAGGAGTTAAGTTCTGGAACAGCCTTCCAAGGGGGGTAGTGGAGGTAAAAATACCTAACTGACTTCAAGGCTGAGCTTGATAAGTTTATGGAGGGTAGTATGAGAAAAGGAGTACTTGTGGCACCTTAGAGACTAACAAATTTGAGCATAAGCTTTCGTGAGCTACAGCTCACTTCATCGGATGCACCTGCATACAATGGCATATAGACAATCTGCGACTGCTAGTAGCAAATATCTCCAACAGTCCATGGGACACTAAATGGGGAGGGCTCTGACTTATTACAGGAAATTCTTTCCCAGCTGGCTGGCTGGTGGGTTTTGCCCACATGCTTGGGGTGTAACGGACCACCTTACTTGGTGTCAGAAAGGAATTTTCCCCAGGTCACACTGGTAGAGAACCCAGGGGTTTTCACCTTCCTCTACAGCACGGGGCATGTATCACTTGCATGTTTAAACTAGCATAAATGGTGGATGCTCTATAATGGAGGAGTCTCATGATTTGAAGACTTCAGTAACTCAGGCAGTGATTACAGGTCTATTACAGGAGCGGGCAGAAGAGGTCAGTGGCCTGCAACGTGCAGAAGGTCATACTAGATGATCATGATGGTCCCTTCTGGCATTAATGTCTATGAGTCTACCTCGTGGGATGTTTTCACATAAAGAAGTTATGGAGGGAAAACTTAAACTAAATGAGGTACGTACATATTGCTTTACCATTTCAATCACAAAAATATAAAGTCTACAATCATTTGTAGGTTGTATGTGAATGTCTTTTTATAGTAAGATTTAAGAAAATTTTAAACAATTAAAAACAGAACACACCAACACATGAGTTTTACCCTTGGGTTTGTTCTTTACTACAACTATCTTACTCCTAAGCATCAATACTGTTTCTTTGACTAAGATTAAAAGGTTATTATTAAACAAAATATAAATTATAAAAAATAAACAGTCTTAACCACTACATTATTTCAATAAATTAAAGTTCAAATTTTGTGGAAATACCAGCTGTTGAAGTGATGCTTTCTTCCAGGTCACACACTGATTTTATTTCAGAACTTAACCAAACACAAAGCTCAGAAAAGTCTGGTGAAGATAATCCATTTTCTACTGCTTTGCTAAGTGCTTCCTCCCCTAACAGGGGACCTTCATACCTGAACAGGGGGGAAAAAAAAAATTGACAAATACAGCACCTGGATTTTAAATTTATTTTCATGTAAAATTGTTTCGCAGTTAGAAACTGGATTAATCCATTACAATTTTTTGAATCACTAAATTCATAATTCACATCTCTTACAAATTTTCCTAAATGTTAAATATTGTAAAAGAAATTATGCTGCACTAATGTTGATCTTCTGACAATGCAGAAAGTATGCATGTGTTTAAATATCACAGATATGTAAAACCACTTAGACGTATTTATACTTTTATTTGAGATTATAAATCAGGACACAATTTAAATGGACTTAGTCAATTTAAAAAAAATTGTAAAGAAAACTGTTTTACCTATTACTTCAAATTACTAGCAATGAAATAATTTGAAAATCAAATGTACTTCTCATTATTTATGCCCTGTTTACTTTTTGCATTTCCCTGAGTTTGGACAATGAAAATAAACGAAATCTCTTTCATTTTGCTCATAATATATTTCACTTTCAGGTTCCTGGTGCTGCAACCTTTGGGGTTCAGGTACTATAGGGAAAGGTTTAAAAACAGTTCTCATTGCAATTTTTAAAATTACACTGTAAACTCATCCTTATTTTCACGTCTTCAAATCATTATCTCTAGCAGAGTTCAAAGAAGCTAGGCTTTTTCAGGATTGGCACATTCTATTGTTGTGGGATTCTGTTTTGACGAATTTCTGTACCAAGTAAAAGGCCCTGCTACATAGATTTCTCCTTTACTTCTTGCTTGGTCTCCTAATTGCATATAGGTGCTCAGATACCACATATACAGAACCTATATAGAACAGAAGAAATATCTTCATTGCCTTTTCATAATCTCATGCAAGCAAACAATGTTGGTCATTGTTTCTAGCTCTACAGACACAGAGTGTTAGTGTAACTCTTCCCTCTTCCATGAGATGTGCATCTGAGATCTCTATTTCATGATTACACTTGAGGGAGAAATAAATACATATAGTTTTCACTATCCTAATATGGTCAAACCCATCAAATGATTAACTCTAAATAGGAGTCAAATAGGTAGTAAAACGTAAAGAAAGTCTTGCTTTTCCATAGAATATGATCTAAATCTATTTTCTATTAAACATCCAAGATCTTACCAATTTATGTGATTGTATTCTTGATAGTCACTGTATCACAAAAGGGTTATTTTGAAATCTTAAGGCCCAATTCTGAGAAGTGCACTGTATGTGCCTCTATGGAGCCCCACTGACTTCAATAGGGCTCCTCTTGGGTCCAAGTTTCCACCCACACGGAGCAACTTGCAGGACGGGTACCCTATACTCAGAACTATTCCCAACAAATGGAATGCAGTGGGACTTACTTTAAGGAAGACAGAGTTGAATGAATACACTGGAGAAAAACACACATCCACTACTTGTACCATTTAGCATTTATTGATTTCTAGTCTTCCAATAGTCATTTTGTGGAATCCTTTATCATGAGAGAGATACATATATATAGTTTATTTTATTCCCACAGAAGTGTCACATGCTAGAGCACACTAGCCCTCTTCCCCTTTCAAAATAAGATTCTGACAGGGTAAGCACAAAACACAGATGAATTACCCAGATCTCCCAGGTTAACACACACGCACTATGGTTGACGAAGTCCCTGCACCCATCCCTCAAGCCTGTGTGCCCACTTCTCCCATACCCATCTCCACACCTTCCCCCCCCTCCCCGCGGCCCCCTCCAGAGGATCGGTCCTTCCCAGGCGGGACCACAGCACCCCGACGCCCTTCTCACCCACCCTGCTGGGGGGGGGGGCGGGCACAACTCTTTAAATCAACACAGACCGCTGGCCCCCCAGGATCCCCTTGGGGATGCTCCTTCCGCCGCAGTTTCCCCTTCTTCCCACTCTCGCTCCCCCCCTCCCCTCAGGTCCCAGCTCGGGGCCATTTCTCGCTCCGAGTCCCGCCGGAGCAGCCCCAGTCGCAGGCGGACAGCGCCGGGGGAGGCCGAGCTGCTCACAAGGCTTCAGGGGCTGAAGCGAGGGACTGTGGCGCAGAGGATCCAGTGCGGGCTGCTGAAGTGGGGCTGCGGGGAGCGACTGTTACCCCGCCTCCCCTGCAAACGGGGCCCACGGAGCCTCTGCACAACGGGAACGGCGGACAGGCCCGGCGGCCGCCCCCCCACACTCACCCCAGAGCCTCCAGCGCGTCTAGAACGTCGCTCTCCATTTTCAGCTCCTGCTCGCGCGCCCTCATGCTGCCGGCGCGGCCCCGCCGCCCCCAGACTCCGCCCCGTCCGGCTCCCGGCTTCACACAGGCCCCGCCCCTGCACGGCCTCGGCTTTCCCTCCTCGCGCCCACACAGGCCCCGCCCCGCACGGCCTCGGCTTTCCCTCCTCGCGCCCACACAGGCCCCGCCCCGCACGGCCTCGGCTTTCCCTCCTCGCGCCCACACAGGCCCCGCCCCGCACGGCCTCGGCTTTCCCTCCTCCCGCCCACACAGGCCCCGCCCCGCACGGCCTCGGCTTTCCCTCCTCGCGCCCACACAGGCTCCGCCCCGCCTCGCCTCGGGTTCCCCCTCCCCCTCACACAGGCCCCGCCCCGCACGGCGCCGGGTGTCCGCCGCTCCCTCACACAGGCCCGGCCGCCCGCCCGTCTGGGGACGCTAGGCGCTGCTGGCCGACAGCGAGCGAACCAGGC
Source organism: Caretta caretta (assembly GCF_965140235.1). Classification (NCBI taxonomy): domain Eukaryota; kingdom Metazoa; phylum Chordata; order Testudines; family Cheloniidae; genus Caretta; species Caretta caretta. The sequence continues at coordinate 74,938,741 of NC_134211.1, forward strand.
CCGGCACCTTCTACACACAGGCCTCCCGTTGCGGGGACGCGCTGAACGGGGGAGCTTCAAACGTTACTGACCAGATAGGCACAGAGAGTCCGAGGCGCTTCCTGAAAGGCTCAGGACAGAGCCAGGGCCCCTCCGACCCCCCATCTCCATACAGGGCCCGAGGAAACTGGTCGGCAGTTTGGGGCAGGAAGTGGGGTGTCCTGGCGGCATGGGGGGAAGCCTCACTCTGCCCCAGCCTTCCCCAGGCTGCCTCCCAGAGGCACGGGAGGCTGGAGTATCCCTGATTGGCTTCTGCAGGAAGCTTTCTAGCTCAGAGCAGGGTGACTGAGGTGGATGTTAAGGATAAAGGAGGCCAGAGTTTACACGTGCATTTTAAAAACAAATTATTTTTCATGTCTTCCCACCTCTGCCCCACAGCATTGACCTGGTCTCTGAGCTCCCTCCATAGACTGCCCCAGTCAGTCTTCCCTGACACGTGGGCACGCATCAGGACTTCTTCTGGTACTCAGTAATGAGAATGTGGCCTAAGAAACCCTTAATGCCAGCGGGCAAGAAGGCTACAGGTATATCTTGATTCTGTTATGTACATCCTGGTTCACCAAAGAATGTCAAGTGAGGTCTTAAATGAAAGCTGGGGGTCACACTGATAATTAATAGCATTGTGAAATGTATGTACAGATACTGTGTAAGGAGTTACATGTATATACTGAAAATATGGTTTTAAAGTCTGTGTCAAGGAATTAGTCACCAGCAGAGGTGAAAAACAGGTTTTCCTCTAAAGACAGGAGATAAGGAATGTCTGTCTCTGTAGGGATGTAAATGAAGCACTGTACACCAACAATGAATTCCCATTTACATACAAATGTTAATAAAGAGATGTAAAGTCAACTGAAAAGCAGCACACAGAAAAAATAAGCCATAGGTGGTTATCCTGGCTCTGAGTACAGACAATTAACTCTTGGGGGGTACATGTAGAAGGCAAAGCAGACACCACCCTCATCCTGCACCTTGGAAGTAAACGAACGCCATATTTGCATTCATGAAAACAGGATCACAGCCAGCCTTGGCTGAAAACACTGCAGAAGACTTTGGGTGAGATAAAGTTTCTTTAGGCAGGAAATTAACCCGTTAGTTAAGTTTACTCTCTAGAAAAGCATTTTATAATTTTCTATGTAATTATTTGTTTCCTAACTCACTCTCACTTATCTTGAAGCTTTGGTAATAAATTTATTCTTGTTTTCACTATAAATATATCTAAGTGCTGTGATATTAAGCAAAATGCTGCTCCTGAGCTGAATCTTACAAGCTGACGTGTATATTGTTCCTTTGGAGACAGCAGACCTGGCATTTCTGTAAGTGTTGAGTGAATAAAGGACTGAACACTACAGGAGACTCAGGGACTAGGATGGACATATTGTTAACCTGCAAGGCAAAGTAAGGCCTGGCATAGCCCCCAGAGGAGAGTGCTTAAGCGGCTGACAAGCTGGTGGTGTTAGGGAGCTGACACCCAGTTAAGCACAAGCATGACTCCCTTTTGCTGGTGGCAGGGAGTAACAAGGTGACTCACAGTCCTGGGTACCCCAAGAACCTTTAAAGTGAGCAAACCTCTACTCCTGTACTGACCTCAATACAGCTGAGGGGTGTGCAGGGCTGCCAAGTGTTATGCACTTGGAGGGAAGGCTTTGAGCCGGGCCAATTGGTTCGAGCCAGCAGCCTTATAAAAAAGCAGCCAGTTGCAAACCAAATGAGCGGTGAACTGAGGACAGGCAAACAGAGGGAGTTTGCTTGGGAGTTCCCACAGAGGTTTTTTTTTTTTTTTTGCCTTTCAGGCTTATGCGAGCAGTAAATACAACATCTGAAGAGGCTCTTAGAAGGAAGACATTATGGATAGTGAGCAATCAGCTGTTCTGACCTGCACAGGATGTGCCATGTTTGTCTTTCTCCCAGAGGATAGAAGCGACTTCATCTGTACGAAGTGCAAGCTGGTCTCCATATTGGAAGAGAAGGTTAAAGGACTAGAGACCCAAGTATCAACTGTGCATTGTATCAGAGAAAATGAAGATTTTCTGGACAGAAGTCAGCATTTGGTACTGCAGGCACAGCATGCTGAAGAATCTGAGAGTACAATGCAGAACAGGGAAGAAAATTGGCAGCATGTGACCTCCAGAAGAAGAAAGAGGAGAACCCATGTACCCTCAATGCAGATAGAGGTAAGAAACTGTTTTCAGGCTCTCTGCACAGATACTACAGTGGAGAATGGTTTGAAATAGTCATCTGAGAGAAGGGATCAGAAGGAGACCCCATCGACCAGAAGGCATGGAATACATTGTCCTAGGGATGGGGGTTCCACGACCACCACTCCCAAAAGGAGGAGACGGGTGGTGGTGGTCGGGGATTCCCTCCTAAGGGTAACGGAGTCATCCGTCTGATGTCCAGACCAGGAAACTCGAGATGTGTGTTGCTTGCCTGGAGCTAGAATTCAGGATGTGATGGAGTGTCTGCCGAGACTGATCAAGCCTTCAGACTACTACCCCTGCCTACTTCTCCACGTGTATTAGCAGGTGTATTAGCAACAAGAAGGTGGTCAGGGAAAGTGTGGGACTCTTACTGAATGGGGGAGGCAACCTAGTGACAGATGATGTGGAAAAAGCTGAAGTACTCAATGCTTTTTTTGCCTTGGTCTTCACAGACAAGGTCAGCTCCCAGACTGCTGCATTGGGCAGCACAGTATGGGGAGGAGGTGAAAGAACAGATTAAGGACTATTTAGAAAAGCTGGACATGCACAAGTCGATGGGTCCGGATCTAATGCATCCGAGGGTGCTGAGGGAGTTGGCTGATGTGATTGCAGAGCCATTGGCCATTATCTTTGAAAACTCATGGTGATCAGGGGAGGTCCCAGACAATTGGAAAAAGGCAAATATAGTGCCCATCTTTTTAAAAGGGAAGAAGGAGAATCCGGGGAACTATAGACCGGTCAGCCTCACCTCTGTCCCTGGAAAAATCATGGAGCAGGTCCTCCAGGGATCCATTTTGAAGCACTTGGAGGAGAGGAAGGTGATCAGGGACAGTCAACATGGATTCACCAAGGGCAAGTCATGCCTGACCAACCTGATTGCCTTCTATGATAAGATAACTGGCTCTGTGGATATGGGGAAAGCGGTGAACGTGATATACCTTGACTTTAGCAAAGCTTTTGATACGGTCTCCCACAGTATTCTTGCCAGCAAGTTAAAGAAGTATGGATTGGATGAATGGACTATAAGGTGGATAGAAAGCTGGCTAGATCGTCAGGCTCAATGGACAGTGATCAACGGCTCGATATCTAGTTGGCAGCTGGTATCAAGGAGAGTGCCCCAGGGATCTGTCTGGGGGCCAGTTTTGTTCAACATCTTCATTAATGATCTGGATGATGGGATGGATTGCACCGTCAGCAAGTTCACGGATGGCACTAAGCTAGGGGGAGAGGATAGGGTCCAGAGTGACCTAGAAAAACTGGAGGATTGGACCAAAAGAAATCTGATGAGGTTCAACAAGGACAAGTGCAGAGTCCTGAACTTAGGATGGAAGAATCCCATGCACTGCTACAGGCTGGGGACCGACTAGCTAAGTGGCAGTTCTGCAGAAAAGGACCTGGGCATTATAGTGGACGAGAAGCTGGATATGAGTCAACAGTGTGCCCTTGTTGCTAAGAAGGTTAATGGCATATTGGGCTGCATTAGTAGGAGCACTGCCAGCAGATCAAGGGAAGTGATTATTCCCCTCTACTCATCACTGGTGAGGCCACATCGGGAGTATTGCGTCCAGTTTTGGACCACCCACTACAGAAATGATGTGAACAAATTGGAGAGAGTCCAGCGGAGGACAATGAAAATGATTGGGGGGCTGGGGCCATAGGTGCCGACTCCTTGGGTGCTCTGGGGCTGGAGCACCCACGGGGAAAAATTGGTGGGTGCTCAGCACCCACTGGCAGCTCCTCGCGGCCCCCCAGCTCACCTCCGCTCTGCCTCCTCCCCTGAGTGTGCCGCCGCCGCTCCGCTTCTCCCCCCTCCCTCCCACTCCAACGGCACAGCAAGCCTGGGAGCGGGAGGGAGGGGGGAGAAGCGGAGCGGCGGCAGCGCGCTCGAGGAGGAGGCGGAGCGGAGGTGAGCTGGGGTGGGGAACGGTTCCTCTGCCCTCCCCCCCACCCCCGCTCACCTCTGTTCTGCCTCCTCCCCTGAGCGCGCCGCTGCTCTGCTTCTCCCCCCTCCTTCCCAGGCTTGCCGGGGAGGAGCGGAAATGCGGCGCACCCGGGGGAGGAGGCAGGGCAGGGGATTTGGGGAAGGGGTTGGAATGGGGGCAGAGAGGGAGCGGGACTGGGGACAGAGTGGGGGCGCAAGCACCCACCGGCGCTGGCTAAAGTCGGCGGCTATGGCTGTGGCACATAACTTACAAGGAGAGGCTGAGGGAACTGGGCTTATTCAGTCTGCAGAAGAGAAGAGTGAGGAGGGATTTGATAGCAGCCTTCAACTACCTGAAGTGGGGTTCCAAAGAGGATGGAGCTAGGCTGTTCTCGGTGGCAGATGACAGAACAAGGAGCAATGGTCTCAAGTTGCAGTGAGGGAGGTCTAGGTTTGATATTAGGAAAAACTATTTCACTAGGAGGCTGGTGAAGCACTGGAATGGGTTACCTATGCAGGTTGTGGAATCTCCATCATTAGAGGGTTTTAAGGCCCGGCTTGACAAAGCCCTGGCTGGGATGGTATAGTTGGGGTTGGTTCTGCTTTGAGCAGGGGGTTGAACTAGCTGACCTTTTGAGGTCTCTTCCAACCTTAATCGTCTATGATTCTTCTATGATTCTATGCATTTAGCTGTCCTGTTGCACCTGCCCTCAGCCAAGCCATCATCTCACACGTTCAGTTGTGTCAGGCAAACAGCTGTGGTTTCTCTGCCTCCAGGGAACACTGACACGTGATATCACACAATCCCTTTGTCCCTTCTCTCTACTCTCTTTCTTGTCTCCAGGAACCTGCTCAGGTATACTGGCTTAGCAGAGCATGTTTAAGAGCTTCACTCAAAAGAAACAGATAACAGGGAAGCCACGAGGGCCAGTCTCAGATACCTAAAGGTGTCCAAGGGTTCTATCAGAATACTCTTGCGCAGTCCACTTAATCACTACATTAAAATCTGCTGGACACTGTGCTTATGCCAACCCACCATGCGCAGCAATATCAGTGGCTCAGCACTGCTTTCTCAAAACCCTCGTCTGCACCCCACCCCCATCTGCTATTAAGAACAGAGCGTGAATACCATTTCTGTCCTAAGTGGTGTGTCTACACAGGGATAAAAGACCTGTATTGGGCGCAGGTCAGCTAACTTGGGCTCGGGCTGTGGAGCTAAAAATTGCTATGTGGACATTCAGGCTTAAGCTGGAGACCGACACTCAACCCTCACAGAGTCCCAGAGCTTGGGCTCCAGCCTCAGGCCAGACGTCTACACAGTGATTTTTCAGCCCCGGAACTGAAAGGATAAATTTGAATGAAGAGAGAAAAAGGAGTTCCAGACATAAGGGATGGATTGAATTTTAAATAATAGCACTTGGGTCCAGTGGGAGGAGGCTAGAAGGAGCTTCCCCATCTTATTTGGACTTGTTTGGGAAATAGGCAGACTTCTGAGGGGAGTGTACACGCCTAATGCTCCCCACCTCCAGGCATTATCTATTTGAAATGTGGCAAAAGGTCCATGGCTGCAGCAGCATGGATGGGGAAACATGTTATACCTTATTCAAGTGGTGTGCCACTGTGAGCTGTGTGGGAGCACTAAGTCAGGCAAAATCCCACCTGAGAACTCCAGCTGCTGTACTGCCTCCCACACCACCATAAACGTGGATACTTTTCCCTCACATTTTCATAACATGTGCATTTAAAGTCTTGAAACTCCATGTTCTTAACCAAGCAACAGTAAGCACTATTCATTAACTTCCAGTTTGAATCTAATTGAATGCAATACAGTAGAGAGACATGCCAAATTAATGTTAAACTGGAAAAATATGGGGTATGAATAAGCTTTTCATTATAACAGAGTTTATTTTTGATATCTTTTTAAAAACAGTACAACTACAAAGTACTGTTTCCCTTAATGAATCATCGCTATGAAGCTGTTTTTAGGAACCAAGCAATTTTCCTGTCACTCTAGGAGCATGGTAAGAAAAGTTCATTGTATTAAGCTTTAGTACAATTGGAAGTGAAATAATCATTCAAAACAAAACTAGTAATGTGATAATTGAAGAGATACAGTACATAGGTACTGCAGCAATTTCTCTAACCCACTCTTTTTTGTAAGTTTTATTACAGGTTTGCCATACATATATTTTCCAGGTCTAATTCTAGGACCATTAAGTATGCCTTTGACAGACTGACAATATCCTTGACAAACTTTATGGAATTAAGATTAAATTTCATTGAATTACATTAAACCTTATTAAATTAGGTTTAATTCCTTTGGGGTCCATCATATTAAAAATGCAATTGTGTATGTGTTATTGTGGAAAGAATGTAACATCTAGGAGGAGGGGAATGCTAATGTAATTTCTCTGGTTATCAGCCCTTTGAAGCCATTCCCTGGGGAGGTTCGTGTACGCTAGTTCAAACTGGATTCTCCAGGGACCAAAAGACAAAAAATTGATTTTTGGATAAATAGCCTGATTTTAAACAGGCCCAGGGGTTTCCTCCTGATCCAGCTAACGGGCAGGAATCCTGGGCCACAGTGGGCCCCAATTCTTAGGGAGTTGGCCTACAAGTGAGTGAGGGCCCATAAGACTGGGTGCTAGTCCTCAGCCAAGACTGTTATGAACTTGTGACCCTGGAGAGATTCTTTTGGGTAGGAAGGGGTGGGAGTTGAAAGACACACTTGTCAGAACCCATGTTGAAGACAGTTGGGGGGAATCTCTCGTAAACTTGTGCATATGCATGTAGGCTCTTTTATTGTTTTATTATATTTTTAAAAAAAATAGGCTTCCATAGGAAGTGCTGTGTGGTAACTTATAACGGTTGGCAATCACTCTGTTATCAATCTCTGAAGAGAAAGTGTGCAGATCTGCTTAGGCAGAGTCTCTTGCTGGGAATAACACAGGGAAGGGAGGGATCTGCTCCACCTGGAAATATACCCATCCAAAGGGAGAGAGATGTGGGTCTCTGCCCAAGAAAGGCAATGGCCATGAGCTGGAAACCTGAGACTGGGTGCCCTTGCTGGCCCATAGAGGGGGGAGTACAGGTGCAGCTGGCCTGAACTATGATAATGCCCTTGCAAGAAATGATGTGGAAATTGCTGCTACTTTACTTTTGGGTGTTGCAAACATCTGTCAGGGAATCACAACCATCCTATCATACCCATGTTCCTCAATAGAAAGAGGATCCCTGTTTAGATCCCAGCTAAAGGGAGGGAAGAGGGAGGTCCTGGTATGGTCACGATATGTTAAAGGTTGAGAAACTCTACACAACATCATACTCCCCTCCAAAAACAGGAATAGAAACTAGGATTTTGAGTCCCAACAGTCCTCTGCTCTCCAGTAAAGTTATTTAAATCTCTGGCAAAGTGTAAATCTCCTCATCTGGCTGGTCCACAAAGCAGAACAGCCTAGTACGGCTTCCATCTTTTAGCTCAAGTAGTAGAGGTGTGTGCATCTAAAAGTCCTGGGTTCTAGCACTGCTTATGAGTGTGTGTGGGGTGTCAATATGGTTTCATATTTTGGAATTTCAGTGGGGGGGGTTCAGTTGCTTTTTTAAAAAAATAGGGAACTGTATACCAAAATTACGTTAAGATAATATTATGGTTGCAAAGGTTGCACTCAGATGTTAGGAAAACAGTGTGAAGGTTGCCAGTGTGGGTGCATTACAATGCAGCAATATAATTTTTAATTACATGATCAGACATTATTTGTGCCACAGGACCCTTGCCTCATGCAGTGCTTAGGATGGATGGTGAATGAGGCAGAGGGCTGCAGATGAAAAAAGATGTTCTCTTGGGAGTTAGGCACTGAAGTGGGACTCTCTACTATCCCTGTGTTTGTCACACATTCCTATGTGATACTGATCCAGACTGAAGTGGGACTCTCTACTATCCCTGTGTTTGTCACACATTCCTATGTAATACTGATCCAGACTATTATACATTCATGAAAGCAGATCAAATTAAGGTTGCATGGATGACATTGATTCTGGTATTTCCTAACTTCCGAATGCTTGAGTTTGCAATCTTAACATTCTTTTAATATAGGGGGTTTTTTTTAAAAAAAAAGTAATTAAAATGTTAGTATGTTTTAACACTTTTGGAACTTGCATGTTAAACTCTGGGTCAAATTCAAAACATCCAAGCATCCTAACAACTGATGGTACAAAGAAATTGCCTCCCCACGCCATTTTCAGTTAATCTCATTTGGTGGTCGTCCAGGATTTTAGGTCAATCTGAAGTTTACTGAAATATCATAATATTGTCCGTATTTAGAGAAGTACATTCTTGGATTCTGAAGAATAGTCAGGCTGGGTTGGCTCGCAGAAATTGAAATAAAACATTTAATGCAAAATGGATGTTTCCTTCCTGCTCTTCAGCCTCTCCTCTTTTTGGTGCTCTTTTTTCTCTTGCGTTCATTTTATTTTTAAAATTCATCTGGAGTTGGCCCACAGCAATAAAAACTAATTGGATTTTAAAAATAAGTTTCTTAGTTTCTTATCCAAGTATTGACCAGTCTTCAGCCTGGTCAGTTTGTGAGAATCAAGAGGATCAGTGCACAAAGTAGTCTTGCTCTCGACATATGATCCATTTTTCTCTTCTCTTCTATTATCAAAGTTTATGTGCAGGATAAAGATTAATTTAAAATCTGCAGTAGAAGAATGGATTAAATACAATAGTTCAGCTTTCTTCGGACAGAGGAAATAATAGTATAGCTGGAACTTGTGTTTCTTTCTTCACCTACCTTTCCCCAAGAAGCTCAAGGCCCAGGTCCTTTAGGTATTCCATTTGTTGTTATTAATAGGAAGGGTCTCAAGGCCCATGTGACTGGAACTTTGCAGGATGTACACTGTATGATGGGAAGCGATAAAGGGATTAACTTTGGGAAAGCAGTATTCAGTTTTTTCATGGAGAAAATACAAATATTTCCAGATACAATTAGTAAATGTTTCCAAAAAATCCACTTGTTTTTTTTCCTTTATACTATGCAGCATGGAACAGCCTCACTGCCCTCACAGGATCAAAAGTAAATTGAATTAAAGAGCTACAGACTCCACAGTCATTATTTTAATGCAACAAGTCTACAAGTCTTCTTTCTGGACATTTTTGTTTGAATAAAAAGAAACAGCAGAAAATTATCAACCACTAGAGGGGACCATAGTAGCAGAGAAAGAAGGGGAGTTAGTGATACAAAGTGCTTGAAAGGGCTCATCTACATGCAAAGTTGTACTTACTTAAGAAAACATGTAATTTAAAATTGATTTAGTTAATACAGTACAAAATGCTGTCTGGGCACTCTTCAATCAGTATAACCCTGATTTAGTTTAAATCGATTACTAATTATTTTACGCTAAAATAAAATAAAACCAAATCTCTTAAACCAAAATAAGAACTTTTACATAGGCTATGTCTACATTTAAACCATTACACGGGCACAGTTGTAGTGCTGCGGCTTTAGCATAGACGTTTACAACAGCGACAGGTGGAGTTCTCCTGTCACTGTAGTTAGTCCACCTCCCTGCGAGGTGATAGCTAGATCAATGGAAGAATTCTTCCATTGACCTGAATTCTGCCATTGACCTAGGGTTGTCTACAGTTTGGGTTAGGTAAGCTTAACTATGTCACTCATGGGGGTGGATTTTTCACACCCCAGAGCAAAGTAACTGGGTCAACCTAACATTTTAGTGCAGGTGCAGCCACAGTGTTTTGCCCCAGTTTAATGTAAATAGATATAAATTAAATCTGTGCAAATTGAGTATAGAGAAGCACTCACTGTTCTTTTAGCCTGATAAGTCTAAAAAGCAGCATGCAATATTTTCCTGTCTACGCATGGAAGTTGTATTGGTGTAAGTTAAATTGATTTTAAAACTGATTCGGTTAAACTGGTGCAAACCCATGTGTGGACACACTTATATCAGTTTAAAATTGATTTAAGACTGTCCACCCAAAGTTGGACCAGTTTAACTAAATCAGTTTAGAAATACAGCTTTAGTTAAACCAGTGTAACTGTGCTTGTAGAACAGCACAGCGAGGAGGAGGACGGGGGAAGACATGTAGCAGGAGGAACCAGCTATGCCATGAGCCAGGATCTTTTCAAGACTCCACCCCAGCCTAGCCAGTGCTGCCAGGCAGGCACCGAGAAGTCTGATGAAGGGGAAGAAACCTTGGGAAGTGTGCGCATGCATTTTTTCTTACAATGTTTAAATGTAAAGAAGGCGCCTCCCCCAACCCCAAGTTAATAGGACTTTTCGTTAGGTTTCAGAGTAACAGCCGTGTTAGTCTGTATTCGCAAAAAGAAAAGGAGTACTTGTGGCACCTTAGAGACTAACCAATTTATTTGAGCATAAGCTTTCGTGAGCTACAGCTCACTTCATTGGATGCATACTGTGGAAAGTATAGAAGATCTTTTTATACACACAAAGCATGAAAAAATGGGTGTTTACCACTACAAAAGGTTTTCTCTCCCCCCACCCCACTCTCCTGCTGGTAATAGCTTATCTAAAGTGATCACTCTCCTTACAATGTGTATGATAATCAAGTTGGGCCATTTCCAGCACTGGACAGTCTCTACGTAAAAGAATAAACGGACACAAATCAGATGTCAAGAATTATAAAATTCATAAACCAGTTGGAGAACACTTCAATCTCTCTGGTCACACGATTACAGACATGAAAGTTGCAATATTACAACAAAAAAACTTCAAACCAGACTCCAGCGAGAGACTGTTGAATTGGAATTCATTTGCAAATTGGATACAATTAACTTAGGATTGAATAGAGACTGGGAGTGGCTAAGTCATTATGCAAGGTAACCTATTTCTCCTTGTTTTTTCCTACCCCCCCCCCCCAGCTGTTCTTGTTAAACCCTGGATTTGTGCTGGAAATGGCCCAACTTGATTATCATACACATTGTAAGGAGACTGATCACTTTAGATAAGCTATTACCAGCAGGAGAATGGGGTGGGGGGAGAGAAAAACCTTTTGTAATGGTAAACACCCATTTTTTCATGCTTTGTGTGTATAAAAAGATCTTCTGTACTTTCCACAGTATGCATCCGATGAAGTGAGCTGTAGCTCACGAAAGCTTATGCTCAAATAAATTGGTTAGTCTCTAAGGTGCCACAAGTACTCCTTTTCTTTTTAGGACTTTTGGTTGTTTTACTCATATGAAAGGAGGTAGCGGTACAACAAACAGAGGTAGAATTGTTATCTGCTTTTTATTCCCCTGGATGGTTAGGCAGGGTGAGGTGGAAGGAGGCAAAGATGCTGAGCAGTTTATGTAGATAGGGAAGTTCCTTGTATCCCCTTGAGAGATCTCGATGAAACTTTAATGGAGATACTCTGCAATCCTCTCCTGAAGGGATGGCAGCCTTAGTTCTTCCTCTGTGGTAGGACACTTTTCCACGCCATTCCACAATGACTTTGGATGGCACCATTGCAGTAAGCAGACTAGCAGCTTTGCTCTCTGCCTTTTTTACCCTCAGGAGTGAGATATCAGCTAGAATCACCACCGCCTGTGGAAAATAGTACCAGTACTTGGTGCCATTGCCCTGAACCCACACCCATGGAAATAGGGACTGAAATATTATTGTTTCATGCAACTGAACAAGTCCCTCCCCATTTCCTCCCCCACTTTCCCTTGTGGCAGGCCGTACTGACCATTGATGGGGCTGGAGAGTGCTGTGCAGACTCTCCAAAAGCTGACATGGCAGCTTATTTAAAACTTTTATGGGAATAAGGGATGGGCGTTCTGAAATGTACCTTTCCCTTTCCATTGTGACTGTAAATTCAGTGATTCATCTGTCTGTTTTATCTGTAGCTTCTGCCATTGTGGCTTGAGGGGTGCCTCTCCTCCACACTTGTGGAACACCTGACCCTGATGAGAAGGAGAAAGAAGATGACTAGGAGGATACATTCTATGAGATCCTGCAAGCCAGTGCTGGATCAGACTGTGAACACAGGGCATGGAAGGTGACTATGGCAGACAGCATGGAGAAGGAAAGAGAAGACAGGAAAAAGACCCAGGAAAAGCAGAGGGAAATGCACCAGGACATAATGTGTCTTATCAGGCAGCAAACACAAATGCTACAGAGGTGTTGACCTCCGGGTCCAACAATCATGGCTTGCTTCCCTTTGCAGTCTATGGAGAACTCAATTTTAGCACTTCTCTACACCCTCCAACATTCCACATGACCAGTGCTTAATTTGTGTCTGGGCTTGCCAGGGCTGAGCCCCACCCCTTCTAGGCTTTGCAGTTCATAGCCCCAGCAACTGTGGGCTTACTGTGTCGGTTATGAAAGTAAAATAATTGCTTGAGCCCTGGCACCTCTTTCATTACAAATTGAGCACAGGACGTGACATCATGGAGCAGGTCCTCAAGGAATCAATTCTGAAGCACTTAGAGGAGAGGAAAGTGATCATGCTGAACAGTCAGCATGGATTCACCAAGGGCAAGTCATGCCTGACTAATCTAATTGCCTTCTATGACGAGATAACTGGCTCTGTGGATGGGAGGAAAGCAGTGGATGTGTTGTTCCTTGACTTTATCAAAGCTTTTGACACGGTCTCCCACAGTATTCTTGCCAGCAAGTTAAAGAAGTATGGGCTGGATGAATGGACTATAAGGTGGATAGAAAGTTGGCTAGATTGTTGGGCTCAACGGGTAGTGATCAATGGCTCCATGTCTAGTTGGCAGCCGGTATCAAGTGGAGTGCCCCAAGGGTCAGTCCTCTGGCCGGTTTTGTTCAATATCTTCATAAATGATCTGGAGGATGGTGTGGATTGCACCCTCAGCAAGTTTGCAGATGACACTAAACTGGGAGAAGAGGTAGATACACTGGAGGGTAGGGATAGGATACAGAGGGCCCTAGACAAATTAGAGGATTGGGCCAAAAGAAATCTGATGAGGTTCAACAAGGACAAGTGCAGAGTCCTGCACTTAGGACGGAAGAATCCCATGCACCGCTACAGACTAGGGATCGAATGGCTCGGCAGCAGTTCTGCAGAAAAGGACCTAGGGGTTACAGTGGATGAGAAGCTGGGTATAAGTCAACAGTGTGCCCTTGTTGCCAAGAAGGCCAATGGCATTTTGGGATGTATATGTAGGGGCATTGCCAGCAGAGCGAGGGATGTGATCGTTCCCCTCTATTCGACATTGGTGAGGCCGCATCTGGGAGTACTGTGTCCAGTTTTGGGCCCCACACTACAAGAAGGATGTGGAAAAATTGGAAAGAGTCCAGCAGAGGGCAAAAAAAATGATTAGGGGACTGGAAAACATGACTTATGAGGAGAGGCTGAGGGAACTGGGATTGTTTAGTCTGCGGAAGAAAAGAATGAGGGGGGATTTGATAGCTGCTTTCAACTACCTGAAAGGGGGTTCCAAAGAGGATGTATCTAGACTGTTCTCAGTGGTAGCTGATGACAGAACAAGGAGCAATGGTCTCAAGTTGCAGTGAGGGAGGTTTAGGTTGGATATTAGGAAAAACTTTTTCACTAGGAGGGTGGTGAAACACTGGAATGCGTTACCTAGGGAGGTGGTGGAATCTCCTTCCATAGAAGTTTTTAAGATCAGGCTTGACAAAGCCCTGTCTGAGATGATTTAGTTGGGGATTGGTCCTGCTTTGAGCAGGGGGTTGGACTAGATGACCTCCTGAGGTCCCTTCCAACCCTGATATTCTATGATTCTATGATAGCAGCCATGTGTCTACCACTCCACACCGGGGGACAGCAAAGACAACCACAGCTTCAAATACACTGACCTGTGAGAGCCACGGTTGCAGTGTGTGTAGTGTACCCAAAATGGACAGGAATGTTTTCTACCATTTTTAATTTTAAGGTTTTGTTTCATTAATTTATTTTAGAAGTTTATATTGTATTTATTTTTAATTACCTTTTTGTGCACTGATTTTGGTATGTAATAAATTTATATTTAGTGGAAATAAATTCATGTTTATTACTTCACAACATAGAATGCAGGATGCTACTCAAAGCACTCACTGTTTGTAATTGAACGAAGCCACAGAACTCATAGGTTCAGTGAAAAACACAGTGTAATCATTATAAATGTAGCACAAGCACCACAGAATTCAGAGGTGTATTAAAAGACTGCGGTATGTTCATAAATGTACACCAAGTACTACATAATTCCTAATAGCTCCCAAACCTTCAGGGTCAAGTGAAGCACAGTCCGCCACACTACATTACTGTGCCTGACTGATAATTGCTCTTTCATGGTCTCCCGAAACCAAGTAGCTCTGTGTTGAGCTCTTCTAATGGCCCTGGTGTCTGGTTGTTCAAAGTCAGCAGACAGCTGCGCCACCCAGCAGCAACTTTCCCCCCTTTGCCTCATAGATATTACATAGGACACAGCAGGCAGATATAACCATTGGGATGTTTTTCTTACTGAGATCCAATCTTGTGAATATACAAAGCCAGCGTCCCTTCAGCCTTCCCAAAAGAGCATTCAACTGTTATTCTGCACCGGTTGAGTCTTTCCTTGAGTCTATCAAGCTGGCTGGTGTATGGCTCTATGAGCCAGGGAAGCAAGGGATAAGCTGGGTCTCCCAGAATCACCACTGGAATTTCAACATCGCCAGTGGTACTCTGCCCATTGGGAAAGAATGTCCATGCTTGCAGCTTTCTGAACAGTCCTGAGTTCTTAAAGATGCAAGCATCTTGCACCTTCCCTGAGCAGCCCACATTGATACTGGTGAATGATCCCCAGTGATCCACCAATACTTGCATACGCAGCTAAAAGTAGCCCTTTCTGTTAGTGTATTCTGTGGCAAGGTGGGCTGGTGCCAAACTAAGGACATGCATGCTATCACCTCAACACAGTTCGAAAACTTGATTGTTGCAAATACATCCATTATGTCCTGCACATTGCTGAGTGTCACAGTCCAGCATAGCAAGAGATGATTAATGGCCCTACTTGCTTGCCTAGGGAGGTGGTGCATGACAATGGCCCCCACAGTTGATTCTCCAACTCCAAAATCCGGATGAAGTTCTGTGGCCTGTGTGTTGTGGAGGAGGTCAGGCTGCATGATCCCTGTGGTCACTTCTGGCCTTGGAATCTATGGTAATGAGGGGTTACTGATTCAAAGCAATCTGGATTGCTTGGTAAACTGGGCTGAAGCAAGGGTTTTAATACAGCTAAATGTAAATGTATACATCTAGGAACAAAAAAAGGAGGCCATATGAGACGGGGAACTCAAACCTGGGAATCACTCACTTTGAAAAGGATTTGGAGGTCATGGTGGACAATCAGCAGAACATGAGCTTCCAGTGTTACGCTGTGGTCAAAAGAGCTAATGCAATCCTAGTATGTTCTGACACAGAGGCCCATTGGTGCCAGCTGGCAAAGGGTTCACCACGCTGTGTCAGCGACTCCTAACAGGCCTGACAAACTCAATTCACCCAATACATTGCTGTCATGGTATTTATCTATAAAGAATGTTGTGTGAGATCATAAGTGAAAGCCAGGAACATGCTGATCATCAATAGCATTGGGAAATGTATGTACAGATGACATTTAAAGAGTTATATGTACCTACTAAAATATGTTTTAAACTGTGTAACAAAGCAGAGTTGACAAACAGGTTTTCTCCCAGACAAAGCAGATCTATTCACCATGCCCCGTCTCTGATGTAAATAAAGCATTGTAAGTCAAATCCAATAGGAGCTACATTGCCTTCCAAGTTAACATGGGGATCAGCACACCAGAGAACAAACAATAGAGAGCATTTTGAATATTTGCTGGCTGACAAGTAAGACACTTTGGATATCCATCATAGACAGAGCAAAAAGGACTGCTCTTTTTGCATCTATGAACGGTGGGTTGGTGATGCTGGGAAAGTGTCACAGTTGCATACACAGGGGAGTCTCGAATTGAAGTCAAGAGGTAATTTTACCTCTATATTTGACACTGATGCTACTGCTGCTGGAATACTACTGTGTCCAGTTCTGGTGCACATCATTCAGGAAGGTTGTTGATAAATTGGAGAAGGTTCAGAGAAAATCCACAAGAAAGATTAAAGGACAAGAAAATATGCCTTACAGTGATAGACTCAAAAAGCTCAATCTATTTCGCTTAACAAAGGGAAGGTAAAGGGGAGACTTGGTTACAGTCTGTAAGTATCTGCATGGGGAACAAATATTTAACACTGGGTTCTAATCTGGCAATGAATGGTACAACACAACCCAGTGGCTAGAAGTTGAAGCCAGACAAATTCAGAATGGAATTAAGGTGTACATGTTTAATGGTGAGAGTAATTAGCATTTGGAACAACTTACCAAGGGTCTTGGTGGATTCTCTATCACTGACAGTTTTAAAATCAAGATTGGATGTTTCTGTAAGAGATAGGGCTCTAGGAATTATTGTGGGGAAGTTCTGTGGCTCAGGCTGCATGATCCCAGTGGTCACTTCTGGTCTTGGAATTTCTGGATGGCTCAGGATTGGTAATGAGAGAGAGAAGTGAAAGGCACTATCTCATTGGCTTGAATTCAGCCCCAGAGATGGAAATCGATAGGCATTATAATGGCTAAATACTCTGGAGGTTTCCTCAGGAAAAAACTGCTTTAATGGGCGCATTTAGACAGAAAACGATCGGCGCAAGAGGGCAATTCAGTCTCCATGATGCCCATTGAATCCTTGGTATCAGCTGATACTGCTGAGGAGTGATGATTTTTGTGGTCTGGACATCATTCCACTAGAACTAGACTGAAGCCACAAACTCATGGGACATATGCCACCAAACAGGCAAAAAAGCCAGACATGCAGTAGATCTGGCCTCCTCCTCAGCAAATCCTGGCTGTCTGCCTGGCAGGACCAAGCAATGCATATTCCAAGCTCATATTTCTCATTCTTTTAGAAATAAACAGTGCCCATTTTGCTCTTCAGCCCATATGGCATGAATCTTTGCAGGGAAGTATTCAGCACAGCACATCACGATTTACATTGACATTATGATGATGATGATTTCTTAGACGGTAAGTGTAAGTGTTTTATTGTGAAGAGCAGCATACAGATGGGTTGATTCTCCATTCTGTTACACTGGTTTTACACTTGCATAACTCCATGGAGCTGAACAAAAAAAACAGTTTACTTGAGAATCAAGCCCATAGTGTTCTTGACTGATTTTGGCTTTCTGAATTTTACATAAAAAGAAAAGGAGTTCTTGTGGCACCTTAGAGACTAACAAATTTATTTGAGCATAAGCTTTCGTGAGCTACAGTTCACTTCATCGGATGCATTCAGTGGAAAATACAGCGGGGAGATTTATATACACAGAGAACATGAAAAAATGGGTGTTCCCATACACACGTAAGGCGAGTGATCAGGTAAGGTGAGCTATTACCAGCGGGGGGGGGGGTAATAGAATACTCCGACCAGGGGTATTCTATCTGCTACCCAAGATCAATAAACCTGGAAATCTTGGACGCCCCATCATCTCAGGCATTGGCACCCTGACAGCAGGATTGTCTTGCTATGCAGATTCCCTCCTAAGGCCCTATGCTACCAGCAATCCCAGCTATCTTTGAGACACCACTGACTTCCTGAGGAAACTACAATCCATCAGTGATCTTTCTGAAAACACCATCCTAGCCGCTATGGATGTAGAAGCCCTCTACACCAACATTCCACACAAAGATGGACTATAAGCCGTCAGGAACAGTATCCCCGATAATGTCACGGCAAACCTGGTGGCTGAACTTTGTGCCTTTGTCCTCACCCATAACTATTTCACATTTGGGGACAATGTATACCTTCAAACCAGCGGCACTGCTATGGGTACCCGCATGGCCCCACAGAATGCCAACATTTTTATGGCTGACTTAGAACAACGCTTCCTCAGCTCTCGTCCCCTAATGCCCCTACTCTCCTTGCGCTACATTGATGACATCTTCATCATCTGGACCCATGGAAAAGAAGCCCTTGAGGAATTCCACCATGATTTCAACAATTTCCATCCCACCATCAACCTCAGTCTGGACCAGTCCACACAAGAGATCCATTGTTTCATGTTCTCTGTGTATATAAATCGCCCCACTGTATTTTCTACTGAATGCATCCGATGAAGTGAGCTGTAGCTCATGAAAGCTTATGCTCAAATAAATTTGTTATTCTATAAGGTGCCACAAGTACTCCTTTTCTTTTTGTGAATACAGACTAACACGGCTGCTACTCTGAAACCCGAATTTTACATGATCTCTTCCTAAATATACACAAAGTTATATTTGAGGCCTTATACCTGCACTGTGATGTATTCATAGGTAGTTGATACCCTTCTCCTCTTCCAGTCTTCTAAGGGAGGAACTGCAGTATGGATGGACCTTGCAGCAGTTCTTTTGCAAGTAGCAGTTTAACTAGAACATGATGATGGAAGGACACATATCTGGGTATTCAAGTCCTGTAGGCTTAATAGGGGAAAACTCTCAGACCAAAAGCAATCCCTGGAATGTGTATAATTGGCATTGGAATGTTGCCAAGTAACTCAAAGCATCCTAGGAAGCCAGTTACAAGTCCTAGAGGATTAAGAAGTTTTATATTGAATCCTCATCCTAGTCTTGTTTTATGGGTGTGCAAGAGTTCCCCCTTTCCAGTTTGCCTGTCAGGGCAAGTGCCCTTATTGCATTGAACAAGTCAGTTAGGGAAGAGATAAGAAATGTCTCTTATCTCAGAAAAGAAGGAGACAGAAAGACATGGACCTGTCTTGAGATCTTGAGGTGCTCGCAATGAATCTGGGAAGAGGCATTTGACCTTTACTCTTTGATTCAGATCATGGTTTTTAAGATTTTTATTCTAAACTATGCTACCTGCCATTCTGAATTGCACAGGACCAGTAAATAATGCCACCTCCAAGAGGAGCTGCCCTATCCCAGTGCTCCTCCACCTGCGCTGACCCCAGGCTTTCCACAGGCCACAAAGGTAAGAAGGAAGAGACAAGTGGTCTTTTGTAACAGTCTGTTCATCTTTTTTTTCTTTTTTCTAATCCCTTTCATCTTATCTCCATCCTGTCCTTCACCCTTCAATCTCCAGTTTTGTTGTGACAGTCATGGGCAGTGGGTGGGCTGGGGCCAAATTAAAAAAAAATGATCCTCCTTTACATCCTCAAGAAATTCAAATCCTGAATGTCCAGTAGGAGAACAGAGTCAACTCCGTGCCTCATACAATAGTGACTCGATGTTACTTGAAGGCCAAGTTTAAAAACAAAGAGTGCACTAAGGAGCTTCCAAGTAAACACACCTTTAAAAAAAAAGTATCCGTTTTCTGCTCTAGAGCTTCTTCACCCATCATTTTGTCTTCCTGCCTATCTGCTTCTTTGTGCTATGGTTTCCCCACAGCTCAGTGGACTCCCTGTGCTTTTTCCCATACTGCTTCCCTTGGCAGGACAGAGTGGAAAGCAGTGAGAGGAAGATCCTTTTAATGGGCTGAAGCAGGACAGGAGCGGGAGGCGAGAAGCACTTCCTTGGCTCTGCCACTCACTTACGCTATGTGACCTTGTGCAGCTTACTCAACCTGTCTGCGCCAAAGGCTCCGCAGCTGTAAGATGGGAGAGGGGAAGGCTACTACTTGGCTACCTTTGTAAAGCACTTTTAGGTCCTTGGATAATCTCAGGTGAGGTCTACTGATGAAGTGCCATTGTTATCCTTCTGGTTGAGGACTGTGGCAAGGACAAAGGCAAACTACCCACTCAGACTTTTTTTTTTTTTTAAATAAGAGGTAGAGGTGAGGTATGTGCTCAGCTTTACCATCAGGGTTGCAATAAGGGGGGCACACAGCAACTTCTAAGCTGTTCTTCTCCTACAGGCCTTCATAGTTTAAAATTATCCTTCTTAAGAGTCCATTCTGCCACAGTAATACTTTACTGGTTGAGTAGTAGTCCTGTTAAAATCAACCAGATTACTCACTGA
This sequence comes from Caretta caretta, assembly GCF_965140235.1. Classification (NCBI taxonomy): domain Eukaryota; kingdom Metazoa; phylum Chordata; order Testudines; family Cheloniidae; genus Caretta; species Caretta caretta. The sequence goes on from NC_134211.1 coordinate 74,958,857, forward strand.
GTAAGGGATTAGTCACTGTGAATAAAGTTGATAGAATCAGGCCTCGAATAAGAATTTTCATTCTGCTCCCTGTTCACTAGTAAAGCAGATTTCAGGGTGTCCTAGGAAAAATAAAAGCCAGAAGTCAGGTAAGAGCTATTGAGAATGATGTGAATGATTTGATTTATTCAGGGGGAAAAAATATTTTGGAGAGGAAAAATCTTGAGTCTTGAAGGTGAAACTGAGAACTGAAGAGTATGAGCCATCCATTCCTCTGGGGCTTGATTCACAAGTCATACTTCACAATTTGTAGCAAAAATGGGTTCTTAACATATAGTAATAAAGATTTTAACAAGCTCCCATCTGTTAAACTAGTAAGTTGGCTTGGTACGATCATGCTTGCTGTTTTAATAAATAGGCAGTATCATTTTTCAAGCCACAGCTTCAAATTCTTTTGGAGGATTGAAGTTCATACCCGTTGTGGCTAATGCTGAAATGGTTATATTGCTTGTGCACTGGGAGGAGGCTATACCACAAAGAGTGCTCTGGTCCAGTGGCTTGGCAGAAGGGCATCCCAGTGCCATTTGGCAAGGGTAGGCTAAGGAAAGACCTCAGCATAGCTGCTCCCTCAACCAGTGGCATTGCAAATAAGACACAATTGGTCTCCAGCAGGGAGGGAGTGAACCACTAAAGTTTGAAAGCAACTCCCTGCCTGGAAGGTGTGACTGCCACAGAAAGAGAAATCAAGAATCTACTTTGTGAGTATAAGAAAATGAATCCAGTGCATTTGTCTATTTTTTTTAATGCACAAATGAAATGTAAACAAATGAGCATATGAAATAAAAGTATTGTCTTTCCCTCTTAAAAATCTACTACAGACATTTCTATAGCTCTCATCAAGGCTGGACATATGTGAGCAATGAAAAAAAAGCAGGCGTGGATCTCGGTATATTGTATTCTGCAATAGAATTTACTCCTTACCGCAGAATGATGTTGTAAAATCAAATGTGAACTGAATGTAAATCAATGCAGTGTCATATTCCTGAGGCTGTGCATGGCCTAAAACACTAGTTCTAAGAGATGTGTGAGATGCCCCCACTTGTCTCAGGTGATCCTCAACTCTGAAACCTAATAATGATAATTTAAATGTCAATGTTGTTAACTTATAACTGATCAATTTAGCAAAAATATCAGCTAACATGTTTATCCCCAAATCCCAAACCGCCTCCCACAAATGCCCAAATCTCACGTGACCGGGGTCCTAGGAGGCCCACACTGAGATTGTTCCATTCTCTGCAGTTTGCCCTGATGGAGCAGACAATCCCCAAAACTGGTGGTAATTCTAATAATTAGATTCACGAAGCTAGCAATAAAACAGTTTCTACAATACCTTACTGGTTACCCAGAAGCCAAAAACACTTAAAGCAGACAGTCAAGTCTAATATGATGAGGATTACTGAAAATTTTGTTCATCATATATAAAGTTATACCAATCCCAAAGGATCAGACACATTACCCACCAAGTCCATGAATATTTCAGATCTTACCCAAATACACCCTTACAGCCAATTCTTATTAATTAAACTAAACTTTATTTTAAAAGAAAAGAAAGAGTACTGGTTAAAAGATCTTTATACATACAGATATGAATAAAGTTCTTAAGTCAGTTTCATACTAGAGATGGTGAACTGTAGAGTTGCAAAAACTTCTTTCCAGAATCAGTTCATCAGGTTATAGTCCAAAATAGGCAGACCATGTCCACTTATCAAGGTGATCCAGAGTGGAGCTGGAGACCTCAGTCTTGTGACTCAAACTTCCCTTGATGAGGCTTAAGCAGATCTGAGATATAGGAATGGGATCATAGAGTTCTTTTATAGATCTCTGGCAGCCTCTTGCCAGCAGGCATTCCATTGTGGCTTTGAAGTAAAACCTCCTATTTCCTACGTGTACATGGGTAATGAGTTGCATTCATCAGCATAAGGTAATTATTCATTAAGCAGTTCATAGACAGTTTACTACAAACTTCAAAGAGAAATATAGACAATGATATTATTACACCTAAGTTCCATCTTAATGTTCATATCCTCTTTTGATCTCTGAATCAACAGAATATAGTAACAGATAGGAACCATTTGGTTACATTGTTAACCTCCAACAAGATATAGGTAAACAGACCACTACAATCACTATCTTCTTTCAATTCTCTAACAATATAGGTTTACATTTCAAAACTCTAGTCTGTCTAACATGGCTTTGTTAGCTATTTATAAGGAATAGCCCTAATTACCATTTACAGACTTTCCTAATATATCTTTAAAGGTTTAATTTGGGTCATTTAGCCTGCTAGTTGCTTAACCCTTTCTGGCCCAGTGTCATATCTCTAAAGCCCAAATTGTCCCCCATCCAGCTGCCAAAATCTTCAGCTTCTCCCCTCAACCCCTCACCCGACAGCTTCTACAAAGCAGTTGTTTTAGCAATACAAAAAAAATCTGGGACACATTGAAAATTTATGGGGAAAGCAAAATCAATATTTAAGACTGGATTTCCTTTAGAGAACAAAATGAGAACAATAACATTTCCCATGTACGCATATTCAAAACAAAAATGAAAACAGCCACAGAAAAGTGCAGTTGACTTTTACTGCTGGTAGGTATCATGACAGAAAAGGTCAGGCTGGGGCAAGAGAGGAGAGAGGCAACACCGCGGCCCTACCAGTGGAAGAGGAGAAGGGGCATTTAGTATATATTTGTTTGTTTTGATCACTCTGTATCTAAGTGCTGTGAAAAGAATAATCATTAAAGTAAAGATGGGTCCACAGAGCTCAGAGAAAAGCAGCCAAGAGGATGACAAAGAAAACTCTAAATGGAAGAGCTGTGGTCTGTGGAAAAGGGATAAAAAAAATGATAGGTTTCAGAGGAACAGCCGTGTTAGTCTGTATTCGCAAAAAGAAAAGGAGTACTTGTGGCACCTTAGAGACTAACCAATTTATTTGAGCATGAGCTTTCGTGAGCTACAGCTCACTGATGAAGTGAGCTGTAGCTCACGAAAGCTCATGCTCAAATAAATTGGTTAGTCTCTAAGGTGCCACAAGTACTCCTTTTCTTTTTGCAAAAAAAATGATGAAATTTGAACCAACCTGGATAGAAAGGTCTTCCACCAAAAAACAGGTTCATTCAGAGGGATGTATCTAGAAGGGATTTTCCTAAATGGGATCCTCAAACCAAGAAGGTCCTGAGTCCTGATGAAGATGAAGCCTCATGATGGAAACTGAGGCCAACCCAACCTAACATCACCAGTTTTGGAGGTGCATGGGCAAAAAGTACCTTTGATTTACATTCTGAAGGACTTTCTATATAAAGTAGTAGCTGGAAAATGGGTACAGGAAGATGTTAAAGATCTGGTCAGGCTCCCCCTGTTGGCGGCTCACCAGACTGCTGTGAGGGGATCCAGACACTGAATTTCCCGTGTGCTTTATAAAAGCTTCCCTGGATGTCAGCGGGTGGCAGCACTGTTTTCCCCTTTGGCATATTTCCTGGGCACAGACTCTCAGTCCATTACCCCTTCACAGAAATGGAGTCTCACACACCTTCTGCCTATAGCCCTAGGACCAGTACTCATCCCCAAGATCTCCCCTATATCTTAAGAACCCTCTCCTAGAACTCCACCTAAAGGTGTGAGCCTTCTGGTTGACTTCTTCAAGGGATCACATGGTAGATGTACCCTATAACACAGGGTACACCTTGTGCAGAATTCTAACATACTATTTCTCTTTACTTAAACACACAAGTAATATATAGAGCTATACAAAAATAATAATCCTGACACACATTTCCCTGCCTCAGTTTCCTCATCAGTCCAGAATATTCTTTGGGCTCGGATCAGGGTTCTCCTATCTCCCTCAGCTCAGTTACTCTGACTTTGGCCAGTCCGTCCCCTTCCTTCCTCCTGCCCAAACTTCCTGACTGTTTCTGTATGTCCTTTTACAAACTCAAGCGCAACCGCCTGCTTGGTAACTTTTCACTGCTCCAAAAACCCAGAGCCCTACAGACCAACTTAGAATCATAGAATCATAGAATCATAGAATATCAGGGTTGGAAGGGACCCCAGAAGGTCATCTAGTCCAACCCCCTGCTCGAAGCAGGACCAATTCCCAGTTAAATCATCCCAGCCAGGGCTTTGTCAAGCCTGACCTTAAAAACCTCTAAGGAAGGAGATTCTACCACCTCCCTAGGTAACGCATTCCAGTGTTTCACCACCCTCTTAGTGAAAAAGTTTTTCCTAATATCCAATCTAAACCTCCCCCACTGCAACTTGAGACCATTACTCCTCGTTCTGTCATCTGCTACCATTGAGAACAGTCTAGAGCCATCCTCTTTGGAACCCCCTTTCAGATAGTTGAAAGCAGCTATCAAATTCCCCCTCATTCTTCTCTTCTGCAGGCTAAACAATCCCAGCTCCCTCAGCCTCTCCTCATAACTCATGTGTTCCAGAAACTTGGCTAAGCTGGTTTCTCCCTCCTTAGCATAGCCACTGTGTAGTCAAAATACAGTCATTACAGTTAAGTACTGCCCATTGTGCTAATTTTGGTGTGTACCTGCTGTACGTCTTACCCACAATAGTGGATGCCACACTGACACGGGGAATTCAATGATACAGAAATCTTCACGGCAAGAACTTCATAATAACTTCAAATGAATCACAATTCTTAAATTGTCCAGACAGATTTCCCAAATCATCACATTGGGTCTAAGAAGGTGGGGGGAAAAGCAGTAGAATAATCCTAGGATAGGAAAGGAGGTGTGAAATCTGAGAACTGAAAAAGATCAACTATTTTGTCTGACAGACAAAGCAGTAGGACAGAAGTTCCCAGGCAGGAAGAAGACCTGATAATCCCCTTTGCTTTCATCTTTTATGATCATTCATATCAGAGAGCTTTGGTGCATTTATTTACCATGCATCCTTAAATCTGTCTAATTCACAGTTGTTTATGATTTATGTTCGTGCAAGCATTCTATGATAGTACAAGGGGATCATGGTCCATGATCAGGGCTCCTACCTGCTTTGAGAATACAAATAACAACAACAAACAACAACAACTAGAACTAGAACTAGCCAAAATTCAGGATTTCCAGTTTGCAAGAAATTTCAGTATTTTAAAATTACCCAGGAACTGAAAATTCCAACAAATTTCATTTCAGAAACACTGAAACATGGTGTTTCCAAAATGAAATATGCTTCACAGGACCAGCAGCTGCTGACTGAAATGGACATGATTTTTGTCAGTTTTATTAAGCAGCTGAGTTAGGCAGCTTGGGGAGCCAGCTGGCCTAGGAGTCTCAAAGCCCTAGGGTCCCAGTTCCAATCTCTTTTCCCAACGAGTCCCAGTCTCCCCTCTCCCCTCCCACCCCTTGGCTCCCAGTCCCAGGCTCCTGGCCCTGCAAATCCCAGTTTCTCTCACCCTTCACCTCTCCACTCCCAATCTCACCAGATCCCTTGTCACAATCTACCCCTTCCCCTCCTCCCTGTTCAGGCTTCTATCCCTTCTGCATTTGAATCAGATGGCTTCCTTCTCATCGCTGTATGGGTGCCATCTGGGAGGTCACTGACAGCACAGGAGAGGTTGACTCCCTGCTCTCAGAACTGATGCCCGGCCCTGAGCAACAGGGAGCAACCATTACAGGAAAAGGGCAGCCCCATAGCCCTGGGCTGGAGCATGCTCAGTTGGTTCTGTGAGGATGGCACATGCATAGTCTGATCAGCAGTAAGAGCTGTGAGATGCTCAAAAATCTTCGAAGATTTTAGCTGCTAAATTGTAAGAAGTTTCTACTGAGCATGTGTGAACTAGTAGTTCTCAGATGCATATAAATTGGCCAAATTTGGGCAGATTTTCATGGGGTTGGCAAAAGTCACAACCCTGACACAAAGGTCACCCCCTGCCAAATTTCAAGTCCCTGCTCCAAAACATCATGATGCAGGAACTTTTCAAACACAAGGTCATTACAATTTTTTAACATGGGCAAAATGATGCTTTATTTATTTATTTATTTATTTTTAATAGCCCTGTTCTTGGAAATGGCTGAACTGTTTTGGCTGAAAGGTCCACAAAAATTCAGACTGAGACAGCCATCCAGCAGGGAAAAAATTAGCCCACTTAAAGTTTGACAATGATCTAAACAACTGAAAACAGCGTCTTATAATGACAGGTTTCAGAGTAACAGCCGTGTTAGTCTGTATTCGCGGATGCATCCGATGAAGTGAGCTGTAGCTCACAAAAGCTCATGCTCAAATAAATTGGTTAGTCTCTAAGGTGCCATAAGTACTCCTTTTCTTTTTGTCTTATAATGGGAAGCTTCAGGCAAACAATAATTGGTTTTGCTAGCAGCCCCATATAGAATACATATGCACATATATAGTCTTTTACCCACTCTCATGCATGCACAGACTCACATACACATATGTGTATACAATAGAATGTGTCTCAGTTTTACGTTTATGGTGGGGAGGCAGGTCTGGCTATTAGGCTTTCTCTGCCAGATACTTCACTGGTGTTTTTTTCTGCAGGAACCTATTCATCCATCCATAATGGAGTCTGCTAAAAAAGGGGAGAAAATATTTTAGGAGGGGAAAAACAGGCCAGGTGACATTTAGAAAACTCAGTTTGTTTGTTGTTGTTGTTTTTAAAAACACTATATTTTTACAGTCACTCTGACTCTTTGATTTTCCCCCATTTCTATTCCACATCCCACCCCCACCCTCTTGCTGTTGCTCAAGAACTGTGGGTGGCAGTTTAAGCAGTGAGCATCACATGATGTCACCTAGCAACCTGATATTCATAAATAGTAACAATCATTTTTATGGCTATTTATTTCCCCCATCAGGAAAAAAGGTTTAGACCCATTCCATTCTGATCGTACTGAATTCTTCCTCTGACCTGCTAGCATACTTATCAGTTACATTCTCATTTTGTGAGTGGCTCTCTCTCCAAACTTTCACAGCATGGTTGATTGTCCTAAGAGGCTCTCAACGTATTTCCAAGCTTTCTCTAATGGGAAAAAAAAATCAAATATCATCAGAATCCCCACAATCCTGTTAAAAATGAAACCTCCTCTAAATGTCTGCATTGTCCAAAGTCCAAGTGCTTCAGCAAACTGCTGTTGGGATGAAAACAGAAGTGTTATCCATGAAGGATTTTTTTTACATGCCATTTGGGAATATGCAGGAAATTCTGAGACTCTTTTCAATTCTTACAGAAAGTGTCTGTCTGGACTTTGTGTGTCCTATTAACATTGGTTACAAACCAAAAAAATATCAGCCCTGGAAAATATCAGATATGCTGTCAAGCCAGTGTATGATATACTTTGGCAAATGACATCACACGTTAACCAGGTACATACTATCATGTATAATTTCTAAACAAGAAACAAAAAGATCATAATAAAACCTAGCTTTACTTTTCATCAGTAGATCTCAAAGTACTTCCCATTCTTTATTGTATTTACTCTCACAACACCCTTGTGAGGTAGGGAAGTCTTAGTATTCCCACTTTGCAGATGGGGAACTGAGGCACAGAGAGGCTAAGTGATTTGCCAAAGGTCACACAAGAAGTCTGTGAAAGTTGTGTGTGTGTGTAGGAAATGTAGCAAACTTATGTAACATCCAAAGCCCAGATTGGCCCCATGCGATCTTTCTGGGAACACAGAAATAATTGATTGCTCCATCTGCTGCATTATTCCCTTTTTTCCAGACCTCGTGGTAGTTCCTCAAAGGGGGAATCTGTAACTCAGAAGGAGGCATGGGGAAGCCAGGGAACTGGCATCATCACTCCCACAAAACCTATAGATACTCTGTAAATTCCCCCTCCCCCTCATTATTTGTCCAGCTCTAATAAAAAGTCAATTTAACTAGTGGCTAAGCCACTTAGTTAAGAAAAAATATTTAAGTCTCTTTTTTAAATTGGTTTATTTACTGACAATTTAATTTACTGAAAGGTAAGCAGCAGGATACGGACCCTGGACTTCAGGAAAGCAGACTTCGACTCCCTCAGGGAACGGATGGCCAGGATCCCCTGGGGGACTAACTTGAAGGGGAAAGGAGTCCAGGAGAGCTGGCTGTATTTCAAGGAATCCCTGTTGAGGTTACAGGGACAAACCATCCCAATGAGTCGAAAGAATAGTAAATATGGCAGGCGACCAGCTTGGCTTAATGGTGAAATCCTAACAGATCTTAAACATAAAAAAGAAGCTTACAAGAAGTGGAAGGTTGGACATATGACCAGGGAAGAGTATAAAAATACTGCTCGAGCATGCACGAGTTTGAAATCAGGAAGGCCAAATCGCACCTGGAGCTGCAGCTAGCCAGAGATGTTAAGAGTAACAAGAAGGGTTTCTTCAGGTATGTTGGCAACAAGAAGAAAGCCAAGGAAAGTGTGGGCCCCTTACTGAATGAGGGAGGCAACCTAGTGACAGAGGATGTGGAAAAAGCTAATGTGCTCAATGCTTTTTTTGCCTCTGTTTTCACTAACAAGGTCAGCTCCCAGACTGCTGCGCTGGGCATCACAAAATGGGGAAGAGATGGCCAGCCCTCTGTGGAGATAGAGGTGGTTAGGGACTATTTAGAAAAGCTGGATGTGCACAAGTCCATGGGGCCGGACGAGTTGCATCCGAGAGTGCTAAAGGAATTGGCGGCTGTGATTGCAGAGCCATTGGCCATTATCTTTGAAAACTCGTGGCGAACCGGGAAAGTCCCGGATGACTGGAAAAAGGCTAATGTAGTGCCCATCTTTAAAAAAGGGAAGGAGGAGGATCCTGGGAACTACAGGCCAGTCAGCCTCACCTCAGTCCCTGGAAAAATCATGGAGCAGGTCCTCAAAGAATCAATTCTGAAGCACTTGCATGAGAGGAAAGTGATCAGGAACAGCCAGCATGGATTCACCAAGGGAAGGTCATGCCTGACTAATCTAATCGCCTTTTATGATGAGATTACTGGTTCTGTGGATGAAGGGAAAGCAGTGGATGTATTGTTTCTTGACTTTAGCAAAGCTTTTGACACGGTCTCCCACAGTATTCTTGTCAGCAAGTTAAGGAAGTATGGGCTGGATGAATGCACTATAAGGTGGGTAGAAAGCTGGCTAGATTGTCGGGCTCAACGGGTAGTGATCAATGGCTCCATGTCTAGTTGGCAGCCGGTATCAAGTGGAGTGCCCCAAGGGTCGGTCCTGGGGCCGGTTTTGTTCAATATCTTCATAAATGATCTGGAGGATGGTGTGGATTGCACTCTCAGCAAATTTGTGGATGATACTAAACTGGGAGGAGTGGTAGATACGCTGGAGGGGAGGGATAGGATACAGAAGGACCTAGACAAATTGGAGGATTGGGCCAAAAGAAATCTGATGAGGTTCAATAAGGAGAAGTGCAGGGTCCTGCACTTAGGACGGAAGAACCCAATGCACAGCTACAGACTAGGGACCGAATGGCTAGGCAGCAGTTCTGCGGAAAAGGACCTAGGGGTGACAGTGGACGAGAAGCTGGATATGAGTCAGCAGTGTGCCCTTGTTGCCAAGAAGGCCAATGGCATTTTGGGATGTATAAGTAGGGGCATAGCGAGCAGATCGAGGGACGTGATCGTTCCCCTCTATTCGACATTGGTGAGGCCTCATCTGGAGTACTGTGTCCAGTTTTGGGCCCCACACTACAAGAAGGATGTGGATAAATTGGAGAGTCCAGCGAAGGGCAACAAAAATGATTAGGGGTCTGGAACACATGAGTTATGAGGAGAGGCTGAGGGAGCTGGGATTGTTTAGCCTGCAGAAGAGAAGAATGAGGGGGGATTTGATAGCTGCTTTCAACTACCTGAAAGGGGGTTCCAAAGAGGATGGCTCTAGACTGTTCTCAATGGTAGCAGATGACAGAACGAGGAGTAATGGTCTCAAGTTGCAGTGGGGGAGGTTTAGATTGGATATTAGGAAAAACTTTTTCACTAAGAGGGTGGTGAAACACTGGAATGCGTTACCTAGGGAGGTGGTAGAATCTCCTTCCTTAGAGGTTTTTAAGGTCAGGCTTGACAAAGCCCTGGCTGGGATGATTTAACTGGGAATTGGTCCTGCTTTGAGCAGGGGGTTGGACTAGATGACCGTCTGGGGTCCCTTCCAACCCTGATATTCTATGATTCTATGAATTTTAAAATGTAATATACAGTTTAACAGAGCTAGCTAGGTGTCATCAAAGTTGATTGTCAATCACCTGTCAACTGGCTGTTCTTTGGCAACAAAGGGGGGCAGGAACAGATTTATCTACATTTTACCAAATAACAGTATGGAACCTCTTTCACTACAAGACTCCATGTCTCCTTTCTCACAGCTGGAATGAACTTTATCCAGGGGTAACTCTCAGTGGAAAATGCATTTCAAAGAGTGACTGGACTATAAAACTGAGGAGCAAAACCACCCCAATCTCTCTCTCTCTCACCTTAGAAGACAAAGGAACCAGCCACGAGAATTTGGTCAGCCATATTGCTGGAAAAGTGTAAGGATTTTACCTTGAACCAAGTCTAGCTTGTTAAGTTTTGGCCACTAGAAAGCATTTTATCTATTTCTCTTGTAACCATTTCTGACTTTAATACATTGTACTTGCACTCACTTAAAACTTCTCTCTTTGTCATTAAATAAACTTGTTTTATTTTTAATCTAAACTAACCCAGTGTTGTGTTTAAACTGAACTGTTTGGTCATTCCCATTAAAGTAGCAAACTGTTCAACATTGACCGTTTACAGGGGCAACAGACCTTTAATATCTGAATTGTCCAGGAGAAGACTAGAAAGTGTGGAACACACGTTTTGGGAAAAATCAGGACTGAGAGTGTGTTGGGATCACCCTGCAAATAGTAACCAAGGCTGATGGAAGCCAGAGTGTGACTGATATGTTGCTGACAGGCTGCTGGGGTCAGAGCTGCTGGCCCAGGGCTACAACTATAAGACACTCAGGGTGTTACCTTCATGCTGGCAGGCTGTTTGAGAGCAGCCAGGGTTGGGAGCTACAGCAGAAAAGCATTATGAGACATTATGTGGGGCAGGTATAGGGTTGCTAGGTATCCAGTTTTTGACTGGAACACCTGGTCAAAAAGGGACCCTGGTGGCTGTGGGTGGCACTGCTGACTGGGCCATTAAAAGTCAGTCAGCAGTGCAGCGGGGGCCCGGGGCTAGGGCAGGGCTAGGGCTCCCTGCCTGGCCTAGCTCTGTGCAGCTCTGAAAGCGGCCGCTAGGTCCTTGCAGCCCCTAGGAGGAGGGACGATCAGGGAAGTTCCGTGCACTGCCCCTGCTTCCAGTGCCAGCTCCGTAGCTTCCATCCTAGGGGCTGCAGGGAACCGGTGGCTGCTTCCTGGGAGCCGCAGTAAGTGCCGCCTGGACCCTGCACTTCAAACCCCATCCCACACTCCAATCCCCTACCCCAGCCAGGAGTCCCCTCCTGCACCCAAACTCCCATCCAGAGCCTGCACACACACACACCCCAACACCCTGTCCCAGCCCAGAGCCCTCTCCCACACCCCAAACCCTTCATCCCTGTCCCCGGCCCAGAGCCTGCATCCTGAGCCGGAGCCCTCACCCCCCTCCCGCTCCCCAACGCCCTACCCCAGTCCGGTGAAAGTGAGAGAGGGCGGGGGAGGGAAAGGGGATGGAGCGAGCAGGGGTGGGGCCTCGGAGAAGGGGCGAGGTAGGGGTGTTAGGTTTTGTGCCATTAGAAAATTGGCAACCCTAGGAAGACAGTGACACAGTCCCTCACTAGTCTGGATTGCACTCCAGAATGTGATTGGGTTTGCCCATGGAATGGTGGTGAGAGTGGACAAGCAGGCAAGGAGATACTCAGAGACAGGGATCATGCTTAGAGCAGGATGGACTGCTTCTGTAACTGGGCTAGCTGAAATGTATGAAAAAGTTGGCCAGGAAAGATTAAGAGTAAGATAAAGGGAAATATACCTGTACAGCCCATGGTTTTTGCCCTTTGCTCAACATGCTTTGTACCTTTGGGGGGAGGAATAAGTAATGCTTTGTTTTGAAAACGCTTCTTTTTGAGTCACCTCAGTTGTCTCAGGTCTCCAGTGTGAAAACGCTGACAAGTGCCAAACACAGCCCAGAGATCCTGAATAAGAGCGGTTAGACCAAGTCATTCCACTTAGAGTGAGATACAGAAAGCCAGGCCTGTGACCTAAGGGGTCCACTTGAGGGGAACTGAAAGAGGTCTGAGGTGCAGTTCATCCTTAAATGTGACCCTGGCATAGCTTGGTCCAGCTCCCCTGAGCAAAACAAGCCATACCAGCAAAATTGCAGTTTAGCCAGTATATGCCAGCACAGCTAGGTCACAAATCACACCTCATCACACGCTGACCAACATAGCTATATCAGCAAAAGTCTGCAGTATAGATCTGGCCTAACTTTGACCTTGTAGAAATCTCTGTGAATTCCAGTAAAACTATGTATTGTGAGCTCTAATGAGGAGTTAAAGGCCATTGGTAGTGGATAGTATATTTTAGCTCCTCAATATTATAGCCTGCTTACTATTAAGGGCCAAATTCTACAACACTTACTCAAGAACCTCTTACGCAGTAAGATCTGTTGACTCCAATGGAATCGTTGCCTCACTAAGTGGTACTCAGTGTGAGAAAAGTTTGCATTATCAAGCACTTAGCCTGTGCCCAAATGCATTTCTGAAAGAGCCTGCAAAGCCCCACAGTCCTCATTCTTGCCTCAACCAGTTAAAAAAACCCAAAAGAATGCAGGTCAGACTACCTACGAAAGTCTCCTCAAAGAGTAGAAGTGAATCTTTTTTTCTTTTATGTTTCTTGTCGAATAACAGCTGAAGTCTCTGAAAACTGCACATAGATTATTGGTATCTGAACCCACTTTTGCAATACAAGTTTGCATCTGGAGCATGATACAATATCTTATCCCAGCCAAGATAACAACAACTTTGGAGAATCTATAATAATACTGGAATTTGTGGGCTTTCTACAATGAATTGTCTGATCCATGTTATTTTCTTGGAGTAAGCTATGAATATGTGGAAAGATTGCATAAATCAGACCTTTGAATTAAATGTCTTCAAAATAAACCAAGAGTAATCTTGGAAACTGACCTGTGGCCGTGGCAGGGAGACAACTCAGAACTACACTGGTTTCTATTTTTCTAGGGATGTCATAAAATATCACCTCAGATGAGCTGAGCTTCTGTGCAAATCATGCCAAGTAGGGAAAGAAGTTACAGATTATGATTTTTGCAGATTAGTATCTAACCCACTGCCACTGAAAGAGAAATTTTTTGTACATAGAGGCATACTCCTCTCTCTCCCTCTCCAATGCAATTTAATTTTTTCCCCACAGTAGTAATCTCATTCTGAGCAAACCATGTATTGGAAATATAGGAACAGTATTTTTTCCGTTATTGCCAAAAATAATCTTATATGCATAGTAGCCACCTTGCACTGTGAAGTGTGAACCATAGTTCAGAAACATGTCTGAATGAAGGAAGATAAAACTTAAAAACACATCATGAGAAGTGACAAAGCTGTAGATCTCAGCTGTCAGGAAGATTCAGGAAGCTGCTACAGACTCTTGCATGCCAATGGCTGGTGCACTTTATATTATCTACATGCACAATTTACGTATAGCCTACTTTTATCTCCTGCTCTATACTGGTGTGAAATATTTTCCATTCACAACACAATCTTTGAACTTTTCTGCTCTCTTGTTGTTTGATTTTAATTTGGCCCACTTCTTTCTGTTGAGGTTTGTCCTCAAAAGGTTTCTGGGCTGGTAGATTTTCTAGCCTCAGGCCTCACCATTGTCAATTTGAATGTTACTTGTAACTGAACTTGTTTCACAGTTATGGGTAATTTCCATTGTAGCCCTCAGTTGTGTATCATGTGGTTGGACCCATTTGGGTCTTCATTTGAGAATGAATGTTCTTTGATAGTTCATAGTAAACAACAGTTGCAGCAGTAAAGTTGTCCTTTTACTTCTAGTATGTGAGACCTTGCCGCTACTCTTTTCATGCATGTCCCTGGCCTTGATCTTTTGTCCCTGTCCTTCGGTAATAGTTATGCTCTCCCTGGAAAAAGAAAAAGAGTACTTGTGGCACCTTAGAGATGAACAAATTTAAGGTGCCACAAGTCCTCCTTTTCTTTTTGCGGATACAGACTAACACGGCTGCTACTCTGAAGCTCTTGCTGGAGTTCAGGGAATTATCGGATACCACTTTCACTGTAGTATTTGACTTGCCGTCATCATTTTTTTTTCTGCCACCTTTTCCACTAGTAGTGACTTCAAAAGTTTATGGCTGTAGGCAACAGAGAGAATGTGCAACATGACCTGAAACAATGTGCTGGGCTCTCTGCTCATGCTTCCTGTTGGTGTATTTCCTCAGTCCAAAAATGTTAAGAGACTTGAGAGAGAACAGATGGCAAAATATGGAATTCTGCAACCAGGTGACCTTTAACTTTTTGCTTCTCGATACAGCTAGCCAGATCTGTGCTCCTGCCTGTGCTGAAGGGATAGAGGGATGGATGCCTGAAGCCATGTACTAAGTCTACTAACAGTTGTAGCTGCCCCAGTTCTAGCACGTAGAACCTTGCTATCCCAAACTGCTCTGTAGATCCCTTCATAGGTAGTATGGCGTAGTGGCTTGTGGTCATCCCTCCCCAACAAGCTTGGAGGGAGGCCACTCTGCCTCACTACATCCCACAGCAGATAGTCAATTATTAGGCTAGGGCCCTGGCCCCTTGGGCAGGGCTGAACACCATTCAGTCTATAGCCCAAGCCTCCTTGTGGGGCAGACAGTAATGTATACGACTGGGGCTCTGAACCTCTGGGCAGAGAAGAACAATGAGCAGTCTTTAGCCCACAGCCTCCTGGCCAGGGCAGACAGCAAACCCAGTCACGGCTCTGACCCTCTGGGCGGGGTAAATCAATTGGCAGTCCTTAGCCCAGCCTTTTGGCTAGAGCAGACAGCAGTCAGGCACAGACCTTCAGGCTAGGGTGAGTAGACGGCCACACCAGGGGTGGGGTCAGTGGCAGAGGGACCCAGGCCCACCCTACTCTACAAGGTCCCAGCCCAGGGCCCTAACAGTGGAAGGTGGTCTTGCCACTGGGTCAGCAGGGCTCCTACTGAAACACGCTGACTCGTATTGCAACAGCACAACCGGACTAATATCTGGGCTGCTTCCTACCACAATCCATTGGCATGGGTCCATTGTCTGCAAGTCCTCAATCTCCTCTGGGTAAACAGCGGACGGCAGTCCCAGCAGCTCTGCTCCACCGTCGGTCTCCTTTGGGGTCAAGACACTATGTGGCTTGGTAACAGGGCCGGAGTTCTGCAGCGAGGCGGAGATGTCTGCCTCTTTCCCTGTCTCCAGGCCCTGGAAATCTATGGCTTCCTTGAGGAAGAATGCTGCCCAGCACTCTCTTACATGGGTTTCCCCTCCAATGAGGCAACACCAAACCCTCAGTGAGGATCAGTTATTAGGAAGGGTATAGAAGCCTGGATCTTTTAGGAACTTGTACAGGGAGCTGTGAGGACGTACTGAATTGAATTTCTTCAGGTATTTTGAGATCAGCAGGTTTATTAGCCTCAAGTCCCTGCCCATTGAGCAGGAGGGAAGATGTACCAGTTACAATGGCATGGGAACTCCTTGGGACAAGAATTGGAAAATCCACACAGGGCAAGATATAGCCTTTGGCATTAAGGTGAGTGATCTGGACCACAGTCTTATGAGCAGATATATCTGTATTTCATGACATCCAGCTCCATACTGTCTGATTGTTTGCAGTAACCCTATCACATTCCTCCTTTACATTTTAAAATTATATTGACAGTTCTGAAGATATTTTGAATTTTTAAATAAATTTCAGTGAATCCAGTGCTCCATCCATAGGATTATCTAATATTACACAAAGGGTTTACGACCAATTTCTTATTTCAACATATTTCAGTTAAAACCTTTGATATGCTCTAGGAATTATTTTGGGGCGTTCTATGGCCTATGCTATACAGGAGGTCAAATGAGATGGTCACAATGGTCACTTCTGGCCCTAGAATGTATTAAATCTATGAGTCAAGTCCTGAAGTCCTTACTTAGGCCAAAGATTTATTGAAGCCTACAACATTTTGCCTGAGCTAGGACTGAGTATAATCTGAATAAGGACTGCACGATTTGGCCTCCACATATCCAAGAATTTTTGCAAATCAAATTAAACTTCCAAACCAAATAAGAAGTTATAGTTAACTGGAATAATCTCATGTTGCCTATGTCTTTTGACTGAGCACTGGTATACAGTCTTGCCTGAAATGAGTTGGACAATCTGGTAGTATCTCCAGAATATTGTTTGAAAAACAGAACCGAAGAGATGTCTGGAATCGGCCCATAGGAACATCACGCTGCAGTCAGTGAAATATGCCATGTTAGATTTTTCATTGGAACTCTCTACTTTGTCCAAACCTTTGCAGATAAAATGGTGAGATTCTGAATGAGTGCTGAGGATGTAATCCTATCATTAAAATATTTAGACATCTGTGTTGGGAATATTATAGCCCTTTGGAGAGAAATTCAAAACATAGAAGAGCAAGATTCTGTGTTCTACAACTAAATGAACATCCCAGTTTTATTTTGCTGGTTGGTGCATTTTCTGTTATTTGCCAATGATGAACACTAAAATTTTCCACCTTAATTAATTGGGGGCCACAATTTAAAAAAGAAATCTGAGCCTACAGTTCAATAGAGATTTCAGAGTTTAGACACCTGAATAAGTGCCTTCATTTTTTTCAAGTGCTGAGCACCCAGCAGCTCTCATTGACTTCAGTGGGTGCTGCTGCGTGCTCAGCATATTTGAAAATCAGGCAGTGGATTTGCAATTAATGTTGCATTCTAGTCGTGGGGATAAGGAACAACTTACCAGCTTTAAATACAAGAATATGCAAAATACATTGCTATTGGGCCACCGTTTATTGAATGTGTTGAGACCAATGCATACGCTAATACCTATGTTTTTTGTTTCATATGGATGTGATATTGCAATGCCCCAACTTGGTTTGCCTACCTGTACACTTCATATGCTGTGTTGTATTTATTTCACCACGTTATCCTCTCTATATTTGTCCCGTATGCTTATTTCAGTATTTACTAATGCTAGCGCATTCTTCACAACCTGCCTAATTTGTGATTTCTATAAATCAGATATGTTTTAAAATAATTTCACAGTCAGTCTTCATCAGTGACTCAAACATATGAGTGTTGAAAACAATATTAAAGAAGACGAGCCAGAGGTGAGTTAAACAATATTAAAGAAGACCTCACCCGTGCTAGGGGAGGTCCCAGAAAAGGGAGGGGTCCAGTGCAGAAGGGCAATGGATGGGGTCAGCCTGGCGCTGGCGTGTTCTGGAGGCGCAAGGACGCTGGCGGCCGGTGCAGTGGCAGGTGAGCAAGAAATACAATGCGCACTTTCTGCTGGTGAGTGTGGGCCCAACCTCCGCTGCCAGTGCCAGGCACCCCAGGCCCCCCTAGTTTCCCCCCCCCCCACCGGGCCAGCCTAGCACCTCCCAGGCCCCCCTAGTTCCCCCCCCCCCCACCGGGGCCGGCCTAGTGTCCCCCGCACAACACACACACACTCTGAAGCATGGGGACCCCCAAAGCACAGTGCCCGAAGTGGTCACCCCGATTTACCATACCAAAGGGATGGCTCTGACTGGAGCTAATGCCAAACACAGACAAAGCCTTAGGAACACACTATCATCGCTGCCAAAAAAGATAGTACAAAGAGCTCCATCTTCACCCCAGATCTGTATCAATATTGTGTAGATAAAGAAAGAAAAGATTGGAGAGGGTTCAAAGAAGAGCCCAAGAATGATTAAAGGATTGAAAAACTCTTCTATATTAAGTCAAATGAGCTCAAAGAAGGTTAAGGGGTAACTTGATCACAGTCTATAAGTACCTACAGGGCAACAGGTAATATTTTTATTGGATCAACTTCAGTTGGTGAGAGAGGCAAGCGTTCAAGCTACACAGAGCTTTTGTTCAGGTCTTTAATATCCCGAGACCAACATGGCTACAACTACAGTACAGGCCCATTTACGCACAAATCCGCTTAACGTGTGGTAGGGCCATGCCTCCCAGTGCTACCTTTTTAACACATGAGACTTGTTAACATGCCGTACAGGAACTTGCTATGTCACGCTACAGATTTGCGCACTAACTCACTGACATAGAAATCGACAGGAAGTGCAGAGCAAAAATGTGTTGTACGTCTTTACCAATATCTGTAAAGACATATCACGCAGGCTTAGTCATTGTCACGCTAGATATATATTAGTTATACAGTAATATATATACTACATTAGAAAATTTTAACCGTAGGCCTCATATAATGGCAGAGGGCAAGCGTCCGCGTTCCTACACTGTAGAAGAAAAGCTAGCTGCAACAGATCGAGTAAATAGCGGAGAAACCCAGGCCAAAGTTTCAAAAGATATTGGGATTGCCGAATCCACTCTCCGAGGATGGCTAAAAAATTAACCTAAACTGAATGGCTTTGTATAAAATATTGATTCTGCCACAGGTCTTAAGTGAAAATGTGTGCGCTATTCAGCAAAACCCACAGACAAAGCCATGCGCATGTGGTTTGCTCAGGAAAGGCTGAAAGGAATGCCGCTAAGTGGGCCAATTCTTCAAGCTCAAGCGATAAAATTTGGAAATTTAACGGGGGATGAATCATTCCAAGCCAGCAAAGGGTTTATAAGTCATTTTAAAAAGTGTCATGGCATAGCACAGGTTAGGAGAAAGCCAATCAGCCGATGAATCGGCCGCGAATGTTATAATTGTGATGAAACAGCTTGATTTGCAAAACTGCTACCTGATAAGACTTTAGCCTTTAATTACAAGACACAGAAAACAGCTGGATTTAAAAAGATAAAAGATCGTGTGACTCTTCTTTTTTATAGTAATAAGACAGGCAGCCATAAGCTTGTCCCTCTTCTCATTGGCCACTTTCATAACCCTTGCTGCTTTAATCACCTCAGTAGAGCCAAACTGCCAGTAATATATGTTGACAGCAAAAATACTTGGATGACAAGACACATTTTCGACGACTGGTTCCACAACAGCTTTGTTCCAGCTGTTTGTAAGCATCTGCAGTCGAAGAAACTCGAAGCCAAAGCACTTTTGCTTCTTGACAATCGTCCAGCCCATCCTCCAGCTGAATCAGTGGTATCGAGTGATGGAAAAATTGAAGTGCTATACCTACCATTCAACACAACATCCAAAATTCAACCTTTAGACCAGGGCATTATTCAGAATTTTAAAAACAATTATTGATGGGAGCTGATTTTGGCGATCGTGTCATGCACGTCTTCAGGCATTTCTGAATTCCTGAAACAGTTAAACATGAAGGAAATTATTTATTAGATTAAAAAAGCTTGGGACGGAGTAAAACAAAAGGTTTCAGAGTAACAGCCGTGTTAGTCTGTCTTTGCAAAAAGAAAAGGAGTACTTGTGGCACCTTAGAGACTAACCAATTTATTTGAGCATGAGCTTTCGTGAGCTACAGCTCACTTCATCGGATTGAAAACTGCTGGATGAAGGCTCTTGGTGATTCCTTTTTTTCAAAGACGGCTCAGACTCTGAAAACTCCAGCAGTGGCACTGATTCAGAGCCAGATTTTGAAGGATTTTCGGAAGAAGACATCCTACAAACATGCACGCAGACAAAAAGAGGATAAAAATAAACTTCTCTTTCAAATGATAAAAGATTTTAGTTTGGATACGTCACCGGAAATCATCACCAAGGGGCTGGAGACGGACGAAGATTGTCCGACTTCAGAATTTCTGTCCGAGGAAGAAATATTAAAGGGCTGCGAGGCTATGTTAGATCGTGAAAGTGATGGCTAGGATGTTGTTGAAAAGGTCAAATTTTCCCCCACAGAAGCCCTTAGTACTGTAGAAACTGTTGTAAGACTTGTGGAGGAGCAAAATGCGGAAAATATCGAAATCATTCATCTGCGGCGAATGACAGACTTCATAAGAAAGAAAAAAAATGCAAGCCAGAAAGAGTGGAAAATAATGGCGTTTTTTCCTAAGTGAGTCAGACACTTTTTTCAGTGTGGCCCTCTCAACCCGCAGTTCGTTAACACGCGATCATGATGGCTTGACTCCTGACATCTGTGCATAAACGGGTCTGCACTGTATACTGCATACATGGCGACAGATATTTGGTAATAGAAATTCTTCAGTCTAGCAGACCAAGGTATAACAAGCTCCAATGGCCGGAAGTTGATGCTTGACAGATTCAGACTAGTAAGGTGCAAATGTAATGGTAAGGTTATATTAACCACTGGAACAACTTATCAAGGGCTATGGTGGATTCTCCATCACTGGAAATTTAGACACATCCAATCTTGAGTTCAAAAAGATATGCTCTACTTCCAATAGGAGTAGATTCAGGAAAGTCCTGTGTTATACAGTAGGTCACTCTAGATGACCACAATGACCCCGTTGGGCCTTAGAAGCTATGAATATAATGGGCATTTTCACTGTTCATTTTGCAGCAAGTAACATAGTACTGGGCTGGTTAGTTAAATAACCTACAGATCGACAGAGGGGAATGAAAACTTCAAGCTGAAGCCTGATCTTATCAGCTATAAGAATAGGAAATAAAGTGAGGGGGAAAAGGTGTTGATGCTGCCTTATTTTTATAATGCTAACAGAGTACTAGGAACTGTACAGAGAGGAGACAAGATCTCTGCTGCAGTTTATAGTCTAGCCTGATCATAATATTCGGCAAACACAAAGATGGTATCAACTGATTTTGTACCACAGAAAAGCAGCAGGTTTCAGAGGTCCTTGTGTATTAGATGATGGTCCTGAAAGATCTTAAAGGTGACCTGTGTAAAGGTGACCTGTTTATGCACTCGTGTGTGAGATTTAAAATCATGTTACCCAACATGATTTCTCTTTTCACCATCTAGAGAGACACCCTTTTAAGACTAGTCATGACGTTGGCTGTAGAAGTAGACGCTCTGTGGTATCAGCATTTGGGCAGAGTTCGGCCAACGTAAGCGGTTTCAATAGACTCCTCTTGGCTCACCTTGTTTACCTGCATCATTGTCAAAGATTTTGATGCATAGATAACTAATCCTAATGAAGATGTATTTATAGGGCTTCAGTTTCTTGGACTTTGTTAATTTCATTTTTGGGTGTATTTTTAGCAATTTTTGACTTGTGTTGCTTTCTAAAAATTTTTTTTCCCAGGGTTTCCTTGCATATACTGTAATGAGTAATACATGAGAATGGCCATACTGGGTCAGACCAAAGGTTCATCTAGCCCAGTATCCTGTCTTCCGACAGTGGCCGATGCCAGGTGCCCCAGAGGGAATGAACAGGTAATCATTAAGTGATCTATTCCCTGTTGCTCATTACCAGCTTCTGGCAAACAGAGGCTATGGACACCATCCCTACCCGTCCTGGCTAATAACCATGGATGGATCTATCCTCCATGAATTTATCTAGTTCAGGGGTTCTCAAACTGGGGGTCGGGACCCCTCAAGGGGTCTCGAGGTTATTACATGGGGGGGTCGCAAGCTGTCAGCCTCCACCCCAAACCCCACTTTTCCTCCAGCATTTATAATGGTGATATATAAAAATGTGTTTTTAATTTATTGGGAGGGGGGGTGTCACACTCAGAGACTTGCTATGTGAAAGGGGTCACTAGTATAAAAGTTTGAGAACCACTGATCCAGTTCTTTTTTGAACCCTGTTATATAGTCTTGGCCTTCACAACATCCTCTGGCAAAGAGTTCCACAGGTTGACTGTGTGTTATGTGAAGAAATACTTCCTTTTGTTTGTTTTAAACCTGCTGCCTATCAATTTCATTTGGTGACCCCCTAGTTCTTGTGTTATGAGAAGGAAGGAATAAACTTCTTTATTTACTTTCTCCACACCAGTCATGTTTTTATAGACCTCAATCATATCCCCCCCTTAGTAGTTTCCAAGCTAAAAAGTCCCAGTCTTAATCTCTCCTCATATGGAAGCCATTCCATACCCCTAATAATTTTTCTTGCCCTTTTCTGAAACTTTCCCAATTCCAATATATTTTCTGAGAGGGAATGACCACATCTGCATGCAGTATTCAATACGTGGGTGTACCATGGATTTATATAGAGGCAATATGATATTTTCTGTCTTATTATCTATCCCTTTCTTAATGCCCAACATTCTGTTCACTTTTTTGGCTGCCGCTGCACATTAAGCGGACATTTTCAGAGAACTATCCACAATAACTCCAAGATCTATTTTACACATTCATTACGGTAACATATCTTTGTAATATTCCCTAGTGCATTTTGTCATAGTACTATTTCAAACAGCACTACGGTAAATATACTAGAGAAACCTTCCTGTGTACGAGCAAGGTCTACACAGACCAATTAATTCACAACACTTTAGAAACCAGGCTGACTATTGAGTCTGCATTACTGTAGACAAGCTCTTAGATACAGGTACTGTAACTATTTCTAGTGTTTATGGTTAAAACTGAAAATCAGATGCCCCATGCATTTATCACGAGAGGCTAAGAACGTATGATTTTTTTCCAGCTCTAAGTGCATTACTTTTAATTAAATCTGCATGTTTTCCCTCAGAGTCACACTGTATTCCGATAGGTTTTGCTCTCTCTGTGAGATTGTCAAGTCAGATGGGTTTAGTATGGACTTTCCCCCGGTATGTGTTTAAATCTTTACTTCTATTCAAAAAAAATTTTTTTTGAATAAGGGGTCAAACTCAGCAGTAGCTTTTACTCAAGATTTGTCTGTTTTCATGCTGTGCTGGTTTTCAGAAGTTTTGAAAGTGAGTTACCTACATATGTATAGGGCCCAAATCTGGATATCCACACATCCTGAGGTCCCTTCCAACCCTGGTATTCTATGAATCTATGATCAGATGAGGAAACAAATTTTGTACCTAGAGCCCTGCAATCTGTGGCTATCCGCATCCACAAATCATTTTTGTGGATACAAATTTTGTATCCGCTCAGGGATCTACATGTGGATTTTGCTTCTGCATCAATGCTGACATTTAGGTTCACCTCTCCTTGCTCTCTAGGCGTTTCAGGTGGTATTTACATTTTTTTGTCATAGAATCATAGAATACCAGGGTTGGAAGGGACCTCAGGAGGTCATCTAGTCCAACCCCCTGCTCAAAGCAGGACCAATCCCCAATTTTTGGCCCAGATCCCAAATGACCCCCTCAAGGATTGAACTCACAACCCTGGGTTTAGCAGGCCAATGCTCAAACCACTGAGCTATTCCTCCCCGCAAACACAAGACAATCCACCAGGGCCTTCCAGATCCTTAAAAATGGGCATGATGCCTTTGTGAAATAGTTCCTGTGCATTGTTTATTTGAAACTGACCTTACTTAAATTATATGTTCCTAATAATTCATTGGCTGATATAATTCTTTAGGGAATGGAATTTGGCAACAGCTACCGTTCGCAACTTTCACTGACAGACAGCAAACCTCTGAGATGGACTGACATTTCAGCTACTTTGGAAATTTGGAAACATTTCCCGCTCACACCTTTTAAATTCCTAGATCAAGGCATAAAGATTAAAGCTACCAATCAGATTTTCAAGGTAGTATTTCTATTTTCTTTGTACATAAATATAAATCTAGTTCTTAGTCTTTCATACTACTACAACTTCAATTTTGTTTCCTCCAGGGTGAATCTAGTTTGTTTTGTTACAAACACAGGTATATTTCCCACCTTTTATTTGATTTCAGGATTTTTTTAAAACTTATTTTCAATACAATGTATAGTAAGTTCTCTTGCTGACATGAATGTCTGTCTTCACACTGTTAAAAGTACATCATGCTCTGTACGGTAATTGCAAAGCAATTAAGAGCAACTGGAAAGTTTTTGCACTCTTGTCCCCTTGGACTTCTAGCTGCAAGCTACAGAGTATGTTATGTGTTGCCTTCAGGTCTAGATTTAACTTTTTGATACCCCAGAACCTGAGTTTAGTCTGGTACTTAATGCTAAAAGCAACCACATCTAGCCTTTTGCACAACCTGCCCTTCTAAAAGAACAAAACAAAGGTATTTGTCATCTACGAGTTGACAGTGGCAATGGTAGAGATGGATTTCTTGAGGCAGACAGTAGGGACCCCCTACATTTTAAATTATTGCAAATAGACCCTGCTGGAATACTACATCAAGTGTCCTTTGGTACTTATGCATTTCAACTTGGAATTTCCCCCAGGGTACTCTCTCCTCCCCCCTCCCCGCCATGGGTTGTAGAAAACCACAAACTTACTGGTCTCTGTGTTAGTTTGCCTACTTCCCTTTTATGGCAATATCTACCTTTTCTGTCTATTAGCTGCTCCAGGAAGTCAGCGATGTCAATCACATGCTCAGTCCTTTTGACCATAACTAGACCAACTATCCTCAGGTATTTGTTAGATGTGTGTATTCACACACAGGAGTAGTTTGAGGAAGCATGCAGCAAAGCCCCTCTAGACATTACTTTATCATGTGTAACAAATGTGAGGGCATTTGCAAGAGCTAGAGGTACATGAAATTCAATTTAGAACAGTCTGTACTAAATTCTGACAACTGACCTTTCAAATCATATCCAACGTTGATGTTTTCTATAGGTCCACCTTTCACTGAATTTCTTCTTTGTTGAACAGATTTTTGTCCTTCATATACTTGCTAATTTATTTTCTATCCTACTCAATTCTTCCTTCTGTAGTAAGTGTTCATTTTTCTAATGTTTGTGAAAAATCTAAAAATTAAAATCCAAATATGAGGTTATAACAAAATTGGTTCATTGTCTTGCATGGTTCAACAGAAGTTAAACAAACAAATCTGATATAAGCAGCAAACCTAAAAATAGTCAGCTCTACGGTATGACTGCAGGGACAATTCATGTTGTACTATGTATGTACACAGAGTAATCTGGAATAGGCAAGTATTTGATTAAGACATAATAGTAACACCTTTAAAACTAATAGAGTAAAGAATGCAAGAGCTTCAAAGTAACACAGTGGTTGGTAACTTTTCAAATGTATTAGAGATTTGATTACACTTTAATTAGTAAATATTAATGCTATATGTATTCTATTCTCCAGCAACAATACTTAAATTCTGATGTACTGTTCTGAGCAGCCCCAAAAGACAATGGAAAAAACATGTCAGCAGTTTAATTTCATGATCGTTTTAATCAGGTAATTGCAGAAAAACATTGAAACTGTTGTATGATATTATCTGATGTCAACTTACAAGTGAATGATGTAACAAAAGTTACAAACTTATATATGCATATTTACATTATATACTCAAAAGTAACAAGCTATATTCTTATACATAGAAGAAATACATCTATGACATGAGTTAAACTAAATCATACATCATTTAGTAGAAAGAAATAGCTGTTAAGATTTTAATGGAAATAATATACAAGTGAGGCACTTTTTGAGGTCGTTAGGGTGGAAAGCAAATGGCACTAAGCAAAAGAAGAGGCAGTGTTCACAAATGAAAATCTATGTACAGATTACACTGTAACTTCAAATACAACTGTTTCTCCACTAGGTAATGCTTTAGAAATCTCAAAACTAACAACAACTTTTGCAATTTAAGAAGCTTTAAGGAAAAAAATGCTTACGTTTATCAGTGCACCAAAGCATATGGAAGTTTTAACCACTTGGCTGCTGACTAACAGTACCATAAGGCTTCCTCCCACCCAGTAATCCTTATCTTGATATTCCTTTAAAATACCATTTAAAAGTTGTGCATTATTTACAAGTGGGTTTTCAATATTATCCTCTAGTACACATGGAAAGATCATCCAAAAGAGAACAAGTCAGAAATGGGAGTGCTACATTTCAACATGCAAAAAATCAATGCATTCTTTGAAATAGTTTATCCAGAGCATAACTCATGCACTAAGCATCCCTCACTTTGTTCTGGACACTTGTGAATGTTATGCAACCATTTACTGTGCTGTTCAACAAATAATTACTTACCACAGGTTTCTCTGTATTTTGTTTTAACCTTGCTTAGAAGATTATAGGCACCCCACTTCACAACTGTTGGGCTGATGGTGTGCTTGTTCACGGTTGTTTAAAAAAAGCTACCCAAAGAATTAAATTCCTCTATCTACACAAGTGTTTGTACCACCATCTTGGAACTAGTAAAAACCCCAAACAAAGGCAAAAAAACCCAACCCAGTTATTCTTGGAGGTCCACTGGTAGAATACTTTTTTCAGGCACCATTTTAGCCATTATCTTGATTTTAGTGACACATACTTTTATATTTTAGGCCCATCTCATATAATCTATGGTCCATTTTGCAAATGTGTACTCTAGCAAACACTATTATATTTTTAAAGTCAGCTGTAGTGGAAAAATTTAAAAGTTATAAGATCTCAGGAATCAGAGTAAGGATTCTTATTCCCACTTCCAGTTTAGGATAGTTTTTACTAAATTCATACCTCAAACAATGTACTGTTGTATTTAGCTGGCCATTTGTATGGGAATATAGCTACAATACATGATTGGGCTATGTAATCATGCTTACCTTTAGTTTTTCCAATAGGTGGTGCCCAAGTGCTACAGTTGACCTCGTTCCCCAAGAGACTAAATGCTTTCTTTTCATAACTGTAGACTTCAATTTGCCAGGAAAGTGAATCTTCTATGGCCGTTTCCTAAAACTTAGGTCTCCCGTATGGCAGCACAGAGCTCTGTTACAAAGTCACATGACTAAAATTTGACTTCGGACTTTTCAGAAAAAAATTGTATTACGTTTCCCTCTTCCCTTTCAAAAACTTGAGAAAAGATTTCAGAAGGAAAGGTAAACTTCACTTAACACTGCCACAGACAAGGGGTGGGATGCAAGGGACAGTCCCCGAATGGTTTTGCGAAGTGTCTACTTTTGAATACTCAGAAAGTGCCTCCAAAAGTGAATAAGAACCCAAACAGTAGAGAGGGGCGTACCTCTCTGTGCTCTACTGCATCCAACCCATGTGTCAGTGTACATCATGTAATTCTTTTAATCAGTCTTAAATTGGGTGAACTGCTAGAAAGACCCATGGTAAAAAAGATGATAATGGAATTAAGTTTATTTTTTTTAAATAGATCGATTTTTTTAAAAGAGTAAAGGAAAGGATGGGGGCAAAATTTTAGGAGCAAAGTGGTTAAATGCAAACTGAAAATATTACTGCACACATTCAGTAAAAATATTAAAGCATATAAGTTGCATATAAAATACAGTACAGGACCAGGAGTTGCACTATGCTGAATAGTGCTCAGAGGAAATTCTTAAACTCATGTTTTCCTGAAGTATATACACAATACAACTCTACATTATTTTCCTATACAGCCAGCAAGTTCTTTTCTTAGGTTGTTCATACCTCACTCAATCTTGTTAAAAACCTAGCACTTACAAATATTTTTTATTCACAAGGAAAACATTCCCATTTCACTAATGAATAGTTTAAGTAACAGTCTATTCTAGGCAACCAAGTTTATCTGAAAACATGTGAAGCATGAAAATCTTCCAGAGTAGCAGCTTTCAAATATATAAACAGTAAAAACGAGACTTAAGACTGCTGCTACAGTGTCATATTCTTGGACTTAGTTCATCCAATCAATTTTTAGTACAAAACTAGAAGCTCTTTCATAACTTCTACAGTTATCAATATATTTGTCTTCTTTTCAATGTGAAATAATACTTCAAGATGCTCTATGTACACAATGCTGTCAATTCGAGCTGTCATATAAATATAAATGTTTTCTTTAAAAAAAGTATTTTACAGACAGATAGTGTTATATACATTTGTTCAGAATTGGATTCCTGGACTACAGAAGAGAACTAACAAAAACTTTAATATAAGTACGAAAGAAATGTTACATACACCCACACTGGAAAAATGCATAGAAAATTAAGAAGGTAATTTTTTAAAAATCAACTATGCAACTTTTTATAGGAAGAGTGTACAAAGGACATTCTTTCCCACTCCAACGCTATTGGGATATCTTCCTAAATGAACAAATGTCTTTACTTTTGTTAGAATTTTAACATGACATTAAACAAACATTATGAGTGATGTATTTTGTTGTACCATGTAATAAGAGTCATGACAACTTGTTTAAAAATTCTCTAATAGTTAATGTGTTAGAATATTTGACCAATTGCTCTGTAAATTAAACATTTAGTAATACAGTACCATGGCCAATTTTATATATATTTTGTGTGTGCGCACGCACAAATATGCACACGTGCGCACACGCTTTCTCTCTCTCAAAAAAGTTTACTCCAATTTTTCAGGGGTTGTAAATTGTTAATTTTTTTTTAAACACAGAATAATTTTATTCTTGCCAGTTTAAATAAAAAGATTCTACAATGAAAAAAATTTCAATTTTTATTATTAATCTTTCAGTTTAATCATAGTACTTGATAAACAGTTGAACATAATCTTAGTATAACAGACGGATAAATTGAGAACACTGATGACATGCCATTACAACTGCCTTATTGGACCTTTCGCTTTGCGGAACATTTGTAAATGCAATAAAATATTTTTTGGAAGACACCCCAAAAGAAAACAACTTGCTGGCTGAGTAACAGAAAACAACTTCCTTTTTGCTATATTGTTGAAACCAAAGTCATTTATATAGAAAAATAAATGTTGTGTTCTTATGAGAACATTTTAGACAATTACATCTGTGCTTAACAAAAAAAATATTGGTCACTCGAGACTATAATAATTAATATTTTAAATGTTTTTAGAGATTACCAGAATGCATGGATACAACTCAATACAAACTGTAGCTGATGGGAAATAGGACTGAAAATACCGATTTGTCCATCTGGAATAGAAATGCTACTAAATAAACTAATTAAATATTTAAAATACTAACATGGAATGTGACTGTAGATATGATTCATACCTACTATATAACTGGAAAGGGGAAGGAAAGTTTAATATGTAATAATTCGTACCTTACACATTTAGTTAAATATAAACATTTGTTATTTATATATAAAGTTGCTTCCAAAAATCTATTAATAAGTGATTTAGTTGCACTTAAATCAGTTTCATTTCTCATTTGCCAAGTATTAACTTTTCTTAGTCTTAAATCAACTGTCATTAGTGCACTTGTAATTTCCTCTCAAATCATTTGTAATTCTTTTAAGAGCCCCATCACCTAAACCATGAATGTACAAAATGGCAAAAGTTAATCCCTTTTAGTATAACTGTAGTTTATATACTCATTTTATAGCCAATAATAAGAAAAGGCTTCCTTTTCCAAACTCCTTCACAACTTGCAACGAAACACCATGCACTGAAAGGAAATAGTTAGGCATGGCTACTAGCATTTGTAAAATGCTAAGGTCTGACAAGTCTTGCTGCTTCTTCCACATCAGGCTTCTCTTACACGAGATAAGATTTCCTCCTGCTTGCCAAAAGCTTCCACAAATCCAAGACAGATGCTTCCTGGAAACAAAGATTTTCAGCTCTATTCGGCACTAGACTGTTCATCCAGCAGCTTTATGCTTTCCTCCACAGCACCCACACACCTCACCACAGTGATGGCATGCTCTCAAGGGGAGGTAGCAGCACATACATGGGGCAATGAATGACAAAGCTATCAGGGCTAACCATCGTAAGCAGAACTTGTCATCACTAGTGTCACATGAGCAGGGGTCAGAGAAATCTCCTTCAGAGTCTGACATGCAGTGATATAGCATGCTCTCTGCACAAAGCATGCAACTAACTTGGTATATGCATCTTTTAATAGGATCTGGAGCATCCTGACATTTCCCCCTGCCATTCTCTTCATGATTAAATCTCTCCTGGCAGTATACACAGCGAGAACGCTCACCATCCTCTTTCCTTCTTTTTGACTTTTTAAATTTTAATGAGGAAGGCTGTGTTTTAAATACCACAGAACTCTTCGGGTCTTTTAGTGAATTCAGCTTAGTCCCATCCCCACATGGATATAGATAGTCCGATTTTTTATTGTCAGACTTAGAAAACTGTATATTGGAGTCCACCTCATCCCTCTCCAGATCATTTTTCCACATGTCAGGATGTCTGTAGTCTGCATAACGACGTATTAAAATATCACGAGGATTTATTCTAACAATTTCCTCTTCATCCTGAAAGCTGACGTGTCTAATGGATTTCAGTGGGACCTGAAATGGTAAATAGAAGCATCTTGTTAAATTATGTACAGGGACACAGTTAGGTTAGTACTTCAGTTACCATAGGGCACAGAACTTTTCCCCATTGCCAGGAGATAGTGCTTTCAGCTTATATATGACCTAGCACAATCTGCATAACAGACTTTTACAAGGTGTGAGCTCAGCTTATCTTGTGAAGCAGATGATCAAATAACGTACAGGTAATAATGCAAAAGCCACCACCATCCATTCTTGAATAATTTCAAAATACTTTCTAATGGAGTTGTCTCTGCTTACTGAAGCAGTACTTCACAAGAAATGCATTAATGCTTATGGTGGGAGCTCACAGCCAGTTACCACAAAAAGAGTTTTTAGAACACAGCTGGCATCTATAGGAAATTTTGCAAAACCAAGATCAACATAACTTTTTCATAGTTCTATAAAGATTGGCTGGTGATGAGAGCCATCTTTCACTATTAATGAAAATAAGTTTGCTGTAAAGTTTTAGCTTATGAGCAACGATTAAAAGCAAACAATCCTTTCCCATCGCTGCCAACAGCAAACAAGTCCCTCAATTATAGGGGAGGTTAACCTCTGCTGAAATACTTGAGATTCATGAAGATTTAGTTGGCTCCATGGAATAAAGTTCAGAATCAGCCAACCTTGCCAATGGTAAACACACTAATATTGTAGAGCAAGATAGAGAGGGCAATTTTTGAAAAGCTGCAGGGCACAGTCCTCAATCAAAATATAGCAACAGAAATCTAAGGTACTGTAGTGGTGCTGGGTCTTTAATAGCAAGCATATATACCCGACTTCAGCCCAGAATGGGGAGTGGGATAGCAACGAATGCTGGGAAAGGTAGCACTACATAAAATTTTATAGTTCTGTCTTTAGTGCCTCATGGGAACAGTTTGTGCTTTATGCGCTCCACAATGGCCCTAAGAAACACTAGACATAAGGAAAAACCTGGATTGGGGCTCTCCATTAAGGCAGCTAGGGCAGCAGAAAGGACGGGCTGTGGGAAGGACCTGTTAAGAGGCCTAGAGACAAGCAGAAAAGAAGGCAAGGGAACTTTGGGGAGGACTATATTGTTCAAGGTCTGAAGGTATTATATAGAAGGACCTCCATGGAAGAGTGAAGTAAATGAAGGGAAAGGCCTGTGGCAATACAGTGACGGTGTAGGCTTGAGGCCTGGCATTGGCGCCTGCTTGTTCAGGTGTCTCAAACTGGGGATTCCTCTACAGCAACATAGACTTCAGAGGAGGTGGAAGAAATCCCACAGTACACATATGTGATAACTGCTCCCCAGGGAGCATGAAGTTTTATATGCTTTATGAAGTGTTTTAGTATCTACAATAGTTCTATTCTTGTTAGCCACACAAAATATCCAACCTTTCTTTGAATCTTGCTGAATTCTTGACTTCTACAACATCCTGTGCAGGGTGGATTGATTTAAATCAGAGGTGGGCAAACTATGGCCCGCGGGCCACATCCGGCCCGTGGGACCCTCCTGCCCAGCCCCTGAGCTCCCGGCACGGGACACTAGCCCATAGCCCCTTCCCCACTGTTCCCCCTCCCCTGCAGCCTCAGCTCACTGCACCACCAGCGCAATGCTCTGGGTGGTGGGGCTGCGAGCGCCTGGGGCAGCGCAGCTGCAGAGCCTGGCCTGACCCAGGGCTCTGTGCTGCGCAGCGTGGCTGCCTGTCCTGGTGCAGCCGCGCCACCAGTGCTCCAGGCAGCATGGTAAGGGGGCAAGGGGGGTTGGATAGAGAGCAGGGGAGTTTGGCCTGGTGGTCAGAGGTGTGGATAGGGTCAGGGCGGTCAGAGGGCAGGGATCACAGGGGTTGAATGAGGGCAGGGATCCCCGGGGAGCAGTCAGGAAGGAGTGGGGGGTTGGATGGGGTGGCGGGGGGCAGTCAGGGGCAGGGGTTCTGGGGGCGGTCAGGAAGGTGTGGTTGGATGGGGCAGGGGTCCCGCAGGGTGGGGGCAGTCAGGAATGAGAGAGGTTGGATGGGGAGGCAGGAGGGCAGCCAGGGGTGGGGGTCTCGGGGGGGGGGGCAGCATCAGGGAACGGGGGAGTTTGATAGGGCAGGAGTCCCGGGGGAGGGGAGAGGGGGAGGGCTGGGCCACGCCTGGCTGTTTGGGGAGGCACAACATCCCCTAACCAGCCCTCCATACAATTTCTGAAACCCAATGGGGCCCTCAGGCCAAAAAGTTTTCCTGCCCCTGATTTAAATGAAAGCAATTTAAATCACTGACGGTAGTCATGATTAAATCAGGAAGCAGGAAACCTTCATTTAAATAATTGATTTTAATCTTGCTCTGCATTTGCACTTTAGGCATTTTCCTAAAGAAAAGCTGAATCTCATTTGTCTGTAACCATGCTGATCTGCAACTAAATAGAGCCTTTGCATTAAATTTGATCCTTTTTGCTAACCAGAAAGATATACTGTATCTATACATATTTCTTTAAACAATTATACAGATGAAAATATTTTTTTTCAGATTCTTAATTTTTACAATATTATTTTATAAAATGGATGCATTTTTGTAAAATGGATGTATGATCCATTTCTTATTTACTAGATTAATTAACGCAGAAATTGGGCTTGTTTTTGGCTTAACTGGCATGAGTTGCTTGTTGGCTAGTTTTTGGCTTGTACCTTCTTTTTTTTTTTTTGATTGGCTCCTGGCAAGCAGGGGAGAGAGGCCAGAGTGCATAGCGGGCCCACTGCAGTCCCAGATTGCATGCCGGGGTGGGGGGGAATTTAGTCACATAGTCTTGGGGTTCTTAGGGATTGGCTTGTTTTGAAATTGGATTTGCTTGATTTTTGGCTTATTGTGAAAGTCCGGGTGCTTATTTACCACGTGAAAGTTGGCAACTATGCTTAAATGTGCTGGAGACTTTCTGGGACTTTCCGTGACTTCTGAAGTGTCTGGTGCTGGCTCAGGGGCTACCTGAGCCGGGCAGCCCCGAGACCAGCAGCAACAATTTGGATGTGTGAGAGGGGGCTTAGGGCTAGGGGCAGGGGTTTGGGGTGGCGCTTACCTCAGGGTGGGTGGCTCCCCCCAGCATGTCTCTGCAGCTCCTAGGCGGAGGGGCCAGGGGGCTCCGCGCATTGTCCGCAGGTCCTGCCCCAGCAGCTCCCATTGGCTGTGGTTCCCAGCTTGTGACAAGAGCAGCGTGCGGAGTCCCCCTGGTCTTCCCTCCCCCTAGGAGCTGCAGGGACATGCGGAGTTGGGTAGAGAGCCTGCCAGCCCCACCAACCCTCCCCCCAGCCCCAGTGGGGGTCCTGGGCCGTGCACCACTCCCAGCCCCTCCCTCCCAGCACCAGTGGGGGTCCTGGGCCGCATGCAGCTCACCTCCTCCGCCCCCCAGCGGGGGTCCCAGGCCACCCACCCGGAGCATCCACACTCTCTCCAGACCATCCCTGCAGCCCCCTGCCAAAGTTTTAGTTAGGGGTATATAGTAAAAGTCATGGAGAGGTCAAGGGCCGTGAATTTTTGATTACTGCCCGTGACCTGTCCATGACTTTTACTAAAAATACCTGTGACTAAAATGTAGCCTTATTTATAACTGATTTATTAAACAAAAGGACATATCTGTAGTTAGTGAACTGAATCATTGCTTCTGGTCACTATGGCCTTCAAGATTTTAAAACTAGTTGATCTCATCCTTTCACATCTAGTTGTCATTAATACACTGGAAAACAAGCTTCCTTGCTTTTTTCAAATCCCAATTGGTTTCTTAACAGTCTGAAAGAAATAGTTATAGAACTGAAATAGTTCAATAAACTGAAATGAAGAAAATATTCTCTCTGCCCCTGCAGAAAAGGCTACTGCTGTCAAAAGCTGGTTTAGCACTTCAACAAACTAGTTTCAGGTGCTTAACCAGTAACTTTCACCCATTCAGCCATTTGGAAAAGTATTTCCTTTTATCAGTTTTGAGTTTGCTACCTTTACCGAATTCCAGTATTCCAGAGGTCACCTCATCCCAGAAAGGATACTGAAAGAGACTGGGACCGTTTACCATAAAGAAAAGACAAATAAGACAATAAAGGCATATGAAATAATGAATGGAACTGAATAAGCAGATAGAGAACTTCTAGTTGCCCTATCTTGTAATACAAGGAGTTGGGAACATTAAATGAAAATCCATTGAAAGGAAATACTAAGGAGCTTACAATCGAAGTATCAGAGGAGACAACAGCTGGATGCAGACAGGCAATAGTGAGGCAATTATGTTCAGTATAAATTAGCAGCAATCACAGCACATCACATGCATAACCTTTATTGAATGCTTTACTGATATCAAAACACAGGTGAGTTTTAAGGAGAGATTGCAGGAGGATAGCATAGAGCTTTTGCATGTACATATTGCAGAAACTCCCCATAAAATAAGAGGCAACTGAGAAAAAGCATAAGTCTCGGTTCAGCCATAAAATGGGAATACTAATACTTAACTTCCTCACAGGGTACTGCAAGGATGAATTCACCTAGGTTAGCAAGGAACTCTGGTACTATGCTGGGGGTCATATAAGAACCCAGACCAAGAGAATGGAAACCCTTCAACTTTCCAGTCAGTTTTTTTCTCATTCTGCTCTCAGGTGCATGATTTGTGAACCTTCTCACAGAAAAGGCTGAGGGGGTTGAGCCCCTAATTTAGCAAATCCACATGATACCATAGGCAGGGGCCACCTGTGAGGACACGGTGGCCTCTATACTATCATTTAGACTGTACAGAAGCTGTTCTGTCAGGGATATCCAGCCCTTTGGACTGACATTCCCTTGGAGCCCTTCTCAGTGTGGGTTTCCAAAATGCAGAGGAAGAACTATTGCTGAGTTGCTCTGTGAGTTTAGGGGTGGCATATGCCAAGAAGAATATTTGTTCCCTTGGCCCTAATCCACAGAAAGTGTGAGGATGGGCTTCCATTTGATCTAGGAAAAACTGTGTGAGCAGAGGACTTATGGCATGCAGCCACTACTACTACCTTTTTCATGCTTCCTCTGGGCCTGAATTAAGAGGTTAGGGCTCCCTTCTGCTCATGGAAGCAGAGATATCCCTAAAGGTTAGGAAAGTTTCTGAACAGAAGAATTTATGGTTTTAGCACCAGAACTGGATATGGATAATCAGTTATTTTTAAAATATTTACTGCACACTTTGTCAAAAATCTGTTCATTCTTTCCTTAGAAGTGTATTACTCTATCACACATTTCCCTCTAAAGGGGTCCTTCACCCACACAACATGCTGAAAATGCATTCTAATTAAACGGAAATAAGTCATTCCTTAAAAAAACTGGCTAACTAATAAAGCCTGAAGGACTTGATTAGGGTTTATAGTCCTGAAATTTGACCTTTTTTCCCCTCCCCCTTTATGTTTGTAAAGCTTGTTATTTTTATTCATTCATTCATTCACACACATGGATACTGTACCCACTTCTCCTTCCCCAAATCACCCCCAAATCTACCACCTGCTCAAATGTTTCAATGCTGATATATTAAAAACTTGCAGCAGTCCACCGCAATAGCAACCTCATAACAAATCAGTGGTCAAGGGAGCAGGGAAAATACCTATAAGGAAAGAGTTTTAGTACTGAACTTCCAAAAGTTTTATACATGAAGAGTATGAAGTAATTTTAAAAGCTAGGTGATACACCTTGATAGTGTCCTTTTAAACAATTCAAAAGCAGGAAGTAAAGAAGACTACAACAGAGTATGACCCAAGATCAGTTATGTACAAAACACTGTTGGCGAAATAAATTATGTTTACAGTGTGCTTTTCATTCAGAACAATCCCATTCTCTAACTCAAAGTCAGAGTATATACCTGCACCTACATTTATATATTTCAGAATTCACATCGCCCAATAGTGAAACATGGTCTCTCCTAATACCATGTAGCAACACTACACAGCAGTTTGAAAAGAGAGTGAGAAAGAATACTATAACAAATTGGAACTCCGGCAAGAATTTCATTAATAAAATTACCCAGCTGAAAATTAGTTGGAATACTGGTGCTAATGTGCTTAGTGTCACTAGAAGTACCAAGAGATTAATAGCTTCACTGTGGTCAGGGCCTTAATGTTGCATTTTGTTTGAAAGGCAGCACATCCAAACTAGGCTTGGACATTTGTTGAATACTGTACATTTCCCACGTTTTCCTAGATGATGTCCCATCCAACAAAGTGGGCAGATCCAACTCTGCTTAGTTTGCAGTCAGCCTACAATGGTAGGTTGAATACACAATTATACATGAAAGGTTGGGTTATGGCTGAATTTCTTTACTCTTGTCCATTAAAATTCTTAATCATAACACTGCACTAAGCAGTTTTGTATGCTATGGTCAAGATAAAAATCTATAATTTATTCAATGGATGGTTAAAATATCCCTGCACCCAAAGAGGGTTTGTTTGAATATATGTATATATGATCAAAATAAAACTTACTGGCATTTACCTCATTATGCAGAACGCCACATACATATTAGTGTATACATAATTGAAGCCCTGCACATTAAAGTCAGGAGAAATATACATTCATCTTTCTATAATTCTGTAAATGAAAAAATCTAGAACCAATAGAAATCAACAATATTCCATGCTCTAAATGAGGGTTTATGCTAAAGAGGGATGTGAAGGATGCAACTGGTCCTTAGGTTTGAAAGGAATGCTTTAGGAATCTAAGATTACCTCAGTTTCCACTGATATTCTACAGTCTAAATTTTAATGTTAGTACTTCATGTAAAAAGCTGTAATAAAGCATTTTTATAGAGACGTATGTTCAAACCACAGTAAAGACATTAACTAAGTAATCTTTACAATATTCCTTTGATGGGGGTAGTCACATATCCCCACTTCACAACTACGGGGACTGAGAAACAAAGGTCTGGTGACTTATCAAGGAGACGATGAGTCCGCAGCAGAAGCAAGACAAACTCAGAAACTCATGATTCCCAATCCTTTGCCTATTTCTCCAGATAGGACTGTCTTTCAAATCAAAGAACAAGGTTTATTTTACTACTTTTGGGTAATTAGTCAACTCCTGCACTAGTTGATACAAGTTTGTGAAAGGGGAGCTTATCTTTATTTGGAAGAATACCTAATGTATTAGAGGGCTCCCTTCTTATGCTTTTTCCAGGGGCAGAAGTACATTCTAATAAAATGCACTGAACTATTATTTGAACTTCCACATTTTCAGTACATGTTATGGACATACTCTCTAGAGTTTCCCTAGTAAAAAGTTCCCCAAAACGTCTTGGCATATAGTCCTCGATAATAAATTTGTTACCCAAGTCAATAAAAATGCTTACTACTTCTATCCTGTCTATCAAAAACCTTGATGCTTTGACACTTAAGCAGCAGCAAAATGCACACATCATATTGGAAGACTAAGGTCAGTATTTTCCTTAGTCTTAATATTGTATGTAACACTATGCTTTGGAAAGTGTATTTTAACATTTGAATCAGTAAAGTGCCTTTTCCTGGGTCAGTGGTCTTTTCCTTTTGTAACTATTTATATATTGTTTTCATGTTGTACCAAACATTATATCCTGGTCTCTGACTGCTTACGATGCTATAAATGAAGTTTCTCTAATAATATTAATTAGAAAAATACTCTCTGCAATACACCCCAAGTATACATTTATTTATAATTTCTAACCAAAACAGTTTTTCTGTACTTGCCAAAAATGTTGTTTCACTGAGGACTAAGACCATGGCAAATTAAAAGTTTCAAAAATAAATGGCTTATCAAAACACAGAAATGTGTAATAACGACTTGAAAAAAAAATTCAGAATGTGGAAATAATGGTTTTTCACCTAATCTGGTTAACTCAGGGATGGCTAAACAATTTTACAAAACTTAACCTCCAAAACGTCCTTTGTGAGGTAAAAATCCTTTGACATTTCATCCAAAGAGGATATATCTACCACATTTCAGAACGTAAGGACTGCAGTACGTACATATAGGGGCTTATAATTCAAGTGTCATCCCAGCCATACCTATGTAGTGTTGGATTAAATGACTAATATAGAATTACATGGTCAGTGAAACAAGAAATGTTTCTATGGTTGGAACCAGGGTTGGCAATTTCCTGGGAAAAAACTAGGTTAGGATAGGGCACTGGCAAATACCAGTTGAAATTGGAAAAAATAAAATTAGAATATACTAATGAAAATTACTGAAAAATATCTAGCAATTTAAATAATAGTTTTGCAGTATATATAATATTTAAAATTGAAATGAGTCATAACATGTATAACTTCCTTGAGGAAATACTGAAAAAAAATACAGTGTCTGATGTTCAATGTCATATTAAATATATTAGTTTACACCTACTGCAATTTTACGTTTTATTTGTAGAATTTTAAATCAATCTCCGAATCTGTGCCTTAGGTAACCACAATTTGAATATGTAACTAAAACAAAGTGTAACGTGATATATGCATTAACAAAACAGTTTTTAAAACAGAAAATGCCTTGAACTGGAACTAACTAGTCTTTCCCAGGCTGGTAACAACAACAGTTTCATGTGGTAAAAATCATATCTGTAAATACCAAGCCATCCCCGGTTGGAAATCTCTTACCTGGTTGGGTTGGCTGGGAAAGTAGGCTCTTCTAGAGTTCAATTCCTCAAATGTCGAGGACCTTATATTTGGACTTTTATAAGGTTCGCTGGTTACTACGGTTTCATGTTGGAAAAGGTGATCTTTTAATGAACTGGAAGTATCTTCTTGAATTGCCTAAAATAGAAGAATTCAACTTTATTCTGTTCTTGATATGGATTTAACGTTTACATAAAAACGTTACTGGTCCTGTGCAGTAGTTTGTGTTTAATTGGCTTATTCAGATCTTTTCGGATCTCTACAAATCTTTAGCTTGTTCGGTTTTATTACAGTGACCACCATTAACCACAACAGTTGAAGTTTGACCTTTTTCAAGAACATCAGATTTTACCACCCAGTCAATTCTAGTTTTTAATTATATCTGTCAGTGCTAACAGAACTTTATATGGCATGTGGGGTGGTTGTTTTTTGGGAGGCAGCTAACTGGGAACTGCCTCATTCTGATTCACTACATCCTGTCCTCAATATATCCCAGCTCATTAAACACCTCAGATTCTTTAAGATTATCTCCATTCTGTTCAGTAGATTGATCGTCTGCACATACAGACCACTGTTCAACCAAAGGTTTCAGAGGAACAGCCGTGTTAGTCTGTATTCGCAAAAAGAAAAGGAGTACTTGTGGCACCTTAGAGACTAACCAATTTATTTGAGCATGAGCTTTCATGAGCTACAGCTCACTTCATCAGATGTTCAACCAAAGCACACTTCCTGTTCCACAATCTCAAGCTATGAGTGGGATTTATCCTGCAGATATCTTAATATACATTTTCCACATGGTCTTAACCTTGTGCCCAGTTGTTTCATGTAAACTTAGTTTCAGTATTGGATAATCATTATTAGTTTTGTGTATGCTTGCTGTGACTGTGTGGCACTCAGCCCCAGTATCTATTTTGAAATTCACTTTTTGTTCATTTATTTTCCTGTATAGCAAGCCAATCTGTTAAACAAACTTGCTTTCTAAACTTGAGACCCAAATAGTAATTCTGTTTGTGCATCATTACTCTCAGAACCTTTTCCTTCAGCAGTATGTCTGAGAGGTTTTTTTTCTTCACAATTTGTAGTGAGAGCAATACAAATTTGCAGACACACAGTACAAGCTACTGTCAAAATAAAAAATAATTAACACCTTTGTGGACATTTCTAGAACAAATAGTATTGGAGACTGGACTAAACACTCCCTCCTAGAAGTGGTTCTTCCATGTCAGATTTGAAGTGCATGGGTGAGGTAGAGAGACTTGTATTGCTGCTGCCTATGCTGTATTCATTCTGTGGACAGGGAATTTCATTCTTTTGGGCAGACTTACTTTGTCAGTACTGAAACAATTTAAAAAAAATATTGTTTGAGACCTTGTGAATGTTTCCTTCTAACATGTATCTTGTAAAATATATATGTATATATTGGAGAGTTTGAAGATTTTATGGTTTGATATTCGTAGAGATTTTTATGTAAACGTTAAATATGAGGTAGTCATATTTAGACTTCAAAATACACGAGAATTTTCCATTTTGGATGCAAATCAAGGGCTTTGGCATGTCCAAAAGATACAGAAAGTGCAAGACTCTGAACTTTTAACTCTCCTTTTGGTAGATATATGTTTAAATCATTTCTTCTTTAAATTAGCTCTGCATCTGAAGTATACAGAAGCACCATGTTCTGGATCTTTGAAGAGCTGGATGAGATGGAAGGAGAGGTTACTTATCTTACAGTAACTTGAGTTTGAGATGTTTTGCCCCTATGGGCGCTCCACCAAGGGATGTGTGCACTCTTGTGCCCTCTCAACTGGAGAGTACAAAGCAGTGTCTGTGGGCACGGGCACGGGGCGCATCACTCACCACCGGACTGGCACCCCCTCGTGGCACTCTGGGGATTATCTCGAGGCTGATGCCCATCTGTAGTTTGCACACTGTCACTCTGTCTCTGCTATCCGCCTGCTGCCCCTCTCGCAGCCTCAGGAACTACAACATCCTCTTTAAAAAGAAAAGGAGTACTTGTGGCACCTTAGAGACTCACAAATTTATTTGAGCATGAGCTTTTGTGAGCTACAGCTCACTTCATCGGATGCTCATGAAAGCTTATGGTCAAATAAATTTGTTAGTCTCTAAGGTGCCACAAGTCCTTTTCTTTTTGCGGATACAGACTAACACGGCTGCTACTCTGAAACATCCTCTTTGTGGCTCAGCCCTCTGGCTGTGTCACTGTCCATGTTCCCCCCATCTGGGGGAGTTTAACTCCTCAATAGTCAGACAGTCCCCTCACTCACTGCCTCAGTGCCACTTGCCTAGTGGCTGAGAGGGGAACCTGGGCCTGCCCTCTTCTCTGGGTGCTAGCCCAGGGACCCTCAGCTCAGCAGTCTGGGCCTTCTCTCTCTGGGCTCACTGTTCTATCCCTAGTCTGCTTTCTACTACTGGTTCCCCTTCTCTTCCTGGGCCTACCAGTTTCCCAAAGCCTCCTCCCTCTTCCCACGGAGTGAGTACCTTTTCCCAGCTGCCGCTTTTCCTTTCAGCTCCTGGGCTTTATAGGCCCTACAAATTCCTGGCCAGCTGAAGTTCCTTAATCAGCTGCCTAATGGGTTAATTGTACCATCTAGCCTGCATTAAACCCTGCAGGGTGAGTGTGGGGTAGTTACCCCACCACAGGCCCATGCTTGTGCAAAGTAGCACCTTGTGCCTCCAAAGCAAGGGATATAAGGAGGCAAGGACCCACTGCCACTCAGTTCCTTCTCAGCTATTGAGAGCCTCCACAGCCGAGAGGAGGAGGACAGGAGGTGGAGCACCCATAGGGACAAAACATTTCAAAGACCTCAAGTTACTATATGGCAGCTATCTTCTCTTTTGAGTATATGTCCCTATGGGTGCTCCACTGTAGGAGAATCCCAAGCAGCAAATTAACAAGGAGGTGGGTGCTGAGGAGGCACATCCAAGACAGTTCAGAAGATTGCATCACCAAAGGTAGTAGCATCCCTGAAAACAGGAATGATGGTATAATGCTCGGCAAAGGTATGAATGGAAGACCAAGTCACAGTCCTACACATTTCTGATATGGAAACATCCTTCAACAGAGCTATATATGTGGACTGAGATCTAGTGGAATGTATTACCACCCTGCGAGGGGACTGCATCCCAGCAGATTCATAGCAGGTAAAAAGACGCACCCCGAAACCCACTTTGCCAGTCTGTGTGTGGGGAAATAGGCTATCCTTTCATTCTCTCAGAAAATTATACAAATAGGAGAGGCCCAGCAGATCTTAGTCCCATCAAGGTAGAAGGCAAGGGCCCTTCTGACAAACAGTGTATGTAGGCTGGTCTCATCTGTGGAGGTATGAGGTTTTGGGTAGAATACTGGGAGTTGAATCTTCTGATTAATGTGATATTCTGAAGAGAACTTTGGGAGGGAGGAAGTGAGAATGAGGGCATAGTATCTTTTCTTCATAAAAGATAGTACATGGCGGGCCAACCTTAAGGGCACCAAGTTCTCCTGTTTGTCTAGCTGAAGCAATGGCAATGAGGAATGACGTCTTGAGGGAGAGCTGGGAGAGAGAACAGGTAGCTACTGGTTCAAAGGTAGGTTTCCTTAGGGCATTAGGAAACAAATCGAAGTCCCAACTGGGAGATCTGATTCTGTACAGGGGGAAACAAGATGGTTAAGACCCTTGAGGAATCTAGCTGTAGTAGGGTGGGTAAAGACTGAAAAGCCTTTGATAGGTGAGTGGAAGTCTGTAATGGTGGCCAAATGTACTCTGAGCATAGTGACAGGTTTTCAAATCCAAAAGGTAGCCAGGATTTTGGAGACCAGGACCTCTGAGGCTTGGGAAGATTAAAGAAAACACCAGGAGTGGAGCGCTTCCATTTTTGAAGGTAGTCTAGCTCCATACTAGAGAACCATCTAGGAACCATGTTGTCAGGTTCAAGAAGGAGGGATTGGAGTGGATCAGGTCCCCAAGCACGGAAACAGGAGATCCTTCCTGAGATGAAGTTGGTGAGGTGTTGCCACAGAGAGGTGTAGCAGGCTTGAGTACCACACTTATCTTTCCCCGGACAGTGCTATGAAGATAACCTTCACTCTTTTTTGATGCAGTTTGGAGTCAGGTCTTGAGGATTAAAGGTAGAGGTGGATAAGCATACCGTAAGCTACAGGGCCACGGTGTTATCAGGGTGTCTCCCAGTGAGTTGTGGCCATATCCTCACTTGGAGCAGAAGAAATGGCATTTTGTGTTCTTCAGAGTGGCAGAGAGATCTGCTTCTGGGAAACTCCAGGTCTGTCAGATGCTGTGGAAGACCAAGTTTTTGAGCTTCCCATATGTGGTCCTGATGGAAGTTCCTGCCCTGCAGGTTGACAGAATATATCGTAGCCATGTTGTCCAGTATAATCCTGAA
This sequence comes from Caretta caretta, assembly GCF_965140235.1. Classification (NCBI taxonomy): domain Eukaryota; kingdom Metazoa; phylum Chordata; order Testudines; family Cheloniidae; genus Caretta; species Caretta caretta. The sequence goes on from NC_134211.1 coordinate 75,002,049, forward strand.
AGACTGGCCCTGTATGGTGTTGAGGAAGTGCTGGCAAAGATACCTCATTGCTCTTAGCTCCAAAATGTTGATATGGAGCATGTTCTCTCACACAGAGCACTTGCCCTGGGCTCTGTCCCTTGGAGCAAAGCACCCCACCCCAAAAGAGAAGTGTCTTTTGTGATGATCTTTGACGGTGGGGGAATGAGAGAATGGAGTTCTCTCACAAACTTTCAGTGGATCCTTCCACCATCTGAGAAAGTCCAGAACTGTGATACATTTGAAGATACTGTCTGTTCAGGTTATGCTCAGATCTTAACCATAGCTGAAGGCACCTGAGGTGTAGTCTCGCATGAGGTCTGACAAACATGGAGGCTGACATGTATCCCTAGAGTTGTAGGCAGGACCTTACAGTTTGCAGGCTGGGCTGTATTGTCAAGGTTAGACTGGACTTAGCGGAGACTCACTCTTTGGGGAGATAGGCACTGGTGACTAGTAACTCTAGAGAGGCTCCAGTGAAGTCTATTCTTTAGACTGGAGCCAATGTAGACTTAATTTGATGGATACAAAGGCCCAGAGTCTAAAATAGAGCTAGAGCCTTGGATGTTGCCAGCTAGACCTCTAGAGCTGATCAACCCCTGAGGAGCCAATTGTCCATGTATGGGAATGTGCTATGTCCATGGATATAAATGGGGTACCATTGCTGAGAGAAGCTTTGCAAAGAGCCTCGGGGCTATGGAGAGCCCAAAGGGAAGGACTTGTACACTGGTAGTGTTCTGAGCTTATCCTGAATCGTAGAAAGTGTTTGTAGGATGGGTGGATGTCTACATGAAAGCAGAAGTCCCGAAGATTGAGGGCAATGAACCAGTCTCCCGGATCCAGGGATGGGATTTATAGTGGCTAATGTCACCATCCTGAAGTGCTGAGAAAGGATGTAGTTGGTTTAGGTTTCTTAGGTTGAGGATTGGTCTCCCAATTCTGCCCCTCTTGGGAACCGAGAAATAGTTGGAATAGAACTCTCTTCCAACAAACTCTGGGGGAACTGGCTTGGTTGCCCCCAAGTGTCAGAGAGACTGGACATTCTGTTTCAAGAGATTTTAGTAAGAGAGGTCCCTGAAGAGGGATGGGGAAGGGGGGCTGGAGGGGAAGGGAGATAGAATGGAAGTGGATAGAATACCTCATGTTAATTACTTCCAAAATCCATCTGTCTGAAACAATATGTTCCCCGGCTGGGAAGAAGTGGGACAATCAAGCTCCAAAGGGGACTGGATGGAATTCTTCAGCACAGGATTCAGTAAGGTAGATTACTTGAGGTTTTTGATCAAAGTATCAGAATTGTTTTAGACAGAGGTGAAAAGGTTGTTCTAGAAGAGGGTGGTCTCCCTTCTTTAGGCCTAGATCATCATCTCTGAAAGTCAAAAAGTCTGGAAAAATCCTGCTGTGGGTTGTACTATAATGGCCTAGATCTCTGATATTTGAGACCTACTGTCTTTTTGTCATAGGCAAGTAAATTCCCAGTGACAGCAAGATAGTCTTTCAGACAGTGGAAAGAGGAGTCTGTCACAGGTGACTAGCTCAGGTCCTTCAAAAGAGACTGAATTCTTAAATTAAGAATTTATCTGTGAGTAAGATGTGTGTGTGTGTGTATAAATAAATACACACACACACACACACCCCACCTTACTCACAGATAAATTCTTATATATATATATATATATAATTATATATATATTGGAATTACTGGGGTAACATTAAGAAAAGCCATACACTCCCATCCCCACTAGAACTCATAGATCTGCCCCTTGGCCTACCCAGAGGGGATTTTTATAGCACCGTGTTAACTTTTACTCCTGGGGGAACTGTGCACCAAAACATTTTTAAATTCTGCAAATTTTATTTGTTAAAATAACAACGCCAGTTTCAATTAAAAATACCTGTCAGCAACTATGTCTGTAACAATACAGTCAAAAAAAAAAATTCCCGCAGGAGTAGAGAATAAAGAAACCCCTGTTTCTCTGCCCCCGCCCCTTCAGAACCCAGTGGGGGAGGGGAACACCTACACCTCCTACCCTCCTCGAGCCCAGCCACAGGTCCCCCCCAGCTCAGACACTCTCATACCCTCTCTTTCTCTAGAGTCCAGGGCAGGGCCTCCCCAGCCCATACACCTGCACTCCCTAACCCACAGAGTCCAGATGCACAGCCCTGCTGCCAAGACTTGGCTTGTACCGCCTATACCCCAGCCGTGCCCCCCACCCTGCCCCATCCCAGGCACTTACACCCCCTCCCCCGACACTCGCACCCCTTCCCCCCAGACCCCAGCTGCAGGCCCCCCTGCAGCCCAGACAGCCACACCCCACAGAGCTCAGGATCCAGAGGGAAAGAAAGCCTGATGCTGGGTCCCAGGCTTGTGTGCAGTTTTCTACACACTGCCTCTTTTCTTCAGGGCATGTGAGGAACTGCAGCTGCCGGGAACCCTCCAGATCCCTCCCTCTCCCACTGAGCAGTATTTTCTATTTGAGAGCTGGGCTCTGCCAGGTCCAGCGGTCCCTAGTGCAGCTCTGCAGCCCATTTCTGTTGGAGAAAAAGGAAATTCTATGCACACATTAATTTCTGTGCAAATTCTGCATGCACAGTGGTACAGAATTTCCCCCAGGAGTCAACTTTGCAGCTGCACCCTCAAGGCCCTGGGGTGGAGTGTAGTCAGAGGCTGAAACACCAACCTGCTTGTTCTGCAGGAGATAAGCCTGCTCCACCACTTCAATTAGAACCATCCACAGAGTTCTTCCTTTCACCTGACTCCTTGCCATAGGGATTCCTGTGCTCAGTATGACTGTTTGGTTCATGTCATAACTTTAATGTTACTCAGTACTTTTGTATCAGTCTAGTCAATGCTTCAATTTTTGTGCCAATTAATTTACCATCTGTGTGTCAAATTGGGAAGTCCAGACTACTGGTGTTACACAATTCAGGTTTGTGTCTTTTTGCCATGGTAGTTTTAAAAAAATGATTCCTGATCCCTGTCCTCCCCTGAGAAGTTCCCAAACAACAACAGAAGTATAGATTTGAAGGGGTCTTCACAACATACTGCAGAAATATACAGCGTTTGCACAATATCTAGAATGCTTAAATTTAAATGAACAGAAAATGCAGTGTTAGGCCTAATCTAAGTCACCTTTTAGTTGCTGTTACTGAAATTCTTAAGTGTTCTAAAAGCATGCATTTCTTGCTCTCCAAATCAATTTTGATATTACAAATTTGGTTGATAAAAGGTAATAGCATTAATGTAATATACTTAGACTTCTGTAAGGTGTTTGACAGATCATTTTGATTTCAAAAAAAGACTTACCTTTTTTAATTGTTGTTCTTCGAAATGTGTTGCTTATGTCCATTCCATTGTAGATATGCACTTGCCACATGCAACGGTACTGGAAGTTCCCCCCCCAGTGGTATCCGTAGGGACCCGGCTCTGGCACCCTCTGGAGTGGTGCATGTATGAATCACTCAGGAATCAGGAGCCATCACCTCCCCCCCCCCCCCCATCAGTTTCTTCTTGGCGGAACTCCAAGAAGAGGGGAAGAAGGGCGGGTCATGGAATGGACATGAGCAACACATCTCCAAGAACAACAGTTATGAAAGGTAACTGTCTTTTCTTCTTTGAGTGCTTGCTCATGTCCATTCCATTGTAGGTGACTTCCAGACAGTACCATCGGAGGCAGGTAGGAGTTCATGGACATGTCAATTGCAACACAGCTCTGCCAAATCCAGTGTCATCTCTGGCTTGCTGGGTGATGGCGTAATGTGTTGTGAATGCGCGTACCAAAGACCACGTTGCGGCCCTGCAGACGTCCTGGATAGGGACGTGCACCAGGAAGGCAGCTGAAAACGCCTAAACCCTAGTCGAGTGAGCCTTTACTATCTGTGGAGGCATAGCCTGTGCCAACTCGTAACAAGTATGGATGCAGGTAGTGATCCAATTCAAAATCCTCTGAGAAGACACCTGAAGGCCCTTCATCCTGTCAGCTATCGGGACAAAGAGCTGGGTCGATCTGCGGAAGGGCTTGGTGTGCTGCAGGTTGAACGCCAGGGTGCTCCAGACACCTAGAGAGTGTGCAGCCGCTTCTCCTCATTGGTCATGTGAGGTTTTGGACAGAACACCAGGAGGAAGATATCCTGGTCGACATGGAAGTGCGACACCACAGTTGGCAGGAGGACCGGATGGGGCAGCAATTGGGCCTTGTAAAAAACTGTGTATGGGGGCTCCAAAGTGAGGGCTTTAATCTTGGAGACACATCTCGCCGAGGTAATAGCTACAAGGAATGCAACCTTCCATGACAAGTGGGAAAGGGAACAAGAAGCCATAGGTTCAAAGGGCAGACCCATAAGCCTGGAGAGGACCAGGCTAAGGTCCCACTGGGGAACAGGGTCCCAGACCAGTGGAAAGAGTCTTTCAAGAACCCGATCAACATCTCATGCGAGAACATCGACCTACCCTGAATGTGATGATGGAAGGCCGATATAGCAGCCAGGTGCACCTTGATCAAAGAGAAGTCAAGCCATTGGTGCTTTAAGTGAAGCAGGTAATCCAGGATGGACTGCAGAGACAACTCAGTTGGGGAGATATTCTGCTCTGAAGCCCAGCAAGAGAAACACTTCCACTTTGCCATGTAAATTGCTCTGGTAGAGGGCTTTCTGCCCTCCAAGAGAACCTGCTGTACCCGACTAGAGCTGGCTTGTTCCTCTGGATTCAGCCACGCAGCATCCAAACTATGAGGCGGAGAAAGGCGAAGTTCAGGTGCAGGAGTAGACTGTGATCCTGCGAGAGTAGGTACAGGTGGCTGGGAAGTGGCCACAGGCTGCAACAGCCAGGTTCATGAGCATGCTGAACCAATGCAGGGGCGATTATAATGACCTGTAACTCGTCCCTTTTGATTTTTGACAGGACTTTACCAATGAGCAGAATTGGTGAGAAGGCGTACATCAGGTCCTCTGACCAAGACAGGAGAAAGGCATCAGATAGCGAGCCTCTGCCGAGCCCTTGGAGAGAACAAAACTGATGACACTTTCTGTTCTGTCTGGTGGCAAACAGGTCCACTTGGGGAGCTCCCCACTTCTGGAAGAGCATTCTGACAATCTCCGAGTGAAGGGACCACTCATGGTAAGAGACGCAGCACCTGCTGAGGCAATTTGCCAGCTTGTTCCAGATGCCGGGGAGGTGCAAGGCTTCCAGGTGGATTGCATGCTGGATGCAGAAGTCCCACAGAGGGAGGGCTCCTGGCGCACAGGTGACAATCGAGTTCCCCCCTGTCTGTTGACATAGAATATGGAGGCCACGTTGTCCATCAACACTTGCACCACCCGGCTGGACTGTTGGGGAAGGAAGACACTGCAAGCTAGGTGGCTGGCTCTGAATTCCCTGACATTCATATGCAATGCAAGCTCCTTTCAAGACCATAACCCTTGAGTCCGCTGTGTACCGAGATGCATTCCTCAACCGAGGTCGGACGAATCTGAAATCAGGGAGACCATGGGTTGTGGGCTTGCGAATGGCACACCTTCCAACACCAGAATCGGGTTGCACTACCACTGCAGAGAGGCAAGTACTCATGGAGGGATCGTGATGACTTTGTCTAGGTGATGTCTGGAGAGTAGACGGATGCCAGCCACATCTGGAGGAGACGCAGCCTGAGTCTCGCATGTCGGACAACATACGTGCATGCTGCCATGTGCCCCAGTAGTCTGAGATAGACCCGGGCATTGGTGAGTGGATGGGCAGTGAAGTGGCAATCAGATCTGACATTGCCCTGAACATGGCCTCTGGCAGGAATGCTCTGGCTTAGGTAAAGTCACGTACCGCTCTGATAAACAATATCTATTGGACTGAGATCAGTATTGATCTTTGTTCATTTAACAACAGGCCCAGAGCTTGACAAGTGGCTTGCAACATCTCGACACTGTGCTGGACCTAGAGCAGCCCTGTGATGAGCCAGTTGTCGAGGTACAGGTAAATCTGGATACCTTGACGTCTGAGGTAGGCTGCCATCACTGACATGCATTTCGTAAACACCCTTGGCACCACTGCTAGCCCAAAGGGAACACTGTGAACTGGTAGTGGGTGGTCCCAACTATGAAATATAGGAACCGTCTGTATGCATGAAATAGCAATGTGTGAAAGTAAGCATTTTTCAGATTGAGGGAGGTATACCAGTCTCCTGGATCCAGGGAGGGAATGATGGAGGCTGTGATAAATGAAGGGGTGGGGGATAGCTACCTTTTATGGACCCAGCCAGCAAGTTAGCTATAAAATCCCTCTTAATAGCTGTTCTCTACTTGCTTTACCTGTAAAGGGTTAAAAGTCTCTCTGCTATGCACAGGTAAAAGGAAGTGAGTGGACACCTGGCCAAAAGAGCCAATGGGAAGGCTAGAACTTTTTAAAATTGAAACAAGACTCCCTTTTGTCTGTCTGTCTGTTTTTTGTTCGCCAGAGAGAGAGAACAGGGCAGCAACTATGCTGTAAGAAGCTTGGGCCAGGTATGAAAAATCATCGGTATCATACCTAGAAACTACTCACTTGAAACCCCAGATATGTAAGTAGATCAGGAAATGTCTAGGAAGATGCAATTAGGTTTCTCTCTCTTTATTTCTTTATGGCTTGTGGACTCCTCTGTGCTAACCCCAGATGCTTTTGTTTTGCTTGTAACCTTTAAGCTGGACCTCAAGAAAGCTATTCTTGGTGTTTAATTCTTATAGTTGCTCTTTTTTTTTTTCTTTTTTTTTTAAATCTAGCAATGGCCTGAGTTTTCAGATTTTTTTTTTTTTTAAATAAAATTTACCTTTAAGAACAGAATTGGATTTTTGGGTCCTAAGAAGTTTATGCACATGTTGTTTTATGGTGGCAACAGCTAATTTTCTTTATTTTTCTTTCTCAGCTCTTCCCCGGGGGAGGGGGGGGGTGGAAAGGGCTCGAGGGTACCCCATAGGAAGGAACTCCCAAGTGCGCCTTCCTGGGTTCTCAAAGGGGTTTTGCACTTGGGTGGTGGCAGCATCTACCCATCCCAGGTCAGAGAAAAGCTGTAACCTTGGGAGTTTAATACAAGACTGTAATGGCCAGTATTAATTTTTAGAATCCTTGTGGGCTCCCACCTTCTGCCCTCCAAGTGCTAGAGTGGGGAATAAGCCTTGACAGAGGCCAAGACCACCATGTGAAACTTCAACTTCTTGAGGTATTTGAGGCTCCGCAGATCGAGGATGGGTTGTGCCCCCCCCCACTCTTGGCTTTTGGGATAAAAGGTACAGAGGGAATTCCTCCACGGCTTCCACCTGCAGAAGGCCCTGCACCTCCTAAGCAACGAGATGCTTGTGAGAAGGGTCCCTGAAGAGAGATGTGGGGGGATAGAAATAAACTGTAGGGTATATCCCCCTGCTACTATGCTGAGGACCCACTGGTCTGATGTTATAGAGGCCCAGGCAAGGAGGAAGGGGGACAAACTGTTAGAAAATAACAGGGGAGCAGGATCCAGGACACAGGCTGGAAGGTTGTCCTTGGGTGTATGCTCAAAATGCTTGCTTGTTACCTGGTTGGTTATGAGTGGAGCTCAAGTGAGCTGTGGGTGCTGGCTGATGGCCTTGCCAGCGCTTATAGCCCTTGCGGAAGGGCTCTGACTGAGGTTGGTTTCCAAACCTGTGGGGCTGTTGCAGCTTAAACTGCTTCCTCGCTGGCCCAGCATGTAAAGGCCCAGGAAGAGCAAGGTAGCCCTAGAGTCTTTCAGGCCATGTAATTTACCGTCTGATTGCTCCAAAAACAGTGCCACGACATTTAATGGGAGGACCTGGATGGATTGCTGAACCTCCATCAATAGGCCCAACAACTGCAACCAGGACGTCCGCCTCATTGAAGTTACCAAAGCCATGGTCTGGGTCGAAGAATCTGCCGCACCTGAGGCCGCTTGGAGGGCTTCCCTGGCCACAGCTCTGCCCTCGTCGAGGATAGCCAGAAATTTATTCCTGGACTCCTCTGGCAGCAAATCTGTAAATCTGGCCATGGACTGCCAAATTTAAATCATAATGGCCAAGTAAGACCTGATGGTTGGCCACTCTCAGCTAGAGGCTGGACGTAGAATAAATTTTCTAACAAAGATCGAGCCTCTTTCCCGCCTCGTTCTTAGGTGTCGATCCTGGTTGGTCCTGCCTATTGCGCTCATTGGCCGCTGACACAACTAGTGAGCTTGGGACAGGGTGGGTATAAAGATACTTATACCCTATAGTGGGGATTTTTCTTTCTGCCTGCTTGGAGATGGGGGGCAGGAAGGAGGGTGTCTGCCACAGAGCCGTAGTAATTTTTACTACTTTCTTGTGCACTGGCAATGCCACCTTGGAAGTGGCTGCTGCACTTAGCACATTGAACAGGGAGTCTGAGGGCTCCACCAGTTCCTCGGCTTCCAGCCCCAGGTTAGAGGCAACTCTCTTCAAAAGCTCTTGGTGGGCCCTTGCATCATCCTGAGGAACCAAGTGAGAGGGCCCTGCTATTGCCTCATCAGGCGAAGATGATGATGAGGCAGGTACAGATGGGTCTGCCAACTCTGCTGCTTCTGATAAGGGAGCTTGGCTGAGGCTGGCCAGCCCTGGGGAGTCTGCTCTGACTTTGCGACCGAGTCACGGTGCAGGCAGACCAACCTATGCCCCTGTGATGGGTGGGGAAATCCCCCATGTGTTCCATAGTTGCCAGGGGGCCAGCCACTGGCCCTGGTGCAATGCTACCCCTGGTAGCCCAGAGGGGAATGCCAATGCCCCTGGTGGTTGGCATTGGCCTGCGAGCAGGGTCTCCTCCTTGCTGTCTGAGCCCGAGGAGGGAGAGACTTGTCTGGGGGACCGGGATGGTACCGATGCTACCTATCTACCCCGATCCCGTCAGCTCTGGCTGTGGACATCCATTGAGGACCTGTAGGGGGGCAATGGCTCTTGGTGCTGTGACCCCAATGACCAATGGTAGCGTTCGGCAGATCAGTGATGGTAACCTGATGATCGATGCCTCACAATTAGAGAGCGGTGCCGCTTTGTAGATTGGGAACAGGAGCGAGAAGACTGACTGTCAGAGACTGTCAGTGTGCTCACGGTGAACTGTACTGGTGATCTGGCGACCAGGCTCCGGCATCTCAACCCTCTGGAATGGTGCTGTGAGAGCGGCTTGGGCGCTCCTGGCACTGGTGCTCTGGGCTTTGGTGCTGTGCATCTGTGCCAGGCTGCTGGCGATCGATGCCTAGAGCCCAAGGAACGGTGCCTAGAATCTGGGGACTGACGCCAGGGACTCTGGCAGGCCAGCTCCGCATCCGGGGGTTGGTGGCGCTGTTCAGGCAAATGCTGACGGGGCACCCACTGTGGTGAGGAGCAGTGCCGCACTAATGGAGACCGCTGAAAGGGTCTCAAGGCAGGTTTACCCCTTGAATGGGGAACCTCAGCGGCCAGCGTGGGCAGCACCGGAAGGGACAGTATGTCCTGAGTGGATGAAACCACCAGGTGCTGAGCACCTCTGCCACTTCCTGGGATGGGGCAGGTCTTGACAGCTCAATGGGAGTTAGAGCCTGGCCACCATCCAGAGGGGAAGAGCTGCCCCATGCAGGTCTACTCTCCTCCAGCTCTCTCCTTCCCTTTACGGGACATAGGAGAACGCCCCCTCCTGGCCATACTTTGCTCTTTAGCTGGTATAGGGGATGGGGAATGGTGCCAGTCAGAGGTTGGTGCCGGCTTGGAGCAGAGTCCGATCTTGCCGGCTCTGAGGCCAGTGCAAGGGCTGACTCCATAAGGAGCGCTCAGAGACGAATGTCCAGCTCCTTTTTAGTTCGCAGACTGAAGCTCTTGCAAATGTGACACTTGTCACTCATGTGGGTTTCCCCTAAACACTTCAGGCAGCTTTCATGGGGATCACGGATTGGCAAGGGTTTTTTGCAGCTGTCACAAGGTTTGAAGCCCGGGGACCAGGGCATGCCCCATCCCTAGGCTGAGTCCCGCACAGGACTAACTGACTATTTTTAAATTAACACTAAGGAAACTAGTAACTATACAACTTTGAACAACTATATACAACAAATTCACTACTGGACACAGTACAGACAGGAAATCTTGCGAAGCAAGGAGACATTCCATCACAGTCACAGGCAGTAAGAAGGAACTGAGGGATGGGGGAGCCGGTGGCATCCCTTATACTGGTGCATACGTGTGCCACTCCAGAGGGCACCAGAGCCAGTCCCCTACAGATACCACTGAGGGAAAAACTTCCGGCACCAGTGCACGTTGTGAGCACACACACACCTATAATGGAATGGAATGGAATGGATATGAACAAGCACTCGAAGAACTCCTCTAAAGATATAAAATTAACATGGAACACATGAAATGGATTAAAAGCTGGCTACCTGCTAGGTCTCATATGTGATTGAAAATGGGGAATCATCATTGCACAGGTTTGTTTCTAGTGGAGTCCTATGGGGATCGGTTCTTGGCCCTATGCTATTTAGTATTTTTAAGTAAAGACCTGGAAGAAAACATAAAATCAACACTGAATGTTTGCAGATAACACAAAAATTGGGAGAGTGGTAAATAATGAAGAGATCAGGTCACTAGTACAGAGAGCTCTGGATTGCTTGGTAAGCTGGACTCAAGCAAATATGTATTTGACCAAATGTAAATGTATACATGTAGGTAAATATACATATTTAGGAACAAAGAACATTGGCCATACTCATAGGATACAGGACTCTATTCTGGAAAGCAGTGACCCTGAAAAAGATTTTGGGTGGAGATCGATAACCAGCTGAACATGAGCGCCTGATGCAATGCTATGGACTAAAGGGCTAATGCAATCTTTGGATGCATAAATGGGGGAATCTTGAGTAGGAAGGTTATTTTACCTTTATACTTGGTACTGGTGCAACCAGTGCTGGAATACTATGTTTAGTTCTGGTGTCCATAATTCAAGAAGGATAATTATAAATAGGAGAGCGTTCACAGAAGAGCCAGCCAAACAATTAAAGGATTAGAAACATACCTTATACCAGATTCAAGGAGCTCAATCTATTTATCTTTACAAAGAGAAGGTTAAGGGTTGACTTGATTACACTTTAAGTATCTATATGGGAATATTTAATAATGGGACTCTTCAATATAGAGGAGAAAGATATAACATGATTCAATGGCTGGAAGTTGAAACTAGACAAATTCAGACTGGAAATAAGGCATAAATGTTTTATAGTGAGTAATTAACTCTCAGAACTATTTTCCAAGGGTAATGTTGGATTCTCCAATGACCATTTTTAAATCAAGATTGGATGTTTTTCTAAAAGATATGCTGTAGGAATTATTGTGGGGAAGTTCTATGGCCTGTGTTTTACAGGAGGTCAGACTAGATAATCACAATGATCCCTTCTAGCTTTGGAATCTAGGGATCCATGCTCTGGCACAAAAAAGAAAAAAAGGTAAAAAAACCTAAACATTGGATTTATTGTGCAAATGTTGAGAGCTAAACTGTCAAACAAAGGCACCTAAGTTGTATCTACAAAATTTGCACATATTCAGCCATGTAACAGAAGTATGCAAAGCATCCATTTGTGTATGCATTAGCATAGTTTGGAGGCACATCTTAGGGTAAGTCTACACTGCAGCTGGAAGTATAAAATTTCCTGCTCAGGTAAAGTGTACGCATGGCTAGCTTTGAGCTAAAGTGCTAAAAAATAGCGACATACAAACAGCAGCATGGGTTGCTATAGTACGTTTTGTATTGCGTTCCTTCCTATCATCTGTCCCTATTTCCTTGAGCCCAGCTTACCAAGCGATCCAGATCTTTCTGTATTAGTGACCTGACCATTTCGTTATTTACCCACTTTCCTCAATTCAGGGCAGGGTGGAGATGAGGAGGAAAATGTATTGGAAAATCATAAGGTAATTGAGGAAGGTAAACTGTAGAAAGGTCGACATTTTGCCTAATGACACAGACAGTGTCCTTTTAATTATCTTCACAGTTTTTTCCTTTTCAAAATATCAGAAATGACTATTTAAACAAAGCTGCTTACTTTATATGGGTGCAAAATAGTTAAGTGAACCAATAAACTTTTTTAGTGAACTCATAATTCAGAAATATCCAAAGCAATTTTATTAAATTTGAAAAAAGCTTTACTTTGGACAGGATATATATGCCAAGTTTTAGTCCAATGTGAATTTTTATGGCATAGTTATGAACATCTGAGAAACAGCATTTATAATAGAAATACTGACAACTTGAAGAAATCCTAGAAACAAACTCCAGTTACACTGAAAAAAATTCTTTAAATAAGAACCAAGCATGTAAAATTTTCCTTAAGAACAAAATTTGTTACATTAAATATATTTTACACAAACACACATGCACATCCCCCTCTTCTATTTTCCACAGCAATTACACACCGCCCACATTCAATATCCTTTTACCACAGCCTGCAAAGTTCAGCACAAGCATAGGTTAGTCAGTATCATCTGTAAAGTAATCTACGCCAGTTTTTAATGCACAACGGAAATCTGGTTTGCTCCCAGCTGCTGGTATAATAATTACTGTCCTATGGTTGCTACGAGATACTAACTTTTTTTTCCCCAAGACTACTAAAACATTTCTGTGCTCACAGGCAAAAGGATGCTGGGAAAAGCAATAAAATGAATCCAGCTGTAGCTCTCCAGCGGAATTCAAAGCCAGATGACAGCTGTAGAGAAAATGAAAACCAAAAAGCTTCTCTCTTCTTCAAAGCTTCTCTCCTCACTTTTCCCTTCTCCCTTCTCTGCCTGGGAGAGAATTCAGCACTGTTTTGCAAACACTGTTAAAAATGTTCTGCTTTCAGTATTCTGAATGATTATACAGAAGGAAGGATAAAAGACCACATTTCCCTTACTTGTATTTTGCATCCATGAGGCCTGAAATTTTGCTGCCTGATTCTAACCAACAGGTGAAGGTTTTAAGTAATTTTTTTTTTCATTTGAGTAAGTGAAACAGATCTCAATAAATTTAAAGTAACCACCTTCTGCTTTAGCTATTTCTTAGACTGATGGAGCAATTTTCAGATTTGGCAGTAAAGCCTTCACTACAATCAATCACATGTATTTTTTGGCCTAGATTCTGAAAGTGTTGAAATGTTGTCAGGATTAGTTTGAATATTTTTAAACAGTTTAAGGAAAAATAAATAGGACATATGACATATATTCCTTCTCCTAAATCTGCTTTGCCTAACCACAATGGAACACTAATGTTTTTTGGTGTCAGATTTGGTATACAAATTCATAAACCATAACAGGAGGTGGTCTACCTTTGAAAAAGCAAATAGGGAGAGATTAACACAAATTATTAGCTGATTTAATCAGAAAAAAATAGTAATTCCTCTTCCTTGTTTAGTATGCACTACCCCGCACACAGAACTGCTATATTAAATTTAAATAAGGAATACGGATGACTGTCACATTTACTGCTTTGAGTTAAACCTAATTAATATGCTATATGCAAATAATTTGTGTAGGAATTTCTTAACCCTGTAATACATGAAACAAATGAAATTACAAACAACATAGTATCGCTGCTGAATTAGATTGCAGTTACTTGTAAGAGGCCATGTGTAACTTACTTCATACATATCTACAAAATTTGCATATATTCAGCCATGTAACAGAAGTATGCAAATGTGTACTTCATACACAAATGGATGCTTTACTTCATTTTCACACAAAAACCTGGACACTCATTAAACATTATCTTTACAAAAAGGAACATGACCAACTTACATCCTGTCTGCTGCAGTAAGACCATTTTAGATAATGTGCGTGAATCACAAGCCTTTTTGCTTGTGCAGGATTAAGTGCTTTGGCTAAAAACCTGAAGCACTTAATCCTGACAACAACAATCAAGCACTTCCTTGGAGTCAAAGAATATGACAATATTTCTGTTTTTAGCCATCAAATTTAAATTTTCCTCTGTCTTTACCTGTAGCAGGAAACTCAAGGAAGAACTTCCTGTCTTAAAAGTACATCAAAACTGTAGTGAAACAGTGTTGGTGGCCTGTTGATCACACCAATATACCTGAACAACAAAATCTGTCGGGCATTGTTACATATTTGATGTACGTATCTCGCAAGTCTCAAAATCAAAATTTAAAATAAGCATATCAATTTGAAATAAATATGCAAGTATTCCAACAATACTGTATGCTTAGACTTCACTATCAGATGAAAACAGATGAAAAAATCTTGATTAGTTCTTCACTTTTGGTTTATGATTCTTAACTTCTTCATTTAAAAATCAAAAAATCACCCCTGTATCTATAAATTTATATTTGGTAGAGGAAAACAACTATGGCCAGCCACTTAAAACTGCAGGTACACCGAATGCAAAAACATGCACTTCAGCTGAGCCCACATGTCCTATATTTAAACAAGAAAATCCGATAAATACATGCCTCATTGCTTAGCGTCCCACACATGAGCAATAATTGGGTCTGTGTGCACCCACTATACTCTCAGGTAAAAATTTGTCCTTTAGAGTCTCTATACATATGTTTGCTTTTTATGTTTGTATGTGGAGATATATACACACACACACACCCCCCCACCCACCCACCAACCCACCATTTATGACTGCACTAACCTTTTTATATAAATTTACATTTGGAATTAATGTAGTAACTAGTTAATAAATTGTACTTAAAATGTTAAGTTGAACCTACTGTAAGAAAACTGTTTTTGAAAAATAAATAATGTCAGCTAACCACTTATGGTGGTGAATTGGTATTTTATGGTGCTAAACAATAAAAACATGCACACTGAGTGCTAGCAGTGAAAGTCTTCAGATATAACACACAAGTGATTTAATAAATGGTAGCATTAGTCTCACTGTAATCAATAAATATAGCTGTACCATTCTTTCACTTAATAGCAGTTTGGGAAAAACTGAAGTGCTGGTTTTTTCTTTAAAGTATGTTTACGATTTCAATACTTCACAATTGAAAAGTAAATATTAAGCTATATAGTCTGAAGGGCAAATGAAAATGATCTCAATTGAGAAAGAACCTGTTAGATTTGGTTGTCAGCTGGGAGTTTTCTTAAGTTTCTTCAGAGTTCTTCATTTACACAACCTACCTTCTCTCCCTCATTAATTCTAGATAGGTATCCTTTAGCTTTTGTATTGGAAGGTATGAACTCATTTTCATTTTTTAAAATATTTAATTATTCATGTTCTGTGTTCTGTCTTGCCTTTACTAAAATTGTGTGTGGCCAAACTTGCATTCTTTATACTAATAATATTCCTATGGATTTCAGTAGCAGCAGAGCTTATGCTCTAACATACATTTCTTTCATTTAAACCAAAAAGCCATCTGAACATAAAGTTACAGACCCTTAAAAAAAAAAGTTATAAAGCAAGAAGTTCAGTTATCACCAAACTTAGCTCCCACACATTAGAGGGATTTTATAACTGTGTAATGTTGTTATATATCATCTTTTAATAGCTCTACACTAGTAGTAGTGTAAAGTGAGTCCAGAGATGATAACGTAGATTTTTACTATGAATTTCTAGGGTTTTGATAGGTTTACATAACTAGTTATTTTATAATAAAATGTATTATATGCTAAACATTGTATTACACATTTTACAATATTTACTATATGCTTAATATTATGATATTCTTACTGCACATGTACACAATCCTTTTGTGGGATTTGTGTAGTACAAAATAATTTGAGAAGACTGCAAAACCTTGTTAAAAAGGTGGATTAACAGTTAAGAACCTACTACAAATATCAGCAAAACATCTGAAATCTCAGTGAATTTGTCTAGCATCCCAACAAACAAAAAATAATATGAACTACAGAATTCTGGTTTATGGTAAAAATAGTTGCTACTGTGCTGTGATGTGAATTTCAGGACACTACCGTTTGTAGCAATATCTTTATCAATTTGAATACAAGTTCGCCACCTTGTATTTTAACTACAGATTGCGAGGATGAACTCTGTATTGGACATATTACAACAAAATTTTGGTTTAAAGCAAGTGGATTATGCCTCAAAGATTAAAATAAATATTTTAGCATTTTCATCTCTGAGCAAAGAACAGTTCAGATTAGGTCAATTTGGGGCTTATCTTTTAGATGTCTCTGCCAATATTTTAAACATGCTCCTGCTCCTCTATTCCCCCCTCCTCCCAATTTTTTTTTTTAAACTAAAGGCTTATTGTGTACATATACTGAGTCATTAAAATTTAAGCATGTATCAAAAGAAAGTACTACCTAATAATTGGAAGATATGCCTGGACTAGAACAGTGGAATGGGGATGAAGCCTTTTAAGATTTAGCGCAATAAAACTGGATGAGCTCTGTCTCTCCAGATATTTAGCACAGGAGCTTTTGTCAAGGAAGTGATTATAGACCTTTTCATATAACATACCTCCCAGAGTCCAGAGCTGGAGTACTTGCCTTGATGGAAGAGAGGTTAGGCTCTCAAACAAGGGGGGTGTAGTCTAGAGGGTTAGGGTTGAAGAGTAAGAAAATTACATGGTACAATCAATGAAATCATCTAGTGGTGCTGCTGTTATGCTAATCCTGCAATGAAGTAACATAAAAAGAGCACCGAGCCCTACAGAAGCATTGCTGTACAGAATCTGGTTGAAATTTTAACTATAATCAGCCTAGCACATCTTAGCGTGCGACAGATTCCCCAACCCTTCCAGTCCGTAGAACACATATGGATAAACAGAAAGTTCAAAATTCAGTCAGAATTTGCCTTGTGCTGCAGCTTCAGCAAGGAACTCCTCATACTTCAAAGGAGGAGAGCTGATGCATTTTGTTCTGCTCCACGTGTGACATTAGTGCCAATTATTTATGGTTATGTGCAAATTAGATTAAACTTAAACTTCTGATCAACCCAATCTGTTCTGAGCAGTGGAGGTGGTAGAACACGGAGCTGAACAAAACTTGGCAGTTGTGTCTTGGGTAGGTGGGTCCTCAAGGGTATCTAGAAGCATAGCGGGGTGGGGTGCTGCTGTGATTCCTACGGATAATGGTACTGGAAGTCAGGGAAATCGTAGGTGAGATTGGTGCAGCTGACTGTGGGAAGGAGAAAGAGCACGCAGGTGCCTGAAACTAATATTGGGCCCCTCACCCTGTGGTAGTGGTGCTTCCTCCTCAGGTGCTCCTTTCTTGCTGGGATGCAGCAAGGGGAACTGCAATAGAGGGGGTGTCTGGCTGCCTGTTCAGAGACAGAGTGGCCAAAACAGAACATACAAATAAATGTTTGCAGCCTTCCCATAGCATAGCAAAACATGACGTGCAGGAATGTGAGACAGGGTGCCAAATGCAAGACTGCATGGAACCTGACAGTTCTGAAAGGGACTGCTGGTGAAATACCCAGAACGGAGATTATTTTTATGATACCAACTTCATACTTCCTTAACCTCCCCAACAAATGGCATCTAACTCCACCACTACTTCACACACTTTAACAACAGTGAACTACAGACCTCCTCTACCCCATGTGAAGCTGTAAGTGTGCTCTGATCATGCCTCTTCCTGCCCTCAATGCACTCTCTACTCTAGGGAAGTAGGAAATGAGGGTGTAGTGCTGCCTATGCCAGCCTACGATTCCTCCATACTGAGGGAATCCTGAGCTGCCCAGTTAATGCATCTTTCCAGAATGTCATCCCTGGTGGCTAGAGTAGTTGCTCCAAATAATTAATAAGCCTTAATTTCCCCCTCTAATATTCACATGATTGTAGAAGTTTTGGTTTCACTAGCAATGTACAGTCCTTGTCTGAAAATGTAAGTGGTCTACCCAATAAACACGTCTTTTTCTGTCTCATCTGCTGTGTGAATTTCTTCATTACCAAAATATCCCTTACTTTACTATGCCATGCAGATAGAATGGGAGAAGTTTTTTTTGCTATTTGTTTTGCCACCAAGAGACAGATCAGAAATATGACTACAATAGGGATTGCTAGTCATGATGGCACTTTACACTGTGTGTTCTGGACTCTATGCGATACTGTACTCAGATGAATTTTATTTGTACACTAATCTCAAACTAATTGCATGAATAGGGGTAACAACCATCTTTTGGGAAGGCAACTGACTCTCAACTCTCCCTATAATACAAGTAATTCTATTATAAACTTGTCTAAATTATGTTAAAATATATAAAATTTTATAAAGTGATTTTCCCTAACAATATTATAAAGATTATTGTTCCTTCTATCTATACTTTATAACAGTGCTCCCAGTCTGTAGTGTGTTTCCCCTCGAAGGGGTGGGGGTGGGGGGGGGCGGCACATAGGAACAGTTGGGGGTGAGGGGACACGTGTCAGGGACCGGGGGGGGGGGGGGGGGCAGGAAGGGAGCACCACACAGCCCTGCTCCACCCTCAGCTCCACTCCACCCTCAATTGCAGCTCCACTCTGTCCCCAGCTGCAGCTCCACTCCATCCCCATTCCCTCTCTGTCCTCAGGCCCGCTCCTGCTCCTTCCCAGTTCTGACCCCAAGCTCCTCTGCTAGCCAACTCCGCTGTAACGGACCAGAGGGTGGGCAGAGAGAGATTCCATTACTGGTAAGGGGGGGGTGGGTGTGACAGGAAAAGTTTGGACACCACTGCTTTAGGGAATTTCCATCTTTAAATCCCTATTTTATTGTGTGATAAAATTAGATTGCTCTTGCCTATCCACTTGCACTACAATCCTTTCTATACATTGGAATTATATTAGCCCCTCACTAATAGTTTGTTTCTTAACCAGGACCTCAAATTATACAGGTAGTCTGCTAATCTTATCTTTGTCATTTTGTGCATTTTATATTCTAGCTCAGTATATTGGTAAAAAGGCAATGTGCAGCACGAGAGTTTAACATCTAAAGACAAAAATCTTTCCTTCAAAAAGTTGCTTTAGAATACCATCAGTTGTCTGAGTGACACTGAAGTCTTTAAGGAGAACCGCATATACAAAAAAAGAATCTTTTATTTAAATGGGATATCTGAAAAGGCGAAAAAGTAAGTAAGATTTTCTTTGTATTTGCTACATAAAATAGTGGGACTTACATGGCACACTTATAAATGAAGAAAAGCACCTATGCTTTATTCAGAGGTGACATGGGTTTTTAATTATATAACAACTTGGTAGTTATTACTACATATCAATTCCAGAGTACTCAATGGTGTCTCTGAATAAAGTGCCGTAATTTTTTGGTGGCAAATTTTAAGGAAGCTTTTAAACATCTAATCTCATTGTTGTCTACCGAAATTGCTCAAGAACAGTTCAAATAAAAATTAATCCTGTAATGTTGCTAGGGTCAATAAAACCTTTAGAAGATGTTTAGGGACAGCTTTAATTGGGGCACCAGCTTTATTTAAAATTATCTGAAGTTTTCCAATATGACTAACCTGTTTGGATTGGACTCTTCCCACCATTTACTCTATGACTCTTTTAGGTTGTGTTGCACACCCTCCAAAAAAACAAACCAAACCAAAAACCACATGACCCTAATCATGCCCAGTGCCAGCAGAGTATACAACACCACAATGCTATTCTGGTCAGCAAATAAAACTGTATATTTTTGAAAGACCCAGGCTCCTCTGCTTTTCTTTAAATGTTACCAGAGGATCAGACTTTGTTTCAACAGGACACACATTCCCCTAGAACAGACAACAAACATAAAAATTGGACTTTTAAAATGTCAAACCATCTCCTTGTTTAATATACATTACAAAGATAAGAGAGAGGCTGGATTATAAGGTACTTTCCAAAATACTGAATCTAGAAAACTCACTTTAATTAAACTTAAAATACTATAAGTACTAGGAAGAAGCAGCAAAATAAAATTACAGAAGTCAATCAACTGTCATTTGCTCTAAATTATGCAATTGGCATAAAAGTTAAAACACTTACTTGAAAGCCATCCTCAGCCACTTCAGTGTCACTGTGCAATGGTGGACAACCTGTGGAAAAATGAAAAGGGCAAAAATAAACAACATTTGTTTTACTTCCTTCACTATATATTGCTTCAATCATTCCATCTGAACCTCCAATAACAACTTAGGATATAAAAACTGAGCTAAATACATAGACCTTTAAATAAGTAGATCAACTGCTTTATCATTTATGCTGTTGAGCCTATAATACAGGTTCCTAGTACTTCTGCTGCTCTTGTCAGCATGGTCTTCTAACTAGCTTGCAGTTCTGCTTTGCTGTGTTCTTACCACTGCATATTTCTAGTCACCTATTTATTTGCTTTACTCTCCTTGTCTTGTAAAAGCTTCTCCCCCCACCCCGCCCCAGAAATCTCTACCATGAATCAGAATTCATAGATACTAAGGTCAGAAGGGAATTAAGAAAGCACCCTTTTTTGGATTAAATATTTTAAGCATTAATATATTTTGTGCTACTCCCTCATACTAAAATCTTGCAACTCCCAGAATTATGCCTTAAGCTGAATGAATTGGTAAAAAGGCAATATGGTGCGCATATCTAAAGACAAAAATATTTCCTTCAAAGTTTCTTTGGAATACCATCAATAAGTGCACACAGACAATACACAAGGATCCACATTAAAGGGAAAAAAAGTGTGTGCTCAAATGTTCATTGATTAGTCTTGCATTTTCTCTCAGAGCTCAACTCATGACAAGTCTTTTTAATAGAACAAAACAATTCGCATTCTTCCTTTTACTAGCACTGCTTCATGCACATAAAAAAAATAATCTCAGAAGGATATCTATATAGAATATTAAACTCTCCATTGTTTGACTTTCCCTTTTATACGTCTGAAAGGTACACTCACTCCCTTTTCCATTGGCAAATATTTTTTTGCCTCCTCCCCATTTATTATGTTTCTACCTCAAAACAGTCTTTGTTTTACTGTCTTTCTTATGCATCAGTTTCTATGATACAAGCACAGCTGTGGGACTTTGTGTCAATTAGACCAGTGCTTAAGATTTTACATGAGACATTTTCTCCACAGATCCTACATAAAATTCATGCATGCACTTACTTCGACAGTGTCTGCTAAAAAAAAAATACTATGAACGAAGCATCTCAGCAAAGAAAGTGATCTTAAAGGTGTCTGACCATTCAGCTACATAGTTCACATGTTAAGAACATATAATTTGACATGCCCCTAGAGATACTAGCATGAATCCATTAATATATACAAAACAGTATCAACCAATGGGAATGATAGACTTGTAGTTAAAAAAGCATAGGACTGGGAATTTATGGATATGGTCAAACCAGTTACATCGCAGGCCTCTGGTATGATCTGGGTAAGTCACTAAACCTCTCTATGCCTCTGTTTTCTCATTTGTAAAATGGAGATAATGCTTCTTCATTACACAGGCATATTTTGGGAATTAGTTCATTAACAAAATATTAGGATCCTTAGATGGAAAGTACTAGAGAAATTCAAAGTATTATTAAACTGTATAACCATTACAACCACAGTCTACTGTAGAACAATGCAAATATTTAAGTACTTAACAGCATTACATCAAAATACTTTTTACGGTGTCATTTCACAGGGTTAATACGGATATGTTTAAAAAACAAAACAAAAAAACCCCAAACCAAGACACACACCTTGAGAGAGATCTTCTACAGCTCTACGGATGCCTCTGTCAAATGCTCGTGCATCAGCAGGACTCTGAAATGTGAGGCCAAACTTCTTGTCATCAATCTTCCAGTGGTGAAAAGTTGGGGTAACTTTGTTGTAAATGAGGTCCTTCTTTAATGCACATTCCAAAACCACCTTCCAGAAATGAAGAGGAAAAAAAAAATTGTAATTCTCTGAAAATATCACAAATTTCACAAAGAAAGGATATTCAATATACATCTTTGGAACTGTACTTGAAAAATGACTTCTTAAATACAGTTAACAAGTCCTTGTTTAATTTCTTCCCAGTACAAACAAGCAGTTTCAACTAAGGCCAGGTCTACATTAGAAACTTCTGCCAATATAGCAGTGTCACTAAGGAGTGAGATTTTTCTTTAGTGACATTTCTATACAAGCAAGAGCCCTAGCGTTGGCATCATTTTCCAGCATGAAAATGCTTTTGCCAGTATAGCTTTATTTTGCTTGCCAAACCAGTATAAGCTATACGGGCAAAAACACTTTTTTTGCCTGTATAAGCTGCATCTACACAAGGAGGATTTTGCTGGCAAAGCTCTATTACAAAACTTCTGAGTGTAGGCTAGGCCTACCTTGAATACTGTGTCAAAGCCATTTATCTCCACCTTCTACAGGAGAAGTCACTGAGCATAGAAATTAATATAGTAGCAGGAATGAATATCTGTAAGTAAGCCAAACCTACTTAAAACGTTAAAGAAAATTTAAAAGCTGAAAACAAGCAGGATACAGACAGCTGTAGTTTTGCACTCTATTTGCTAAAACAGCCAGAAATATCATTAAAAAAATATCTATGATTTGTGTTGTACTACATTTGGAATAAAAACAGTGTTAATATTAAGAGAAAGAATATAAATAAACATCTGACCACAAAAATACTCCAGGCATATGCAGGCAGTTTGTCCAGTTATGAAACAAAACAATCTTCCTATCACTCTGCCATTTTTCTGTTTTAAAGTTATCACACAGTAAAGTTCAGTTATATTACATTTGTTGCTTAAAAACGTCAATAGTGAACAGCCTGTAACAGGGGCCTTCTTATTTCATGTTTTTGCAGAGCTGTTTAAATTTAAAGCACTTCATAATAAGTTGTTACATGCTATTTTTTTCCTTTAACCCTGTCAGATAGTCTTTTCAGAATGCTAACTTCAGCATTTGTTTTGTACTACATTTTGTTACACATGTACAACACAGATAGGAAATATAAAATCTCTTATAGTAAATGGGAAATAAGGATTATTTTGAACACAGTACTTGGTTAAAGATAAGATTCAATCAATGTTTTCTGCAGATCATTTTTACCCACTAATTATAAATACCTCTTGAAATCAAAATTATGTTTCCTTCCACCCCCCAAGCTTCCCTCATCACAAAAGCATCTTTGCCATTGGATTGCACTATATTAGGTTCTTATGCCAATCTCTGGCATTTTTCTGATGACAAAGTCCTATATTTAAAACAGCTCTGAAATAGACAACATTAATTATTAGACTACCTATTTTAGCCTTCCTTCTCCTCCCAATACAGGATTGTTCCTCAGTCTTTTTTAAATGCTTTGTCTAGTCCATTTTGAAGTATGTGATGTGATGGAACTTCCTTTGCTTCTCTTGGGAAACCGTTACACAGTTAAGGTGAATTTCGGACTATTTATTTTCCTATTTGGCTTTTGTATTCTTTATTCATCCCACTTTTCAGAATTCAATTGCCTTCTATTGCTACTCCTCTCTATGCAATATTAATTTTAATTTAGATCTTTTACTCTTTCCTCACATATGAATCTCTTCAGATTCAAAATTATTTTTGTTGCTCTTCTGTCAACTCCCTACAAATGGTTGATATTGAGGTACTCTATTCTAGGTATAACTGTCTATGAAGAGAGAAATTATGGCCTCTGTATACCTGCCTTTACATGTGCATCAAAAAACCCGCAAACCAGCCGTTGTCTATTTTTAATTTGCAGCCCACTATCACCCTATGTCACTTTTGGTACTAGTGCTTTGTAAGTTTTTTCCTCCAGCTCAATGTCTTCATTTTGGATTGTTCCTCTTCTTCCCCCAGTATTAATATTTCTTCTTCATTTTAATAATATATCACCAGCTCCATCTGTATTATTTGTGTGTCTTATGCTGTTCAAAATGCCCCCTAATCTGGAACCAAAATTATGTTGTTTATACTCTCATCCACAACGAAAGATGTGAAGTACAGGAACACTGATTCCTGCAGTACCTGACTGGACATCTGCTCCCAGCTGTGTTAATCTAAACACCATGAGATAAATTTAAATGAAGGAGGGGAGAAAAATCAGTGCTTTAATTTTGATGCTAACATGTGACGGAAGTCTATTTTGAGACAAACGTCCTTTACAGTAGCATTAACCACCTTGCACCGAAAACTAGCATTTCTGGATGGCAAGAATGCTTACACAAGAGACATTAGCACTGAGTCAACCTCCAGGCTGCCTATAAATTATAATGCTATTCACAAATCCAGACTGTCACCTGATCAAAAGAAAGGGGGTTTGGCGATTTTTTTTCTTTTGCTAAACTGTTTTATGGAATATCTGTTTTCTATAGTGCTCAATATATTTCTCTACGTGAAATACATATAGATCCCCAACCCAGTTTAGATACTAGGATAAAGTCTAAGTTGCAAGCCCATAGCCAGATATCCAAATTACTCCTGATACCCTACGTAAACCCAAAGGCCCTGTTTTCCCCTCTGTAGCATGGCCAGAAGAAGCAGAATGTCAAGAAAGCCTCCCCCATTTTCTTAAGCCCACAGATAACCCTCTGTGCTAAAGGCAAGTAGTTGGGGATTTTCAGGAGTTCCACCTCCATAAAGCGCTTAGAGATCTTCAGATGAAAAGAGTTATACAAACTTGTTAGGAATTATGTTCATATGGACCCATGGAGTATCTACTTTTTTCAGCATGTGTCCCTGAAACACCAGCAGATTTCTGGATCGAATGAAGCAACATTATTCCATTTCTATAGTGTCTGGTCTTGCCCATCCAGAGTTTGAGTTGTCTTTCAGCATTAAATTATACCAGTTTTGCCGACACTCTGCAAATTCCCTCATCCCTCTTGTTGGATGGTACAAAGGCCAATGGCAATACATGCAGATGGTGCAGGTAGATAACCTTGATCTCTGGCAGATTTCATGGCTGGAATAAATCAGGAAGGTACAATCTGGTCCCACATCTAAAACAGTACTTAAGACGGTCATCCAAAATTTGAAATTTTCTTTAAAAAGCCCCCAACTCAATATAATGCTATGATACAATTTCCCAAAATAGGAAGAATAAAAGATTTCATCCTAGAGAAGGGAATCGCAGAGAAAGGCTCTTACAGTAATGCTTGGAATCCAGAGAAATAGCATGCAAGAACCAAGCTTCCTTATACTTCCTTACAAATATCTTGGATTCTTCCATTCTTAAAGTGCTTATTAACCTCTCATCTTTCTTAATACAACAGCCCTCCTGGAGAGACGTACAATATTGTGCCACATCCAACAGGATATCTATTTAGGTCCCTGCATATTCTGTGGTTGAAGAATTTTCCCTGATCCACACAATGCTGCTAAATCATGCTGTAGAACAGGGGTCTCAAACACGTGGCCTGCGGAGTTATTTCCTTCGGGCCGCCACGCTCCCCTCCAGCATCCCTGCTCCTCTGCCTACCTCCAGGCACTTCCCGCTGCCAAGCTTAGCACTTTCCAGGAGGGAACGTGGAGGAACAGGGAGCCGTGCGCTGAGGGGAGGAGGTGGAGAAGAGGTGGGGCAGGGGCGGGGATTTGGGGAAGGGGTTGGAATAGGGGCAGGGAGGGAATGGAGTTGGGGTTTGGACTTTGGCGAAGGGGTCGGAATGGGGCGGGGAAGGGGTGGAGTTGGGGGGGGCTTTTGTACCTTTATATGAAAAGGTGCCAGCGATGCAGCCCTTGGGCCAATGTAGACGTCCTCATGTGGCCCTCGTGGTGATTTGAGTTTGAGATCCCTGCCGTAGAATCTAAAAGTTTTCCTTAAAATAGGTACTACCCATGTTTCTGATGATAAACTTGGTTCATGTTTCCCGGGTTACATCAATGCAATTTTATCTTCCCAAGCCTGCAGATATCCTGAAACATGTACTGTGGAGGTGTGAACTGGCCTGCTCATAGTAAATGATTAACTCAAACCTAAATAAGACAATCTAAATATCAATACCTATTTCTCTACTCTGCTTTTCCTACAATCCTGCTTTCCAGGGGCACTCAGGGTTATGAGGCAGCTCACTATCACCCATCCATAATGTAAGGACTGTGTCTGCAGTGGGTCAGCTCCATGACTCCATCAAGAAATCCCTGGGTCACACTTACAGATGTCATGCTATTGTTTGCACCTCTAAAGTGGCTATGATTCCAGCTTCCCTACCTCCTGCTCCTAACCCTGTGTTATGCATGTCATTTAAAAAAAACCAAAAAACAAATATCTGTGGTATACTAAAATATGAAGATGTGGGCATAGTCCAAAAACTGGGTTTAACAGGGGCTACTGTTCTGATTATTCATTTTGATACTGATTAAAAACCCTCCACTAGAATACTCAGTTGAAGCTGATGCAGAATTCTCAGTTTCATACACCATAATCCAAGGACCTTGCTCACAGAAGTTAGGTTGCATTTGTCATATCATACATATAATTTTGCATCTATTTGGTATAATACTTTTTTTAAAAAAGATACAATTATTGATTTGAATTTTCTGAGTAATTTTTTTGTTTTTAAAAAGGATGATTTATTACTCTACCATTCCAGAAGCTAAATATTTATACTTTCAGATAAGATGTACATAATTGTTTCCATGATTCTGGCCAGAAAAATGTCATTTTACTACCATCACCTATTGTTACCAGCCTCTAATTCTGCATCACATAATACTTATTATTTTTCCCTAGTAGAATGTGTGCATATATATTCAAGAGACAGCATGCATGTGTACATGTGTGCTGTGAACAGAAAATATTGCTTGCTAAATTATCATGCATCCCACCTAGTTTAGATTTTCAACCTAATTAACATTTCATTGGTTTGAATGCCATAATCTCATAACAGTTACAGCAGAGAACCTATAGACTTCATGAGAACACACAATGGACAAAACACTAAAAGGCTACAGAAATAAAGCTATTATACTTTTTAAAAAGTACAAACAGAATATTACTTCTGTGTAGCGCAAGTCAGAACAATTTTATATCAGGAGCATATGCAGTCTCAAAGTAACAGTTTAGACCCTAGAAGCAGAATATTAGCAGAGATTAATAAATTCTTAAGTACAGTAACAAAGTGATGTGGTTTTCCTTTCTATCATTATAAAAAGCAACATTAATTTTGTGTGTCTTTAATTGCTATTCTCAAAACTTTGCTTAAAATTGGCAAAGGTGTTTGAAGCAAGTTTTGATCAGAGTAAGCAAGTCTAGACTGAAAAATTCACGCTTTCAAACAGTTTAATTTATTTTACACAAGATTAACACTCAAGATACCTGTATTACTGCACAGAAAAAATTTTCAGTGAGTATAAAAAGACATTTGGTGTACACCTCCTTTTTGATATGATTAACTGAAAACTTTTATCTATTAGGAAGCTAATTAAGCAAGTTATAAACTCTAATTGGCTTCCAGCTGTGCTAACAAATTATATCTTTATATGTAAGTAGATACTGTCCCATAATATATCACAAAGGGCTCAACCCTGCAAACACGTATGCATGTAATTTTACTTGTGTGAATAGTCCCACTGAAATCAATAGTATAAATGAAGCCCTCTATCTATTTTCAAAAAATCATTAAAATGTGGGAAAGAAAAAGAAAAGCAGAGAGGTTTTACTTTTTGGGAAATAGTAGGCACATGCAAGAGAACAAACAGTGACCCACTATGCTATTACAGCAATCTACCTACAATCATGGGCTACAATTATATGCAGCAGAAAAATACTTAGGTTTGCAGGACAGATGTCACCTTGGCCAAATGTGGCTAACACCAATGCCAGGACATCTTCTGCTGTGTTACACCAGTAACTGCCACAATCGGCAGGGCCTACTTGGTAGGATCATGTAACTACAGTCTTGTTTAAAATGTGCATTAGACCTCGCTACAACCAGTTAATTTCTAAGGACTAGAAAGTCAGACACCCTTATTCATGCTGAGCACCTTAGTCCTTGAGTAGCCCAACTGATTTCAAGATGCTCCCAATTCATGGGGACTTCTTTGGGTGGGGTGCGATTGTCTATAGTGCATTTATACAACCCCATGTAAGGAAAGGCTCATGGTTTGAAGACTGAAGCCACCTATGCGAGTCTCCAAGGGAGGGTAGGGGAAAGAGAAATCCTGTGCCAGTCTCTGTCCTTCTGTTTAGGGGACTAAGGCCTTCTGCAGATTGAGATTATAAGAAGGATGATGACAGGGTGCTAAATCCTCTTCTTGGGGCTAGGGTGACCAGATGTCCCAATTTTATAGGGACTGTCCTGATTTTTGGGGCTTTTTCTTATTTAGGCACCTACTACCCCCCACCTCCTGTCCTGATTTTTCACACTTGCTATCTGCTCATCCTACTTGGGGCACATGAAATGGGAAGACCCCTTTTGGAATCCATACTTTGTTTCAATCTCCTTCAACTCTGCAGAAAATGCAAAAAAGTTGCTCTAGAAGAAAGCCCAGAGAGAAGGAAAGTGTTTTCATTTGCTTCTCACATGGATTGTGTTGTAGGAGGAAAGAGATGTCTTTGTAGAAGAAAACAACAACTCCTGAAGCAAGCCTCCTTCTCTCTGGGTTCACAAGAAGGAGAGGTTTGAAGATTTTCTAGATAGAACAAAAAATTAAACCCCTGAGGGAAGGCACCGCCTCATGACTCTGCATTTTGGGCGCAGCCTTCTCTGATCCTCTGGAGACAAACATTCCCCGTATGGCACCACTCTGTTTTGCTTCCCTTTTAGAGTAGCCCTCCAGACAGGATTAAGAAAGGGCTGCCTTCTTGCCTGCAGATTTGTATTGATGAGAAAAGCCCCACGGGGGGGGGGGGGGGGGGAGCTTAAGAAGGAAGATTCTACTGTTCCACCCAAGAAAAAATATAGCCTAAGAGTTTAGGCAGACTGTGGAGGGGCTTAAAGCAAGAGACACAGACTGCACCCGAAGTGGGAGGTTTAGGCCATCTGATCCCCCCATCATATAGTACTGACTCCTACTCTGGGTGCTCAGAGTAGTGCTTCATCTACAGACATTTTGGAAGTCAGAAATCTACTCTGTTTGGTAGTGATGCTGGGAACATCAATTCAGGCATCTTAGAGCAGGACTTGCTCTGGTTCTTCAAAGGCAAATTAGCCACAACCACTCAAGGGGCAGAAGGGCTTACTGAAGGCAATATCTTGTCTAAGGCAGTGTGTGCTTTATTTTGCAATGGGGAGGGGACTGAGACAAACCCCAGGGGGAAACCTGGGGAGGGACCAAGTTCCTGACCACACAAGACACAAATCTGAGTCCATCCAGACCCTGAGGGGTGAAGAGAAGTTACCATAGACTTATGACTTGCTCTTATGAGTTTATCTGCCACGTGACAGTGAGCAGAGTATACTAGGGACTGAATTTATGGAGAGAGAATAGGGGGCGGCACCCTTGTTCCTGAGAAGGGCTCCTTTAGAAGCACAGCTACCATTTGTTTAGAAATTAGTTTTGTTGCTTCAGCTGATTTGGCTCTGCAGCTGGTGCACCAAATCTGCCTTCTGAGAGCTACGGAAGCAGAATAAAAATTGGCTGGGTCTTCAGGGGTTGGGCTACTTCCCTTCCTGCCAGTCAAGATAGATAAATATCCATGATTTCTATGTGTATGTTTCTAGTTCACTTTCTTCCCATTTTATTCTCTTAAATGGGAACATTTTTTTATTTGTTTATTTCATTTAATTGGTAGCAGATTTTTAGAATTTTTTTCTCTTCACATTTAAATAAAATGCCCAGGTTTGCTGAGAAAGACAAGTCCATGGCCTCATTAAAATCTTTATTATGATAACATTAACGGAAAAGACAAAACAGATTAGCAAGTGACTTGTGCTTTGTTTTCAACTGACACCATATGCCAATACCTTGAACTTCTAGCGATCAAGCTGAAATACTTTAACCAAGCCATACTCCTTCAGGATTTGCAGCATATAGTCAATAGGACTTGTGCTCTTAAAAGCACATGAAAATCCTACCTTTAGGTGTCTAACTCCGGGATAGAAGCCTAACATTAGCCTTCTATTTTTGAAAATTTTGGGCTTTTTGGGTTTTTTGAAAGAAAAACTTCAGACTAACTGTTAATGTATTGGAAGACTAAATAACTTTTCACTGTTAACACCAAGGCAATTTTGATTTGAAAAGCTTTTAATAAAAATACAATTATAGCTTATGATGCTGAAAACACTTATGCACATGCTTAACTATAAGCACGTGCTTAATCTCACTGAAGTCAATTGATCTATTCAAGTAACAAACATTATCTGCCTGCCTTAGCATTTGGAAGATTAGGGCCTTATTTTTCAATATTTTGTTTTTTGTCTATAGCGATTTTGTAGCAGTCAAGTAAGATATCCCAGCTATAGTGGCATTTTTAAAAATTATAAATGGTGGTTTTAAAAAAGTTTTATTATAAACTTTATTCTCAAGATGCAACAGAACAAATTTCCAAATTAGATTCACAAAATCCTCAAACTCATCTAAATTACTCCACCCTGTAGCAGAACGCTGAAGACCCACTCAAAGTTCTGTCTCATACTACTGTCCACAGATATGTTTACTAGCCATTTACAATAAACCCTGTAAAAGAAAAACCACTTCCTATTTGTAATACTGTTTTCCCACAGTTGTGTATTTGCTCCTTGTTATTAGAACAAATAGTAGCATTTATTTTCTGAAGAACATTTAGTATGAAAAGATAGAAAATAAATTACATGATTTGTTATCTAGTAACAGTAAACAAGATAAATCAAACTTTGGAGACACAACCCAGTGTCCTGCTTAAAAAAAATTTTATTTTAGCATAATTAAACAAACTGTAATGAGAGGAAGTTAGTCACCTTGTGCAGTAATGACGGTTCTTCGAGATGTGTCCCCCTATGTGTGCTCCACTTTAGGTATATGTGCGCCCCTGCACCTCTAATTGGAGATTTTTGCTAGTAGTGTCCGTTGAGCCCGTGCATGTGCTTTCCCTCCCTAGTAGTCTGCATCAAGGCTATCTAGCACTGTGTTGACGAACCTCCTTCACTTCCTTCTCCACCCCAGAGCCCTATAGAGAACTCCGAAGTAGAGGGGAGGAGGGCAGGTTGTGGAGCACCCATAGGGACACACATCTTGAAGAACCATCAGTACTGCACAAGGTGAGGGACTTCCTCTTCTTCAAGTAGTGTCCCTATGAGTGCTCCACTGTAGGTGACTCCTGAGCAGCACCCACCACTGGAGGCTGGGACTTCGGAATGGAGTCTGTTACTACAGAGAGTACTGTGGAGTCGAAGACAGCGTCGGGAGCCAAATCTTCAGTGATCACATAATGTTCTACAGAAGTATGGGCAGACGCCCAAGTCATTGTTCTACAGACTACTGAGATATCTCTATCTTTAAGGTATGTAACTGAGGTAGAAATTGACCTCGTGGAGTGCGTATGGACTCTGGATGGAAGCAGGTTGAGCCCTGGATAACACTGATTAATGCAACCAGAGACCCATTTGGATAGTCTTTGAGCCAATATCACAGAGCTTTTAGATCTTTCTGTGGATGAAAGGAAGAATTTGAGGGATTTCCTGAAGTCCTTAGTCCTGTCCAAGTAGAATGCTAGTGTCCTTCTAACATCTAGCATATGCAGAATCGTCTTCCTGTTGTCACAATGTGCTTCTGGGGAAAAAAACAGGGAGATAGAGCTGTTGATTCATATGGAAAGTGCAGAGAAAGTAGGGAAAAATTTGGGATATGGCCTTAGAGTTACTTTGTCTTTAAAGAAGGCCATGAATGATGGGTGTGCCATCAGGGCCACTATTTCTCCTATGTGCCTAGCTGAAGTGATGGCAATTAGAAATACTGTCTTCATGGACAGGTGTGAGAGACAACAAGTTGCCATGGACTCAAAGGGAGATCTAGTAAAAGCCCTGAGAACTATATCTTGAAGCACTTCCGAGTTCAGTACCCACTCATGGTCGTGACACAAATTCCGACAGACCGTCGGCTGTCACGTTCTGCATCCCTGGTAGATAGCTGAGAAGAGCATGTTGTGATGGATGCACCAGTTCCAAAGTTCGAGTGCTTCCTTGCAGAGTGATATGGAAGGTCACTTCTGTGGAAGGCCATTTGCCCTGAACCTTGTAGATGTGCAGGTGAGCTCCCCAGCCTATTAAGGAGGAATCTGCCCCAAGGTGGGGAGTGTGTAGCGGGAGGAATACTCTTGCTTGTACTGCATCAAGATTGGTGCTGATTAACCCCAGTACAGCGACTGGAGTTTGTGTGCCGCTACAATGAAGATAATCTTGGAGAATACCTTGGGCAGAGCAGTCTGTACTGTTAGTGGTCCTGCCCCAAAGGTAAACTGTAGGAAATCTCCTGTACGATGGTTGTACTGTGATATGGAAGTAGACATCTTGTAGGTGGAGGGCTGGAAATCACTCTCCCTGCTCTAGAGCTGGAATAATGGCTGCTAGTGTGACCACGCCGTCCCGTATTTGTTTAATGCCCTTAGATCTAGAATGGGCCTCCAACCTCCGTTCGCCTTTGGGAAATCAGGAAATAATGAGAGTAAAACCCCTTGCTACTGAGTTGCACCGAGACTGGTTCAATGGCCCCTAGGCACAACAAATGATATATTTCTTGATGAAGTAGATTCTCATGAGAAGGGTCCCTGAAGGGGAATAGGGAAGGAGAGTTGGAATGGGGGCCACGATGAGAAATCAGGGAAATGCCTTCCTCTTGGCCACTGTCAGACTTGTCACTGGGTAAGGGTAGCACTGACTGGGGTTTTGACGGTACACAGCCTGATGACAAGAATGATTCTGGGTGCCAGAATGTGCTCGGTACTGGGGTCCTGGTACCAAGTAATGGGGA
This sequence comes from Caretta caretta, assembly GCF_965140235.1. NCBI lineage: Eukaryota > Metazoa > Chordata > Testudines > Cheloniidae > Caretta > Caretta caretta. The sequence continues at coordinate 75,034,761 of NC_134211.1, forward strand.
TTGCAGTTCTTCCCCAGCCATCACGTCTCCAGGGTACCAGAGCTCATGTGGTACGATGGGCTCACTTGGTACCACGGAGCAGTGTCTACAGTACTTTTTTGGTACTGGTGGTTGAGAAGGGGCAGAGCACTCCTTGGATGAGTTTTGTTGCAGCTGGTACAGAAAGTTTTGTCGATGCCACTCTTTTAGCAATGGTATGGTAATTGTCTTTCCCTGGGTACTGGGGCCACAGGTCTCCAGGGTACCAGGGCTCATTTGGTACCGTGGGCTCACTTGGTACCGGAGAGGAATGTCTGTGGTATGTTGTCAATACCAATGGTTGGGAAGGTGCAGAGCACTCCCTACATGGGAGTTTTGTCGCACCTGATACCAAAAAGTTTTCCTCTGTGCCGTTCTTTTTGAGACGGTACAGTAATTGTCTGTCTCCTTAGGGGGTGGTACCATTGCCTCAGAGCCTGACTGCCTGAGCCCCTGGCTTCTCCAGATGGTGTAGCTGGTGCCACAGAGCAGACTTCATAGCAGAGGCTCCTTTCTGGGTACCGTGCTTCAGAGTTATTGTTGCTGTCGGTACCGAGGTGACCGCCCTGGGGAGCCACTCCGGCTGGCCAACTACTCAGAGCCTATGCGTTTCTGGTGCTGTTGGTACTGTGGTGGCTGCACTGGGGAACCCCGCTGTCTGGCCAATGACTCGGAGCCCTTTTTATGAGCCTTCACAGGGAGAGTCTGCTGTTTTTTTTTCCATGACTCTATCCCCTTTCAAGTTAAAGACTCCGGGGATGATCTTGGGTCACCACCAGAGTCTCCTGGAGGTTGAAGTACCTTCGCCATAAGGAGCAGTTTTAACTTCTGCTCCACAGTTCCTGCAAGACTGCTGTTTTAGTTGTGGCAGGTGAAGCACTTCTGTGAAACTCTCCCAGGCACCAGACACTGTGTGAGCGTCTGGCCATTACAGGAATTGACTCCTTGCAGGACAGGTGCCTCTGGCGCAGGGAGAGCCGGACATGCCCCTGGGCAGGGGGCTATCATCCTCTAGCAGTGGGGAATGCAGTAAAAGGTCTTCTTTACGCCTCTTCTCCCCCCCCCCTCCTTTTTTTAAGCCGAAAAAACTTAAGAGGCTACTAAACACCTGAGGGTAGGGGTGGGCATACTCTCAGAAAGAAAAAACTTTAGTTTCCTGCCCTGTCTTCTTCATTTTTCCTTTAATCCCAAAGGAGTAAATATATAAAAAGGAAACACTAACGGTCATAAATGTAAAGGGAAGGGTAAACCCCTTTATAATCCCTCCTGGCCAGAGGAAAAATCCTCTCACCTGTAAAAGGTTAAGAAGCTAAAGGTAACCTCGCTGGCACCTGACCAAAATGACCAATGAGGAGACTAGATACTTTCAAAAGCTGGGAGGAGAGAGAGAAAAAAAAGTGTTTTTTGGTATGTGTCTGTTGGTATGCTGCTTTACTGGGGATAGAACAGGAATGGAGTCTTAGACCTTTTAGTAAGTAATCTAGCTAGGTATGTGTTAGATTATGATTTCTTTAAATGGCTGAGAAAAGAATTGTGCTGAATAGAATGACTATTTCTGTCTGTGTGTCTTTTTTGTAACTTAAGGTTTTGCCTAGAGGGATTCTCTATGTTTTGAATCTAATTACCCTGTAAGGTACCTACCATCCTGATTTTACAGGGGTGATTCCTTTACTCCTATTTACTTCTATTTCTATTAAAAGTCTTCTTGTAAGAAAACTGAATGCTTTTTCATTGTTCTCAGATCCAAGGGTTTGGGTCTGTGGTCACCTATGCAAATTGGTGAGGATTTTTTACCAAACCTTTCCCAGGAAGTGGGGTGCAAGGGTTGGGAGTATTTTGGGGGGAAAGACGTGTCCAAACTACGTTTCCCAGTAAACTCAGTTAGAGTTTGGTGGTGGCAGTGGTTATTCCAAGGACAAAGGATAAAATTAATTTGTACCTTGGGGAAGTTTTAACCTAAGCTGGTAAAAGTAAGCTTAGGAGGTTTTCATGCAGGTCCCCACATCTGTACCCTAGAGTTCAGAGTGGGGGAGGAACCTTGACACTAACTATTAAGGAAAACAAAAAACAAAAACTACTTACTTATGCTAATGATGCAGATAAGGAAGGGACAACTGCTCGCTCTGAGGCCAAAGGGGTTGAGTGCTAGATAGCCTCATGGCAGACCACAAGGGAGGGAGAGCACATGCGCGGGCTCAACGGACACTGCTAGCAAAAATCTCAGATTAGAGGCGCAGGGGCGCACATACACCTAGCGTGGAGCACTCATTGGGACACTATTCAAAGAAAAAAAGAAATAGTTCTATGTATTTTAGCATGCAAACTTACGGTTTAGCAGCTGTTGAATTTAATTAGCATTCTGGAACAAGTACGCCCGTTAATATCTTTCCAACTTCTAGTTAGAAGAGACTGAAAAACAGGATGGAGTCTCCTAAAGTGCTGGATTTATATACTGAGGTATAGTGCACCTCCTTTATACAAATGCATCCCTGCATCTCTCAAATTAATCAAAAATCCTTTTTTTTCCAGAAAACATGTCACCTATTCCATCTGTCACTTCTGATGGGTGAACCAAATTAAGCCAGCCTCCTCTTTTTACTTTTATACTGGATTCCACTACAAGGAAGAACTGGAGAAATGTGCAAGCCATAACAGAAAATCACCATAATTAAACAAAAAGCCAAATTAGTTGTCATGCATTCTCATTTAACAAATAAGATTTACAGAATTCGAAAACCTTGAAGCTTTATGCTAATATATATTTAATGACAAATATGTCTCTCTTTACACAGGCTAACAGAGAAGCAGACCTGACCATGTTAAAGTGGAGTGTAATTGTTCCAAGTAGACTGGATGGAGACAGATCTAAGTAAGTGATTAACAAGCAGTCCTCAGACTTACGTGGGATGCCACTTACAACGCATTTCAATTTACTGCCTGTTTCGCCCCTACAACGCTTGATTTGCATAAAGTTTGCTTGAAATCACCCCCTGGTTGCATTATAGTAGTATGGAGCTGGCAGGGATCGCTTCTGATTGGCTTTGAGGCAGCAGGGTAGCTGCCAGGTTGCATTGCCACTTGTTTTTGATTGGCTCCTGGCCCTGGGCTCGCCAATCAGAAAGCTTGAACAGTGATTGGCTGAGGCTCAGCATTTGTGCTGTTCTCCCTGCCTTTCTGAGCCTATGTTGCCAGCATTCTGAACAGCATATGTGAGTTTATATGTTTATTTGAATGCTGTTTACAAAATATAGTGTACAGTAAATACATGGATGTTGCAACATTAGTCATCTATAATTCATTTAGTACAAAAATCTGGGTTATTGTGGTGAAAATAGTGTATCAAGCCTGTGTTATGGAACCAATCCTCTGCTTCATACCATTGATTCCTATGGGGAAAGCAGTTCTGACTTACAACATTTCGACTTACTATGCAATTTCGAGGAACGAATTGTGTTGTAAGTCTGAGGACTCCCTGTAATAAAGGAGGAAGTGTGTAATTATGTCTAGGGTATTTTGTGAGACTACTTTACATTCCAAAAGAGATCTATACAAGCTGGGTAAAGTTGTCCAGTTGCAAGCCTCCTTTTCCTCTCCTAAATTAAATCAATATTCTTGTTGCCACCACTTTGACTTCTTTCCTAAACTACTATCATGCTGTTTGTCAATATCATGCAACATTTTAAACATATTATTTAGAGAGACTGCACTGAGTTTCTTAAATTGACCATCACATGCAATTCTGAAGGCTCTACATAGGATCCAGCTAAAGTTTGTTCATCACTAATTTTTAAGTTCTTGAGTAATTAAAAGGATCTTCAAAGTTAAGAATTCAGTTCAGAATAATCGGTAATTGCTTGCTAAATGCTTTCTATTTAGTGAGGTTACTTTAAGATAAGCTTTCCCGTCTACAATTTAATTGGTCAATCCACACTCATAAATAATTCTAATAAACCCTAACAATGTAAATGTTAAAAAAAAAAAATCAATCCAGGCTGCCTGCTAGAAATACTCGCAATTCATACTGATCATATATTTATGCTGTCAATAAATGAGCTTCTTTTCAAGTTAATAGCAAATTACAGACAAGGCAAACACTCTCTAGCCTGCTTTAAATCAGAAGATAAAAAATGAAAATAAGACAACAATTTCATGGGAGTAAAACAGAAGAAGACTAATTTAGGAAGACTGTATATATTCATGAAGGTAAAAAACCACAAACTTCTGAAAATTCTACTTTCCATAGGCCAAGAATTCATATGGGTAGGATGGGAATGATATTGGAAAGGAAGCCATAGTCACTTGTGCCCCAATCCTGCAAAGACTTACACAAATGTTTAAAAACTTTAAGCACAAATAGTCCCACTGAATCTTATAGGATTACTCATATGCTTAAGTCTTTGCAGAGTTATAGCCTTAATAACCAAAACATTACAGGACATACTATGCAAAGCTAAAATAGTTAGTCTTTCCGAGAAATCGTAGAGACAGACTAAATAAATATATATATATTTGCTGTATCCAAAGATTATTTAAAAACAAACTGAAAATATAATTAAGAGGCCGACTTTAAAATTAAAGACTAAATATCGTATTGAAGAGATTCAGGTTTGAAGATCTCAGCTGCAAGAACACATACTGAAACTTTCTTGGAGACACTAATGCCATTCAGTGACCATATAAAGTAAATTTTGAAGTGTATAAAACAATGCTTCTGGAAAATTTAAACTAATTTGCTTTTGAAAAAACCACCATCTTGCATCCTATGCAGCCATCATCATAATTATAGTTATATATAACTATTTCTCAAAATCAGAAGTTGATAAGGATATTCTAATCTATATTAGAAAAAAAAAAAAGGATTTTGTGAAGGATCCCACAATCCCTATGTCACTTGTTCCACTTTGAGTCACAGTGGTCTCTACACGCTCTTTTGTGGAGGAAGACTGAGGCTTTCTCCATTCCTTTGAGTTTAACAGTTGTGGTGTCCAACTTTCTTGACTTAAGGACACAGTTCTGTTTCCTGTCAGAGCACTAGCAAATAACTTGATAGGGACAAGACAACCAAATCTCAACTCTGTTCAGATTTAAAAACAAAACAACACACTTCTTGTCCATTTGAAGAAAAGAGAAGAGAATGGGCCAAGACTTACATGCTTGAACATAGAATCTACGATAAGATCCTTCAAACTAGCAACTACACAAATTTTAGCAACGTAGGAAGGAGATTAATCTAACAGCTCTTAGCATCATCCATTTGTTCCTTGATTCTAAGGGTATGTCTACACTGCAAGTAAGCCTGTGCTTGAGCCTGGGCTGAAGCCTACTCCCCACATCTACACTGTAATTAAACTAACCCAGGACTCGACAGGGCTGGAGGGTCCAAGTTCAACTTAAGCCACTACCCAAGGTCTGAGCCCTGTTGCTTTGCAGTGTTGATGCAGCCCCCTTGACTTGGGCCTGGGAGTCAGCTGGAAGTATCCCACAATTCTATAGGGATACTTCCTCATCCTCTCTATCCCAACAATCTGAAATCCAACCTATTTAAAACAGAATAGGTTTTCCACCTCCGCCCTTTTGCAAAGAGCAGCAGTTCAAGTGAGCATTAACTCATTCTCTTCTGATCACTAATCTGAAAGCTTGCTATCAAAGAGCCTCCTGGTTTTGGAATGGAGAGCAAACTGATCAAGACTTTTGCTTAGTGAGCTGCTTCCTGGTAATGTGCAGGGAGGGCAGTCACGTGTCTCAGTCCCAGGGCTAGAGTGGCCACATTTCCGGGGGCCCTAGGGACTCTGGGATATGGTTACTTTGACTTGGGTCTGTGCATTGCAACATGGACACCAGACCACCAGGTTCAAGCATGGGTTAGAAAAGTCTTAACACAGGGTTAAAATACAACGGAGATGCTCAAGCCCAGGGTCACCTAACGAGGGTCAGCTGACTCAAGCCCCATTAACCTTGGGCTTACATTGCAGTGTAGACATACCTTAAAAGGCTGTCTTACAGTGTGCTACAGTTCCTCTGATTAAATATTGTCTGAGGATGTCCCCACCTACCCTAACTACTAGCTGGATATGGGGTCATTTACTTTATCCTAACAGTTATCCTAAATCACCTAAGGTATCAGATCTTTCTGGTTGAGTCACTAAATTAGCTTTTGATTACCGCAGCTTTCCTTTCCTTTGTCCTCAGGGACAATACAAATGTACAGCTCCCTTCTACTCACTTACCAAACATCTATCCCCATAATTACCTACACAGCAACTCCTTTTCCAAGCTGTATCGGTATCTGTATTTTACAGGAGCTTCTCACATCGTTTGCTCAGACTGCACTGGAAACAAACTTCTTGCCTGCATTCTAGTTATCTTCCTCATTCTACTGGTATTCATTTAAAGAGGCACCTTCCCTAGAACTTAAGTAACGTCTAAGTATAGGTGTAGTCAGGTGTATGTCAGTAGTACAGAAAAAAAATATAGTATTGAAATTGGTGATGGGGGTACATACACACACGCATACATTCAGATCAATCAACTTTTGGTGGATGAGATTCCAGAAAACTAGATAAGGGGTCTGCCCTCCAGGACCAGAGCGTGCTCATGCCAAATGCAAAACCTCACTACCTTCTCAGTGAACCGGATACCAAATAGATCCACATAAGGCAGGAACCAAAAAATTTGGTCCAAACAAAAACACAATACAACTGATTTAATTTCCAACGCCCCACCTCACATCACCTTAGTAAGTCTGTCCATTCGCTACTTTTGAAATGGGCTTAACCAGTTCTAAAGGTTGTGGTTTGATGTTTGAGTAAATAGTAAATTTGCACTTTATTTTCAGTTTGAATACAGAGTAATTAACCACTAAAACAGATTTCCAAGGGATGTGGTGAATCCTCCATAATTTTGTGTACTGAATTCAGTATTAGATGGTTTTCTAAAACACATGCTTTGGTCCAACCACATGATGTTGGGTACATTACAGGAAATTACCTGTGTTATGCAGAAAGTTCAATTATATGATCATAATGATACCATCTGGTCTAAATATCTGTGATCCTACAACATGAAAAACCAGAAAACGAAAAACAAAAAACCCCAAAACCAGTACTGGGTGAATATTTTCTTTTTATATCCCTCCCCCCTAAATTCCTGAACAGGAACTGAAAGACCTCTTTGTGCTCTAGAACCAGAATGAGAGAGAAGGTCAGAGAGGATGTGTCTTGGGACTGCATGAGGAATCTCCCCAATTTAGAAAGCACAGCTTCTGGACATACTACCAGCAAAGGAAGAGAAAAGTTTCAGACCTCCTATGTGAGGAACAAGTTTTGAGATGTCAGGACTTTGGAGGAGAAGCTGTTTCAAATGGTAGCCTCTCTAGCTCATGAAACTGGGAGCAGGGGATAGAAAGGACTGTTCAGGCAGAGTCTATGAAGACTATGGCTGCTTGCAAAGCCAGAGAAAAGGATTCAAAGATTCTTATAGCAAGCTCTCCATTATCTGGTCTGCAAACAACTCTCTGGAGATGCTTCCTGCTCCAGTCACTTCAATGGAGATTTTTTTTGTGTTGAGGGAAGTACTGATTGAGATAAGGAAAAGAGTCATTCCTACAGTCTGAAGATAATTTAACTGACTTGTCCACATGACTATAGTATGGCTGGATTAACTTTGAAAATGGATTTTCCCTTTTGAGTGGATCATTGATTTCATAATCTTTATCAGAGAATCTAAGATTTGGAACAACTGCTCTGATCTTCCTACACATTTTTAAGAGCTTCTTTAGATGAGAGAGCAACGGGCTGAAGGCTCTTTATTTGTTACGGGGGAGTGAATAAGATTCACCAAGTTTGTCAACTTCAATACTGGTACCTTTTCCTTCATGCTGAACTAGTCCAAGGATGATGGGGAAAGTATGCCCTCTTCCACTGATGACTTTGGTGATCCATCAGCTCTTCAGAAGTCAAAACTCACCAAGAAACTCCTTTTAACTGCTTTTCCCTTTTTGGTCAAGTCACCCCCTTTTATTCAATCAAAATAGCATGTTGCAGAGAGGGATCTGGCTGACAGCCTAAGCATGTCACAGGTTGCGTTGTGCAGGGGGAAAAAGAGAGAGTGCTACTTTGATGGAATTTAGCACCGTATTTAAATTTAGAGTTTATGGCGGTCTGGTCAGAGGCCGGTTAGAACTAGGAAAAAAGGTGTGTGAGAAAAAAATCTAAACAACGTGGGATCACTAATACCCTCAGCTTCTGAGCCTGCTGGGTGCTGGACAGTGGGAGGAGGAAGAGGGTCCAAGGCTTTCAACAGGGTTTAGGAACCAACCACCACTTGCCATGGGGATGGTGACAGCATCATAGGACCTCCTTCCTAACAGCTGAGATAAAGGCAGAAAAGTCATCAGTACTGATGGAGGAGCAGGTATTCACATGTGAGAATTAGCAACACAGATCTAAAAAGCAATTCTATCTTTTATCCTAGAAGGAAACTGCACATTTCATGCATGTAAGAGATGAAACTCTTTTAAAGAGTTCATAGTCCTGAAGTTTGGACTGCAGGGGTGTAAAATGCAGCATACACTAGCATGCTGCACTGTAATTCCGCTTGGTGGTTTTCAGGCAATGCAATGTTTTCTAGTATTTATTTTATCAGAGTCCAGACAGGTTATTTTCAAGCAATAACTAAAGAAACTACCTTAGTATAAGTGCAAAATTTGACCCAGAATAAAATGTTTCTAGTACAAGATGGAATTCCTTCTGTACTTTTCTTTTTAAAAATAAACTTCAAGAATATTGCATGCTTGTACTTTTCTACTTTCCAGCATTTTGCTGACTTCACTGATTTTGCCAGCGCACAAACAGAAAAGAGAGGTTAGTTTGAAACTCTATTAGAAAGACAGAGGGGAGAAAAACTAATTGTTTGCCAAAAAGTGTATTTTTGAACTTCTGAAAGGGCAACACTTAATTTTAGAGATACAGGAAGAAAATTTAAAGAATCAAAAAATAAAATACTTGCTCTTTTAGGCATATGAATATTTAGAAAGTGTAAAATCATGCAACAAAGAGTGGAAACAACTATAGCTAAGAAGTTTAATTATTCTGTAGAACAACAACATGTAAGTGTTACTTTTAGGCTCTGTCAAGTTATACATATGTTGTATTCATAATGTGATTTGTTACCGTTTTATCCCTGAGTCGTTCTCCGTGGATAAGAAAATCAGCACAGCTGTTCTCTTCCTGATGAATGACTTTGAAGATCGTAACACAGCTTAGTCCACCTCCTCCAAGTGGTAACCATCCACCACTTGAGTCATCCCGGGTCATCACCACAGCTCGCACTCTTGCATAACTATTACTGAAAGAGATGCAACATGAACAAATTTAGTTTTTCCATAAACACAAAATGGCTGAGCACCTAATCTTATTTGAAATACCAAGACCACCTTAATAAAAAATAAATGGCTGTTAAGTGCTTTCTAGTTCACAACTGAAAAGAGAGCAGATGCTACAATCTGGAAATCTGCCCAATATTAAAACTGACTTTTAACATGCTTTTATTTTAAATCTAACTTTAAAAAATTGTTTTGTATGCCTCTCCTTTTCCTTGGTCACTTTCAATATAATTTCTTGTGGTAAATATCTGGTGATCAGAGACATTAGGAAAGAAATCTTACCAGCCAACATTAGTCTTAGTAAAGACACAAATGGATTTAGAAACCATATATTTAATGGTCTAACTATATCTAGGAAGCATCAGCTTTTGACTGAAGACTAACTATAAAGTGAGTCAGGTTTCCACTATCAGTTGGACAGAAAAGTAAACAAATGAGAAAGGGCTTGATCCTGCTCCCACTGAAATCAGAGTAGGAACAGGCCCTAAGCTAGGAAACCTGTTTTTTTTTTCCAGTTTGCTTTACAAACTATATGTTTTCACCAGTTTCATAGGTTATGTTTATAAGCAATAAGTAAATAAATAATAAAAGTAGCGTGTATACTACAGGGTCCCATGAAAAAAGAAAATATTAACTGACAATAGATATTCCTGCTGATTGAACTATGCAATTGTTATGAACACCTAAAATTACCTCTTGTACTGAAGTGGCATTTTTAAGAGAGTACTAGACTTATTTTAGGACCATTTGCTCCCAACATCATCTTTTCTGTTTGATACATGATGAAATTTACTTACATTTTATATAGCTCTTTCGAAATACTGTAAAGCAGAGAAATGCTAAAAATTTTAATTTAAAAAAGCGTGCTATATTAATTCTTCAAAAGTCTGACAATTTGTTTTGTTTTTTGTTTTTTAAAAAATGGAAATGCTAGTTTATGACCTCCAATTTGCAACTTCTTGTGTTTAAAGGAATTAAAGAGAGCACATGGTTTATCCAGGAACTTGTGTGATTGTCCCATTTGCACAATCATTTATGCACTTTATAAAAAGCAATCCACTATTTTACAAGAAATGAGGACCATTTGTCTGGCTTACACTGGGTTTCAGAAATCAAGTTTGCATAGTTACGCCACCTGAATGATGTTATATGAACTATGAGAACTGAACTAGAAATTTACAAAAAGATATCTGTACAAGAGTACTATTTATAATCAAATGCATCTTTTTGGGATGTGGGAGAATGTTTTATTACACAAACAGTTAAATTTTAACACATTAAGAATTTCTGATATTCCATGCTGATCTTTTCAAACCTTTTAACACACCAAAAGTCATTGTTGGGCTTTCCTGCTTTAACTTGTAATTCAAATAAATAAAATAAGCATTATGATGTAAATATCTAATGATCAAATACATAAAGCTGTGCAAATGGGGCTGTACAAACTGGAAAATGAAACAAAAGTATACAAGATCATTTTAGCTTAGGGGTGACAAATGAAATACAAGTTGTTCACTGAACCTGTGTCTTTCATCGCTAAAAATTGGTAGCTCAAGTAAACATTTGCGGTCTGTGTAATGACACCGATGGGAGCCATTTTAGCACCATCATCAATTAGCAGCCTCTCCTTCACCAGGAACATCCCAAAAAGCATCAAAGAAGCACTGCCATGCACTCACTCATTCTTATATTCCCAGAAGCAGCCAGATGACCAAGTATGAGTCTCAAACTTAATTTTTCACAGTGCAGTATTACTGCGAGTCTAATCATTGGTCTCAGATCTAGATTAAGAGAATTTCAGTTGTAAAGACAAGATCTTAAAGTGTCTGCTTATACATTTAAAATCCATTTGCTTCAGACTTTCCCTGGTCACTGCTCCCCTGGCAGCAATATAAACTGCTCCTTTTGAAGGAAATCAAGGATATTAGGGCTTCCCTGTAAATAAGGGGGAAAAAAGTGCGCAATGCCACAATCTTGTCTGACAAAATATTACATTTCTGCTCTCTTTCCACCAGGCCAACTTCAAAATTTAATGTAAGGAAACTGAAGTTCACAAACCAGCAGAATGCAGTACCTTGAGGGGTTTCAGACTAAAGTTTAGTACTTTCCTTTATATGTTTACAGAAGTACTGCTACTTCCAATGTTACTAATTTGTACTTTTACTATATCCCCAAATACAATTTACAGATACAGAGAACTTCCCTTTGTCCAAAAGCTCTCCAAGTTACAGTAACACCATCTTCACATTTAACCTTATGCTTAATTGTACCATCTAATCAAGTATATTGAACTATGACAACATTCAAACTGTAGACATTTTGATCAACTACTGTGAAATCCATTTATACAACTGATAAAGGCCAATTAGTGCAAGATTCCAATATAAAAATTCCTAACACAAATAAAGATGGTACAGTACATTCACAACCCCTTCATACTAAAATGATGAAAACGTCTCATCCAAACATCAAAGGAATAAACTAGGGCTGTCAAATTATTTTTAAAAATTGTGATTAATCGCAGTTTTAATTGCACAGTTAAACAATAATAGAATACCAATGTAAAATCATTATAAATATTTTTGGATGTTTTTCTACATTTTCAAATATATTGATTTCAATTACGACACAATACAAAGTGTATAGTATTCACTTTACATTTATTTGTATTACAAATATTTACACTGTAATAAAGATAAACAAAAGAAATAGTATTTTTTTCAGTTTACCTCATACAAGTACTGAATTGCAATCACTTTACTGTGAAAGTACATTATGTGGGGAAGGGGGAGAGGGGGCAATTACAGATAGGACCCGGAAAAAGAAAACGAACTTGTCTATCTTAGCGATTGGCTGAACAAGAAGTAGGATTAACTGGATTTGTAGACACTAAAGTTTTACAGCGTTTTATTTTTGAGTACAGATTAAGTAACAAAAACAAATCTATATTTTTAAGTTGCACTGCAACAACCAAAAGATTAATTTTTCAGCATCTTTTGCAAATACAGCAGAGATGACTAACTTTCTGCCATTGGAGTTATTAGTCGCTAAAATCTTTAACACTTCACATGTTCATGTGCCCTAGAACTCAATCTACACTTGGGAATTTTAAGAACAAATTACTACTGCGTGTTACCACTGGCTTCTGTAGACAAGATTCCAAGATCTTTCAGAATTATCACCAAGTCAATTAAACCTGTGACATGACAATTAAACCTTTGACAGTCTTTAAAAAATGGAATAGTGGTAAACAGAACTGGAAGTCTCTACTTAATCTCACAAGAGCTATCACAAACAGCTGAAAAGGGGTAGCAGCTTTACCAAGTCTTTTCTAAAACTCCTTAGTGTGACCTTAGAGTCAAAGATCAGTTTACATCAATTATGAACATATAAATTACACCTACAAGGACTGGATGCCCTAGGTAAGAAAAAAAGAATGCAGTTACCTGAGAGAACACTGAGCTACAGTTTGTGAATTAAATAGAAAAGGTTATCCGAGAGTACAACTATACTCCCTTGGCACTAAATTAAAAGCTACTAGTTTCACAGAGTGGAACAGGTTTCCCTATCAGATCTGTAACCTATCTGCTGTACACACATTAAACTGGAAACAAAATTTGTTTTAATACATCATATCAGAAATTTATAAAAAATGTCTTGAGTTCTGACTGGATAAAAGTTCAATGAAGTCTGACTGCAAAGTAGCATCCTTCATTAGTAGTATAAGATACTTCTGAAATTACATTTGAAACAAAAGATAGGGAGTAACTAGCATGTCAAATATAACTATTAGTGGGGCAACAACAATGCAGATATAAACCCTGAAATCCCAGCCTGATCAAACCTTATAAAAAAAGTTACCTACCTTTTGTAACTGTTGTTCTTAGAGATGTGTTGCTCATGTCCATTCCAAGTAGGTGTGTGTTCTAATCTTAAACACAAAAAAGAAGCTTACAAGAAGTGGAAGATTGGACAAATGACCAGGGATGAGTATAAAAATATTGCTCGAGCATGCACGAGTTTGAAATCAGGAAGGCCAAATCACATCTGGAGTTGCAGCTAGCAAGAGATGTTAAGAATAACAAGAAGGGTTTCTTCAGGTATGTTGGCAGCAAGAAGAAAGTCAAGGAAAGCGTGAGCCCCTTACTGAATGAGGGAGGCAACCTAGTAACAGAGGATGTGGAAAAAGCTAATGTACTCAATACTTTTTTTGCCTCCGTCTTCACGAACAAGGTCAGCTCCCAGACTACTGCACTGGGCAGCACAGCATGGGGAGGAGGTGACCAGCCCTCTGTGGAGAAAGAAGTGGTTTGGGACTATTTAGAAAAGCTGGACGTGCACAAGTCCATAGGGCCGGATGCGTTGCATCCGAGAGTGCTAAAGGAGTTGGCAGATGTGATTGCAGAACCATTGTCCATTATCTTTGAAAACTCATGGCGATCCAGGGAAGTCCCGGATGACTGGAAAAAGGCTAATGTAGTGCCCATCTTTAACAAAGGGAAGAAGGAGGATCCTGGGAACTACAGGCCACTCAGCCTCACCTCAGTCCCCGGAAAAATCATGGAGCAGGTCCTCAAGGAATCAATTCTGAAGCACTTAGAGGAGAGGAAAGTGATCAGGAACAGTCAGCATGGATTCACCAAGGGCAAGTCATGGCTGACGAATCTAATTGCCTTCTATGTTGAGATAACTGGCTCTGTGGATGAAGGGAAAGCAGTGGACGTGTTGTTCCTTGACTTTAGCAAAGCTTTTGACACTGTCTCCCACAGTATTCTTGTCAGCAAGTTGAAGAAGTATGGGCTGGATGAATGCACTATAAGGTGGGTAGAAAGTTGGCTGATTGTTGGGCTCAACGGGTAGTGATCAATAGCTCCATGTCTAGTTGGCAGCCAGTATCAAGCGGAGTGCCCCAAGGGTCGGTCCTGGGGCCGGTTTTGTTCAATATCTTCATTAATGATCTGGAGGATGGTGTGGATTGCACCCTCAGCAAGTCTGCAGATGACATTAAACTGGGAGGAGAGGTAGATACGCTGGAGGGTAGGGAAAGGATACAGAGGGACCTAGACAAATTAGAGGATTGGGCCAAAAGAAATCTGATGAGGTTCAATAAGGACAAGTACAGAGTCCTGCACTTCAGACGGAAGAATCTCATGCACCCCTACACACTAGGGACTAAATGGCTAGGCAGCAGTTCTGCAGAAAAGGACCTAGGGGTTACAGTGGACGAGAAGTTGGATATGAGTCAACAGTGTGCCCTTGTTACCAAGAAGGCCAATGGCATTTTGGGATGTATAAGTAGGGGCATTGCCAGCAGATCGAGGGACGTGATCATTCCTCTCTATTTGACATTGGTGAGGCCTCATCTGGAGTCCTGTACCCAGTTTTGGGCCCCACACTACAAGAAGGATGTGGAAAAATTGGAGAGAGTCCAGCAGAGGGCAACAAAAATGATTAGTGGACTGGAACACATGATTATGAGGAGAGGCTGAGGGAACTGGGATTGTTTAGTCTACGGAAGAGAAGAATGAGGGGGGATTTGATAGCAGCTTTCAACTACCTGAAGGGTGGTTCCAAAGAGGATGGATCAAGACTGTTCTCAGTGGTAGCGGATGACAGGACAAGGAGTAATGGTCTCAAGTTGCAATGGGGGAGGTTTAGGTTGGATATTAGAAAAAAACTTTTTCACTAGGAGGGTGGTGAAACACTGGAATGCGTTACCTAGGGAGGTGGTGGAATCTCCTTCCTTAGAAGTTAAGGTCAGGCTTGACAAACCCCTGTCTGGGATGATTTAATTGGGGATCGGTCCTGCTTTGAGCAGGGGGTTGGACTAGATGATCTCCTGAGGTCCCTTCCAACCCTGATATTCTATGATTCTATGCTACGTGCATGATCGTCGGAAGGTTTTTCCCTAGCGGTAACGGTTGGATCGGCTGTGGGGCCCGTGGAGTGGCGCCTTCATGGCCAGGTATATATGACCCACTCTTCCATCTCCCTTATGTCAGAGTATCCGGCAAGAAGGAACTGATGGGTCTTAAAATGGAGAAGAGCAACACATGTCAAAACAACAGTTATGAAAGGTAGGGAACCATTTTTAATTCTTTGAGTGATTGCTCATGTCAATTCCAAGTAGGTGACTCCCAAGCAGTCCCAAGGGAGTCGGAGTTCACAGAATTGCAGATTGTAGCACAGCTCCACCAAATGCAGCATTGTCTCTAGCCTGCTGCATGATGGTGTAGTGCGACAAAGGTATGACGAGACGACCATGTTGCTTCCCTGCAGATGTCCTGAATGGGGCCCTGCACCAGAAAGGCTGCAGATGAAGCTTGAGTTTTCATGGAGTGCTCCATCAATGCTGGGGCTGGTATCTTTGCCAGGTTGTAGCACATCTTGATACAGGAAGTAATCCAAAAAGAGATTCGTTGAGGAATGAGACCGGCAGTCCTTTCATTCTCTCAGCAATGGTGAAGAAGAGTTGTGTTGACTTCCTGAACGGCTTTGTCCACTCAACGTAAAAAGCCAACGCCTGTCTAACGTTCAGGGAATGGAGCCTGCATTCCCTGTCATTAACATGTGACTTTGGGAAGAACGCTGGTAAAAAGTTGTTAGAGGTTCGAAAAGGGGCATCATGAGCCTTGAGAAGACCAGGTTAAGGACACAAGGGGAACCAGTTGCCACACCTGGGGGTACAGTCTGTCTAGCCCTTTAAGGAAGCATCCAACCACGGGGTTAGCGAATTCCAACTGCCCACTGTGTGTGGGTGGAAGGGGGTAATAGCTGCCAGGTGCACCTGGATTGATGAGACTGCCAGCCCATGCTGCTTTAAGTAGAGTAAGTAGTCCAGTATAAAGGGGATTGAGGACTGCAGAGGAAGGGTGCCCTTCTGTGCAGACCAAATAGAGAACCTTTTCCATTTGGCTAGATAAGTGACTTTCTACTGCCAAGAAGAACTTCCCTAACTGAATCAGAGCACTGGAGCTCTAATGGGTTTAGCCATGGATTTTCCATGTGGTGAGGTGGAGAGACTGCAGGTTGGGGTGCAGAAGGCAGCCGTGGTCCTGCGTGATAAGGTCTGAAAACAGGGGCAATGTCATGGGTGTGTCCACCAAGAGGTTCAACGCCGGCACTATGAGAATCAGCAAAGCCTTGTCCTGCCGGACCTCGTGGATTAGAGGCAACAGCAGGCATGCATACAGCAGGTGCCCCGTCCATGAGAGGATAAAGGCGTACATGATTGAGCCAGGGCTGTGATTCAGGAAAGAGCAGAACTTCTGGCACTTCCTGTTGCTTCGTGTCATGAGATCCCTACCTCAAGGAGATACTGCGGACGATGTCCTGTTGGAAAGGTTTGGAAAAATGTACTCCCACACAGACTGACTGTGAATCGAGCCACCACAGGAGGGACTCGAGAGCCCGAGGAGAAAGCATGACCAGACTGTCCTGATGGTCCCGGTTTGATCTGTACGCTTAGGCCAGGCACGCCTGGAGGGGATGGAGCTGCAGCCTTGCATGCTGCACCACATAAGTGCACAGTGCCATATGCCCGAGTAATTTTAGGCAGTTTCTAGATATCGTGGTGGGGAACCAGTGGAGACCTTTTATGATGGCGCTCATGGCAAGAAAACGAAACTCGGGCAGGAATGCCCTGGCCTGGGTGGAATCCAGGAGGGCCTCAATGAATTCTATTGTTTGAGTGGGAGCCAGAGTCGAATTTGCCATGTTGAAGAACATTGTATGTACCAGGTTCACATGTTCCTCCACCTGGGCTTGAGACGGACCCTTGATGAGCCAGTTGTCTAGATACGGGAAGACTTGCACCTGACACTTTTGAAGGAAGGCTGCCACGACCGCCATGCACTTGGTAAACACCTGAGGAACTGATGATAGGGGAGGACTATAAATTGATAATGCATGCTGCTGACCACAAACAGGAATTGTCTGTGGGAAGGGATTATGTAGATGTGGAAGTACATGGAAGTCCCTCAAGTTGAGGACAGTGTACCAATACCCAGATCCAGAGAGGGAATGATGAAGGCCAGGGAGACCATGCGGAACTTCAGTTTTTTCCATGAATTTGTTGAGGTTTCACAGGTCTAAAATGGGCCTGAGCCTGCCTTTGGCCTTGGGGACTAAGTAGTAGTGGGAGTAGAATCCCCTGCCCCTAAAATCCAGAGGAACCTGTTTTACCACCCCCAGCTGTAGGAGCGTTTGCACCTCCTGCACTAGAAGTTGCTCGGGAGAAGTGTCCCTGAAGAGGGACAGGGAAGGTGGGCGGGTGGGAAGAGAATATTGCAATTCTACTGTGCTCAGGACCCAAACAAACGATCTGAGGTTATTTGAGCCCAGGTACAGTAGAAATGAGATAGATGGCTCACAAGGGAGGGGAAGGATCCGGGTATTGAACTGGCACTCTGTCCTCGGGCACACCTTCAAAAGTTTGGCTTTGAGCCTGAGGTCTGCTTAACTGAGCCCTTCCCTTGGCCGGAGGAGGACTGAGATAAGTGCCTTCTTCTGCCCCACTTCCTACTGTAGTCCTGTATAGGAGGGACAGGGTAAAATCGTTGGGTGGTCTGGGGCTTAAATGCCTTTCTTTGTGGGGCTGGTGCGTGCAGCCCCAAAGACTTGAGGGTCACTCGCAATTCCTTAAGGCTATGCAGCCTTGAGTCTGTCTGTCTGTTCAGCAAAGAGGCTGGAGCAGTCGAAGTGCAGGTCCTGAATTGTGTTCTGGACCTCATGCGGGAGCCCCGAGACCAAGAGCTGCATCTCATAGTTATGACCGTGCCCATAGTGCAGGTGGCTGAGTCAGCTCAGTCCAGGGTTGCCTGAAGAGAGATCCTGACGACCTCCTTTCCCTCCTCCAGAACTGCTCCCAACTCCAAGCGGCAGTCAGCTGGGAGCAATTCTTGGAATCTGGCCAGAGAGCTCCAGGAATGATAAGCATAGAGGCTCAGGACTGCTTGCTGATCCACTGTGTGAAGCTGGACTCGCCCCGATGGAGTAGACTTTCCAACTGAAGAGGTCCAGCTTCTTAGCATCCTTGGATTTGGGGGTAGGCCCCAGTTGCCCCTGGAGCTCTTTGTGGTTCGTCACCTCCAACACCAGGGTCCCCAGAGGTGCTCATATCCCTTAGAAGGCACAAAGTATTCGCGTTCTGCACCCTTGGCTGTCGGCGGGATAGAGGCGGGTGTGTGCCACAGTGCCTTGGTGGTATTCTGTATGGTTTTGATGAGGGGCAGAGCCACCCTCGAGGGCCCTTCAGGGCCAGTATATCTACCATGGGATCTGTATCCTCAGAGACCTCCTCTGCATTCAAGTTCAGGTTCTGGGCCACCCTCCCGAGCAGGTCTTGATGGGCCCTGGTGTCCATAGCAGACAGAGTGGTGGAGGTCCCTGCTATCACCAGGGAGGCTCCCAGGCTACAGATGTAGCTGATGGAGGGATTAGTGCCTCCGACTCCACTGACAGGGACCTGGAACCCGGACTCTGGACTTGGGTGTCCGGAAGGGCCACTGTGTCGGTCCCTGCCACTGCGGAGGCCAGGATATTACAGGCACTGGCTGCCCTTCATTTTGCCTAGGGAAGTGCCAGGAATGGTGCCGGCTCTGCCTGGAAGCCTAGGAGTCCACCTTCGCCTCCAAGGAGAAGTCCGAATCTGACCAGGGCATTGCAGATGGAGACTGTGCCGGGGATCGGTGCTGTGGTGAATGCAATCGGCACTGCATCATAATGGGCTTGCCCCTATTCCAGATCAGCATTGGTGCCAACGATGTTGCTGGTGCACCTGCTGGTGGAGAGAGGAACTGCGCCATCGTGGCAATCAACTCCCTGGCCACCTCGAATGTAACCGGCATGGAGGGAGCATCCAAGTCCTCCTCCAAATCTTCCTGCACCAGGGAGTCCACTGTGGCTGGACTCAACGGACCTCCCCCGAGAGGCCAGAGTCAACAGCGCCAGTCTAGGTGGACCCGACTGGGGATGCACCCACCTGGCACCCGCCTGCTCTGCTGCCAGCAGGGGAGAGCCCCGTCAGCTCTTTTTTTCTTGTGCGGCACCAGCGACTATGACCAGTGCCTCGCACTAGACCTGGTCCTTGGTGCCAAGGAATGGCGGTGCCATAGCCCTTTGGATGAGTCCTTCCTCGGTGCCGGGGCTTCCCATACTGAGTCCGGTGCGCTGCACACTGAAGCACCTGGCGCCAGTTCAGCTGGGATTATAAACCACTGGAATATACTACTAAACATTAACAGAGTTCTTCCTTCTTCCATCAGCATTGCAAAAGTTTAAGAACCTACTCCCATGCAATTTCAGGGAAAGAAAAACACACCACCTTTCAGTTTTTACAGTATTCCACTTTTGAAACTACCAGTGCCAATATTCTATTCTCACATTCAGCGTTGCTATGCTTTTATTTAACCTCATACAACTGTATATAAATTGGAAATGTAACTCAAAGAAATAGTGATCGCATCTGAAGTCACACTGTGAACCTATGGGTAGAGCAACTACCCTGTGCATATTATTAGAACTCATGCAAAATATTTTTCAGCATTTTAAAACTATAAAGTCACCTCCAAAAATTGGATCCACAACTGGAATTACTAACTGTAATGCATGTGACACTGGCTACCATCTAGGATTTCATTTATTTTTTTAGATAGGTAAATACTTCCCCCTAATTTGTTTCAACATTGCTAAAATTTCTATTTGTAAGTATGTAACTAAAATGTCTTAACAAAATTAACTTTTTGTAAATATAGCTAACATAGTACAAGATGAATTCCCATAAATCCATGGTCAGTATATTATGGCAAAGATAGTTGTTATCTTGGCTAAGCAATCAATTTGTCAGGGAAAAGTCAATTTGTGCAATGGAGTGTCTAACAGATTGATGCATTTTCACAATGTTGGAAGAGGGGAGAAAAGAAACTTAAATTATAAAAGTCTATGTTCCAACTACAGGACCACTATACTATACTATAAAAGGACACTATACTATAACAAAAACCCCTCCGCCATGCTCTACGTTGGCAGCTCAGAGTGAGCTCTTCCTGGATCCACACTCCCTACCTCAGGTTGGTGCTTTGTAAGCCTATTTTAAGTTTTTTGTTTGTTTTTTTTGTTGGGGGAGAGGGCAATATAAAATGCTTTTGTTTGCTCTTTGGGAGAGATTGCAAGAGCTATTCTTCTGCCACTTACAGTATCTGATATCCAAACAGGAGAGCACTTTATGCTTGCAAAGAGACAGGGCACGGGAGCCTTTATGTATATATAATTAGAAACAAGATAAAAATGTGTGATTACATAAAAGGTATCGTACTAAACACCAAAATAAAGTCAGACAAATCTACCGTTTAGGTTAGGTGAATATCTGTACTTATAACAGGGTGCTAGTCCTTTGGGCACCTGTGTGGAATGGGATGTTCGCTTTAGGTATGTAGCCCTTTGAAAATGGCGTTTTGGGAGTAGCAGCCTCCAGATGGAGGACATGACTAAATCCTAAGAGAGATGCCGCTTATACCAGCAAATAGACTGTCAGAATAGCTGTATCTTCCCAAAGGCTTTTGCTGGCCCTAGCTATGTTGGTTACTGATGTGATTTCCTATTTCCCTCTCTCCCCCGCCCCGGATACACATTCCTAACTGACAAAGCTATGCTGGCAAAATTTTTAAGTGTAAACATAGCCTGAGAAGAGTCATGTGACTGCAGGATGAAAGCAAGACCACTGCTATAGAAGAGGCAGCCTACTCTCAAGTAAGGGAGAGACCAGAGTCTTGGCAAGACCTGGAGAAGTGGGGCTCTGGACAGCAACCACGCCTAGGAAATGGACAGCCAGACCAGATCCAAGAATTCTTAGAGGGAGTACAGAAGGAAACCCAAGGAAGGGTAAGAATAAAGGGCCTAAGAGGAAGGCCAGGTGATAAGAAAAGGAAATACCTCCAAATGCTGCTGATGGACAAGGCTGAAATGGATGACTACTTCATTATTTAGGGTCTTGGGGTTGGAGAGCCCCACACCTTGGGGCAGAAATGACTCAGACACTGTTTTCATCTTGCAAAGCCAGGAGAACTGTTTATTGTATTGTGACTTAATAAATCAATCAGACACCAAGAAAGGAGATTTTACTCCAGAACGCATTGAGAGAGAGTTCTGAGGCATGAATGACTACTTATTCCATTCCCAGAACCCAGACAGTGTAATATACTTATGTTTTCTTGAATTTTATTAATAATGATTCCTTGAAAGCCAACTGAGCAAGATCACTAGACCTAGGTTTTCCTTATTTAAAAATGTAGATTTAATATTATGACCATAAAAATGCTTTAGTGCTCTTCTGCTCCCAACCTCCCACTTGACATATTAGAAGCCCTCACAGTATGCCCTACAACAAAACACTGTTAGGTCCATAATAAATGGACAATTGGTAAGAAACTGATCTGAATTCAAGAGATGATTATAGAAAGCAACTAGGCATTTAAGAAACATGAAAAATATTTTTACAGTGTCCTTTTAGTAAACACTATTCCTTATTCAGGTGTGTGAGCGAGAGAGAGAAGGAAGATGGTTTTAACAGTTATCATTACTTTTCCCCCACAAGGTGTGTTTAAAATGGTAACCATTCAGAAGGTTTAATCACTAGAACATACTCAGAAGCCACCTCCAGCAAGAGAGTAAAAAAACCCAAAACGAATAAAATAAAAGCTAAAGCTCCTCATTTAGGACACAGTAGTAACTACAAGGGCAAAATGTACTACAAAGCCAAGTATTTATGTTTGAAGCAGAGAGTCTTTTTCTGTTCATTATGCTTCTAATGTCCTCTGAGAATTTGTTCACTCTCCTGTGCCCAATTCAAAGCCTTCCTAAAACCCACTTCGCATTATGAAGCCTGGAAGTAGAGGAGAATGTACGTAACCAGTAATCCCAACTCTCAAAATTTTATTGCTGCTCCACCAACTTTTGGGTGTTTTTTTTAACCTCACGAAAAGACGAAAGGCTGCCAACTCACAAATTTTTCATTCTTCAAACTAGCCACCATCTTCCATTACTATCAATGGGGCTAAAGCCAGCACTATGGCCACCATTTCTCTACAGTCTATCTGCATACGGAAGTGATGTTGTCCTTAATAAAACTGACTGCCACCTCCCACTGTTTTCAATGAGATTGAAGCCATGCCCACAGGCAAAATGATTCCACTCTGGTTCAAAGGGCTAGACAAAAAACAGGGTATGTGGGGAGCAGCATAGACACTGTGAAGGTGGATATGGAGAGTGAGGGAGAGCAGGCAACTGCAGGGAGCCAGAGGTGGATTTAGTGATTGCAGAGTGTGGGGAGTGCTGTCCTGTCTCAGGCAATGTGTGAGCAGAGACAGGGTAGAGGGTGTCAGGGAAGTGTTACTTTTTGCAAAAGGCTAAACCAATTCCGTATTGTTTTTATTGTGACACCATTGCTTATATGAATGAATAAATTCTTTATATGTATATGGAATTCATCAACCCTAAAAAGGTAAAAAGAGTTCTATGTGAGAGTGTAAACCAGGGGTTCTCAACTGCGGGTCGGCACCCCTCAGGGGATTGCAAGATTCTTACATGGGTGGTTGCAAGCTGTCAGCCTCCATCCCAAACCCTGTTCTGCCTCCAGCATTTATAATGGTGTTAAATATATAAAAAAGCATTTTTAATTGTTGGGGGGAGGGGGGAAGTTGCACTCAGAGGCTTGCTATGTGAAAGGGTCACCAGTAAAAAAGTTTGAGAATCACTGGTGTAAACCATTATGCGTTAATTAGGTCGGCAGTTCTCAAACTATTTACCATCCAGACCTTTTTTAATCAAAGGAAATAAACTAGGAGGGGAGAAAGTCAAGACAGTGTTAGGAAATGGATAGCAGTTCTCCTTTCTGAGGTGTGAGGAGAGGGTAAGTGAAGTCTCCATCTGAGTAGCCAGGGAGAGGTGTGCATTAAAAGGTTGACTTTTCAACCTAAAATCATCACACACACTGGTAGAGGAGCATAGAGGAAAGTTAAAAATCAAAAGACAGACTTAAAAACTATGATTTGATGGTTTTTAAAAATCTCATTATTTTGGGGTCCAGTCTCATCAGGTCCAATCTCATCCTAATATCTGATGTCCTAAGGTTGGCAATACTGTCTACCAAGAAATAAGAACAAGAAAACTGAACCATCAGGATGTATATTACAGCCAAAAACTATACTAAAAGGAATATTAAGGTTGCAAAATTAAACACTCAAAGTTAGGAAATACCAGAATTAAGGTTAGTCACACAACCTTATTTCAGCTTCCCTGTTTGGATACAGTTTTAATCACATACTATTTCCCCCCATAGAACCCTTGTCTCATGCAGTTACTGAATATTTATTTTTATCCTCCACACTCAATGTGTTGCTCTACTCCTTATTTAACACACAACACCCAAATATAGCACTGAATACAAAATTATTCATTTTTTTCTGGGATGTTTCTATGGTACTCTCACCAGCAGTTTATTTATCCTTACAACACTTCTGTGAGGTTAGGTGGTAAGATCCCTATTTAACGGTTGCAGAATTGAGGCACAAAGAGATTAAGGCCAAAATTCTCAAAACTCTCCACTAATTTTGGATGTGTAACTTGGAACATCTAGGGCCTAATTTTTCAGAGTACTTAGCATATTTTATATGTTCAAAGCAGAGCTCCCATTTACTTAGTTGCAGGCTTTGGGGGTAATATACTAATTAAAAAAAGTGAGAAACAGAAATTCTATCATGTTGAACATGGGCACACAATATATTTTTTCCTAACCTCATTCTTGAAAAACAGTTGAGCTGTTGTAGATGAAACTTAAAAAAAGTAAAATAAAATAAAAAGCCAGAGGCAGATACCCTGTATGGGGAAATTCAGCTCAAACAAGTAAAGTTTGCCAAAGCTATAAGCAACTGAAAGAACAGGATCTTATAATGGAAAGTGTTGGAAAACCATAACTATAACAGGTGATACCAGTTGTGTTTGTAATACTATTGGTTACTGAGCAACAACACCACCACCACAAAAAAACAAACAAAACCTTATTGCCATCTTTGCCCCTTACATCATCTACCTGTCTGTCTGATCCTTACTTACTGTGCCACATCAAGTCAAAACTGTACACTTTTAGGAGCAGAGACCAATTTGCCACTTGTGAGGTACCTCCACCAGAATGCTTGGAAAAAGACAAGAAAAACCAAAGAAAGTTTTACAAGATCTTTTAAATAAAAACAGCACTAGAATACTTTGGTATTTTGTCTGAAATGAAGTCTGAAAACACCAACATTTACAAGGAAGACAGGCTTTGTAACTTTTTCAACCAATTCACCAACCCTAGGACAAGTACAGGTATGTATCCTAAGGCAGACTTAAACTGAATCTTAGATGACCTGACAGACAGACAGACAGACAGACAAAAAATGCAGTCAGACAACACCCAGCCTCCAAGGAAACAATTCTGCAACATTTTATAAAAAAATACAAAAATAAAGTTTGGAGTCAGCAGTGGCTTTTGTTCTCTCTGGAATAGCACTGGTTATTACAATTTATGATAAAATATTGGCTTAACAGTAAACAATTTTCAGTTAGTGTTTGTATCTGAACAAGCTAAAGTTCACCAATTTACAATTATTTAATTTTCTCAAGGCCAGATTCTGCCATCCTAGGTATATATAGACCGTATCACTTTAGTAACTAGACACCTCCTGGCTATGTGAGTGCAGTAAGACGACACAGTCATCTTGGTTAAGGATGGCAGAAAAATCACCCTCAATGTGCACACTGAGGTGTGGACATGTTTGGAACAAAATGACTTGTTGATTAATTCTTGATAAATCAAATGAGACTGGGATATTTAAAATAACTAAGTAGACTATAGTAAAATTTTATGTGTAAGTGTGGCTGCTAAGAATTCATGCCACCCTCCACTCATTAAAGTTTTCAAACAAAGTACCTTTGTGTCTTCTTCTATGCTGCCCCTCATGCTTGAGAGAAACTCTGTAAACATCCACAAAGCTACTTCATTATCATCCTTCACATCCCTAACTTTGCTATGATGCCTTCAAAACAAAACAAAAATACACCATACCCCCCACCACCATCGCACAGTTGGCAATGGTTAGAGGTCTCTGATGTGCTGAGACCACTACTTATCATGCCAACCAGTACTGTCTTACTGTTTCCTTGTACGCCTCTCTGTCTGTAGACACGTTTTCTCTTGTCTTTTACTTGGAGCAGGGAGCTTCCTTTTGTTCTGTCTTTGTGCAGCACCTAGCACAATGGGGTTCCCACCACTAGAGAAACACTACTACTAACAACATTCCAGATCCACCTCCTCACATGGGTTGTGAAGCTCTAAAGCCGGCAATACCACAGGGGCAGGTTGCAGCTACGATACACAAGTGGTCTCTGCATCCCAGTGCCTCCAGCTCTCTGTGGCAGCTCCTTCCACAATAAGTGTCTGGCATATTTAGTTAGACCAACTGCAGAGCCACCGACAAATTCCACCACCTTTTCTCCCCAAGGGAAAATGGCAGTCCAGGCCTCAATCCTTCAATTTACACCTATATTCAATAAGCTTACTCTTAATTCAAACGGTTCCACATGAAGTAGAGAATCACAGAATTAAGGTAGTTAGATCCTACCTTTAGTTTAAACCTACCTTTCCACTCTTATATCTGTTTACAAAGTCCATATTATTCTTTGTTTCCCTTCCCACATGGGTTGGGTGGGAAATACAGGCGGAAACACATCAAATCAAGCAGTCCTGAGCAAATACATAACTAAATAAAACAGAGAAAAGAATTTTCATTTTTTAAAAAAGTCAGTGTCAATCTCTAAATGGACTATGAGCTTTGTGTGTAAGTAGTATTATGGATTATAAAAATATGCTGAACAAAATCCAGTGTTCTATAGCACCTGAAAGTATTATTACAGTGAAGTTTGTGTGAACATTTGCATTATAAAGACTGACTTCTAAAAAGAGGTAAGTTGGTTATATAAATTTGCTCCTAAAATGAAACTCTGTAGTTAAGAGTTTTAGGTAAAGCTATCTTAAAAAAAAACAAAAACAAAAAAAAACCCCAAGAATATCCCCATCATTTTAGATATTTGTATTAGTAACTAGTAAATTTTAGGGCTGTCAAATGATTAAAAAATAATAATCATGATTAATCGCGAGATTAAAAAATAATCACGATTAATCACAGTTTTAATCATGCTGTTAAACAATAACAGAATGCCATTTATTTAAATATTTTTTAATTTTTTCTACATTTTCAAACATACTGATTTCAGTTACTACACAGAATACCAAGTATACAGTGCTCATTTTATATTATTTTTATTACAAATATTTGCATTGTAAAAAGATAAACAAATCAATATTTTTCAATTCACTTCATACAGATACTGTAGTGCTATTTCTTTATCATGAAAGTGCATTACAGAGTGGGGAATTACAGGTAGAACCCCATAAATGTAAACAAACTTGTTTGTCGTAGCAATTGGCTGAAGAAGTAGGACTGAGTGGACTTGTAGGCTCTAAAGTTTTACATTTTTTTATTTTTGAGTACAGTTCTGTAACAGAAACAAATCTACATTTGTAAGTTCCACTTTCATGGTAAAGAGATTGCACTACGGCACTTGTATGAGGTGAACTGAAACATACTATTTCTTTTGTTTATCTTTATTACAGTGTAAATATTTGTAATCAATAATAATATAATAAAGCAAGCACTGTACACTTCGTATTGTGTTGTAATTAAAATCAATATATTTGAAAACGTAGAAAAACATCCAAAAATATTTATCATAAATTTAAATTGGTATTCTATTATTGTTTAACAGTGCAATTAAAACGGCGATTAATCATGATTAATTTTTTTAATCCAGTTAATTTGTTTTGAGTTAATTACAATTAATTGGCAGCACTAATAAATTTTCTAGTTTCAAAACAAAAATGACTTTGTCCCTTTAAGTGGACTACTAGCTTGCAATCTTTCATTAGATTTTCTTTTCAACAGCAAAAATATGTAAAGGAACAGCATACAAGTTAGATTCAAATTTTGATCTAGCTTAAAAAACCCTATGAAATCTAAATCCTAATTTTAAATCCACCACTCAGTGAATAAAGAGAAGATACACAATAATTAGCATGCAAGGCTCCCGAAACTGATTTGCATTAGCTGTTCAGCTATTTTCTCAACTGCATACCTTTCAGTAAAGAGACTACAATGCGGCATACAGACTAACAAAAGAAAAATGCTTAGGCTTCTATGTAAGCAGTCCTTAAAAGAAGAGAGGAACTGTATGCAAGGTAGCCTGTTTCCTCTTGTTTTTTCCTACCCCCCCCCCCCCCAGATGTTCTGGTTTAACTTGGATTTAAACCTGGAGAGTGGTCAGTTTAGATGAGCTATTACCAGCAGGAGAGTGAGTTTGTGTGTGTATGGGGGTGGGGGGGATGTGAGAAAACCTTGATCTATGCAGGAAATAGCCCGACTTGATTATGTAAAGAGTTGTCACTTTGGATGGGCTAGCACCAGCAGGAGAGTGAATTTGTGTGGGGGGGTGGAGGGTGAGAAAACCTGGATTTGTGCTGGAAATGGCCCACCTGTTGATCACTTTAGATAAGCTATTACCAGCAGGACAGTGGGGTGGGAGGAGGTATTGTTTCATGATTTCTGTGTGTATATAAAGTCTGCTGCAGTTTCCACGGTAAACATCTGATGAAGTGAGCTGTAGCTCACGAAAGCTCATGCTCAAATAAATTGGTTAGTCTCTAAGGTGCCACAAGTACTCCTTTTCTTTTTGCGAATACAGACTAACACGGCTGTTCCTCTGAACCTGTATGATGCAGGGTTGTTTTAGTGGTTTTGCAGCTGGTCACTGGTAAGAATCCAGATAAAGTCAGTAAGGAGCCAGAAATGATTTTTAAGTAGCCTATGTGCAACTTCATGATTCATATTTCTACAATCCCAGTCATAATCAGCACTGTTCTTGGCAGTCTCAAATGCCTCAAAGGGACTGAAAGGCATGGTGACAACTATGCTCTGAATACTCCCTCTAATTCAGAGAGTTAAGGAACACTGGCAGGATATCATAAGGAAAGCCTTTGACAGCTACCACTTAATTTTAACTCCTGTGTGGCTAGGCAACTTTGTTTCCAACTACTGCCAAGCTATCATCATCATAGAATATCGGGGTTGCAAGGGACCTCAGGAGGTCATCTAGTCCAACCTCCTCCTGCTCAAAGCAGGACCAATCCCCAATTAAATCATCTCAGACAGGGCTTTGTCAAGCTTGACCTTAAAAACTTCTAAGGAAGGCGATTCCACCACCTCCCTAGGTAACACATTTCAGTTCTTCACCACCCTCCTAGTGAAAAAGTTTTTCTTAATATCCAACCTAAACCTCCCCCACTGCAACTTGAAACCTTTACTCCTCGTTCTGTCATCTGCTACCACTGAGAACAGTCTTGATCCATCCTCTTTGGAACCTCCTTTCAGATAGTTGAAAGCAGCTATCAAATCCCCCCTCATTCTTCTCTTCCGCAGACTAAACAATCCCAGTTCCCTCAGCCTCTCCTCATAAGTCATGTGTTCCAGACCCCTAATCATTTTTGTTGCCCTCCGCTGGACTCTCTCCAATTTTTCTACATCCTTCTTGTAGTGTGGGGCCCAAAACTGGACACAGTACTCCAGATGAGGCCTCATCAATGTCGAATAGAGGGGAACGATCATGTCCTTCGATCTGCTGGCAATGCCCCTACTTATACAGCCCAAAATGCCATTGGCCTTCTTGGCAACAATAGCACACTGTTGAATCATATCCAGCTTCTCATCCACTGTAACCCCAGGTCCTTTTCTGCAGAACTGCTGCCTAGCCATTCGGTCCCTAGCGTGTAGGGGTGCATGGGATTCTTCCGTCTGAAGTGCAGGACTCTGCACTTGTCCTTATTGAACCTCATCAGATTTCTTTTGGCCCAATCCTGCAATTTGTCTAGGTCTCTCTGTATCCTATCCCTACCCTCCAGCATATCTACCTCTCCTCCCAGTTTAATGTCATCTGCAAACTTGCTGAGGGTGCAATCCATGCCATCCTCCAGATCATTAATCAAGATATTGAACAAAACCGGCCCCAGGACCGACCCTGGGGGCACTCTGCTCGATACCAGCTGCTAACTGGACATGGAACCATTGATCACTACCTGTTGAGGATCTTTCACAAGGACCAAGTTATGGAAGATAAAGTAGGGTTTCAAGTGAGTGTGCATAAATGAAGACAACAAACAACAAAACAGTAAACATATCTTAATTCAAAGGAATTAACTGTAATGGAACATTATTTGCTGCTGGTCCATGTAGTCCAGCCGCAGCCAAACACGTCAGAAAAAGTTGAGAACTTCCCTCATCCGTTACACAATAGCGCGCAATTAATCGTGCAGTATTCTTTTGGGGGAGATACTTTCTTGAACAAAGATAACAGCCATGAAGCTGAGTGTATTATTCTGAACTTGCATGCCTATAATATTAGTTAGCATAATCATCCAACCTGTTTAAAAAAAAAAAAAAAGGGCAAAAAAGCAACTGCAAGGATGATCCACGGTATACATTTTTACACATCCTTATTTTGACAACAGCCAAGTGTTACAAACAGAGACTATGAGATGGTTTGTTATGCCTGCATCTTTTTGCTTCCTCTTTGGACTTTTTTAAAAAGGATTACACTTATTAAAAACAAAGGTTGGCTGAAATTAGCTGAAAGAAATTCTGAAGAGGGATTCAAAAGGAAGCAAGTTGAGCCTATATTGCATACAGGATCAAGCAGTCTGCTCCAGCAAGTGGGCTCAGCATGAGAGAATGCAAACTCCACATTAGGTAGCTATTTTGCTTAGTAAGTAGCTATATTGGCTGGTACTTGCTGACTTGGATACAAGAGGTGAAACCTCACCTACAGTTTAAGAAGAATGGGACGTTTGCATTGTTAGGAGAATTAGGGAGTTTCTTGCTGCAACTCCATTTAAGTTACAAACTTTTATTAGACAATATAAAAACTAGCAAATTCTAAGAAATGTTTAACTAGTTTTCTATTAGTCAGTTTACTTCTTAAACAGGATGGATAAAATCAATTCATTTTTTAAAAAGTTAAAAAGTCTCTGATCTAAAATGAAATTTTATTTAAATAAAAACGATGTGGTTTTGTGGGTTTTTTTAAAAAAAGAACATTTAAAATTATGGCAACCTATGTTAAATTCAAAATTATAATCTATTAAAATCATTAATATTAAAAAAAATTATTGAACAGTACCTTTTTGCTGCTAAGTTTTAAAGAAAGTCAAATCACTGAGCTGGTGGAAGTCAATGCCTAAGCACCTGGAAACAAGTTTAGCACTTTAACAGCAGCTTCTGCAGGGCCTGAGAGGGTATTTTCTTCTTTTCTGTTTATTCAACTTGTTCCAGTTTATTCAACTAGTTCAGTTTAATGACTAGCTCGTGCAAAATTAAAAACAAACAAAACAATTGGGAGCTGAAAAGGCAGAAAAACTTGTCTTCATCTTTCAATCTAAGAACAAAAACCATGGCTGACAGGATGAGAAAGACTAGTTCTAAAACTCTGAAGGACATGGTGACCAGAAACAAGCAGTTTAATTCACTACCTACAGAGAATACTTCCTTTGTTTAGTAAATCAGATCATAT
Organism: Caretta caretta; assembly: GCF_965140235.1. Classification (NCBI taxonomy): domain Eukaryota; kingdom Metazoa; phylum Chordata; order Testudines; family Cheloniidae; genus Caretta; species Caretta caretta. The sequence continues at coordinate 75,065,869 of NC_134211.1, forward strand.
TTTTCATTTAAAACTAAGTTTTGATCATTTCTTCTTATGTATCCAAGCATTTAAGGTAGTTTAATTTATTTTTAAAAAACCCTTGTTTTGTGAATTGAATTTCCATCCAATATAGCTTGACAAACATCACAAGTAAAGAATCAATCCTCATCTTCTCAGTAAGAAATACATCCATTCACCATTTTTTAACACAGCAAAAAACATGCAAAAATTAAAAATCTGAATGTTAAGCTATAAATAAATACATATATTGCTTAAATAAATATGTATAGATATAGGGTATTCTCCTGGTTATCAAAAAGAAGTGTAGTGTAAAGTGTACATTTAGTTACAAGTCAATGTTTTAATAGTTACCAACCAATGAAAATGACCCTTGCTTAGGGAAAATAACTATAAAGCACAAGTGCAAAACAAGATTAAAACTGTTTACTTAAATCATGGTTTAAAATCAGTCCAACCTGTTATTACATTTCTACCTATACAAAATATTTACAAAATAAGGGACCTTATTCAAGCAGTGGAAGTGGATATACATTAGTCTCCCTCTCCATGACCACATAATTCTGTCTTCCCATATCTATGTAGCTGCCATAACCTAGAGAAATTGCATTTTTCAATTTTTTTTTGACAGTGATTTTTGACAGTGTCTTAAAAAAAAAATCTCCAATAGAGTTATAAAAGCAGGGACCTTCCCTACAGGAAGATAGACATGCCATCCAGTTTCTCATTCTGAATATTTAATTCCTAACTGAAGCTGTAGATGGAAAAGACCAAGGAATAAGAATCCAAACAGGGCACAGCAGCAGCAGCCCAAAGAGGCTCATATGCATATTTACTCTTGCCTCTTTTTTCCACACGATCAGAGATGCAATCTGTGCCTCGTGGTCAGAGAAAGTAAGCGTGGGACTAATATTAACCCCCTGTAGATCATCTTTGATATTAGGTGATCACTCTTCTGTGTTACTAAAAATGCCCAAGAAATCCTAGCTGGATTCTGCTGGTTGTAATGCCAGAATAATCCCAGTCACTGAGGAAAGCGGAAGTCATAAAAAACTGGTGTACTATCAGAAGCAATGCTGCCATCATCATCAGGATTTTATTAAGCTTCCTTGAAGCTGAGACCAGAACAAATGTCAAGTGTGTACTACTTCAAGTGGAGTATTCTAATGATGACCCTTCAACACCTCTAGTAACATTCACATAAGCATCCTGTAAATTTACAGGCATAAAATTCCTCATCTGCTGCAAATCCCACCTTGACGCCTCAACGTGGCGCAGCGGTGACCCTGGCTGTTGGACAGCGATGGTAGCGGAGTGCATTCTACGGCAGGTCTAACCATGCTATCAAGGTGTTGGACTATCAGCCCAGCGAGGGGGTTGCTTCCTCTGTGGAGGGGCGTATAATCCCTCATTCCGAGGCTGTAAACTAGCTAAATTGAGGAGGTAAACGCGCCACTGACAGCCCAGCCAGCGGGTGGCTGAAAACAATGGCTAAAACAACATGGAAAACCAAGTCTCAGTTCTCTGCACATCCCTCAATCCCCACTCCTGAGACAGTGAGGCATTCGAACGACGAGAGGCTGTAAAGAATCTCAGGTGCCAGGTCACCAAAAGGAAACCGCAAAACTCTCTCAGTGTGCACTTATAACGGCAGAACACGGACGAGGGAGGAATCAATAAACCATCTCATGGAGGAAAAGGCAAAAACAGCCTTCAATGTACTGGGTGTTTGCGAAACACGACGAAAGAAGGAGATGGAGGTCAGCTGGAGCGATGGAAGCATGGTCATTCTAGGAAAAGGAGAAGGCAAGAGAACAGTTGGAGGAGTCAGAATCACCATAAACAAGGAATGGTCTTCGAAAATTGTCTCATGCTATTTGAAGTCATTGCGTATCAGGGTGCTTTACCTCCGATTGAACCGAAATAGTACCCTCAAAATCATCCAGATCTATGCTCCCACAAGTGCATGCAAAGATGATGATGTGAAAGGATTCTATCAGGAATTGGACGAAACCCTCACTCAGAGTTCCAAATATACGATTGTGATGGGAGATTTTAACGCCAAGGTTGGAAGAGGGAGAGAGGGCGAAAAGTTCATAGGAAGGTACAGTATCTGAGAACAAAACATGCGAGGAGAACGACTAGCTATTTTGGCAGAGATGAGGAAAATGTTCATCGATAACACCTGGTTCCGAAAGAAGGCCAACAGAAGATGGACCTGGATCGCACCAAACGTGAAGATAAAAAATGAAATCTATTACTTTCTGACCGATAGACGATGCATTGTGCAGCATATGTCAGTAGTGCCATCGTTCAACAGCGATCATCGCCTACTGAGAGGCGGACTCAAGTTCACTGTGAAGGTGGAGAAAAAGGCGCTGTGTATGACGAACAGAAGACACCAACCGGTATCTTTTGACGAGGCAATCCTGAAGGAAAACATTTCTAGGGAAGATTGGAGCCTCCTGGACAACTGCAATGACAATTATAACAACTTCAGTAAGAGACTGAAACAGTGTGTGAAATCAGCTGAGTGTGAAAGACCAAGAAGAGCTAGCGGAAGAATCTTGGAGAATACAAAGACTTTATTGGAGAAGAGGAGGAAAATGAAAAGAAATGGCAGTGACAGGCTTGAGTACTCCCTTCTCTGCAAGCTCATATGAATGAGGTTGAAGGAAAACTTCGAGAAATTTCAAACCGAAAAGCTCCTAAAGGCTGCTGAAAATCGTAAAAGTCTCAAAAAATGTGAACGGGAACTGGTGTTGTACAGGTCATCATTATCAGCTTTGAAGAACAGCACAGAGAATCAGTTACCAATCTAACACAGATGGAGGCAATCTGCAAGGATTTCTATACCCAGCTGTTTGCAGCCGGTATAGACATCCCAATGCCATCACTTCAACAAACCGAAGAACACATACTGCTGGTTCTCATCAGCGAAGTCCGTCACACAGTCCATCAAATGAAGGAGGGGAAGGCTCCAGGCACGGACGGTCTGACAGCAGAAGTGCTTAAGGCGGGAGGTCAGGAACTTTGGAAAGCTTTCGACCAAATGTTCAGCCGCTACCTGGAAATCCAGAAGTTACCGTCTAGTTGGAAAGAGCCCAATACCATCTTGCTGCATAAGAAAGGCGATTGAAAAAATCTAAATAACTATCACCTGATCTGCCTGCTTTTGCATATATATAAGTTGTTCACTAAAATAATAACAAATTGACTGTCGCAAAACCTGGATGAACAGCAACCTAGAGAGCAGGCCGGCTTTCGAAGGAATTACAGCATGACAGAACACACCTTCACTCTAAACCAACTACTAGAGCGTTCAAGAGAATACAAGTTTCCTTTGTGTATTGCCTTCGTGGACTATAAGAAGGTGTTTGACAGCGTAAAGACTAATGACGTTCTTGAAGCTCTTTCAGAACAGGGCATCAGTGCGAAATATATATTACTAAAGGAAGCAAATTCTGGCTGCAGCACGGACTTATTGCTGTTCGATACTCCGCTCTGAATCCCCATGGAGAAAGGTGTGAAACAAGGAGATACAGTATCACCAAAATTATTCACAGCCTGCCCTGAATTGGTTTTTCAACGAGCAGGCTTGAAAGGCGGGATTAATATCAACGGCGAGTGGCTAAACCATCTCAGGTTCGCAGATATAGTGCCGATAGCTGAAAATACAGCCCAGCTTGAGAGAATGCTTAAAGAACTGAACATGAAAGTTAGTCAAATCAGACTAAAAATGAACCGATCGAAAACGAAATATATGAGATCAGATGTTCTGCCAAGAACCCAAATAACTCTTGAAGGAGAGCAGATCCAAGAGGTTGACAAATACATTTATTTGGGCCAGGAAGTCAACATGCGCCACGATCAGAAAGGTGAACTGTTGTGCAGAAAAAAAGCTGGATAGTGCGCAAGGACATCCTCCAAGGAAAGATCAGCAAAACTCCTCGTGCGAATCTTTTAAACTCAACCGTGCTTCCAGCAATGTTATACGGCAGCGAAACATGGTCGCTGACAAAGATAGAAGAACATCAACTGTGTCACACAGAGGGTGATGGAACGAACATGTTTGGGTATTTCGCTCCGCGATCACATCCGCAGCGAAATAATTAGGCAGCAGTCTGGAGTCCAAGACGACATTGTTGAAAGCAGGCTCAGCAAAATGCGGTGGGTGGGACATGTGGACAAACTCAGTGACAACAGACGGACTGCAGCTATATCCAAGAGCTATCCATAAGAACAGAAATTGCCAGGCGGTCGGCCTCCAAAGAGGTGGGATGATTTCCTAACAAGGAGACATGGACAAGCATGGCAAAGGATGGCCAGAGCGAGAGAAGATTGGAAGACGTGTTGTGATTGGCTCAGTCTCAGCTGATGAAGGGCCGACAGTCTACACAGTCTATGCAAAATTCCTCATACTGCTTTAGGACGCTAGGGCAGATATTTACAACTCTATTTTTAAGTTCTGGCTGTGGACAAAGGGTCACCTATTTTGGGTCCAAGACAAGTCATCTTTCTCTGGTCTTTTTTCAGACATGGAAGTAACAATGCCAAGTAAGAACTGCTGTACTAGAAATATAGTTCTTATATTGAGGAGATAATACTGCTTTTGAGTACAGTGGAGGAAACCTCAACATCACCATTCTTCAAAGGGAAGAAAGAATAGCTATGAAATATTCCCTAGACACAAAACTCATCGATATAACTCAGGAAGCATGGGGTGAGGTCCCAGAGGATTGAAGAAGGGCAAACATAGTACCTACTTTAAAAAAAGGGGGAACAAATTGGACCCAATGAATTATAGACCAATCAGCCTCACTTTGATACCTCAAAAGATACTGGAACAAAATTATTAAACAATCAATTTGTAAAAAAAACTAGAGCAGGGGTCGGCAACCTATGGCACGCTTGCCAAAAACAGCACACGAGCCGATTTTTAAATGGCATGCTGCTGCCTCCCGGGTCCCAGCCGCTGGCCCCGCTCAGCTCGCCGCTGAACGCAGGCCGGGACCCCAGCAGGCAGCAGCATGCCATTGAAAGTCCTGCCCGCCCTGACCCGCTCTCCTCTGCGCCCCCGCCACCGCGGGGGCAGGGTGAAGAAGCTTGGTCCTGCCGGCTGCTGCGGCAGGGCAGGCAAGGTCCCCCTCTCCCCTGCCATGCTGGGTTCCTGCCCCTCCTCCTCTCCCTCCCTGCCGCCGATCAGCTGATGGCCCTTGCGAGGGAGGGGGAGAAGTGGAGCCTCCAGGGAGGAGGGGGAGAAGAGGGGTGGGGATGGGGCATATCCCCTCCAGCTCCCTGCCGTGACCCACTCTTGGCGGGGGCAACCCCACGACCCTAGCCCACACCCACATCCCCAACCCTCCGCCCTGACCTCAGCACCCCCCCTCACACCCACTCCCAGCCCTCCGCCCTGACCCCGGCACCCCCCTCACACACACCCAGCCTCCTGCCCTGACCCCGGCACCCCCCTCACACACACCCAGCCTCCTGCCCTGACCCCTGCACCCCACCACACCCCCTGCCCTGACTCCTGCACCCCCCCCACATCCCCAGCTCCCCCACACCCCTTGCCCTGACTCCTGCACCCCCCCATTCTCACCCCACCCTTGAGCACCAAACGGGAGCTCCTGCACCCCCCCCCCCACATTCCTACCTGCACTTCTTGCACCAAATGGGAGCTGCCCAGGTAAGCACTCCACACCCAAACCTCCTGCCCCAACCCAGAGCCCCCTCCCTCATTCTAGCTCCTGGCCAGACCCTACACCCCAACCCCCATGCTCCTTCACCCCCAGCCCTGTGCTCAGTGCACTCCCACCCTCAGTTCAGTGCAGAGAGTAAGAGAATGGCCTAGAAGCAGGGAGAAGGTGGGTACCCACTCTATGTGGGCAGGGCTGGGATCCCAGACTGGCAGAGGGCTGAGCAGGGCCACCAGCTGGGACCCTGGCTGGCAAGAGCCGGTGGACGGAGCCCCAGACCTGCCACAGGCTGAGCGGCTCAGCCCACTGCCGGTCTGGGGTCCCGGCCACTGGCCCCGCTCAGCCTGCGGCCAGTTTGGGGTTCTGGCTGCCAGCCCCTTGCCAGCCCAGGTCCCGGCCGTAGGCCCTGCTCAGCCTGCTGCCGGCCTAGGTGAATGGAACCCCAGGCTGGCAGCGGGCTGAGCGGGCCAGCAGCGTAAGATCAGCATTTTAATTTAATTTTAAATGAAGCTTCTTAAACATTTTGAAAACCTTGTTTACTTTACATACAATAGTTTAGTTATATAACATATAGACTTATAGAGAGAGACCTTCTAAAAAACGTTAAAATGTATTACTGGCACGCGAAACCTTAAAGTGAATAAATGAAGACTCGGCACACCACTTCTGAAAGGTTGCTAACCTAGTATCCTCTAGATCAGGGGTCATCAGGAACAGCCATCACAGATTTGTCAAGAATAAGTCACATCAAACCAACCTAATTTCCTTGTTTGACAGAGTTACTGGTTTAGTAGATACAGGGGAAGTAAACAGAAGCTTGATTTTAGTAAGGCTTTTGATACAATCCCACATGATATTCTCAAATAAATTAGGGAAATGTGGTTTTGATGAAATTACTACAAGGTGGATGTACATAAAACTGGTTGAAAGGCCATACTCAAAGAGTATCATTCTCAAAAAATATCAATGATTCACTGTCAAATTGGGAGGGCGTATCTAGTGGGGTTCTGCAGAGGTCTGTCCTGGGTCTGGTACTATTCAATATTTTCATTCGTGATTTGAATAATGGAGTACCAACTATGCTTATAAAATTTGTGGATGACAAAAAGCCTGGGGGGAGGGAGGATGGCAAGCACTTTGAAGGACATGATTAGATTCCAAATGACCTTGACAAATTGGAGAATTATCTGAAGTCAACAAGATGAAAGTCAATAAAAACAAATCCCAGGTACTTCACTTAGGAAGGAAAAAAATTCAGAATCACAACTACAAAATGAGGAATAAATGGCTAGGTGGTAGTACTGCTGGAAAGTTCAGGGGATTACAGTAGATCATAAATTGAACTGAAGTTAGCAATGTGACTTGCAGTTGCAAAAAAGGCTAATATTCTGAGGCGTATTAACAAGAGTATCATAACACAGGCATGGGAGGTACTTGTCCTGCTTTACTTCATGCTGGTGATGCCTCAGCTGGAGTACTGTGTCCAATTCTGGGTGCCACATGTTAAAAAAGATGTGAACAAACCAGAGAGTCCAGAAAAGGTTTAGAAAACCTGATCTCTGAAGAAAAAAGTTTAACTAATGGGGCATGCCTAGTATTGAGAAAAGAAGAGTGAGGGGGGACTTGATAATAGGCATCAAATATGTTAAGGGCTGTAACAAAGAGGACAAGGATCAGTTGTTCTCCATGTCCACTGAAAGTAGGAAAAAAGGTAATGGTCTTAAACCGCTGTTAGGGAGATTTAGGCAAGGTATTATAGTTAGATTTCTTTTTTCCCCCCTAAGAGGTAGTTGGTTAAGTACTGAAACAGGTTTCCAAGGGAGGTTGTGGAATCCAAATCACTGGAAGTTTTTAAGAACAGGTTAGATAAATACCTGTCAGGGATAGTCTCGGGCAGAGGTCCCAACACTGTGGGGCATGACCCTCTACAGGGGCATGGAAGAATGTTCAAGGGGGCACAGCAGGGCCTGGGCCAGCCCACACAAGTGGTGGGGAAAGAGCGCCACCCAGCCCAACTCTGCTCTCACCTCACCTGCTACACCCTAATCTTTGACCCGTCCACAGCTCCTTCCCCAGCCCTGCTCCCACCCCCAGCTCCGTCCAGGTTTCCCCCTTGCCCAGGAGACGCAGCCCCGCTCCTGACCCTGGCTCTGAGTGGGGCATGACCCTGAAAAGTTTGGGGACCAGTGGTCTAGGTTTACTTGGCCCTGCCACAGTGCAGGTGGCTGGACTCGACCTCTCAAAGTCCCTTTCTGCCCTACATTTCTATAAGAAGATTTCAAGATTGTCACTGTGTGTGTCAACCTGAAGCTTACAATGTCTGCTGAAAGAAAAGGAAGAAAAGGAGTGCTAGTGGCACCTCACAGACTAACCAATTTATTTGAGCATAAGCTTTCATGAGCTACAGCTCACTTCATCGGATGCATTCAATGGAAAATACAGTGAGGAGATTTATAGACACAAAGAACATGAAAAAATGGGTGTTATCATACACACTGTAAGGAGAGTGATCACTTAAGAGGAGCTATTACCAGCAGGAGAGCGGGGCGAGGAGGGAACCTTTTGTAGTGATAATCAAGGTGGGCCATTTCCAGCAGTTAACAGGAACGTCCGAGGAGCAGTGGGGGGTGGGGGAAATAGTTTTACTTTGTGTAATGACACATCCACTCCCAGTCTCTATTCAAGCCTAAGTTAGTTGTATCCAGTTTGCAAATTAATTCCAATTCAGCAGTCTCTCTTTGGAGTCGGTTTTTGAAGTCTTTTTGTTGTAATATTGCAACCTTTAGGTCTGAAATCAAGTGACCAGAGAGATTGAAGTGTTCTCTGACTGGTTTATGAATGTTATAATTCTTGACATCTGATTTGTGTCCATTTATTCTTTTATGTAGAGACTGTCCAGTTTGACCAATGTACATGGCAGAGGGGCATTGCTGGCACATGATGGCATATATTACATTGGTAGACGTGCAGGTGAATGAGCCTCTGATAGTATGGTTGATGTTATTAGGCCCTGTGATGGTGTCCCCTGAATAGATACGTGGACACAGTTGGCAATGGGCTTTGTTGCAAGGATAGGTTCCTGGGTTAGTGGTTCTGTTGTGTGGTATGTGGTTGCTGGTGAGTATTTGCTTCAGGTTGGGGGGCTGTCTGTAGGCAAGGACTGGCCTGTCTCCCAAGATTTGTGAGAGTGATGGGTCGTCCTTCAGGATAGGTTGTAGATCCTTGATAATGCGTTGGAGAGGTTTTAGTTGGGGGCTGAAGGTGATGGCTAGTGGCGTTGTTATTATCTTTGTTGGGCCTGTCCTGTAGTAGGTGACTTCTGGGTACTCTTCCGGCTCGGTCAATCTGTTTCTTCACTTCAGCAGGTGGGTATTGTAGTTGTAACAATGCTTGATAGAGATCTTGTAGGTGTTTGTCTCTGGCTGAGGGGTTGGAGCAAATGCGGTTGTATCGCAGAGCTTGGTTGTAGACGATGGATCGTGTGTTGTGGTCTGGGTGAAAGCTGGAGCATTGAGGCAGGAATAGTGGTCAGTAGGTTTCCGGTATAGGCTGGTGTTTACGTGACCATCGCTTATTAGCACCGTAGCGTCCAGGAAGCGGATCTCTTGTGTGGACTGGTCCAGGCTGAGGCTGATGTTGGGATGGAAATTGTTGAAATCATGGTGGAATTCCTCAAGGGCTTCTTTTCCATGGGTCCAGATGATGAAGATGTCATCAATGTAGCGCAAGGAGAGTAGGGGTATTAGGGGATGAGAGCTGAGGAAGCGTTGTTCTAAGTCAGCCATAAAAATGTTGGCATACTGTGGGGCCATGCGGGTACCCATAGCAGTGCTGCTGATTTGAAGATATACATTATCCCTAAATGTGAAATAGTTATGGGTGAGGACAAAGGCACAAAGTTCAGCCACCAGGTTTGCCGTGACATTATCGGGGATACTGTTCCTGACTGCTTGTAGTCCGTCTTTGTGTGGAACATTGGTGTAGAGGGCTTCTACATCCATAGCGGCCAGGATGGTGTTTTCAGGAAGATCACCGACGGATTGCAGTTTCCTCAGGAAGTCAGTGGTGTCTCGAAGATAGCTGGGAGTGCTGGTAGCGTAGGGCCTGAGGAGGGAGTCTACATAGCTAGACAATCCTGCTGTCAGGGTGCCAATGCCTGAGATGATGGGGCGTCCAGGATTTCCAGGTTTATGGATCTTGGGTAATAGATAGAATACCCCTGGAACCCCGACCTGGGGTGTGTTTGTGCGGATTTGTTCTTGTGCTTTTTCAGGGAATTTCTTGAGCAAATGCTGTAGTTTCTTTTAGTAATCCTCAGTGGGATCAGAGGGTAATGGCTTGTAGAAAGTGGTGTTGGAGAGCTGCCTAGCAGCGTCTTGTTCATATTCCGACCTATTCATGATGACGACAGCACCTCCTTTGTCAGCCTTTTTGATTATGATGTCAGAGTTTGCCAGCAATGCCCCTCTGCCATGTACATTGGTCAAACTGGACAGTCTCTACATAAAAGAATAAATGGACACAAATCAGATGTCAAGAATTATAATATTCATAAACCAGTCGGACAACACTTCAATCTCTCTGGTCACTCAATTTCAGACCTAAAGGTTGCAATATTACAACAAAAAGACTTCAAAAACAGACTCCAAGGAGAGACTGCTGAATTGGAATTAATTTGCAAACTGGATACAATTAACTTAGGCTTGAATAGAGACTGGGAGTGGATATGTCATTACACAAAAGAAAACTATTTCCCCATGTTTATTTCCCCCACCCCCCACTGCTCCTCAGACATTCCTGTCAACTACTGGAAATGGCCCACCTTGATTATCACTACAAAAGGTTCCCTCCCCCCCCCCCCCCTCCTGCTGGTAATAGCTCCTCTTAAGTGATCACTCTCCTTACAGTGTGTACGATAACACCCATTTTTTCATGTTCTGTGTGTCTATAAATCTCCTCACTGTATTTTCCACTGAATGCATCTGATCAAGTGAGCTGTAGCTCACGAAAGCTTATGCTCAAATAAATTGGTTAGTCTTTAAGGTGCCACTAGTACTCCTTTTCTGTCTGCGAATACAGACTAACATGGCTGCTACTCTAAAAAAATGTCTGCTGAGTCAGTGCGAAGTGACAGAAGCAGCTACAACCATGGTTGAGAGATCTTTTTGTTTAGAATATCAGCAGGTTCAATTTCACTGGGATTCACAGTCTATCATCATCCATTTTGACTTTATGAATTTCACACGAGTGGTGTACAGCTATAGCAGGGCATGCATTTATGCCATACCAAGAGTCCTAAACCATTGTGATACCAGAGGTAACTCAACCAATCACCACACTTACTTTACAGCTAATATGAGGAAGACTGCACAGATGGTGGATTATTTGGCCCAACAGCCACCACCCCTTTGGGATGGCATGGGCTTTCAGCTGATAGAACGAACAATTCTCATCCATTCTTCCCAATACTATAAAAGCCTCCCTTTTCTGACAAAATGTTTGAAAAGACAGCAAGTGAACAGAGAAAAAACCCTTTCCTGACATTTTGGGATCTTGGAGTTATAATCCAGTTTATGGAAGTCGCCGTTCATGCTTATTTTGTCTGTATATAGTCTGCCTAAGAAGCTTGGTGGCCAACATGGCCTCCACTCTGGGACATTTAAACTAAACATCATGTGAAAAGTGTTATATCATTAACACATTACATCCTCAATATAAAAAGACAATCTTTAAATAAATAGGGCTTATGTCCTCTTTAGCTTCTTTACGATGAAAAGTTTGTGTCATCAGAAGAAGTTCCCCACAATTCATCCTCAACTGTTCCTTACATTAGAAATTCAAATCTGGTATGTCCTGGGACACTAACATGACTCAAGAATAAGTGGAATTAGGATCATCACAAAAGACTGAAATCTCAGTAATTGAGAGGGTAACAGTCTTATACCAAGGTGTAACGATTTAAATCAAAAGGATTTAAGTCACTCGTAATCCTGATTTAAATCAGCAAACAGGAAACCTTAATTTAAATAACCAGTTTTAATTTTGTTTTGCTTTTGTACTGTAATTATTTTTCCAAAACGAAAGATAATTCTCACTGGTTGGTAACCATTAAAATATGTTGATTTGCAACTAAATATAGCCTTTACATTAAATCTGGTACTTCTTTTTGCTAGCCAGGAAGATACAGTGTATCTACCTACATTTAACATATTTATTCAAATTAATTTTTACTTTATTGTTAGAACATGGTGAATGACCTCTCTTATTAACGAGTTTAAAAAAACCCTAATGATTTGCGCCAAGCTGCACTAGATGGACATTGGAATGCAAATAAAAAAAATAAAAACATTTAAAAATAATTTTTATTTTAACTAAGATCAAAATATGCTTTGCATTTAAAACTGATTAAACAAACAAAAGAGGTATTATGTTCAGTTAGCAAATTGGATAGTTTCCTTCAGCACTGAAAACTTGCAGAACTCATCCTCATATCATAATTTGATTCATAAATTGGAAGAGGAAAATAAACTTTCCTGCTTTCTCAATTTCTGTTTGGTTTCTTAACTTTGAAACAAACTAGTCATTAAACTGAACTAGTTGAATAAGCTGACATGTAGAAATTCTCACTGCACCTGCAGAAGAGGCTACTACTGTCAATAGCTGGTTTAGCACATCAACAAAACTGTGGTTTTAAGTGCTCAACCAGTGACTTCCACTAGTTCTGTGGTATGGCTTTGTTTAAAACTCTAGCAGAAAACATTTTTTATTTAATTCCAATTTTAATAGATTATAGTAAATTTAGGTCTTAGTATATACTGTCATAATTTTAAGTAGATTTATTTTAAAAAAAGAATCCTGTTTTTTATTTAAATAAAAACAATCAGTTTTTTAATTTATTTTCATCCACTTAGTTTAACATCTATTCCTAAGGCCTTGTCTTCACCAGTAAAAAAGGTTTTTTTTTTTTTTTTTAAAACCTTGGAGCTACCCTAAGCAAGAAACAAATGAAGACAGGGCACTTTAAAGTTTTACACAAGGTAAGCTAGGTGAGGTCAGCCCCAGGCAGAAAGATAATGCTGGCGTAACCTAGTTTACCTTGCAGTAAAACTTAAGTGCCTTGTTTTCACTTGTTTTCACTGTTTCATTTGGGATAGGTCATGTACAATAACTGCCCTGAGGTAAAATTATATTTATACAACACACACCCCTTTTTTACCATTGATGACAAGGCTTAAGAGTCTGTACTCCATCCACTACAGGTAAGTTGATCACTCCTGCACAATAGCACTCACAATAAATATCTTTCACACCACCACCACCACCAAGCTGTCAACAAACCCAGGGAAGACCAAACTTCATTCCTGAATATTTTTAAGATTAAAACAAGCAAGAAAATAAAATTTACTTTTCAGGGCTTCTTTATATAACCACCAACACGAAAGGGCACAACACTAGTTTTAAAAAATCCTTTGCAGATCACCTTCTAAAGGCAGATTCTAGAATATTTCCAGGCAAGATCCTCTGAAGGACAGTGACATGCTTTGTCTGGAAAAATCCCCTATGCAGAAACAAAAGAAAACCAAAAGCCCAACTAAATGGACAGTATGCTAAGACTAGGTCTATACTATACTAGCACTTTTGCTGGTAAACTTTTGTCAGTCACGAGTGTGAAAAAAACACCCCCTGACCAAGGTAAGTTTCACCGACAAAAGCACCGGCGTGGACAACGCTGCGTCAGCAGGAGATGCCCTCCAGTTGACATAGCTACTGCTGCTCAACGGAGGTAGTTTAATTATGCCAATGGGAGAGAGCGGCTACACGGGAGGCCTTACAGTGGTGCAGCTGCAGCAGTACAGATGTGCCACTGTAAAGTCTGTAGTGTAGCCATAGCCTAACTCTCTCCCCTGAAAAGGCACAGGCAAAGTCCTTCAGGCCAAGCAAGAAGAGATAGTGATATTGGTGATTAGGTGTATATCCTCAGGAACATAATTGAAGACATTAATTTGAAAACCGCTTTGTTAGTACTTAGATTTCCTTAAATTACAGATCCGCTGTTTAATGTGACTTTTTAAAAAGGAAATAGATTACTCACCACTATTTTTAAAAAGTGAACAGGAGATGGGGCTGCTTACAAATGCAGCGACTCTGGCAGCAGAAGTGGAATAAAAGATAAGAGATGGTGCTTCAAAATAGGGGATAAGGGTGGGGAAACAGAGAAGCCCTTGAGCCAATCTGTCCCCATCTAAAGAATCTGGGGTAGCCATGTGAAGGGAGATGAAAGAGAAAGAAAACAAAACACTACCGCAACTTTACCTGCAGGAGCGGCAGCTTGAGAGTGAAGCACATTAGAAGGAGAACCTGGGTGCCCTTGCTTAATATACACACAAACTGGTGGGAAACATGTGTCTTATTTATGTGCGACAGAAAACAGATAGCAAACACGTAAGCTTTACTGTAAAAAGAAAAGGAGTACTTGTGGCACCTTAGAGACTAACCAATTTATTTGAGCATGAGCTTTCGTGAGCTACAGCTCACTTCATCGGATGCATACCGTGGAAACTGCAGCAGACTTTATATACACACAGAGAATATGAAACAATACCTCCTCCCACCCCACTGTCCTGCTGGTAATAGCTTATCTAAAGTGATCATCAGGTTGGGCCATCATCTAAAGCGATGATCACTTTAGATAAGCTATTACCAGCAGGACAGTGGGGTGGGAGGAGGTATTGTTTCATATTCTCTGTGTGTATATAAAGTCTGCTGCAGTTTCCACGGTATGCATCCGATGAAGTGAGCTGTAGCTCACGAAAGCTCATGCTCAAATAAATTGGTTAGTCTCTAAGGTGCCACAAGTACTCCTTTTCTTTTTGCGAATACAGACTAACACGGCTGTTACTCTGAAACCAAGCTTTACTGTGTAGTTCTGCTATTTTTCATATATTAACATAGTTTGTTTTCTTCAGTAGCTAACCTTTAGCTGCATTTGAAGATGTGCTGATTACTTGAAACACATTTTCGGTTTAAACACCACAGAAGAAGAAAAAAAGTGGATAGTGTGGGACTAAGGAGTTGGAAAAGAATGAGAACCACTAGTGTAAGAAATCTGTAGTCAGACAGAAGAACAGATGCACAACAATCTGACCTACTGGGTATTTTCTGCAGAATGGAATCCATGATCCCACCATCTTCTACAGTCCTTGAATTCAGAAGTTCTTCCTGTGCCAGGGGAGAAATAAGGATCTGAAACATTAAGAGCCTCAAGTCTTCTCCATTTGAAGCCTAGCTTCTTAGATGTGAAATCAACTGCAGAATAGAGTGCTACCATAAACTGCACGTAGTTTCTACATCCCAAACGAGGATTCTATCAATTTTTTCCTAATATTCTTTGCTAGAGTTAATTAGATAAATTAGAGTCCAGTTGGAGATGCACATATGACTGTTATACAAAAATTAAACTTCTTTTGTGTGACTAAAATACACAAGGAGGAAGCAAAATTGGTTCTAGAAGGGGAAAATGAGGAGGGGGAAAAAATCTCGTAGCAGAAATACAGACATTCTGGCCATTGTGAGAAGGGTTTATCCATCACTCTGGTAACAACTGGTTTGCAGGGAAACTGTTGATTCCAAACAAATCAACTGAAAAATTTATCCCAGAAACTTAAATATTAGCAAATCTAGTCTGTATAGCTTTCATCTTCAGTGATAATCACTACTTGGATGGCTGCAAATATTGTACAATATTTCTATTTACATTTTCGAAGTTAAATAATGAAGTTATACAACACTGCACAGCATACTTAGACACTGATCAAGCACACTGGGTCAAAACTTTGGTCCAGTTATTTTTTATATATTTTATATCATATATATTATGGTAACACACAAAGGTTCAAACTAGTTTTGAAGCGCCATTGTACTAGGAACTGTACAAACGCATAACCAAAAGTATTTATAAGCATGCATTTTGGAGATTAATCCTGGTAGTAGTTTATCTAGTGCAACAGATGCTCCCAAACAGATGAGTCCCTATGT